>NC_133235.1:11135159-11735159 GCF_040436345.1 Pagrus major
CACTTCTTACACAGTGCTCCTTTAAGTAGCACTTAATACAGAGTGACCGCTAACTGCTGCTAACTGTAGCTGCTGTTAGTTGTTAGCTCAGTTTGCCTTGCAGGTAGTGGTCCGGACTGGGAGCTCGTATTATGAAAAAGGACAGGCCAGAGCCGGCTGGTTAGCATGCTAACTTCAGCAGATATCTCGAAAGCACATATCTTTGATATGATGTCACTCTTATTTCTTCACATTCTGTTGATGATTTTTAATTTTTGAATGTTTTTAAACACAAATTTGTACGTATTGCCCCTTTAATCTCAGAATTTTCTGAAACATTAACTCTCAAAATTGATTCATTTATTGTTGCATTTCATTCGCTGTGCCGTGGCTGCACCAGGTGATGTACTATGTAACAAATTAAAGGGTCACTCCGTCCCTTTGACACATAAAGGTCAGTTTATTCGTCAGCACTCAGCCTGTGACATCAGTTTGTTTTCTGCGGCTCTGGAGGGAGCTCTCGAATGTCTGAGTAAGTAACCTTGATGATGTCATCAGGGTTATTTGTGATTACGTCCTAAGGGTTGTCTGAGTAAGGCTGTAGACTCTGAATGTTTGGCAGGAAATGTTTCATAAGCTGGGGGTCTCGAAGACAAGAGTAGGAAAGGTCAGATAAAAGATGCTTTAAGACGCTCTTTTTTCAATCTGTCTCTTCACCGACTTTGTGGACCTCTTGATCGCCATTTCAAGAAGACGCAGTCACAGGCCATTAACTAGATTGTCTTCAGTGTGACCAAGTAGTTTGTGTCTAACAAACATGTGCAGTTCCAGATGGACGCATTGATTTGTCCTGTTCCAGCCTCATTGAGAGTCGTGATGCTGAGTAATGGTCCATCTGTCCAGAACTGGCTCTGCACAGCGCTGAATGGACAAGCGGTGGGCTGGTCTTTTTTTAACTCGGCCCACTTGAGGGAGTTCCTAGGGTCGATATGTGTTAATAAGGTTTCTCAGAGCAGACCTGTAGCACGTGAGGGTTGGCATGATGGCTGCCATGACTAGTGGACAAGATGAGCTGGTGTGGAACCCATCAGGCCATGTCATCGTTTTTAATTGAGAGCAGTGCAGCTCTTCATTTTGAGCACTTTGTTGCAGCAGCAGCTGAAAGCTACAGGAGCTGTTGTTTTAAAATGGCACCCACTACACTCACACTGTGTTGAACTGGCTTATAGCATACCAGATGAGTGACATTGAAGGCTGTACAGAAGCTGGCATGCCATTATATAGGCTGCAATTATAAGAAATGTGCCTTTCAAGAGTTAAAAAGACAAAAAGCCTCCAGATGAAGATATCATTATGCCCCATATAACCAGCCCTGCACTCTATGATACATGTTTACATTGGGGATGGTTAAATATAATGAGCAATGTCTTTCCTTAGGGACTTTCTGCCCCGTGGATCTGGTATTGTCACCCGCAGGCCCCTGGTTCTGCAGCTTATCAGTGCCACTGCAGGTGGGCGCACACACATTACACACCCACACATGCCAGCATGCACACACATACACACACATACACACACACGCTCAAATGCGGCCTCCCCCTCTCCCTGTTTTAAATGTGACTGCTTTTTTCTCCCTGGCTTTTTTTCCCTCTCACACTGGCATTATTTTCCTCTTCATACAGACGGAGCACAGCCACCACTAATCTCACTTCTGTATTCTTCATTTGCATCCTCTCAGAATGGGGCGAATTCCTCCACTGCAAAGGGAAGAAGTTCACGGATTTCGACGAGATTCGCCAAGAGATCGAGGCAGAGACGGACCGCATCACGGGGGCCAACAAAGGCATATCTCCCGTCCCCATCAACCTGCGGGTTTACTCCCCTCACGGTATGAAGCCGTAACTCAGCTCACCTTGTCGGGTGACATCACGCAATAACACTTCTGAATCAAAGTAGACTGTGAGAAGCTGTGAGTCATCATATTCCTTCTCTTTGGACTAATTGCTTTTTAAAAAATTGGTTCATTCATATTCAAACACACCATACTGAGGCTATACTAACGTCCTGATTGTTTGCACTGTTAAAGTGAATAACCAGAGCCTTGACGTGAATTGAATTTGAAATGGTGGACTAACTAATCAGCTTTTTACCATCTGTGATCCTTTGCCACTTAAGCTCCATTTAAACTGATACTGTGAGTTGTTTGGCATTAGCTTACTGCTATTAGCCCTTAGCATATACTTATGATGTACAACGGTTACTAAATGGAGATTAAGCTTACACATTCACTAAATTACAACAAGTTATAAAACACAAACATTGTTGGACGTACGTGTCAGCTTTGATATTTACACCAACAAGCTGCCAGTTGTGCTAACTGTTGTGTAGGCTAGCTAATGGAAACCAAATGATGAAGCTTGCTTGCTAACGTGTACGCTGTTCAGGACGAAGAGCAGTAGAGGTAACTTAGTTAAGGAATATGGCCAACGTATCTAACCCATACTAGATTTAAATGCTGTTTGATAATAATGTAAATCCTAACTTACAAAACAGAATGCTAATAGCGTTAGCTTAACTGACCAGATGTTGTTGGTTTGGCTCAGTGGCGGCTTGTGAAATTCGGGAGGAAAGGAGGAAAACTGACCCACCACGTTATGTTATTTAAATACTAATAACTAGAAAAATGATTTTATAAATGATACAGAGACCTGGTAATGTTTTACTTCAACCAGCTACTATTTTATCGCTCTTGCCTCTCAACAATGGAGGAGGAGCTACCACCTCCGCCTCAAGGCTAGCATAGTCAGACATTTTCCTGTCCTACTCAACTACATTAAAACTATGAACTAAGTAACTAGCAAACTAATATCTACATTAACAAAGGGTTGTAAGATAGCTTGGTGAGCATATAGCTTGTCCCCCTGAAGCTATATTCGGAAATCTAGCAATCCAAACAAAGACATCCATGAAGTTTTAATGGTGCAACACCATTGTAATGCTAGTTTGAAGCTAGCTAGTTCCTAAGAACTTGGAAAAGGCCTGATAAACAACTCATTGATGAATTTATCATCATCAGTTTAAAGACTAACTGTTATGTGGATTTTTATATATTATTTTCAGCTTCTTTGTGTGTAAATACACTTCTGATTGTTAACGTATTTATTTTTTCCTGTTTTAGAGGGCAATGTTGAAGAGGATGAAAAAATGTAAATAAAATCCCTCTCCGGCTAACAAAATGTCACAGTAGTATGGCTCGTTCTTCTTATTTTGCATTCCTCTGACTGTGCAGTGCTGAACCTGACTCTCATCGACCTGCCGGGGATCACCAAGGTGCCGGTCGGGGACCAGCCCGTGGACATCGAGCAGCAGATTAGGGACATGATTATGCAGTTCATCTGCAGAGAAAGCTGCCTGATCCTGGCCGTCACTCCGGCCAACACTGACCTGGCCAACTCTGACGCTCTCAAACTCGCAAAGGACGTCGATCCTCAGGGTAAGGGCAGTGGGAGTGAAGGAGCCTGCAGGAGAGATGTGGAAAGAGGAATGAATGCATTTGAACGATTGGCGAGGCGAACACATCAAATCTGTATCAGCTGCAGGGATGGTGCTCAGTGTCTGACCTTGTCCTTTGACCTCTCTGATTGTGGAAACAGAATATCCCTAAAGGGATCGATCAAGTGTCACATTATTATTAGAAACAAGGGGCTGAGAGCAGGGGAAAATGGAGGATAAGGGTGGCGTCAAAAGATAAATGGCGAGACGTAAGAAGAGAAAATCCAGGAGAAAGAAAAAAAGACACTGGGATAAATACGAAGGGTAAGAAAGGAGAAAGAAATCAAATTAATTCAATGCCCAAAGAGTTTGACCTTCAGACAGGAGAGGAGGACACAGGAGAGGAGAAGAGGATAGAATTAGCCAGACAGAGGAGGACTTGGACTAAATAACCTTGCGGGAGGGATGAATGACATCAGACAAGGAGAGTGAGTTAAAGGAAATGGAATCAAATCAGAGTAACGATGAAGAAAGAAGAACGAAACAACAGTTTGACACCAAAACATTCAGTTTACGATGATATGAAACAGCAGAAAATACTCACAATGAAGAAGATGGTACCAGAAGTTGTTGCATTTGCTTAGAAAAGGGACCAAAGCGATTAACCAGCGTATAAATTGTGCCTTCAAACTTCCAGAAAGCATTTTTACATCCTTGCTTTGCTCTTTTTGAACCCTTTTAAAGGTATGAGGACTATTGGAGTGATCACCAAACTGGATTTGATGGACGAGGGCACAGACGCTCGAGATGTACTGGAGAACAAACTGCTGCCGCTACGAAGAGGTGTGTGTTGCACAGCACAGTGAGCTGAGCCAGACACATTTCTTTTGGCTCTTCTACTTTCTCTTTCTCTTTTGTCCAATATCTCTGTCCTCATCCTACCTTCTTTCCTCTTCCACTGCTTGTTTTTTCTGTTTATCTTGCTCGTGCCACTGCTGCCTTTCTCTGCTGGGATTATCATTCATTATTTCTCTCTCCGTTTGCGCCCCTGTTTATTCATTCCCAGGTTATATCGGAGTGGTGAATCGCAGTCAGAAAGACATCGATGGGAAGAAAGATATCAAGGCGGCTCTGGAGGCTGAGAGGAAGTTCTTCTTGTCCCACCCGTCGTACAGGCACATGGCTGACAAGATGGGCACCCCACGGCTGCAGAGAGTGCTCAACGAGGTGATCCTAGATTTACTCGTAGTGCTTTCCCACAGCGCACTTTACATAATTAATACGAGGGTAGACTTTTTTTCACTTCCATTGTACGGCAAGCCAACGTGGGTGAGTGTCAGTAGGTGGAAAACGCACTCTCTTTCTAGTTCAGCTTGTAATAATTTATCATTTCACTCAGGCGTGGATTCCACATTTTTTCGGCATTGTTACTGTGTGAACGGTGCTCCTATGCGATTGTCATTTTTCCGGCTTTGTGTCTCCATAGCAACTGACCAACCATATCCGGGACACGCTGCCAGGGTTCCGTAGCAAGCTGCAGTCCCAGCTGTTGGCTCTGGACAAGGAGGCCGAGGAATACCGGGGATACCGACCTGATGACCCGTCCCGCAAAACAAAGCAGCTGTTGCAGTCAGTACCCCAGTTTGCTCACAACAAGAGCATTTACATTAGATTCAGTTCATAAAAAATGAGCGTCGTGCAAAAACATCTCACTTCCGTAAAAATGATACCTTCCTACTTGGCAACCGTTGCTTATCGGCTTATGTCCGAGAGGTCAGACATCGTTGCTTGGCTTTTATTTATTGCACTCTGTCCGTTGTTTCAGGATGGTGCAGCAGTTCTCTGTGGACTTTGAGAAAAGGATCGAGGGTTCAGGGGATCAGGTGGACACCGTGGAGCTGTCTGGTGGAGCCAAAATCAACCGAATCTTTCACGAGCGTTTCCCCTTTGAACTGGTCAAGGTGATATATTGCACATACTGCACTTTTGACCTCTTTCAAATACCAGTGGTGTTTTTCCTTAAAGGTGCAGTCAGCGAGTCTGAGACAATACACTTTTTGTCAAACTGAGTGAATATCTCCTCACGCTCTGTGTGCCAGTTGTGCCGACATATTAATGCATATTAATTTAGGAGAGGGCTATAAATGTAGATATTAATTCTAGCTATGTGCGTGCTTAAAAAAAAAAATCTACTGTTCATTCGCAGCCTTGGGCCTGAAAATGGGAAACACTGTTGCTTGGACAGTACTACACAACACTATTCTAGCAGTCAGCAACAGAGGAACCAGTTGCACTCTGCCCTCCTCCTCTTCCTCTGCCAGTTACTCTTCTGCATCCTCACCCGTGAGGAATGGAGATACACCATGATTGTAATGAAAGATATGAAAGAGATATAACCATGCCAACTTTGTATAAAAAAAATGTAAATCTTTTTTATTATGCCAATAATGGCAGAATATTTTTCTGTGGCTGTTTTATGGCTTTATTTCGACAGGACAGCTTAGAGGTGATAGGAAGTGTGATGAGAAGGGGGATGACATGCGGCAAAGCGCTGCACACTCGAACCCTGGGCCGCTGCAGCGAGGACAAAGCCTCTGTTTGTGGGTCGAGCGCTCTACCACCTGAGCTACCGCGGCACCCTGTATCATTTTTACTTGCCACAGCAGACCCCACGTTCTTTCCCTTGTAATTTCTCGGCAGAACCTGTGTAACATTACTCACAGATGCTAACCTACCCCCGGGCAGCAGACACTCCGAACTCGGCCATTTTTTTGTTCAGCTGGCCCAGTTGTTAGTGTCGTTGCCATGGCAATGTGCGTCCAATCCATGCATTTGGGGGGCGGAGCTTCTGAAGGAGCACTGAAGGCAGGCTGTGTGTGTTTGTCTGTTGAGTTGAAATAATATCAACAATCGTTCTCCAGAATCGCCTACTCCCCCTTTAAATTGGGTGTTAATGTCATGTGTTTTTCTAAGTGCATTAACCAGATGCCTGTGGTCCTGATTTTAAAATGAATGAGGGCCCAAGTCTTTCAAACACACCCTCAGAAAATTCTGACCATAAGGCAGTCAAATTTAAGTATAATGGATCTCTGCTGATTCAAACTCCCCCATTTGCTAACAGAAAAAACAGCGTTAATGACCTCAGTCCTCACTGACAGCTATTGCACAGAGGCATCTGCATGACTGTATCTTGTTTAAAGATAGTTACACTTTCCTGAAACTGCGCAGGGAACAACTGGAATAATAAAACTCTTTAACACTTTTTTCTTGTCTAAATCTTGAAGGTTGAATATTAGACTAAATGACTTTTTACACTCAGTTTCCTCCTTTGTTTTCTTTGTCTTCATCATGTTTCCTCCCATCTCCTCATGCACACTGTAGAACAGCCTCTCATGTTCTCTGATTCACTGATTGTCTCTTGAATGATCCCTGAACAGCTTCACTACTATCAGTGCCTGTTCACACTCATTGTACAAACACAGCTTTTGGGGCTATTTTCCTTCTTTTTTTTATATTGTAATTATTCTTTGTATCTCTTGATGCTGTCTCATCTTTTACAGTTTTACAACTCCACTCTCTGTGTCCCCTGTCTAAACTACACCTCTCTGTTCCCCTCAGATGGAGTGTGATGAGAAGGAGATGCGTCGGGAGATCAGTTATGCCATCAAGAACATCCACGGTATCAGGTAGGAATCTTTCAGCCAAACTAAAATACATTCGTCCTTTGTTTTCTACACCAAAAAGTCCTCCAAATATTTAAGATACACTATTGGGTGAATCTCCTCTTTCTGCCTGTTAACATTATAAAGGTACGACTGCATGTATTCACAGTCTGAAGACAGTTTTATGTATTAGTGTTGATGTAGCAAACATCATAACAAGTAAAAATACAGAGGGTTTTAATTTGGTTTGCCAACAGCCTAAAATACATGGTCTGTGTGGGGATTTATGAACAAGGGAGGAGCATGCTGTCCCTCTTTCTTTCTTCTTTTAGCTCAGCCTCTCCGTGTGTTTCTATATTGACTCAGCAGCGGTTAGCCACCATAGCGAAAAAAATTGCCACCCAAGTGAAAGAGAGTCTGACATTTAAAGAAACACCACATTTCAGCCTGAATTCTCTCCAAAAACAATAGCAGGGCCGCTATCTGCCATGAAAAAAAAGGTTTTGGCAGTAACCCTTTTATTATTATAGCGGCCACCGACTGTTCACTATAAAGGCTATGGTTACTACTGGAAGAACCAAATTAAAGATAAAAATAGACGTCATTGAAAAGGGAATCCATATTTCATCACAATTATATCCTTCTTCTCTTCCTCTTGGTGTGTTTCAGGACTGGACTTTTCACCCCAGACATGGCGTTTGAGGCCATCGTGAAGAAGCAGATCATAAAGCTGAAGGGGCCCTGCGTCAAGTGTGTGGACATGGTCATCCAGGAACTGATCAACACCGTGCGTCAGTGCTCCACCAAGGTAGTTCATGTGGTTTTTACTGGGGTTTGGAAGAAGAATGGAGGGGAGGATAGTCGATGATTAAAAGTGAAATGTGTAATGTAAGTATGTGTGATGAGTGATAAGCTGTGTGATGTGTTTTCAGCTGGAATGCTTCCCAATGCTGCGTGAGGAAACAGAGAGAATCGTGACGTCTCACATCCGAGACAGAGAGAGTCGGGCCAAGGACCAGGTGACACTCATTAGTTTGTAATTATGGAGATACACACTTGCTTTTGAGGGAAGATCTGTGACATGCATACGCAGATATGTATGCAAAGCAAACAGCTCAGTCAGTTTTTCTTCATATGGAGAGATCTTTTAGTTGTATGTCAAGTGCTTTAAAACTTGGCTAAATAAATACTATTATTATTATTATTATTATTATTATTGTTCTTTCTTTCTTTCGCTTGAATAAATTGCATTTAAGATGGGCAAATGGTGCTCGAGAGCTCATGGTACAAAATTAAAAACATGGTGGAAATTTACATATTTCATGGGTTCCAGACATGGGCCTGACAAAATTGCTCGCTAGGGCCCCCTAAATTGCAGACTACTTTCACCTACATGTATGCTGGCTAGCTTAGCTCACAACTACTTCTAAGTTATTAATGTGTTGTATGTGATGTTAATGCTTGTGCACGTCATAGTGAAACAATTTGGGAAAAATGCGTATTTGCTGTTCAAGAATTAGATGAGAAGATTGATACCACTTTCATGTCTGTATGATGACAATATATAATGGCTGCAGCTACGTATTTAGTGCACAGATTAGAAAGAGGACTCAATGTTTTCATCTAATTTACTGTAAAAAAAACAAACTACTGTATTTGTTTAAGAATAAGTTACACTCACTTCATGTTTATTGTGTTGTCTTCCAGGTTCTGCTGTTGATAGACGTCCAGCTCTCTTACATCAACACTAACCACGAAGACTTCATTGGCTTTGCTAAGTAAAGACTCCATCTATTAGCTCGGCCTCGCCGCGATAAATTATTTACGATTGTGAGGCTTGTGAAAAACAAATGTTAAGACCTCCTTTTCCCCTGTCATGTTTTTCTCCCCCTCTCTCCCCCGTCATCCCGTCTCTCCTGCCATCTCCCCGCGTTGTTGTCTCTCCACCGCAGTGCGCAGCAGAGGAGCAGTCAGACTAATAAGAGCCAGAGTTCAGCGGGAAATCAGGTGAGCGTTTGTCAAGTCTCGTCTGTCATACACGAACAGCAGAGCACAAGGTCAAGGCAGGATGGCGTGTCCACACAGCAGCAGGGTGGCTACTGCAGATAGAGATGCTGAAATGAAAGAGATCTGATCCGCTTTCATTTCAGTACATCTTTCACATTGCACACATTTTATGTTATATACATGTTTACCTTATGTTTTCTTAGATTCTATTATTATGATTTATATTTAAGTCATGCATGCTGTATTATGTTTAGCAGGGCACCAGTTGTGTACAGTGGTTTGTTTGCTTCTCTATGATTTTATCTGAGTAAAAGAATCACTTTGGGTTCAATTACTTTATGCCACCATCATCACTGGTGTTGTTGTTGAGACATTTCCCTTTGTTTGAACCCCTCCTGTGTCATCAAGGTGCCACTTTGCATTTCATCCCCATCCCTTAGTGAGAATCTCAGCTGCCCTCTTATGGGTGTCTGTTGGTGAGTATCACTCATTGTGGGTTATGGTTTGCAATGTCATTTGTGCCTGCAGTAACACTTCTGCCCATTGTGTGGCGCTCTGCCACACCGCTGCATAGAAACCTGTCATTTTCTCGTTTCCCACTCTGACAGGCTGTGTGTGGGCAGGGGCATTTTCTTATAGACAAGTTGCACAAGAAAAGCTGCCATTTTTTTAGTGCCACCAGGTTTCTAAATCCCCCACATTCCTTCCTGTTGCAGGCCTCCTCTCCTCCCGCATCAGGCCTGATTGTAAGAGTTTACTATCTAACCGTTTAATCTCTAACACCCCCTCCACCCACCAAGGTCTGCAGACTACAGGGGGTTGCCACCTAAATAGAAATAAAATTTTCCTTGGTTTTGGCATTTGAAATATCAACTTTTAGACTGAAAGTGTGAATCTATGCACAACAGCTTTCTAATTTGCGCCTATGACAGAAAGGCTTTGTAATGATTTGGGTAACCTCCTTAGTGGGTCTTAGGCGGTGCAAGACTGACAGTAATCTAACCTAATAATCACTTGGCACTGCGCCCACAGGCCTGTTTATGTAGGGCTTGTAGGGTTAATACACCTAACACAGATAACACACACACAACAACACACGGACACACGCTTTATTGTGTGCTTGAGGCACTTAACACAATGGCCACGTAACGAGCTCACACGGGCCTCTGCTTGTGACGTTGTGAACACAGTTGCTTGCATGAGACCGCACTGACACACAGTCACATGCCAGGCTCTGAGTGAGTCACAAAGACACACCTAACCCGACCTTCACACACATTCCCATCGCAACTCATGCATCGATGACGTGCACAGATTGATTCATCAAAATTAATGTGGATGAAGAGCTCCTGTTATCTTCTTGTTTTCTGAGTTTTTATTTTATTTACCTTTTTTTGCATCAGAGCTTTTTCTGACTTTCTCACCTCACCCTCCCCTCAGGTCATCCGCAAAGGCTGGCTGACCATCAACAACATCAGCATCATGAAGGGAGGAGCCAAAGAGTACTGGTTTGTGCTGACCGCCGAGAGCCTCTCCTGGTTCAAGGATGATGAGGTAAGTTTATATATTATTGTCTCTATTTTCTCTAATGACAATGGATCAAATGACTCTGTAAAGTGAAAGAGATCGAGACTTTTCACCAGACTTTGCAGTTCCCCTCAACTTTACAGAGCGTTTTAGTGTCTTTCGGCTAATTGTTTTGTCTTTTCCGAGCAGCAACTCTACTGTTTTTGAGCAGTGTCACTGCTTTGAACAAAAACACTCTGTAAACAAACAGCAGAAGGGCGTATATATTCTTGATTAATCGATTAGTTGTTTGGTTTATAAAATGTCAGAAAACTGTGAAAAATGTCAATCAGCGTTTCCCAAAGCTCAAGATGGCGTCCTTAAATGTCTTGTTTTTGTCCACAACCCAAAGATATTCAATTCACTGCCATAGAGGAGTAAAGAAAACAGGACATAATCACTTTAAAGGAGCTAGAACCAGAGAATCTTGCTTTTAAAATGTTTTTTTTTTCTCAAAAAAATACTTCAACCGATTTATCGATTATCAAAATAGTTGGCATTTAATTTAATTGTATCCAATTAATAGATTGAATTCAAACAGCAGACTTCTTCAGGACTTTGAGGGTTTGTGGGCTTGTCCCCATTTGTTTTTTAATTTCCTATTTCAGACCTTTATGTTAAGATCATCTGAATGTCCTCTGAGTAAGAAGGGTAAATATTCTTTATGGTATTGCTGTTCTGATTTACAGGGGCGCTGTGTAGTTTTGAAGATGAAATTCAAACTCAAATTTGAGGTCATAATACAAACTGAATAAACAAGCTGTTCTCAGAGGAAAATAAGGTCCCCAGAACACAGTATGAAGTTGTGTTGTCCTTTAAGGTCAGTTTGTTTATTCAGTTCATTCAGTCATGACAATGAAGAGAGGTTGTTTATTTAGTTTGTTTGGGCTTAAAAGAATCAGTCAGTGAAGATCTTTCTCTTCTGATTAAAATATCTTCCCAAAAACTACACAGTGCACCTTTAATTCTCTTTTTAAATCAGAATTTACTGTAAAAAAAGAGAAAAATAAATCAACTAAAACTGATGGGTGACAGTCTGACGTTGTGCAGAGTGGAACAAGCAAATAACTTCATACATACCAACATTGGATAAATGACTTGGACGTCTTTGGAACAATTCTTTTTTTTTTATCAGAATTTTATTATTTTTGTCCTCATTATCATTGATAATACATCAGAAAGCCCAACAATGACACACAGAGGACAGCATGGACAGGATGTAGCATTTGGTCCGTCCTGCTGGCTCACTTGGCGGGCTGACGTCTATCTGCCTGTCTGTGCCTGCTGTACAGGTTGGAAGATATTCTGCACAGCAAGTGTAGATAGGCGGACACACTGCAACTCATTGAGCCAGTCGGTGTTGCTGCTGCTCTGTTGTTTGTTTATTGGACCTTGTTTAGTCTCTTGCCAGGATGAAGCTCCAACAGATACACAGAGTAGAATCTGTAGACAACAGTGATTTCTCCAGGCTTGATTGTAAAATAGATTTGTACGTGTGGTTCCACTTGAATGTAGGTCAACTTAACTTGTGTCCAATTTACTCTCTGAGAGCATTTAGCCTTTGTTTAAGAGGGGATCACCGCAGTGATGGAGCAGTTTACTGTACGAGTTACGTATGTGACCGTGGTTCTGTCATTCACTCGTTCTTTCCATTCATTTTTCCCTTTTGTCTCGGAGTTTCCCTTCTTTTCTCTCTTTCTTCCCTCCCCACCTCTTTCCACTGGGAGTTCAGGCATTTGCCTCTTCTTTTGCAAATTTGGATCGGTCCCAATCCCGACCAAATGTTCACTCGCAGACACCCAAAATATATGAAAGCATACTCAGACGGCACACAGGCCGCACAGCGCTGCTGGGTCTACAGATTGTCATGTGATACGCTGGTGTGGTAATATAGGAAATTATAGACTCCGCAGCTTCGCCTTGTATATTTCTGTTTTTACACTCCGTGAACTTTCTGAAGTCGCGTACGCATGTATGTGCACACGTGCGGATGCACATACACACATTCGCGCACCCTCCTCCCTCTCTTGGTGTGGTTGGCAGTTGCTTTGGAGCCGCTCGCATTCTTGGCAGGAAAATCACAAGTTTTTAATCCAAACATCAGCCCCCAATGTTTCAGCAGAGAGAAACCCTTCTATTAAATATCAATACCCCCCCCACCCCCACCCCCACCCCGAGCTATCACTTCATGATGATGAGTCACTGTTTTGACTCTGAACAATGCAGAATATCCCTCCTGAAAACAGTGAACAGTCGCATATTTTCACCTCAAAACCAACAACAGAACTTCTCCTAAGTCTCATTTAACTGAGCAGTAGTTATTTTCTTTGTGCTTTCTTTCTTTCACCATCTGCAGGACACTTTTCCTACGACTTCTCTTGCAGTTATTTGACACCACAGAAATTTACACCAGTGTCCTTTCCTTTGCCTCAAGTCTTCCAAGCCCCATTCTGGCCACCCACAGAAATAACTTCACTGGAGGTGTCTGACTGTATTTTCAAACTCCACTTGATTGATTGGCCCTCGTTCCTTTTTGGCCTGTGTTAGATGCTTTGCAGCCACACTCGCTCCTCCTCCTCCTCCTCCCCCCCCTCTTCCAGTGGACCACATCTTCATCAGAGCACCAGGCTAGCAGCCTGCACACTTACTCATTCATGCTATAAATTATGAAAGCTCACTATTTTGTGAGCTTTTGGCTTCAAATCTTGTTAGAATTTAGATTTTTTTTTTTTTTTTTTTTTTCTCTTTTACACTTTGTGTTGTCAAATCTGCAGTTAGTGTTGGAAAGTGGTGATGTATGTTTATTCCAAAAAGCAGTGAAAAGGAAGTGGTGAGTGTTAGAATGCACTTAATACAGGTGGATATAGATCACATACAGAGAATAGCAAAGGGCGAGAAGGAAGGAACAGATGCAAAAAATTAAAACACACATCTCGGATGCCAATAGAGAGACAGAGAGAGCGACACAGAAAGACAGACTGACAGACGAGGGTCCATGCCCAGTCTAACCAATGTGCAGACTACTGTACACCAGTATGACAATGAACAGGTAGTCTGAACACTGGGTGGACGGAGCCGGAGTTAAGAGCCAGGCCTTGAGTGCTGTTTTTCTGCCATTCCAGATGCTCTGTGCCCTCCCTTCGCCCCTCTCCATTTTGCCAGCAAGGATCCCCGTCTTATCGAAAACCCCCTCAAAGCCGCGAGTCGCCTCATCCATGTTGGCCGCTCTCTGGTGCACGTCTCTGTCTTGGCGTGTTTATTTGTTTTGGTAGATGTTTTGAGCTCTGGGTCCCCTCGCGGTCCGTTTCGGTCACGCCGGCCATGAAGAGTATCCAGCCTTGACGTGGCATATTCGCTCAGACGACTGGGACAGACTGGCTGCACGTTCAGGGAGGGGATATTACAAAAAAGAGGGAAAGAGAGAGACGGAGGGGGGGAGTGAGTGAGTGAGAAAGGGAGAGGAAGAGAGAGGAAGAGGGAGGGGACCCGTGTGACCATATATGGGCCGTAGTGACCCCTTGGGGAATACAACCCAGAAGAGTGTGCAGACTTTTCTTGTCTTCTCTTCTTTCCCCTCTCTCCTCATCCTCCTTAATTCTTACCTGCGACCTTCTACCGCCACTTTCCGGACCTTCGGACCAGATGTGGGCTTTCTTCTGCAAATCTTTTGCAAATCCACTTTTGCGCTGCTTCTTCTCGGTCTCTCTTCCTCCTCCTCCTCCTCCTCCTTCAGCCCGCCGTCTCTTTAACTTCTCCCTCCTTCCCTGGTTCTCTGTGTGCTGCTAAGCACTACCAGATGTTGAGTTTTAACGCCAGGCTGTCATTTAATCTCTCTCCCTCTCTCTCTCTCCCTCCTTCTTCAAAAAAAATCAGGCAGGAAGTGGGCCCCTCTGGAATGGAAAGAAAAAATATTGAAAAAATATAGAGGGGGAGGGATAAAAGAAAAGAGACGGAGAGAGTTAAGAAAGATGGAGGCCGGGATGGAGTGTTGGAAAGGAGAGCAGAGCTGCTTCGGCCCGAGCATCCGTCGCAGGCTCTTTTTGAGTCGTGTCACAGCCGCGACCTCAGAAGACGAACGTTGTGTTCGAGCAGTTCCCTCTCTGGATGTCCAGTGTTTACACATATCAGCTCTTTACTCAGCCTTTAGCTACCAGCTCTCCCCGGCAAAAAACGCACCGTGAAGAACGACTGTGTCTTGACCCACACTGTAATGACTTCCACATGTGCTCTCCTTCTCTTTCTCTGTTTCTGCTTCTTCCCCCTTCTCTACCCCCCCCACCCCAACCCCCCACTACCTCCCACCCTCATTTCTCCCCCATTCCTCCTCTCTCCTGTCACCCCCTTTTCTCTTTGCTCACCCCCCCCCCCCCCCCCTCCCTCTTTAAAAACCTGATTTCACCTTTCTCTTATGGACACGATCTTGTCTGGTTTTTTTTGCGGCAATTTGATTGCACAACGATTTAGAAAATAACAAACAGAGCAAATCGCATTAGTCATGAGAGCGCTCACGATCCGTACCCTTCTGTTTTTCTCATTCTCAGGAGAAGGAGAAGAAGTACATGCTCCCTCTGGACAACCTGAAGGTCCGCGATGTGGAGAAGAGTTTCATGTCCAGCAAGCACATATTCTGTATTTTCAATACGGAGTCAAGGTCAGCTGTGAGATCTTCAAATTAAAATTTCTGCGTCTCTTTTTAAAAGAGATTCTAGTTCCAAATAGAACTTTTGACGACAATCACGTGCTGCAGACGGAGTTAGAGAGTTCAGGGCCCGTGTGCTGGTGCAGCGGCTGAAATATGTTTTAGATTATGTGTTTAGTACAGTATGTATGCTTGCATGTACGACTGGGACAAACTGGAACCATTTCCAGTAGATATGCAGCTCAGTTCATGGAGTTTATCATTTGTATTTTGTGTAAGGGAAATACGAAAATTGCGACAAATTAGTATAATAGCATGAAATAACATTTTTAAACATTTAACAGTTAATTAGAAAAACAGAATTACATGAAAATGCTGTAATATTAGGTTGATGATAACAATGTAGGAGAAAACAAACAGCCCTGACAGCACTGTAATCATAACAGGGTGAATCTATGTAAAATGTTTTATATCAGGCCCTAGCTTTGAGTCATTGGTGAGGAACGTCCTGTAAAAAGTTTTATTGTAATTCATTCATCCATTTGAAGAAGTTCTTGGCTCGAAACCTAAAAAAGGGCTAAACAATAAAATATCCCATTACCCAATACTGTCAGTACTTCCAGATGCTTAGAGTTTAAATATTTTCTCTAACTCTTTTTGTAACATTTTCTTCATGTCAATCATTTTCAGATAAGTTACATCAAATAGTAGTTACATCAAATTATAATATTTATTTAAAGGTGCAATATGTAAGAACTGGCCCCCTGTAAAATTCATACTCGACAGATCATCAGAATAAGCCATAACTTCTGCTAACTACAGCTGCTGTTAGTCGTAGTAGCTGACTCTGCCTGGACAGGGAGCTCAGAGTACTGGAGAAGTGTTGGCGCTGTTTACTGTAGGACCAGAGGGACAAAGTGGTGAGGGGCTACCTGCTTAGCATGCTAACTTCAGTAGATATCTCTGCAACACAGTACATAGATCCAAACTGTTATTTCTTTAAACTCTGTTGATAATTTTAGTAAATTTTATAATGTTTTAAACTAAATATCTAACATATTGCACCTTTAACTAAATACACTTATATTCTTCAGTATTTTGTATATTTTGACAATTGATGGAGTTGAATCTGAGCAGTTTTGTTTTTTTCACTTTCATGAATGCATGTTGCCCTGTGTCATGGTGTGCAGGAATGTGTACAAGGATAATCGCACCCTGGAGTTGGCTTGTGACTCTCAGGAAGATGTGGAAAGCTGGAAGTCATCTCTCCTACGTGCTGGCGTCTATCCTGAGAAGGTCACTACGGTGAGTAAACTCATTCGTTCTCTGATCTTGTGGTCCTTTACTTCCTGGATGACGAGCTGTGGTTCCCTGTCCCCCCTCCAAGATAGTCATTTTTACTTACCTTTGCCTTTGAAACTTGATGAAAATGAATTTGGACTTACAGGAGGGCTGTTATTTCAAAAAGAATGTAAGCATCCTGCATTAAAGGTGCGTTATTTAGGAACTGGCATCCTTTCAAATTCATATTCAAAACATACAGGGGGCAGCATATCAACAGCATAACCACTAACTTTTGCTAACTGTAGCTGCTGTTAGCTAGTTAGCTCAGTTAGCTGTGCAGCTAGCAGTGCAGACTGGGAGCTCAAAGCACTGGGGCAGTGTTATTGTTTACACAGCTAGCACAGGAGCCGGAATGGGCTGGGGCTAGCTGGTTATGCTAACTTCACGAGATATCTCTGCAAAATAATACATAGACATCAATTTGTCATTATGTCGACTGTTATTTCTTCACATTCTCTTGATAATTTTGGTTATTTTTTGACTGTTTTCAACTGAAATTCTTACATATTGCACCTTTAAAGATTCATACAATGCACCCATTTTTCTTTTGTAAATGTCGGCCCCTCTTTTCTCGTGCACCTCTCTCTCATTGTCTCATTATATTTCTCCTGTCTCCCTCTGTAGGTTGAGAGTGAGACCACCTCCACCTCAGATAACTTCTCTATGGACCCTCAGCTGGAGCGTAAAGTGGAGACCATCCGTAACCTGGTGGACTCCTACATGGCGATCGTCAACAAGTGCATCCGGGACCTCATGCCCAAGACCATCATGCATCTCATGATCAACAATGTAAGAAAAGATCCTTCAGATGTTTGAAGAAAGCTTTTTTTTTAACTGTATTAGAGATTCTACGACTATAATGGTGAAAAAATGACCATAATTCTCACAATTCTGACTCGCCATCCTGTGTCACCTCTTCCTGCCACTAGGTGAAGGAGTTCATCAATGCAGAGCTGTTGGCCCAGCTATACTCTGCAGGTGACCAGAACGCCCTGATGGACGAGTCCCAGGAGCAGGCCCAGAGGAGGGACGAGGTGCTGAGGACCCACCAGGCCCTGAAGGAGGCGCTGGGCATCATCGGTGATATCTCCACATCCACCATCACTGTCCCCGTACCTCCGCCTGTTGACACATCCTGGATGGGAGGCCAAGGTGGTCGCAGGTGAAGTGGCTGGAATTGAACTGATCATATGAACAAAAACTGTTGCTACATGAGCTCTTTTCCTACAAAACCACATTCAATACTATATCCTTTCTCCAGGTCACCTCCAGCCAGCCCCACCGCCCCAAGGAGGATGTCTTCAGGCCAGCGCCCGGCTCCCCGGGGGGCCCCGCCACCACCAAACCGCCCAGGACCCCTGGGGCCCTTTAATAACAGTGCTGACAGTCCTCAGGCTCCCAGCCGCCCTAACAGGGCTCCTCCTAGCATCCCCAGGTAAACACAGCCTTCACATAACTGTTCTGTTAGGAAGATGTTGTGTATGTTGCATATTAATAACAAATAAATTGAATCTTTTCACATATAATTGAATATAACGACATAATGGAAAACTAAAGAACATGGAGCATTCTGGAGCAAACAACAAGTCTGGCTCCATCCAACCTCTAAAGCTCACAAATTAACACTTTGTATCTTTTTTTTTAGTCGGTACGAAGACTAAAGTGTAAAACAACACCCCCCTCGTCCTCCTCAGTTTGTGAGACACACTCAGGACATAGAGAAGAGAAAGAAATACTCAAGCAAATTTCCAGTGAAGAAAATAATTCCTGTTTCTTACGATAGTTTTAAAGGAATGTGGCATTTTGTGCAATCTGCTGTGTCGATATTCCTGTTAATCACGGGGGTCCCACTGCGGCAGTCATCATCGAGAGGACAGTGGTGTACACAGACCATCTAAGGGGCAGGGGCAAAAAAATCTTAATTATATAACATTACATTTCTGTAACAGTTTACCTATTATTTTATTTTCATTCTGTTAAAGTCACCAGAATTCAGGAAACAAAGTCTGTGAAATTGTCAGTTTTTTGAGTTGAGGACTCTTGAGGGGTCTTGCTTCGGTTTTTAAAATCCCCCCTATTTTTGGGGTCTCAAGGTTGGCAAGTAAGAGCACGGTAACACACAAAACGGCAAGTTTTAAAGGGAGTTATGGAGCACTCAGAATCTTTATGCTAAGCTAAGCTAAGTAGCCGATCTTCTCGTCTAACACCTCATTATTGTTTTTAAGAATCTTTACATTTTTAATTTTGACCATTTGTGTGAACAAGTTTTTTTTCACCATTTTGTTCTTTGAAGACTCATTTTATTTTTCTAAACATACTGTAGCATCTGTTAAACTTGTGTGAAGACTGAATACTAATCTCTTCTCTTCTCTTCTCTTCTCTTCTCTTCTCTTCTCTTCTCTTCTCTTCTCTTCTCTTCTCAAGCCGGCGACCTCCACCATCTCCTACAAGACAAGCCCCACCATAAACATCTGAAGGGCTTCCACACACCCCCATCACCTCCCACTTTCATCCCCTCCATCCTCTCCTCTCTCAGCCATGGCTCTGCTGTCCTGGTCTCTCCTTAGTGCAGACACAGAAGTCTCTGACCCTTTGACCCTCAATTTCCTGCCAGGTGACGATGTCCATATATCTATGTACAGTATGGTACTTGTCTTGTGGTGTATGTGTATGTGTGCTTGTTGCTCGCCTTCGGTCCAGGTTTGCTTTAGCAGATCCACTACCCAGTATCAGTCCCTGGAACCTCTACACCCCCATCCACCCACCACCACACATAAACCCCTCACCGAGTCAGCCACTCCCCCCACTTGCTGCTTCTACATGAGGATACGCTCAGCAGTCGTACTGCCCTACTCATTCCAAAATGCAGCATGGCACATAAGCTGCTTTTATTGCATGGGAGTGTGTGTATGTAGAGTGTGCGTGCGTGTGTTTTGTGTGTGTGTATACAGGGGAGGGACTAATTTGCCTATATGTAGGCTGAGTATGATTTAGTATTGTATTAATTTATTGTATAATGCCCCATTAAGTGTTAATTATCAGCTTAATGTTCTCTTAGGAACAGAAGTTGTATCTTAGTATGTGTGTGTACGTGCGTGTTTGTGCGCGAGTAACTCCGTGTATGTGTGCGTAAGGGTGTGTGTGAGGAACACGTGCGCATGTGCCGTTTGTCTGCACGTTTGTTGGCGTTTCAGTTGTATTTGTTTTCATGGTCGAAGCTGTTAATGATGAATCATAAAACCCACCGGGGGTAAAAATTTAATGTTGGACTTTTGTGAGTTGTTCCCGTGTTGTAGTAGCAGCCATACACACATAGCAAGGCTGAGGAGCACCTTCAGTACTCTCTATATGGAAACAGCCTCAATAACGCATTTAACCCCGTCATAGGTGTCCACCTGTGCTGTATCGGTGGTCAAGTTGTGACCCTCGCAGCCTTAAGCTCCGATACAGACGCTGACACGTGCGATGGAACTTGCCACTTGAAAGAAAAATAATAAAGTATTTTGTTCCTTCGTGAACGAACAAAGAACATGTATTTACATGTTTCCATTTAGCCTTTTTCTCAGGTTTGAAACATGCAACTCCATGCACATCACAAACTAGCGCTCTTTCTCTTCTCTCGACTCGTCTGACCTCTCTTATTTCCTCTGCTCTCACGACCATTGAAGCCAGTCTGTAAGTCAGCGTCTGCGCCAGAGCTTAAGGTGCTGTCGTCAATGTTCAAGTGCTTCTCTGTCACTTTGTTATTGTGTATGTGGGCCTAAACTGTGTTCTGATGTATATAGGTAATGATAAGGAGATACTGTACCTGTGGACTATAAAGACCTCATCAAGGATCCTAGCGCTTTAATCGTTCTCTGTGTCTCTATTCACTAAATGCTCTCTTCTCTCTAATTTAGACTGCCTTACCGGCATGAATTACAATTCTGTATTGCCAAAGCTAAATGTAGAAAGAGAATCGGAAAAGTGGAACAAAAAAATAATAAATAAAAAATCTGCTGAAGACCAACAACAACAACAAAATGGTACCTGTTGTAGTGAGACGGCATTGTTTAGCAGAGGGCATAATGTTAAGCTGGGAAATGCATCAGTTGTTATTTTCGGTGTCTCTGTATCGCTCCTCAATAAACTTCTTCCTCATAATGTCTCACTTTGTCCACCGAGTGTTTATTGTTTAAACAACTGGGTTTGGAGTCAAGTATATATTTATGTAGACCTCTCACTGGAGCGCAGTAATAATATGTCAGTCACAAATACTATGCTCTCGCTTGCTAGCTTAGTGATGAATACTGAAATTTCACATATTCCCCAGGTGGGTAAATTATCTGCAAAAACAGTCATTTTGCAACATATTCTGTGAAAGCCTATTGAATGAATACTATAGTCCCACTGTAGATTACTATGCAGGCTTAAGTGGTGGTATTACCACGTTCAATGAATCCCAAGACGATGAACATGCCTTGAATACATCACCAGTGGTATTTTCATACTGTGGGGCTTTCTTTCAGCCAGAAGATGGCACCAATACATCATGTACAACACAACGAGGCGAGGCTGTAGCTGTGGATTTACATGGACGGGGACGGGGAGATCAAATCTCCCAGGGAAATAATCGCTTTATGATTAAATTATCATTTTCATTTAAAAACAAAAACTCACAATCAAAAGTGGTAAAGCCTATGCATCACTCATTACGTTCTAGTTTTGCACTTTTTTTATACATGTGAAACGAATGAAATGGAGATACAGGACAGTGTTTGACATTGATCGGATCGATCCTCAGCAGGGGAGCAACTGCTTCTGTTGTGGTACGACAACACCACTTGGAAAATATGACATTTTGGGCATATTTGAATATGAGGGGGGATTACAGCCCTGCTATGTGGAACTGTTGTATACACAGGCGTACAACATCAAAATATAGAAGATGGATACATGACTAGAAAATGAGGAGAAAATTACTTTCAAAGATGTTCAGTTAATATTATTTTTATGTATTTTCTTTCTTGATAACCTGTAGATTTAGTTTTTTTTTTACAGCCTAAAAAGCATCAATCATTAAGAGTTGTAGAGATAATCTTTATCTGTGTCTACATTGAAACTTTCCCCAAATATGTATAAACTACATGAAGTGGTTCTGTAGTCTATTATTAATTACGTTGATATATTAAATTGACTTCCTTAGAATAACCTCTAAACCTTAAAATAATCTGCTGGTGTGCCCTGGGCACAAGCAAGGAATGGAGTCAAGCATGTTAAACTAGGTTGCTTGCCAAATGTAGGAAAATGTATTCAATTATGTACAGTTGGCATTGCTTCACGGGGATGCATGTGCTGTTTACATAGCCTATAAGCTCCGAAACTATGTAAATAAGTAGATAAGGTGACCCTATAACAGCCTAAATGCTTGATACAGAATCTGTTAACATCACTAACATGGTTTTTGATGTGTTGAGGATAAAACCACTCACTGAAGGTACGATCTAAGAGAATATTTAGCTTTAACTGCTTTAAGAATCAGTAGATATCTACAGAATACTGTGGATAATGGAGACTACAGAAGAAAAATAACCCCTTCTGACTGCCAGCCACATGTGGCAGCAGAGAGGCCTGGTTGAACTTTGACCTGCTATTTCATTCATTTAAAACACGTGGCTTACTGTCATTTTGGATTTTTTTTACCTTTGGGCACAGCCTTGCTCATGAAGGAGGTGCCCACTGTCATTGATCCCTGTGAAGTCAGAGGCCACTAGCTCTGATGTTTGGTGGCCTGACCATGGTGGTTTCAAATCATCTTTCAGGCACCTGGGCATGTGAGTTGAGTAGAGGGCGAGGGCTCCCTCTAGTGACCTCGACATAGAAATGCTTCTTACTGCCTCTGAGGCAAGGTTGGAATCTCGCCCTGTACATCATGTCCTGCAAGATTCTTGCTCTGAAAAGAGGTGAAACCACCGGCCGAAACTACCGCAGGTCACTTTCTACCACTTGCAACAACCTGTTTCGTAACAAAATGATGCAACAATGCAACAGTTTTAATTTGCACAATGTGTGTCATTTCACAAATTACTGCATAAAAATTAAACCACTCATCAAGCTCCTCCTGTCGAGCATGGATGTAAAAGAAAAAAAAAGTCTGATTTCTTATTTTGTTATTGTAAGGTTGCAGTTTTTGCATCAGCTGTTGTTGTTGCTTCGGTATTAATCACCCATTAAACACGGCATCTCGGCCACTCGTGTTACAGTCACCTTTATCACTCCCTGGGACTACTTTTGTCAAATTGAGTCGCAAGTATCACTGTTATGATAACATCTGAAGGCATGACTAGCCTCTCATACTCCGCTTAAATACTCCCTCTAAGAGAAGCTCCACCTGCACGGGCGATGAGAGGCTACGAAACGAGCGCTCCCAACGCACGCTCGGTTTGAACTGCGCAGGAGCCCCTCTGCCTTCTCATTGGACAGCCGGACGATGACACGCACTGACAGTTGATAGCAGGTTGTGTGTGGCTGACAGCGGCTAGCATCACACTTCAGCCGTGAAACTGCGGACATTAGCCAAGTCACAAGGAAACTGTGGTTGAATTAATGTTCAACATAGGTCAGGAGCCCGCCAGCTAAAAGGATAAAACTCTATTTCTGAGTTCGGCGAGGATGTCTGTCCCGGCAGGAGAGGGATGAAGATGATACCACTGTTATGGCGAGTTGTGTCAGTGTCGCTATGTGTAGCTGTAGTCTGTTGGTAAGTTGATTAAATTCGTCCCATTTGAACTGTGTGTCATTATTATGAAGTCACTAACAGACGTTAGCTTTGGAAACTATCACTCTGTCTGGCTTATGTTAACCAAGGTACAGGTAAGTTAGCTACAACGCACTATATTAGCTAGCTAGCTTATACTGTGATGTGGCACCTGGCTGACTTCTGACTTGTTGTCATATCGAGTTAGCTTGAGTTGCTGACCATAAGTACAGTATTAGCATGTTAGCTAAGTTTAATACTGCTAGCTAGCTAACTAGTAAACGAGTTTTGCCTAAGTTAGTGGCTCTCTAACATGTAACATTAACCCTCCACCTCCTCATGATATTGCACTACCTTGTGATTTGGCAGAATGATCTAGGTTTAATCAGCCGCTACAAGTTTGTGTCATGTATTAATCCTCTATAAAACTCTAGCTGACACGCTTATACTGTAGCCTTCACACTGGACTGCTGACTAAAACATTCTCAAGATCTCTGCCACACACTCTCACACATGAATCTGCTGAGTCTACATCACTGGCTGTTTATTCCCACGACCCATACTGTCACAAAGCTAACGTTAGCCGACGTTACACAGATTTGGTTCATGACAGGATTAAAGGCCTGTCACGTCAGTCATGTCAGTCCTCTTGAAAGCTGGAGGTTGTGGTCTGTGTAAGTCTGACAGAGCACAGTAAAGCCAGCAGAGAGGGAGATTATATCGGATGATCATGGGCTTTAGCCATGATGTTACAGGATATTAACAAAACATTGACTCTTGTACTTCACATAGAGATGGGAGGGAGGGACATGATGTAATATGGTATTAAGATCTATGTTGGTGATGATTTTGACCTGACCTACTTTCATTGCATTAGCTCTCATTTTACAGTGAAGCTGAGTGAAGGGTGTCTGCTATACTCTCGTGCCACACAGTACATTACAGTAAAATGTTAAGGTGCCCTGTGATAGTTCATGCTGTGGTCTTCTCTCCACCACACCGTGGTTAATAGATGTCAGACATGCCTTTGCAGTGGAAACATTCAAGTGTTATTAATAACATAATTAACAGCTGTAACACATTCAGGTTCTTCAGCTCCAGAGCCATGTTATAATGCATGCTGGAAAACTGGAGGGGCAAACTGGGACACTTGATGGAGGAACTGAGTTGTAATGAATGTTATTAATCACACCTGTGCTTGTCTTGTTATGACATGTCCAGCTGCCTGCTGTGAGAAGGTCTTTTTGATGATACGGAAGAATGAACGAAGACTGGATTTTATTTTTTTTTCTAAAATTGTTGCTCTTACATAGAGTTGGATGGTGTACAGTGTATCGAAGACATAAATTACTATAGACCATTTCTATTATCAACTATCGGCTGATCACCAAATTAAAGCCGATGAGGAGTGAGGGGAAAAGTCTACAAGTTTTAACAAAAGAAATCTCATAAGAGCTATGAAATATTAACTGATCCATCTTTGCCCATTACATCTTAGCATTTCTTTTCCTCAGTATCGACCATGTGAAGCAGGCAGTCATCCGTTACTGGCATCACTAATATACATTTTCACCACTATTGGAGAGTTGTAATGCCATTGTATGTATATATCCATTTAATGCATCTGGTTGTACTTGTATTAGACCACTGTAGGGAAGATTTTATGGCAAAATTGGATTTTTGATTTCAATTTAAAGGATTTTTAATAAGGGTTAGGAATGAAAGGATAACTCATTATACAGTACTATTATAGTCATTTCCATAAGATAAAATAAAGCACTATCATAGCTCAAGTGATTCATGCAATATGCCAGTGCATCAATATTAATATATAATGCATAATATATAATTTCTCTATCTAATTCCTTTAGTGCATGAAATCATAATCACTGTACGGGTGACGCCATGTTGTCATCTTATTAGTCAGGTTAGAAATTGTTGTAGTCAATGACACATCATGTGACAAACGTTGGAAAAACTCACAGGTCACTTGTCAGTCAGAGGTGTGTCTGAAAGATGTGTCAGTCAGAGGTGTG
Organism: Pagrus major; assembly: GCF_040436345.1. Lineage (NCBI taxonomy): Eukaryota > Metazoa > Chordata > Actinopteri > Spariformes > Sparidae > Pagrus > Pagrus major. The sequence continues at coordinate 11,160,621 of NC_133235.1, forward strand.
TCTCAAGAACAGGCTTGATGATGGTGGAAACATGCACGTGATCTTTGAACTTGTTGGAAACATGCTTATCTTTTTCATTTTTTTGCATCATGGGCAACAGGTCCTTCCTTCATATCCAACCTGCTCTGTAAATGCTCTCTTCTGTGTATTTGATAGCTTCTGCTGTCCCTGAAACACTACATCCATTTTTATTTCAGTTACTCGAATGCGGCATACGGTGTAAAATATTAGCCTCACCCACACAGGGAATATCCCTTTCATCATTAGGGATCCATCTAAAAATCTCCCACACTTCCTGCCTTTTTATTGTAAAGTCTACTGCTTTAACTCTTTGTCTGTAACCGGTTAGTTAATTATTTAGTGAGTCGTGCCTTAAGACCACTCTTGCTCCTTTGGGAGTTACATTATGGCCACTGGCTTTCAATTAGAAGACAAAGCTCTGTTGTTCACTAAAGTGTTTGTGATTAGTCTAGCCTCCTCAAGTCAGATCAACAAGGCAGTTGCTCCATCCAGCCCAGTAGTAAGTAAACTACTTGACCTAGAATCCAGACTACAATCCAGATAATGGCTTGGATTGTTGACAAGTTGGAGTGTGGCCTTTGAGACGGGATCATGAGGACGTTTCCCCCACAGGAACGTGCCGTTATTATTGCGATTATTTAAAGCCTTGTTACTGCTAATTATTGTTGATTTCCTGCCAGGAGTGAGGACATCAATGTGACCCTGACCGTTTCTCTGGCTCAGTGTCACCTAACAGTACTGTGGTGATTAAAACACATAGGGTTTTCATTTCTGTATACACAGAAACTCAAATCTAACTTTAAAAACGGAAGCGAAAGAAGTGAATGTCATTTATTCTTTATTTTCACTTTCATGTGTCTTTTTGTGTGTCTGACAGATCCAGTAGTTTTCAGTTAATAGATAACCTACAGAAACAGAACATTTTAAAAATATTGCAGATTTCAGGTATATTTTTCAAGGCCTTACAGTCGGGTTGAGCAATGTACAACTCTTTTGAGGCGTGTCTCTTGACAACGTTCCCTGACTTTGAATCCAGATAAGATAAATTGTCTACGTTGGGGTACAGACCACTGGGACATTCTCAGTGCGTCACACTGGGACACTGTGTATGACTCACTGCAGTCAAATACAAAGTTTAGTGTGCTTGATTCAAGAGTGTGTGAATACTCCTTATACTGATGTTTCTTTTCCCAGATACCAGGATATTTTTCACACACAAGTGACCCATATTCTGACAAGTTGACTCAGTGCTGTTATGACACTCTTTGCATTTTCCTTTGTCTCGTAGGTACCCTAGTTGCTATGTTGGTTGCACGGAGCCGCACCAAGAGGCCCAGAGGCCTGAGTCCTCACAGGACGTCGGTTCGGAGGAAGAGTCAGGGGAAAAGATTCAGCCTCATAAGGTAGCGTTAGCTGTATACTCTCTTTCTATATTAACCACACAGGAAACCTGCTGCCATGCTAGACATGTATCAGATCAACACCTGTTTTACAACCGAATGTCTGAATATACGGGCCAACAAAAATATTTATGTTGCTCATTTAGAGTTGTGGGTGTTTTGTCTTTTGTGACTGAACTGTCTCTATCATGGTATCAATGATACCTGCATGCATTTATGTGTGTGTGTGTGTGTGTGTGTGTGTGTGTGTGTGTGTGTGTGTTTATGTCTAGGTCGAGGAAAGCTTGGTGTTACCTGTCCAGTCCCTGCCTGAAAATGAACAGTTGATAGAGGATGATCGGCAGAAAGAGGAGCAGACAACACAAGAAGTGGACAATAAACAATATTCAGAGGTACATTATAGTTGTAGCATTTCTGTAAATTAAACCTAGATTTGGTGCATCCCCCAGCTTAATACTACAATGTCCTGTGACATTTGTGTAAGAAATTTTTAAGCTAAGCTTTCTAAAGGTTCTAAAGGAACAACTCAGCAGTTTCAGACCTGGATAAGCAGTCATGTGCATCGTACCATCCAGTTTTTATTATTGATCGTTCCTGGAACATCTGACGCTTTAAGTGTTTTGTTGATCAATCCAACTCTGCCTAATGGTCCAGCCGTTTCAACATTTCCCTTGACAGCTCACATATCTCTCTCCGTTTATCCATCAGGCCTTTGAAGCAGAGGAGCCTGCTGTAGAGGTAGAGCTGGAGGCAGACAAAGGACTTTCACAACCTGAGCCAGAACCTGAGCAAAACTCAGAAAATCAACATCCTGAAACTTCCATCACTGAAGACCAGGACCCAGCCCCCCTGCTGCCTTCCCCTGACCCTGTTTCTGGTCCTGCTGCTGGGCTTAGAAACAACCCTGACATCCTTGATATTCAAGACAACATCCCAAATAGGCAAGTTATTAGTTCATTTAATCTGTCAGTTATCTGTAAAAATAGCAAAAAAGAGCTTGTTTTGCTGTGTCTCATTATTTTCTTGTTTCAGAAAATGTGATGTGCATTGCTTAAGGTTACAGCACTCCGTTAGAGTTCCTTTAAAATATTCATGTTTTCCTTGATGTCTCCCTGCTAATTAGAGAGCAACATTTGTTGTTGTTTCATTTCAGTGCTTCAGATGACGCATCTGAAGTAGCTGCACCTGATGTTAGTGATTCTGACCAGCCCCCAGCTCACTGTGAAGAAGAAGAAGAGGAAGAGAACAATCCATATGACAGTGAAAGGTGGGGACAGTTCATCTTCTGCCCTACTTAGTGAGCAAAAAATATACACTTGTCTTGCATTGTTGTCAAGTTGGATTTGTGGTTGAAGTTTAACTTAAAAGACAATAATGTATGTTTTGTTCCCACAGCAGTCCTCCAATAGTTTTGGAGAACACTTCCAATGTTCACATCGCAGGAACTAAAACCCACAGCGACCCTCCTCTGAGTCCTTCGGCTGGTCACAGCACGCGTGTGGAGACCAACACATCTCAAACGCTGAATGAGCAAGTAAGGAACTCGCACACCGCGTGAACTATTTTCCTCTCTCTACCAAAGGAGGTGTCCCAGCTCTCATTTTCTCATTATCTCGGACAGGACCCGAGCTCCTCTGTCACCACAGACACAGATTCCCCTGTGAGCAGCAAAGACCACGAGGACATCCCCACATTTGATGAGTGGAAGCGGAAGGTGATGGAGGTGGAGAAAGAAAAGAGTAAGAGTTTAGTTTATCCTGCTTCTAAAGTTGTGTTAAGCTTGATGATCCAGAATATAACAGTCTGATATCTGTATCAATGTACAGTGTTTTCTACGGAAGCCCTAAAGGGCCATGCATTCATACATTTTATTTCCTCCGTTTTCCCGTGATAACGACTTAATTTCATTTGTTTTCTCGAGATCTCGAGTTATTATCTCGAAATAACAACTGCCGTTTTCCCGAGATAACGGGATAATTTTCTCGAGATCTTGAGAAAACAAAACGATAGTGTAGTATATTAAATCATTGCAGGAAACATCATTCAGTGTAGCAATGTCAGAGGAACAGGAGCATATTGATCACCGCGTCACATATCTTTTCAATCAAGGCCTGACACAGGCTGAAATAGCATTATGCCTTGCTATTACAGATAATATACACATTAGTGTGCGTAATCTAAAAAGACTTCAGCTATATCGGCGGCGCAATCTCAGTGAGCCTGATCTCGTTGTTAACACCGAGATCTCAAATTAATTATATCGTTATCTCGGGAAAACAAAGTTTCGTTATCTCGAGATCTCAAATTAATTATATCGTTATCTCGGGAAAACAAAATTTCGTTATCTCGAGATCTCAAGAAAATTATCCCGTTATCTCGGGAAAACGGCAGTTGTTATTTCGAGATAATAACTCGAGATCTCGAGAAAACAAATGAAATTAACTCGTTATCACGGGAAAACGGAGGAAATAGAATGTATGAATGCATGGCCCTTTAGGGCTTCCGTAGTTTCCCACTGAATGAATGAATAACATTAAATAATACATGACACCATTTCTAGTAGTTCCTTTTTCACCAATTTAGCTCTACTTAATTCTCCACATTGTTTCAGTGTTTACTGACAAACTAGTTTAATCTTCTCACCTCGCTTTTCACTTCAGTTCTCTTTTCCCCCAACACACACACACACACACACACACACACACACACAACCACACACACACACACACGCATTTATGCTCTCTTTTAGCACACACACTAGCTCGTATACTTTTTTCGTCAGCAGTATGTTTTTTTAAAGTTTCTTAAAAACACAACTTGCAATTTGGGATTTTTTAACCAAAGGATTTTTAACCTGCCACTGTGGCTTTTGGGTTGATCAAATTCACCTAGCTAATTTCCCACCCTGATTCTTTGTTATATTCATCCTCTCAATAGCTCAGTCTACTCACACTTCTAACAACGGGGCCACTAATACAGTGAAGAAGGTCCAGAAGAACTTTAATAACTACGCCTCAGTGGAGTGTGGAGCCAAGATCCTCGGTGCTAACCCAGAGGCCAAGGTACTGTATATACATTACTACATCATCATCCTACGGAGGAATCTGTTGAATAAAAGCGTGTATTGATTTGTGAATTTGTTCCACACAGAGCACTTCGGCCATATTGAAGGAGAACATGGACTTGTACATGCTAAACCCCTGTAGTAACAAAATCTGGTAAGTGGCAGCTCCGGCTTTGAGTGCAGCGATGCTCCCTGAGATTTCTGAACCTGAAGCCGGTGTTTGACGCTTTGTTTCTCGTCCCTGTTCAGGTTCATCATTGAGCTCTGTGAGCCCATCCAGGTGAAGCAGTTGGATATCGCTAACTTTGAGCTCTTCTCTTCTACTCCCAAAGACTTCCTTGTCTCCATCAGTGATAGGTACTATAATGTGTGCACTGCAGCTACCAGACACGATTTTTATTACAATATGGGAACATTTATTTTTTATCTTAGGTGAACGTTTGTGTCAAACTTATAATCTATCGGTAAATTACAACTGTTAATTTTTCTTTTATTGGTCGTTCATTATAGAAAATATCAGAAATATGAAATCAAATTTTTATGATCAAATCCTGTATTCTTTCAGTATCATTAGTAATCCAGAGACGTTCACATCACTGAACTAACTGTAAATCTCCTCCTGTAGATATCCAACAAACAAGTGGCTGAAGCTGGGAACGTTTCACGCTCGGGATGAGCGCACAGTCCAGAGCTTCCCTTTAGATGAACATCTTTATGCTAAATATGTGAAGGTGAGTGCAATATATTTTATTAGTGTAACACTACCACTGCATCTGTCTCTATTGTATGCTAAAGTAGTGCTGAATCAGTGTAATCTCTTATTGCAAGTGAGCATTTAATTGTTTCTGTGCACTTTCTTTCCTTGTTTTTTTCCCTTTTCCTTACAGTCACAAGGTCTGTAGAATCAAAAGATTGTATTATATTATCTTGATGTTTCACTGTTGCTCAGATTAGGCATTATTCTGGATATGGGCAGCAGAAGATTCCCTGAAATGTAGAATGTGAATAGTCCAATTTGGTCAGTGTTTCATAATCTGGATATCAACCTGGCTAAAATGATGGTATCAGGATTATTTGGTGTCTGAAGTGACTCCAAACCAGCATACATATCTTTGGTCCTGTATTAAATGCATGTGTACTTCTCTTTAATTTGATCTCTCTGTTTTCTGTCTTTCTTGCCTCAGATGTTCACCAAGTACATAAAGGTTAGCCTGCTTTTCTTGTAGAGTTCTGTGAGTGAAAAGTAAACTTGGAGGTGGATTTTGTGTCTTTTGTCTCACGTGGTGCTATCTCCTCTAAACAGAGCCAGATCTAACTTGCTATGCTAGCTGCTAACCCATTAAAACACCAAGAAATACAATGAATACATTCATATAATCGCACATAATTAGGGCTGCACAATTAATTCAAATATTATCAAGAGTAATGTGGCCAAGCACAATATCCAAATTGCAGAAGCTGCCGTTTTTTTGTTGTTTTTTGTAATAATGTGAACAATCACAAAATCTGTCAAAATTATCACAATAATTTATTTTTTTGAACATATTGTGCAGCCCATAATGAACATTTGATGCCCACCAGTTGTCATTTAAATAATCAAGTATGTCAAATGATCAAAGTCACCCTACAGTGAGATGTTCCTCTCAGATTTACTCACATTTGCCAATCAGCCTCTCATTATCTCCTTTTAAACCATCTTATTGATTTTTACAAATATACAAAACCATGGCTTTGCTGTTTGTAAGTTACACAACCACTGCTGAGTGTGTTGATTTGGTGTGGGTTATAATACAGCATACAATCCCATTATAGTATCCAAATCATTTGTCCACTTTTCAGGTAGAGCTGGTGTCTCACTTCGGCTCTGAGCATTTCTGCCCCCTCAGTCTCATAAGGTACGTAATATTCAGGCAATGCTATGTTTTTCTAACATACTCTTATGTGTTTGGATTGGGTGTCTTAAAGCATGTTTTCCAAATGATAGCTTGCTGCATTCTGCATGAGCTCTAGATGGTGTCAAGTGATATTGTGTAATATTTGGCATGTGGTCATGGGCAGCTCCTTGTTACACTATTAAGCCTCTGGTGGGACCGAGGAGAACTAATGCAGATGTAAGAACTTGGGTGGATCCAAGGGCGGGGCCACAGGGGTGTCGGCCCCAGTTGAGATCTGATTGGCCCCTGAAATGCCCCCTGTTCGCTTCAGAGCACTGCGTTGGCTGAATTTTGAAGGGATTGGGGGGACTTGTACTTCTCCTCTCAAGAAATACCATGACTGTCTGGCACCTTATCTCTGCCCCAAGTTGATTTGCTGTTAGGTAGGTTGTGTGGTTATTTACATGCATACAATCTCACCGAATGTAGGAAATGAAGTGTCTAATATGCACACCCTAGAGCCCTCGCATAATACCTGGCCCTTCTGTGTAAAGTATGGCCCTTCATTTAGAAAAACCCTAAATCCGTCCATGTGCTGGATGCTGTTTGTTAATCTGGCTGAAGCTTCTGCACAAAAGAGGTGGTAGAAATGGTTACAACCAACATACTGACTATTACTATTAACTTAAATAAACATTAGGAAGTAGTGAAACACATGGTGCCTGTTATTTTTTGTGCAAATTCAGGTGCCCCATCAAGGGAAATCTAACACTAGGTTGATGCTTGTGTTAAAACCTGCTCATGTTCATAAATAGAACCTGCTGATGGATGACTCTCCTACACTGTATGACATTTTGTTTGATGTAGGCTTTTAGTGTAGCTCGCTGCCCCCTACAGGTTGTCAAAGACCATTACATCAGCCTGGTTATAGAATGATTTTGATGATTTTTTTCCCCCCAGGGTGTTTGGCACAAGTATGGTGGAAGAGTACGAGGAGATAGCTGATCCACCAGAGAGACCCGATGATCAGGATGATGACTTGGGTGAGAACTGAGAGCATCATATATTTTATGATTTTCTCTTCACCTGTAATAAATTGAAGCATTTACACAAGTGAAATACACTCAGAGCAACCTATTTGGTACAGTTTGTATCACTAATAAAATAAATTAACTAATTACAATGAAATGACCCCATTCATTTGTATGTCAGGTGTTGTTTTATAATGTTCAGTGAATTGAAATGAAAATGGTTTTACACTCACATTTATCATTGTTTTGTTGTAAGATGGATGTGTGTTATTAAGTGCACTGCTCCCTACAGATTATCCTCCTGGATATGCACCCAGTGAAGTCAAGTCATCTAAGAATCTGATCGGATCAGCAAAAGGTAAGTATAGCAGACATGGATTTCTACTGCATATAATGATTAATGAGTGTTAATGTTCCAAACCTGGACTGTATTAACTTTTGACTCTGGTGTTTACATTTTCTCTTCAGATGCCATTTTGAACATGGTCAACAACATTGCTGTCAATGTCCTCGGTGGAGGCCCAGAAATGCAAGGTATGACCAGCGGAAACAGCTGTAACGTCCAGCTTTGTCTCACAGCTTCTGTTTTTTGAGATTTACAGTTGACAATATGTTGATGAAGATTTTTGTAAAATAATTTCTGTGTTCACTCCCAATGTAGTTTATTTTCTTTTACTTTTATAGGCAACCTTTCATCACAGGAAGTAAACATGACTGAGCCATCAGCTCAACCTGAAACCACCACTACTACCACTACTGACCTTACGTCACAAGATGTGTGAGTACATGTAATGAGTCCTGTAACATCTTTCACAATCCAGAATTGACCACCAAGAAACTTTAAAAATAATAGAATGGGAAATACTTTTTGTGAAAAGGCAGACATTTGTCTTAAGGTACAATAGGAAAGTCAAGATATTCACATTCAAAACAGGAAACATTAAAACACATTAATACAGAGACACATTGGAGCTACATTCACGAGAGTACTGCAAATCTGGTGTCTTTCTTAGTTTCTTGTATCTGAAATCTGCTTTTACATTAACCAGTGCTTTGTGAAATAATACAGTGCTGTAATATTATTTATCATTTATATGTACTATATTGTCCTTCTCCCTCTCCAGCCCTGACTCTGAAGAGAAAGAGATTTTACTGGACCCTGATATCCCTGCAACTGTAGTCCCTTCCTCAGAGACACCTGTGGCTGAGGCACCTGCTGCTGAGCCAAGCGAACAAGAGCTCCCCCCAGTGGAGGAAAAAAATGTCACTCCCTTAGAGAAAGATAAAGATGAAGAAGAACCTATCAGCTCTACAATCACCCTTTTGGAAAAGGAGGAGGAGTTGGATGAAGAAAAGGAGAAAAGGGACCATCATGAGCGACAGCAAGAAATCCAAAACTACTGTTCACTACTTCCTTCATTTTCTTCCTTTTGCTCTTGCGCAGCGTCCCTCGAGGAGTATCTCCATCAGCAGTGTTCAGCTCTGCTGTCCAAAAAAAGGAAATGCCAAACAGTGGACAGAAAGCAAATTGTTTCTCCAACACCCGCTTGGCTCCAACCTCTGTCCCCCACTGCCTGCCCTGAACCTCAGCAGCCGCCCAGTGAGGTACATCAGCCCCATGAAAAAGAACAAGCCTCTGAACAGGAGCCAGAGATCAGAGCCAGCCCGTCAGAAACACCACAGCCTCCTGGGAACACAGCAGAGCCTCATAAAGAGTCAATGTCTGAACCTCCTCTGCTGGAGCCCAGTCAAACCTTGAACCTCCCCAGACCCAGTGCCACTGACTCATCCTCTGCCAAGCCTACACCTATTGTGGAGACACCACAGCTGTCTTCTGAGGAGCCAGCGAAGGAGCTGATGCCAGAAAAGAGCCAGGATGTGCTGGCTGAGGAGAAGCACATTGAGCCCTCAGCCTCGGAACAACCTAGTGTTAGTGCTACAGTGGACGAAGCCTCAGTGGCACCAACAGAAGAGGAATCTGATATTAATGTTTCTCAACAGGACATAAATGCCCCCATCCAAACCCAGGATGAGACAGATCAATCTCAAGTTCTCCATCCAACCACCTCCCCTAATGTAGAACATCACCCTGACCCACCAGCTGTACCCGAAAGCGGTGCCGCTATCACTGAAGTGGCCCATCCCACTCCAGACATCGTCACAGAACTTGAGCCCTCTGGTGGTCATCCGGTCATCACAGAAACTAAAATGGAGGATTTCTCAGAAGACGTCTCTGCATCGTCACCTTCTCCTCCCTCGCCAACCTCACCGTCCCTGTCGGACATCTATGCAGATCCCCCCAACGGCACGGAGCAGAACGGGAACCCGGTGCATGGCTCCAGCCAGAAGGAGTCTGTGTTCATGAGACTCAACAACCGCATCAAGGCCCTGGAGATGAACATGTCCCTCAGCGGACGTTACCTGGAGCAGCTGAGCCAAAGGTGAGGAACAGGGACACGCACCAGTGTGGGATAGTTGTCCTTCATATTCATAAACTGAGCAGAGGGAGATATTAAGACTTTACACATCCATGTTTTGATTCAAGGTATCGAAAGCAGATGGAGGAGATGCAGAAGGCTTTCAACAAAACCATCATTAAACTCCAGAACACCTCGAGAATAGCAGAGGAGCAGGTGAGGAATAAAAGGGAACAAATATTAGTCCAGACAGAGAGACATACAGAGATAAATGCTTCTTGTCTCACTTTGAGACAGTTGTCATATTTATTGAAAATGCAGTTGAAAATCTCGAGGACAAAATGGCCACGGATGTTTATTTGGAGTATACAGTATGTTACTTGTATTTTCCTCTGAGGTCAACTTGTTTATTGAGTTATGGAAAAAATAAATATTTCTGAGTTTGTATTATTATCTTATAAATATTATAAATATTAAAATTCTGAGTTTGAATGTCTTCTCCAAAACTAAATAGTGTCCCTTATAAGTTGCACTAATCATAGGAAGTGTGAATAGGTGTGTGGCTATGGGGCCATCCAACAGGTTGTCAATCAGTTTTGAAATGAGTAAAATAAATACCTCATTGTATCAGAGGCAATGTGGCACAGCTCAGGAACCTTCTGTTTAAATTGCAAATAAACCCTGCTTCGCTCCGCCTACATTACATGTATTCCCATCCGTGCCCCGTGTATTTCGGCTGTAATACCTTTCCATGCCGTTTCAGTGATGTGTGTGGATGCTGATCTTGTAGTCCTGTTTGCTCCCACAGGACCAACGTCAGACTGAATCCATTCACTTGCTGCAGGGCCAGCTGGAGAATGTGACTCAGCTGGTTCTCAACCTGTCTGTCACAGTCAGCCAGCTGCAGATTGAGGTAGATACAATGCTCCAGGCACAAAGCCTTCATTTGTAATCAGGGTTTTTTTCTTTTGTTTTCAGCCTGATTTTTATTTTTTTTTCAGTGATACTCCATTTTCTTCACTGTATTTTTCAGTCTCTTACTTTGTCAGACATTGTCACTGTGTTGCTGTTAATATAATCAATCCTCTATCTGCCAGGTGTCAGACAGGCAGAACTACCTGCTGCTGTCTCTGGTGTTGTGCCTGTGTCTCGGCCTGCTGCTGTGTGCCAACTACTGTCGCATCACCACTGTTCCTCCTACCACAGAGCCAGAGCCACCCATGGCAAAAAGCTACACCTTCTGCTCTCCTGAAAGGTAGCAAGACACTTTCTGCAAAAAAAAAAAATACATGTAATGACAAATACTCCCTTTTATAACAAGATTCAATAGTGTGAAACCTTTTAATTGCAAAGAAAAAGCTCAAGTTGAGCATGTAGATGTGAGTAAGCGTCTCCAAGTGGGCTTTTACAGCTTATGGGCAGAGGTTACAGTGCCTTGAATGGCTCCTACTCATTAAGCCAGTTTATTGATACAATCTTTCATTGAGAATGTCGCAGCTGGAATCTTAAGTGTTCACACAGCCGTGACTCATGTCCCCATAAAGGCGCTTCATGCAACTTTTACCTCAACCATTACTGTTTCCTTAATAGGCAGTTCTCTTCTTGTGATGAGACGGGCTTGAAGAGGAGTGCATCCTATCCCCTCATACACTCTGAGTCATTCCAGTTAGCCACCACTGAAGGTAAGCAGAAGAGGCATCGAGATAATTGTTCTAATCGGTTTCAAGGTTTTTCTCAGGTGTCTTGAATGGTAGCCAGTCAATAAAGAATTGAACCATTGCTTTTCTTGGCTTACAGGCCCTGAAATGCTGCATGCAGATGACACACACAGTCTTTGTCCAGCTAACAGAAAGGTGTGTAAAGACATTTATTGCATTGCAGAATATTAGTGTAAAATATCCCTTTTAAATTACTGGTGGTAACAGATGAACAGTTGTTAACAGATGTTCTATCTCCCCAATCTTTTCCCTCACAGAGGAGACGCCGTAAGATGAAACCCATGGAGAAAGTAGAGACCCTGAAACCTTCTTTCCATGCTGCTCCAGAACTGTGTAATGGAGGGGTTGTATGTAATGGTGTACCCGTCATCACAAACCCTTCACCTTTTGCAAAAAGGTTACTTCAACCTATGTTTAGAGACTCGCCGTCAGAGGGCAGCTCGGAGGGATCCTCACATTCAGACGACCCCTCCTTCTGTGGCATCACCACAGCCTGCAGCCGAATCTGTGACGGGCTCCCTCCTCCCAAGACCCGGGCGGAGAAGCGGGCATCAAGACGCAGGCGTCCTAAGCCCAGCTGTGCGGTGGTGGACTTGCTTCAGGCCCCGAGGAGGGACAAGAGCGAACAATTGCCCATCTCTACCATACATGACATCATGAACAGGAAAAAGGAGCAAAGCTCTGGGACATTTGGGGTGAACGTCACCCTCTCAGGTCCTGTTTGACGTCTCCACTCCTTCTCACTGACTGCTTTCCAAAAGAGGACGGATGTTTATTTCTGTAGCCAAAGGTAGCTGTAAGCTTCGACATGAGACAATCCCTTCACTCTTAGTTTAGTTTTGTGTTCTGTTCTTCTTCTCTGTTCGGTTCTTGTCAGATGTTTATATTTGTTATACTTCAAATCAAAGAAATGTCTTCCCAGCTTTCCATTAAAGCTTTTCTCTTCTGTTTGGAAATACTGTTACTTTTCACCCGGTAAATTGAACATAATGATAAAATAGTTTTAGTTTACCTTTTCTATTTCTTTCTTTTTTCTTTATTTCGTAAAAATACAGTTCTGTCAAGACGTTGCCTTAGAAGTCCAGTGTGTACGATGTAGGTAGGTTTAGAAGCATAAATGGTCCATAACAACCTAAAACTAAGAATCATGTGTTCATGACCTTTGTATGAACCTTTCATATCTAGAGATGGAGCAGGTTCTCTTCAGAGTCCTCCATGTTGGACCGCCATTTTCTACAGTAGCCCTGAACAGACAAACCAAACACTGGCTCGAGAGAGTGTGTTTCACTGTTTTTGCAGCCACAATAGGGGTGTGTGAGACAAAGGGTGTCACTGAATCCTAAATCCACATTTACACTTTTAAGGACAAGCAGAGGAGGTTTTTCTTAAGTCAGCTCACCTTCAAAATAGAAGCACAGAAACAGTCAAAGACATATCAATGTATTTAAGAATTTGTATATTGAAAGCAGAAACATAGTGCTATAAAACACATACTTAATAAACAGTTTTACTATCATGTAGATATTATATTTATTACTTTTGTTAGTTATTGATCCAGTGAAGCTGAAAGAAAAGAAAGATGGCGCAAAACATGGAAGAACTTCGGTGAAAAATGTCTTTTAGTGATTTTACAGACAGCAACTGGTGCTGGAACAAGCTCACATGTAGAGTTCTGTCGACACCAAAAACTGAAATACTCGTAACAAAAATATATTGATCTGTTATCAACTGCACTCAAAGTCCAGTCATGTAGAAAAAAACAAAGTTTTAGTATAAGCAGATTTTCATTGTTTGCAATAAAATACTATGGTGTTAGATAAAAGTGAAACAAGCTATGTGATGGCTCGAGGAATTTCTACATTAACAAATGTGTGTTTCTGTCATTCTGTTAAGTCTGTTATTCATCAAAATAGTTGTTCACAGTGAGGCACCTCGCATTTTCTGAGCTCAAAATTTGATCATTAACAAACCAAATATCCAGAATAAATGTTGGCACTGCACATTTCTGCAAACCATAGATATGTTGAAACTTTACGTTTCTTTATGTTTGTTTAGGTTCAATTTAGAATTGTATGTTGTGACACTGTGATAATGCTCTGATTGGGTTTAGGCATAAAAACACTTGGTTAGGGTTAGGGAAATAACATGTTTTGACTTCAAATACCTGGTTCTGTCGCCACAAATGAGGTTGGAAATGGTCCAATCCAATGGTGACACACGCTTACGAATGTTAAACGCTGTGCGCCCTCATCAAAAATATCCAGTGGTTTCTTTCACACTTACAAATGTTGAAATGCAGCCTTCTCGCCTACAACTCCACCACCATCACTTCCACCTACCTACTAATAGTCCTTACCTCATGTTGCTGCATTGCTCAGTAATCTGAAGCATGATTGGCTGGTGTGTTTGACTGTCCTGAAATCTCACAATAATTTTACTCATGAAACTTGACTTCTCCGCCTTTGCGTACAAGAGCATGAAGCTGAAGTCTAATTCTGATTGATGCTGCCAACGCCATCGAGGGGAAAATTTGAATTGATTGCCATGATGGATTTGAGCTCAGACCTTCTTAGAGCTGCGAGCAGCCACTTCAGTGAAGTACCTTGAGCGGGCCGGCGAGCCCCTCCTCCCGGCCTCAGGAGTGCTGTTCGGTAACTGACCCTGAGCGCTGGAGGAGAATAATGTGAACCTCTCAGCCTCAAGAGACAAATGTCCCCGGTGCGATAACACGGTCAGTGTTACCGGAAAGTGACAGTGACAGTTCAGGATTGTTGCTCACTAGTGTTAATCAGATAATCTGCTTAATATTTGGTGCTTATGCTGTTTGTACAGTTGATTACAGTGAAGAGTAGTGTTATATAAACATCTGGGACACTACAGGGTCAACTATGGGAAAGAAAAGACCAGCAATGCAGCTGCAACTCCCAATCAGGTCACAGAGAATGGGTCACAGAATGTGGTGTAACATCTTTTCCGTCACATTGACACGCAGATACGCTCCTGTGATTGGCTCAGTGATTTTGCACTGATTTTTTTTTTAGCACAGGGTTTATTTTGCAAATCCTCTCAACCTTTACACTTAAAGCTGCAGACACAACTGAAATGGAAGTGGAAGAAAACACACACACACACACACACACACACACACACACACACACACACACACACACACACACACACACACACACACACACACACACACACACACTTGCAGACCTCAGTTCTGAAACTCTGGTCTGCAGGTAACAGCAAACTGAACCACAGTGACGTCTCTTATGTAAGTGTCTCGTTGCTTTGTCCAGCAGGGGGCAGTGTAATCTTTGGATAAACCTCCATTGCATGATTTTTTTTGATCTACCATCGCCATCATTTTCCATGTGATGAGTCATTACACAGAATGGAAGTAAATTAGTTCAAGGGCTAACACAGCTCTCCACCATGCCAACTCATTTGCTTATGCCACCGTGTGAGCCCCTGAAGCTGCTCTCCTTATTATCCCAACTGTGTTCTGATATTAAAATGTACTTATTAGAGTCTGAAACACACTAAAATGTGCTCCCCGTGTAGCGCACATTTGAAGTGTTTCAGGGAAAACAGAAAATGTGTTTGAAGACAGCATCTTTTGATGTGCAGCAGCGTTTATCATACGGCTCCAGCTGTGTTTTCAAGTTGGAAAAACTGGATTAATTCCGTTACTCTTCCGCACGCCGCCTCTCGCTCGCCGTGGTCAGGCGCGGTCAGAGCGCTGGTGGATGTGAGAAATTAGGTTAAAACCTCTTTATTCATCTGACCCGGTTGGGTTGCAGGAGCCTTTCAGAGATAAGCGTGCCTGATGCTCTTTTTTCCCCCTCTTCATTTTGTTAACAGAATTCCTCGGTTTCTCTTTGCCCTACCTCGTTCCAAAGATTATCTGTAAATGCAGGGCTGCAATCCTCTTTTCCCGGGCACTCTGCTTTTATCCCAGCTCCGTTGTGGGCTGAATATTGTCTGCGTATCTGTATGTTTGTATTTTGGCATACAGGTGTCTGCTACTTTCTCTTAGCTGGCTCACTCTCTTGCATGATGTAATTAAGCATTGATCCTCGCCAGGAATGTGTTTCCGACACTCTAAATACTGATTCAAGTGGCCCTCCACCAATCTTACACACAAAGGTCAGTTACTTATCATGAGATGTACTACTTGGAAACAGGTGTGTGATATGACTTCTGATTCTCTGGAGCAAGCTTTTTAAAGGCTAAAGATGTGTTCAGACAGGAAGCAAAGCAAAATGGTGTTTTTTGTTTGAAATCAACTGCTGGACTTTATTTTCCCCTCATCTCTATAAACGGAGAATGCAGAATCTTTTGGCTAGGGACATGATTTTGATATTGATATCATTTGGTGAGCAGGAGAGGCAGAATGCATTGGCCGAACTGCAGTCTCAGAACTGATCGGCCATCATCTTTCTTACATTTGTCTATAAAGATTAGTCGAATTGGTGCGAACGTAAGCGCAAGTCTTGGACAGATATCCGTTATCTAGTATCTGCTGCCTCAGTTGCCCTCAGAAGTTAAATTGTTGTCAGATGATAGCCGATGGGTTCTGAGATTGATTTGCCCCCAAACAGCCAATGTACCATTTTATACAGACATTAGCTGTAAGCTAGCCTCTGACTCATCTCAGAACTCACCAGGAGTTCAGTTCATTGTTATTTCTGTCACTCTCCTATTTCTTCGATACTCTGTGTGATTGTGATCCGACGCTAAATTCATAGGTCAAGGCATAAACACAGTTTTGTTTTCTCGAAATATTTTCAACTGGCAGCAACAAGTCTTCTTGAGTAAGATCTGCTCTCCACAGAAGCTAATGGGAAGAATCGGTGTTATCACCTGCGAACTGGGCTTTGGCGAGAGACTGCGTTGGGTAACTCTCTGTATTGTTGTCAGGTTCAACCTCTTAACCCTCACTGTACATCTGGCATTCACAGTATGTTTCGAATGCTGTAAGACTGAACTGGTCACCATCAAGAGGACGAGGTTCACCCACTTCAACGTGTGCAAGCGTGTGGGCAGGTAAAGCTTTTCAAGTGCCAGCTCTCGTTGGGTTTGTCTGTCCTTTAAAAGGGCAAAAACTCTAACCCTCGCTTCCTTTTTTCCATCCATCCAGTTTCTTCATTACTTTACTTTTCCTCCACACATCCCCACATCTCTACTCACACCTTTAGATGTACAGTTTTTCCCCTCGGTACTTTTACCCTCCTTCAGCTCTCCTCTTTTCCTCTCACCACGCAGACCTCTCCCTCTCTCCCTCTCGGTGTGGGAGGGGGTCTGTTTTGTGAGGAGTGGAGGATCCCGTCAGAGTGCGAGCGTATGCGATTGGAGGAGAATAATCCTCTGGGTGCTTTGCTTTCTTAGATTTTTGTGTGAGAGAGGAGTGCGGGGCGATGGGATTGGGGGGGGGTTCTTTGATGTTCCTGCGGATACACTTTGAGACCGCGGCATTAAATGCGGCTTTACAATTTCTGTCATAGATCCTCTCCCTTCCCCTCCCTCCGACGCCTTCACCAGTGTTATTGCTCATTTCCTTCTTTTTCTTTAAATTGCACCACTCATTATACTCCCACGACCCAATTTCCTGCACTTCCGCCCAGTGTTGGACACCACAATAAAAACTCTTGTAGTTGTGATTTAGCAGCAGTTAAATCTTCTTCATGGATGAGCTACAATGGCATCCTGACAGGGCCGTTTAGCAGGGTGCTTAGCAAGAGGCCGATAAGGCGTTGGCAGCCACTTGGAATCAATTCGGCCATGCCTTACCCTCAGCAAGCCCACAGTCGCAGGAGTCCCGTTCCCATGCGCCTGTGATTAAGCCCGGTGTGTAGGGCCGAAGTAGACAGTCAAATCGCTGCAGCAGACATGCCACATTTGATAAGCCCTCGGTTGGAGATGCATGTATATGAATAACAGTCTCCTCCAGGGAAGCTTCTGCTTAATGTTTCATGGACTTATTTCCTCTGTGCCTCACTGTCATCTGAGATTTGCTGCTGTCTGATGCGACGCACAGAAACATGAGGTGTTCCCTGTGATCATGGCTCCTCTGACACACAAGCCTGAGGTGTGTGAGGGGTAATAATAGATATACTTTCACACACAGACTCGCAAACCCCCCCATTCCCGTGGCACGGGCGCAGACGTGGACATACAATATTGAGTTCGCATTCGCAGGGTCACGCCGCGTTCTCACGCGAAGCCCACGCGGCTGAGACGCGCACACACACAAACGCACGCCCAGATGAGATGTGACATGTTGACTAAATACAGGATAGGATGCACACCATTCAGCCTAGAGTAAAGAATGATCATGCATGACGTGCACTTTCACAGAAGCATGTAGCCTAACCTTTCCCTCGCTGATGAATGAGTCACAGCCCAGATGCCAAATGTGACCTTACTCAGTGTGCGTCTCTGAACGGAGCCGAAAGACTTCAGCACCCCTTCTCCAGACATTTGTGAACACATCTCATATTATTGTTTATCACTCTGATTGTCAATAGTTTCATCTGAATTGCTCGGCTTTTAAAAATGGAGGAGAATCGTACATATTTCAGACTCGCACTCCATCTCGACACATCCTGACTGCACCATTTAACTCACATCTAGCGTCAATGTGTTAACTGATTATATAACATAAAGCATGTAATTAAATATTAATCTTAATGGCTTGTGCCATTCATGAATTAATAGTGGACTCTTAATGAAGATACTGCTTCACTTAACAAGACAGAGCGTAAAAATGGAAGGGTGAATTAATCATGAAATAAATATGCATTCCTAATAACAAATCAGACTATGTTCATATTACGACAGCTACATTTGAAAACTGGCCAGCTGTTGTAGGATGTACTTAAAACAGCATATCACCAGAGTAACGGCTAACTGCTGCTAATTATAGATGTCGTTACAACATTTTTTAACAAAGAAATGGAATATAATAGTCATAATTATGTTTTCATCAGTATATAATCACCAGAAAATTAGACTTTTTTTGTTTTTTGTTACATTAGAATGAGCATTTTATATCTATAGTCCACCACCATGTTTCTACAGTAGCCCAGAATGGACAAACCAAACACTGGCTGTAGAGATGGCCTTTTGTGGGGTTATTCCCTCGCATTTATAGAGGAGGGTAACGAGGTGTGTTAAGTTATTTGCAATCTACAACCTCAGCGTTAGATTTCACTGAATCCTACACACTGGACCTTTAATGGGCAACATTTGGATGTAAAAAAGGTGTTTAATGCAGCTTTACTCACAATTTAGTTGTTCTCGTTAACTTTTTTTCCGTCCCTGCCACGACATTAAGCCACAATTTCATGATTTCAAAGCTATCTGAGAAAATAAACATATGTGCAGCATATGTATATTGATATAGCTCAATATATGAGTGGCTGATTATTTTGAAATACATCGTCATATTGACTTGTAAAAGGAGTGATACAGAGAGGCTCACAGGCAGCTAAAGAAATGTGGTTACAGTAATGAAATTTATTTAATTCGGAGGTCGACTTTTTGGCTTTCTCACAGGGAGGTAAGGTTAGCAGTTAGCCACTTACCAAAAGAGTAGAGAAGTGACTCCAGTTCCAAAACTGAGTTAGTCACATGCTAAACATGTCTTAGACATTCAGGCGTCACAGCTGCCAACAGCTGGATTGAGACTTCTACAGAGCTGAGTGCAATCACCGAGGCTAAGCTAGCTGCTGCTGGATGGTCAGCACGTCCCTCAAAACTGTAAAGGTGCCTGCAAAGTCTTGTTTTACATTAGTACACATGTACTAAACTGTGACTGTTTCACGATGTTAACAGCTCAAAACTCATAATATGTGAAATGGTGGTGAGCAAGCTAACATGCTAACTTCACTGTGAAGCCCTGCATATGCAACAAGTGATGCTATAGGGGCAAGTAGAACAATGACTGTGGTGTATTTGTAACTGATTGTAACTTGCCCAACCTTTACAGGTAACAGAAAGTTGTCTTCTTAACTTTACTACTACACAACCCCAGACCAGGTTTATTGTTTCCCTAAAGTTGAGTTTTCCTTCCCACCCACTAGTGCTAAGATTTACCCAGTTTGTAGACTTTTTTCAAACATTTCTGACATAACTTGTCAAAGTATGGACATACAGTCAGTATGATGCTTAACTTTACTGGTTTTCTTTATTGGTTTTCTGCCATCTTGCAGCTGATTCATATTTAATCAGGAAACATTGAGAAGTGAGTGTGCAGACAGACAGATAGCCTGTCAAAGAACTCATCTATAGTTACTGGTTCATCCATAAAGTATGTGAAAATGTGAGGACAAATAATGGAAACGCTTGCCAAAATAATATCTACTGTTCGAGACCTGCATGAATGTAATTTCAGTTCAGCTCAAATCACTGTCCTCTCCTGAAACTGGATCAACTTGACAATTTGATGCTGCGTTGTTGCCGAGCAAACCTGATTCACTAGAAATATAGACAACGACTGCATCGTCTCGTGCTTCTCTGCAATGTCCTAATTAGTATTTAAATGAATATGAGTCTCTTGTGTAGCTGCCTTTGTTATTGTGATTTATAGTGCTCGGAACAAACAATGCAAAATGATGTAACGTGGCTGGGGAAAAATCCTCAAAAAATGGCGTGCTGTGTGTCAAGACAGGAACACTGCACTCGCAAAAATACATTCAGAGCTGTTTTCAGTCAGACTCCACACGTGTGGAAACAAACATGGAAAGCCGTGAGCCGCAACACGTTCATGTAGTAATACTAAGTAGTTTTCTCTCTATAACAGCGCAGACAGGCGGTCTGAAGGCCACTGCACCGACCCTGATCGCTCAGATTGTCACCATGGTTACGCACAGTGGGGGGGGTGGAGGGGTGGGTCTTACAGATGAAGATGTGATGATTATGATGATGATGGTGATGGTGATGATGGTGTTGGTTGTCAGAGTGCGTCCCCGGGGCTTCTGCTTTCGCATCAGGCCCACCATCCTGCGCTCATGACCTCTGTCACCTACCCTGGGGAGACACTCGCCAGGTGAGAAAAGCACGCAACAGGAATTAGAAGGACCGGGTCGACTGTATGTGCGCTCCCCCGAGCAAGGTTGTGCTCGGCTGATATGTCTGTCCTTTTCTTGTTCATTTTATAAAAAACGAGGCAGGTTATTATGCTCCAGCTCAACCATCATCGGGGGATGCACCAGCTGATACAAAACGAGCAGAATGCAGTCGCTCTTAATGAGATTTTACTGTCTAATCAGATTAAGTTAACTTCAACCTCAAACCCACTACATCGTATTAAACATCTCGTGAAAATCTGTTTCCAGGCGGTGAGGAGGTTATCCTTGTTTAGGTAACTGAATGAGACAGTTCTACATTGCTGATAGTAGATTTCTGTCTTTCCCTGCGCTCCTCTCGATGATTTGAAGTGGGCGAGGATGGGTTGGAAATAAAAATGTCGTCACAAATATTTCCATGCACCAGTTAGGATCTGGCAACATTTGTGTCAGCATCTGATTGATATGTGTTTGAGCTTTTGAGTGTTTGTCATTTAAAACTCAGTGCTCAGGTTTCGTAAATTCATAATTTAGTTTAAAGTTATATTTCAGGGTGCACAAACTTTTTTTCCTTGGAGGGCAAAACCCAAAAATCAATGGTGGCCCACGGGCCAAAGGCAACACCTGTTGTAGTGGATTGTACTGCTGCAATATGCAAAATGGTACAAGGAAACCAAAATAATTCACAATGATTAGGGTTCCTGCATAGTCCAAGGGCATTTTTCTCAATTAAATTATACACTTTTCCACTAGAAACAGCTCGTGGGCCAAAATGTATCCTTATTTTCAAATCCAGCATACATGAAGCAGCAACAACATTCATTAAGAGTTTTGTTTCTGGTAACCTAGCAAATGTAGAAAAGTCAGAAATCCACTCGCCTTTTAACTCTGTTTTGGTCTCCACCAACTCCTGGGGTATAATATCAGGCTCTTTAGCTGCTTATTGCTTCACTATGTCCAGCTAGTTGCTAACTGTCTGTCTAACATTTCTGGCTGGGCAGGTAGTGTACACTGGGTTTATCAGAACCTTTTCATTGAAAACAGCTGCCTGCTGCACCTGGAGCGAGGTTGTTAAGAGTGGTGACAGTGAACCAAATACATAAAAACATGGTGCAGCCTTACAGAGACCACAATCTAACATAAATCTGGACATAGAGGAAGAATTTATTAGAACAACCACTGTTATAAACCAGATAACCTGCCCAGGAAGTCACCTTGAAATACTGATGCAGCATATCCATCCTGGCAGCCTCCCTGTATCAGTGGAACGACTCCAACACTTTCCTGTGATGGCCCATCACCACATTGGCTCTCTATTTTTTGTCTTTGAGTGAGAAATGTTAATGTTCATATACCAGACTTCAAGCTCACAAAGTGAGTCATGTTTCTCTTTACTGGCCCGAAAGGAGAGAGAAGTGCGTTCAGCAGCAGCAACCTGGCTAAAAATACCTTAATTTATATGTATCTAGAGTGAAAGACAGCCCTGCAGTGCTCTCTGAGACCATCTTAATTAAACCTCACTCCCTCCCTCTTTAGTTTTGGGTTATGCAGAAAGATGTTGTTGCTCAGGTTCATATCCACTCGTCTTGTATTGGATCATGTTGATGCCATGTCAGCCCTAGGCTCATACATAGTGCAATGAGGGCTGATTATTCGGTTTGAGGCTTCAAGAAGGTGGTAGAGGAGAAAACGTCCCAGCAGGTTTCCTAATGGGCAAACACAGACACATGTATTCTTTAGTTATGCAATAACACACCAAGTTTGATTTTACTTACCTGGGATAAGACATGACAGACGAAGATCTTCTATCATTGCTTCCCTGCTTATTATATTTCTATTTTCGTGTTGCCCATCATTGTTACAGTTTGTCAGACTGACAGCAGCTTAACTGTTGGACTGCCATGACATTTATACCATCTTTCATGGTCCTCAGTGGATGAACGTAATTTACTTTGATAATCTCCTGACTTCTTCCTCCAGTGCCACGATAAAGCTCCATCATCGGTGCTTATTCTCAACTGTCCAATGTTTTTGTCCATGACCATCTTAGTTTGCTTACTCTTTTAACTATGACAATATTTACCATCTTAATATAGCTTGCTAGCAGGCTCAACTAAGGCAATGTTCACCATTGAAGTTTAGCCTGCTAACGTGGTAAACTAAAACATTTACCATCTTAGTTTGATAACACGCTAAACTAAGATATTGTTCACCATCCTAGTTTAACCCGCTAACGCACTACACTTTGACAACATTCACCATCTTAGTTTAGCATGCTAACACACTAAACTGAGATGTTTGCCGTCTTCGTTCGAATAATAACTTAACTTTCACCATCTTCTAGCTTGCTAGCATACAAAATTAAGATGTTTGCCATCTTAGTTTAGCGTGTCAGCACGCAAAACTATGACTTTTAAGATCTTAATTTAATAACACACATTAACACTAAGACATTGTTCACCATCCTAATTTAGCATGCTAACACGCTAAACTAAGATTCTCAACATGGTAAACATTACCTGCTAAACGTGACATCATTTGCATTTCATTGTGAGCATGTTAGCATTGTGAGCATGTTAGCAAGCATGCTGTAATCATACAACCAATCTTTCCCATCCCACAGTCCACCCCATACAGTCTACAAGTATGGACGTAGACTGCGAATTAAATGCTCTGCTGACACGAGTCCAAATCCTTCCATTTGATGAACCTTTACGTGGTCTCTGGCGTCTCCAGAACCACATGGTCTCCTCTTTGTGCATCAGATTGTATGTATATGTACGTTTGTGTGTGTGTGTGTGTGTCTGCTGTAGCATATGTGGATTCACTCCCACAGAGACCCTCGGTCTGTTGGGCCGAGCAGGCCTCCTCTACGTTGCTATTTTTAGTCCACCAATCAGGACTCGCAAACAGACATTTATGCTAAAGTTTACGTGTGAGCCGTGCTTGAAGATAACGCAATGAGCTGTCTCATGAACTTCCCCCTGCCAAAATGATTAATCCAGTCTTTTGCCTTTGGGTCCAAATTCATTAAAACACTGTGTGAATGTGCTTGTGTGTTTGTGGGGGCAGATCAGAAATAGGCCTGTGACTTATTTTGGATTCCGACTCTTCGAATGTGACCGACCACTGTGTGCCGACTGATCCATCAGTGATTGTTGTACGTGCTCTTAAATGAAACAATATGCCATGTCACACGTTCAGACGAGCTAGCGAGGCCATTCGCCGACCCTGTGTGGAAGGAAACACACTACTCCTGACGATAGCTCTGGTGCACAGCCATCAGCAGAAGTAGGCTGCTACACACTGAAGCAGCTACTGTACAAGCGGACTCCTAAGGATTGCTTTCTGACATACCCCATAAGCAATTTAATTCCTCCAGAGTGACTTTGTGCTACAGTCCTAGCCACTTGAGAGCCTTGACATCATTAATCCATTAAACTTTAAATTCCAGAGGATTTTTAGCCCTCCTGCTCCCAGATTAGCAGTTCAGTGCGTTTCTGTGTCAGTTCACTGGGTTGAAATTAATTTCTCGACTAATTTAGTAATTGCACGCCAAAGCTTTTTTATCTGTGCGGAGGATAAGCTGCATCGCACTGGAACTATATACTGCAGGCAGGTTAGCTGTTTGGGAAAACTGTGGTTATGTTCACTCCGCCACACCGGCTTATTATTACACTTCTGGCATCGGTTGCTACACCAGTCGGCAGACAACACCTCGTGCACGGGCAAAATAACCGACTGACCCGATCAAAGGCAGCTGAAAATAGGCATTTTCTATTCAATCTGTGAAATCCAGATTGCAGAATATTGCACGCTGTGACCTGTCACTGCGAGAAAGCCGGCATCAGGATGTGAAACATGATAATTTACGCAAGCTTTTAACCACTTCCTCTGAATGTCTGCTCTAACTGTGAGTACTGTATTATAAAGGATGGCTCTGGATAAGTGCTTGATTCACTGCTGCAGCCTGCTTTTCCCATTACGGATAAGCCCCTCTGACACACTGATGCAGAGGCTACTCCTTTCATATGCTGTTATATGCGCGTGAGAGCGTGTGCGTAAACTCGGTGTGAATATGCTCTTAGTTCTGTGGGTGGTGTGGGCTGTAATGAGGGAAGAGGAGGAGGATGGGGGGGGCGACGTGGGCACATGTGCGATGATGAGTGACGCTCAATCCTTCTCTCCCTCCCACCGTGTCTCCCTCGGCGCCCCCGCCACTCTCCAGCGTGGATGTCGACGCCAAACACACACACCACACACACACCAATAACAGTTTTGTGCTGGCACGGGACGGCTGGACGCTGTCCCCGCACATCAGCGACCCCGTCTGACATCTCTTGCCTCTCAGCGTGACTGGAGCTCACAGGGGTCGGGGGGCGTCATACGAGCACGCCGTCACCCCCCCCCCCAAAAAAAACTGTGTCTCTCCTCAGCTTGCAGCCTCTGAAAAGCATGACAGCGTTTGAAATGCACATCGCCGCTGTTGTGACACTGACTAGAATTACACTAAATTACCAGTTTGGAGTGAGGTGTAATAACAGCATTGCTAGTCATTGTTCCCATGGCGCCGGCTGCGCTGCTTCACTCACATGAGGCCCATCTGCAGCTCTGTCTTTACGAGGCGTGTGTGAGCGCAAGGTGCACCCTGTTATCACACACACACACACACACACACAGAGGCGTGCTTGCCTGAGGTGTGAGAGTCCTGATAATGGTGTGTCTTGCAAACCCAGTCATCACGTGTCACTTCTGACAGTCGCTGCTCGCCTCCTCTGCTCGCATACATGCACCCGCCGTCACAAATGTGCGCTTGTTGTCACAGAGGTATGAACAACAGAGAGGAGAAGGCTGACAGGTTGTGATGAGGAGTCGTCTTCTCACACACTTTATTCAGACATTTAGGGAACGTCTTTAACATATTGTAGCCGAATCCAGTCTACGTCCTCTCTTCAGGTATCTTCCCGAGAAACAGTTATCATCTGTTGATAACACTCGTGGCGGGATCTTGGGGCGACCTTCTAAGCTGCCATTTGTGGAGCCAGTGCCTGGCATTGTGCGGTTGGTTAGAACGGTGTTTTCTCTGCCATCATCCCTAGTCATCCCTAATCCTGTGACTGCAGCTGTACACACAATGGGTAATCCCATCATGACTCAATTGTGTGTGGAAATAAAGACACACGTTGGCTACGAAGAGGGGAGCTATTTGTTGGAGCTCAAAGGGGACAGGGTCTGTTGTTGTGTTTACCGGGGACGGCTGAATGGTATTAAACGCTCACCTGCCAATACGGCGCCGCTTGGACGGGCTCCAACGCGGCTCCGCTCGCAGAGTAGGAAAGGGTTTTCCGCGCCGTGAAAAGAGGGTGTCAACCTTTTCAAAGAACTGTAGTTGCTGGATAATGCAGACTAACGCGCGTGGTGTAAGGTTAACAATACACCTCGCACTGCAAACACAGGCTCTGCTCAGGGTGAACATGCCTTTCATCCGTTCTGTGCCTTTTGCTAAATACATTATTGAGCAGACAGACTAAATTAAATTCGAATATTTCTGCTAGCAGGTTATGTGCTCAAGGAAGAAAAAGTCCAGTAAGTGGAATACTGTAGCTGAACATTTCACAGAGGGATTTCCTGTTTACAGAGGACTACCACGCACAGCTTGAAAGCTCAGTACAACCAGAGGCTGTCTATGTTGATGCCTGTTTGTGGTGTACGCAGCCACTGACCATGCTTGTATGTGTCAGCCTGCCGCGGCCTCTATTCCTGCTCCTGCTTCACTGCATCCTGTGCACTGGCTCAGATAACGAACGGTCCAACCCAAGGGGGACAATTAGCTTCTTAATGTGTCTGATCTGATAGACGTTTGCCGCGGTGAGTGGAAAATCCTGCGGAGGAGCGAGCGCTGCCACGCTAAGGCCGTCGCAGCCGCAGAAGAGTCTGGCACGGTGACACAGAAAGGATCAAACTTAAAACACGAGCCTTCTGTCTGACACCGCCGTGTCTCTCGGCTGTACAAGGAACATGAACCCCGCTATGCATTTGGGATTTGCCGTCTGAAGATTTTTTGAGTGCACCCCCACAGATTCCCACTGTGCTTAACACTCGAAGAAGGCAATTGCCTGAAGGAGTCGAAGCCGGTACCTTTGTCTGGCAAGCCCCTTGACACACCAATCAGGCGAGGAGGCAGGGCAGACGCTTGGAATTTTAATCAGAAAGAGAATATTGAATTTGTAGAATTTGAAAATGTGCCTCTCAAACAAAATGCTCCCAATCCTCTTTGATATGGAAAGCTACTACTCCTCCCTCCTTCCCTCCCTCCTTCCTTCATGAATTAAATTATTTTCCCTGCCTGTACAGTTGAGTAGCCCAGGGCACTATGACCCTCATTACATGAGTTGTACATATGAGAGAAAAGCTCTCCACGTCTCTTTATTTGCCCTTCAGTTTTTACTTCTATTTATTCCCTCCTGAGTCTCGACTGTACAATGACTCAACAATCGAGCGGTGACAGGGCTGTGCTCCGTGCTGACAGGGTGTTAAATAGGTTACGAGGAGGTCTGGGGGTTATTTAAGATTAACAGTTAAGTGTGATTAATTATAGTTCACGGTCTTTACATCAATTTATACCGTGATTAAACCAGAGCAGGACTTGAACTGTTGTGTTCAAGTGTTGTAAGAATCACACCATCCAGATTTCTTTCAGACGTCTGAGATACCAACATCTAGCTTTCTGTTTGATCTGAAGAGCCTTTTGTGTTCCTGAACGCCTCCAGTTTTTCTACTCCAACAATTTAAAAAGAATAATGATATGTTTTTAAAAAAATGCTCCAATTTCAGTCGGATATTATCATTGTATTTCTGCATGATGTTTCTGCAATCTATCAAAGGCTGAATGTAGTCACAGTTCATTCATATAATAGCACCATATATGTGCAGACGATATGTGCCTTCACATATTGACGTCATGTTTGGCTCTGAGGTGATAAGCCAAAGATTTTGTGATACCTGAATTGGCCAGAAAACAGTGCTGCATACAGAATTACTTTTGTCCTCTGAACCATCTGCCAGATTATAAAACTGAAAGAAAAAAAAGGTTCACCTTTCCTGTCCGGTGACACCTGTGTTTACAGTCTACAGGTCTAAGGTGAGCACAAAGCAACAACCCCCAAATTAAATTTATACTGCATGTAAAATAACTTCAAATACTCTAACAAGGCCTAAAGAATAAAAAAAAAGCCCAGCAGTGTTATAGGAGTGCAATGCTACACCAGTGCACTGCTTTCTAAAACCTGCCACTATACATTGGTGGAGTTACCCTTTAAATAAGGGTCCCTTCACTTGTTATTACAAGTTATATCTTTTAGCTTTTTGAGATAATTGCTGTAAGCTGTAAAGTCTGACACATATTATTACATTTTAACTTCATACAGTATGCTGCACATGTTAGCAAACAGTTGCTCATTTACACATCCTGCCGATGCAGAGCAACATTAGCATTTATGTCAATATGTCCCACATTCTCTCCTTTTAGCTCTGTTTTTGGTCTCCACCAACTCCTGACACAAATATCTGCCTCTTTAGCTGCAAAATGGTCCACTATGTTTTCCATGTAGTTGCTAACATTGTCTTTCATTTGGTTCTTTAGAGCTTTTCTGTTGAAAACAGCTCTGTGAGAGCGAGCCAAAACAGCAGAGTTGGGAGCCGTAAAACCAAAACAATGAGCTGAAAGATGCTAGAGCTCCTCACAGTGCTGAGGGGGACTGAAGAGTTGGAGATTTTTCCCTGTGGGCTCGTTATAACAAGCACTTGCTTTCACATACAGCAGCTTTAAATACATTACTGTCATTAAGTGGCTTTAACGATGGGCAGTAAAAACTGGGTCATCTTAGGCTGCTCTCCCCATCTGTACGCTAACTACCTATTACTGAGTCTGATTACTCACATCACTTGGGTTAATGTAGAGGGACTGAACTGGATAGCACTGTTTTCACATACACTTTAGTCCACACAGTGAAGAAAGTGACAATCATGTGTAAAGTGCCTGAAAATCTTAATTTAAACATATCAGTTTTTCTTCATGGAAAATATGACAAAATTTTGACTTCTTCAGTAAGTTATATGCATTTCCCACAGTTTGCCGTCCTGTAGGCTGTTATTTTAGAAGGGATTTAAAGATTTCATCTATTACTTTAAGACTTTGTACGTCAAGGTCTTTAGCTATTGCTAAGGCTCTCTTATGAGCCTGTGAGCTCTCTGAAAGTCTCAGCTCTCAAACTCTTTTCTTAATCGAGACTGAAGATAAAAGGTGACCAGTGCTTTTGCCGTCAGGGTCCCTGGGGCTCCTTCGCCTGAGGAGCTCAGACTGCCGGAGCAAGTATCAAGTTTTAAATCACTTTTTACACTGTGTTTGATTCACATGCCATTTTGTAATCTTTAATTTATTTTCTCCTTTGATTTGTTTTCTTTGCCTCTGACACTTAATTTATTCAATACATTTAAACCTGTTTTCATCTGTTCAATAGAGTTTTGTCCTTTTTGAAAAGTGCTGTAACATGAAATATTAACACATCACTCTGTGTATAAGCCGTGATGCACAGTAGCACAGTTGTCTTTACGCACCATAAAAAGCACAATATGACGCTCATTAAATTAATATTAAAGGAGATTCAGGGGGTTTTATGATTTGGTGGAGGTGAGCAGAAGGCAGTAATGTATTTTAGTTCTGCTCTAACAGCTACAGTATGTCTGATGCTCCAGGTTGTGACACTCTGGAGTTACTGTTGGCTAAAGCATATGGCGGGCTCTTACTCTGCTTTGTGGACCCTTTAATTAGCCCAGCGGTCCAAATGAGGTTACTGCAGCGAAGGAAAGAAAAATCTAATGAAAAAGAGCAGGCGGAGAGAGAAAATAGTGTGTGTGTGTGTGTGTGTGTGTGTGTGTGTGATGGGGTGAGGTGGGGCAGTGGTGGGGGTTGGGTATCCTGAAAGCTCAAGATGTTATGTAATTCATTGCTTGGTTATGTAAGGGATCAATAGTGTAACTGTAAAATAACTCAAGCCCCCCCCCCATCCTTGTGCACACATGCTAATCATTGTTCTCCTCTGAAGTTCACAGCTAATTGTTTCTCAGGAGAGGTGTCTGGCATCCTCTGCTGCTCCTGCTGAGGAAACAGAGATGGTGTTGCATGCTGTGTTGTCAGACATTCACAGGAAGAACTACACGGCTTTATTAGACAGGTTTCCCCCAGTGCTTTTTAACCACGATGAGACGGGTCATAGTGAATTTTTCTGAAGCCCACATGAAATTTAATGCATTTTTTTTCTTCTTCAGCATTTATGTCTACTGCGCAAAGCACGTCCTTTGCTCTCCTTTGGAAAAAACACACAAAAAAACATTCATATTTCATAGTTTAGGTTTCATGATTGCACTCCTTACCCCTCTAGCAAGAAATATCCGGGCCGGCAGCAGCAGCAGCAGAGTGAAGGGAGATTTTCTGTCTCCCAGCAGGCAGCCAACACGATGCCTCACCGGTTGTGCTAATATGATTAAATGCAGGCTGACTTTACGGTTCAACATTGGCCCTGAGTAGGCAAGACGGCAGGTCTTTGGCGGGTCTTGGTCGGCCCTTTCTCGCCGTGATGCTCGCAATGCAAACAACCCCCTCCCTTCAGCTCTATCTGCTTTGTTATGATAATACTGTGGTCCACACACACACACCATGCTATCCACTACTTATTAGTGTAGTACAGAAAAAGTATGCTTTCATCATGAAGGTCATACTAAGACCAATTTTAACTGTGGCTCAACGCAGGCTCCTCATTATTTTGGATTAGGTCACTCCATCAATACAGCAGGGTGAGCTATCTGTTCCCATCGACATAGTTAGTGAACTAGATTTTGCACAACTGAATAATAATAAACCGTTCTTGTTAAAGGAGCTATTTGTAAGGTCCAGCCAGAATTTTAACGGAAGTCAACGGAAGTTAGCACTCAAACCGGCTAGCCACGGCTGTTAGCGTAATAAATGAATAAAATAAACTCGCAGGCTACAGTTCCTGGTGGGAGTTTGTTTACTTTGTTTTCCCCTGTTAGCCCGCTAGCTGCTATCACTTTACCTAAAGAGGTTTTTAAAGAAGAAACCAGTACACATTAAAGTCGTCTCTGAACAGAACTGTCAGCAGACGAGTTGCATTGTGGGTAATGTAGGCGCCAAAGAAGAAAAATGTGTCCCTTCTAACATTATTTTAAGAGCAAAAAGGGGACGACTAATTGTGATTACAGTTAATGGTTAACCTGCATCCTCACCTGTAACTGACGTCTAAAAACAGGAGTTGTACTATCAAAATGTTGAATGCTGTTAGGAGGCAGTGAAGAATTGGCATTTCACTTCAGCTGCATGTCTGTACATGTGTGTCAGAGAGCCAACATCATGCACTCTGGAACTCTACATGACACCTGTCAAGACCGGGAAATGGCTGTTCTCTGTTTTCCAATTCCCCAGCTCCATCAGGATGGCCGTGTTCCTTTTCTCACAGTAGAGAGACAGAAGATCACACAGCTCCCCTCTTCTAACATCTCTTTCATTCGCACTCTCTCTTGTCTTATATTAGCACTTTTGCTCTCTCTTTTGCACTCTTACATCTCTCTTTAATTCCCTTTCTCTTTTGTCTAATTTCCCTTGCTTTTGCTCTCTCTTGCACTCTGTTACCTTCTGTCTCTTTTTGTTTTCTGCCCTCTCTCTCTCTCTGGCTCGCTCTGCTTCACCTCCTTCTTCTCAGCTCAGCTGCTCTGGGATTGTCCCTGATCATTCGACATCAAAATGTCTTCTCCTCACTGCTGCCCTGTGTTCCCCTCATCTCGACCATGTAATATTAAAGTCAAAGGGGACAGCCCTGCTGTTTTCAATGAGTGCTTGTTTCACGGCGGAAGAAAAAGAGACCAAAGCCTGAGAGGGGGGGAGTGATGTCACCCACATCCGAGCCAGCGAGATGAATGCACTTTGACTAAATCTCCCCTTTAGCCACTTATTATTATTCAGAAAGTCCAAACCCTGCTCTACCGCAGCTCTAAAACTGCATATAAAATGTGAGGGATGCATTTGTAGGCGGTCAACAAACAAAGCTTTTAAAGGCAAAGGCTGAGATTGAGAACAACCCTTTTTAATTGATTATGCACCTTGATTACTACAGTACATCTGCCATCAATGCGACAGACTGCCAAATGACAAAGACAATTGTCCCTTTTTGTCCTGTTGAAATTTCAAATTTGGATCAGTCACTGAATTTCATGTTTCTGTTTGACAGTTGACCAACTGTTTTTAGGAGTAAATGAGCCACTCACATTCACCCATTATCACAAAAAGCAGCGAGGACCGCCCGCTGGGAGAGAGAACATGACTTTTATTACAGGTCCCTCTGTAGTGCAGCCCACCGATGAGGCTACATAGCAGCACATGTGCAATTAACGCAGGACAGATGGTCCAAGTTCACATCAAATCAGTGCCGGGAATGAAATGATGGGGAGGGAAGCCTGCATCGCCCCGTGAGGCCGCCGCGGCTTCACTGTCACTGATACATGCTTCAATTTGACATGTTTGATCAGGTGACTCCATGCAAGTGTATCCACTTTGAAATTGAAATGAATGCCAGAGAGTATTTACAGCACCCCTCTGTGTTTTGTAACACAGGTGGGTCCGCATTACAAAATCTATAAATGTATATGACTCTCATGCATTATGCATGTGACATGCCATTAGTGAAGACAGGTAGGGGCAGAGCCAGGGGGTTTTAATGAATTTTTCAGTTGATGATGATAGCAGGATTTGCATTTGCGGGAGGTGACATTGTGTTTGTTCTGGAAAATTGGTTGAGATTAAGGTTCATGGTCATGGTGTGCCTGTACCAGTTAATACTGTTAAAAAGAACAGGAAAACATCAGGCTGTGGTGTGTGTGTGTGTTTTGATCCTTGTATTCGGTTAAATTAATTAATCTCTGCAGTAATCCTGACCTTGTTAACTTAATTTCCATACCAATGAAAACTGTAACACTGATTGCTGATACTGATTAGATACAAATATGACATGTTGTGCCACACAGGGCTGCTTCACATTGTGTTTGACCATCAGGTCATGTTGTATAACTGTTTTGTATATTATTATATGACCCCCATAGTGTAGTGTGTGGGTGTAGGGTGCTCAGATGTCATGGAACTGTACATGCACAGATGAGGAAACCTCCATCTCCTGATGAAGCCTGTTTGATATGATTGAAAGCTCTGTAAAGTAAGGGTTAGGTAAGGGTTTACTTAAGCATAAAATAAGACCGTACTACGGGATGTCACAGAGCACGGGGCTATTAATTTCAAGCTGAATAAATCAGTGCGAGGAGATAAATATATGATGCTTAGAAACATTCGTCATGTTACTGTTTCAGTGCTGTAAAAGCGACTCTTCTGTCATTATTCACCACTGCGACTCACATGGAGGACTGAAGGCCAGTTAATGAGCTCTCACAAAACAAAAGTATCAGCCTCACTCTTCAACCAGAAAGCTCTACTTAGCGGCTACACTGTAAAATCTGACAAGGTGATCTCACTTTAAAAAAAATCAATAAAATGGATTACCTCACAATTACCAAGTGAAGATGACTATTATGTTTAAATTGTACGAGCCAAAAAGCTTTAACAACTTGTCAATGATTACTTTACTCTGTCATTTTGAGGTAATTGGTTTCCTGAGTTTTTTTTTAAAGCAAGGTAAACTTTTAAAATGTACAGTGTAACGGCGGGATCATCCCTATGTTCCCCGGGTCCTATGTTCCCCGATCGGGGAACATAGGACCCGGGGAACATAGGTACACTCCCGTAAAGGCTCAGTGGCAGTTTGAGCTAAATGCTAACACCAACACGTTAACATGCTCACAGTGACACTGCAGTAAGCTATGTGTAGCAAATATAATGTTTACTATGTTCACCATCACCGTTTAGTGTTTTAGCATGCTAACATTTGCTAATTAGCACTAAACAGCCTCTGCTTTTGAGAACATTTGTACGCGTCATATGACAAAACAATCAGAAATGTGCATTGCTGACATTAAAGCAACATTATGCAATTTTTTTCACCTGAAAATATCAGCTTCCAAATCATGTTGATGGTTCAGTGTCTTGTAACAGGGTGAATGGTGTCTCTGTCTCATCCACTCCGACCCCCATCACTTGTTTCTGCTCTATGTTTACTTCAACATACAAGTTTTCAACACATAACATTGTTATGATGTCATGAGTTTTGTTTGTGGTTAGCACCTACATTACATCTGACAAACTGTCACAGACCTGGGATTTGTATTTACGACAGTGGTGTTGCACTCAAAAACTGAGGGGGGCGCCAAATGGCACAAACTTTCTACATAATGTTGCTCTAATTGGTGATTGGGTTGCCTGATGACAGGTAGAGCATCAGGTAGTCATCCAAATTACATCAATCCATCCTGTAAGACAGATAAATGTCTGTACCTCATGTGATATCACTCCATCAAATAATCAAGACATCAAATGTTAATCAAAATCAAAAATGTCAAACTCATGGTGGCACAAGAGGAAAAGTCAGAGGTCACTCAGAATGTCTTAAACACATTTTAATGCAATCCATTAAGTAGTTGTTGAAATATCTGTCTGCACCAAAGTGTAGAAACATGTCACATGGATAAAAGGATTCATATAATTATTTTTGACACGGCTTTGTTGCTTTTATTTATGAGTAAGTAGTCTCAGAAGAGAGGAGGAAAGGTTTCAAACAGCTCTGATTTTGTCAAACTAATAGCCTGCTCTATTATAATTATAACTATTACGCAACATAGAAAAACAAGTTCAGTGCTTTCTTAATGCAAATTTAATTTAAAACTCTGAATGGTAAATATTTTATACACCCTGCCACGGGCAGCTGAACCAAAAATTTAATTTCAGACTCTGTCAGTCATTGATTTGTTACACATGATAATGGTGTAGCCTACGCCTCACTCCCACAATGAAAAAGACATCAGAGGTCATAAACCGGTTTCTCCATTTGCTACAGACTGTTAATATTCTACCAGAGGCTGTAGTTTAAAATCAAACAGCCTTTACCAAGAAGATCAGAATATTTATATCTCACCCTCTGCCAGTGCAGCGTCAGTGCTGAGCTGCCATGATTGTAAGTGAAGTGTTGTGATAATGACCTTGCTTCGGGTGGTCAAAAAAATAATTAATTAGAGGTTGCTGTGCTTATGAGTCAGCTGTGGTCGTTACGCAACCCGGGCGAGAAAAACAGACAACAGCATGTGAATTCACCGAAAACACAAATCTGTGAGGTTTGTCTTCGTCAGTGTGCGACATGAAGCTGCTGTTACAGAAACCACATCCGCCGTCAGCACAATCTTGTCTTGACACATATTCATCAATTATGTAAAAGCTATGATGGAAAATCAATACGGTGTTAAAGAAGGAGTCTATTTATTTGTGAGCCTGTCGTGTGATTCTATCATCCTGACGATTTCCTTCAGCACCTGCAGTCACAGAGGGAGCTGTTTGCAGGGGAGGGGAGGCGTTCAGAGTCGATAGCATTATGAGCATCCCAGCTAATTAACTGTTTCTACTTCCCTAACCAAAGCCTGCAGTCTCTCTCTCTCTCGCTCTCTCTCCTTTCCTCTCTCATCCCGGCCCCTCCTCGTGTTCAGCAGCCCCGTCTGATTTGTATTCAGGTGGCTTCCTCTCCTCCCTGTGTGTGACTCTGCAGAGCAGGTGTCCATGGCTGTGGCTCAGACAATGATAGCCCACTGATAAGCTGCCTCGCACAGACTGATAGATAGGCACCAACCCTGTGTTTTTCAACTGACAAGAATGACACGTTTTCAGCTGGTATTTTGCAGTTATGGAAGGTCATTTAAATGCAGGGAAGGGGAACTTGCATATCCCCATGGACGTGTGCTCTATGTTCACACACTGGCTTGTTTAACAGCTATGTGCTACAAAAGATTTATCACATTGAGCTAAATTCACTCATGTAAGTGAAGTTTCTGTCTGTGTCTCTGCTATTAATACATAAAAACTTGGCCCAGTGTTAAAAGAAAAGTAAACAATTGTAGATTAAAGAGGAATAATTAATCCCATAGTAGTTAGTGCTTCAAAATATACCGTTCTCACTGAGATTTACATGCATTTGTGTACAATAATGCATGTCAACTTTAATTGTTTGACATTAATGGTTATTGGATATTAAATTGTGTCAACCATATCTATATTCCTGTTCATTGTGGTCATTGGTATTTATATGAACATAGTTTCTGCCCTTGCACGTTGGAGCTGATGTGATATTTGACTTTTCGTGTTTCAATCAATATTGTGTCTCTAACATTGCCAGTAAAAACACTGGACGACTGTTATGAAGGAGAACACAGATACAAGTTATCTACGTAAAATCAAAACCACAAAGATTCTTAATTTCAGTTGATTAACACCAATGATATTGGATATTGTATTTCATTTCTGCCGATGAATCCCCCTAAATTCTACTCTGTACCTATAAAAAACAGATGTTAGATGTTTAAGCAGGTGGATTTTGTTGGACATGCAAGGCCTACTACTTCCCCTTGTTTCCTGCAAAGCTACCTGTCTGCTGGCTTTAGCTTGTTAATCACACACGAAAGTGCTATCAATCTTGTTATCTAACTCTCGAAAAGCAGAGAAGCATATTTTCAAAAATGTCAAACTTTGATATGAGTGAGCATATTACAAACAATGACAACTTAGGTTTAGTTGTCGTGTTGTGTTCTAAGTTAATGTGTTTAAGTGTCCGGCAATCAGTTTTTGAGCGGTAGCAGCAACTGTACCCATAAGGTCTCTGAAACTGCATCTGCTATCTTTTAACAGTTGTTTGCCTTATGGAAAGGTCATATGGACAGGTTATATGGAAAGGTCGAAGTGGTCCAGTATTCCCCGAGTGAACTGTTCTTTATGTGATGATATTGTGCTGCCTGATCCTGGCATCCGGCATGATACCAGGGCGATTATCTCCTGTAATCTTTAATAATGTCCCAGGGAGGAAGACAGAGTGCAATAAGCTGCATCTGCTGTTCCTGGCCCTGGCCGAACAAGGTGAGAGAGGGAGGGAGAGAGAAAGAGAGACAGACATGTAGTTATAGCCTTGGGTTGCCTGCAGGTTTGCTGTGGCAATGAATCCTTTGACCTCAACACAAGGTTAAAACTTCTGTTAGTTTGGTGCATTTTGCAGATTAATTGGGCAACAAAATCAATTTCTGTCCACCAGCCCACGCAGTCTAACTGGTGCAAAGCATCAGCCTCAGGGTCATTAATTGTTACTAAATTCCACTATTTATCTTTTATAAAAAAATATAGGCAAAGGTTTGTGTTGGATAATGCACAGGAATTCATTTATTTTGGTTTCTGAGTGTTTTTTTTCCTTCTTTGTTTCTGTGAATTGTAGCTTCAAGTTCAGTTTTTCATTAAAGCAAACTAACTTTTTGACTTTGGTCACAAGAGCGATGTTTGTGCCTAACTTTATTTCAGAAATGAGGCCTCAGGGTTCGTCACTCCCCGCTGAGCTGGATCCTTAATGTCAGTGTGTGCATCTGGGTGTATAATTGAAAAATGACTACATAACAATTAAGGGTGCCAAAGCAACCGCATGGCAATGTGATGTAAATGGAAACCGAGGGAAAAGTAGTAAACCGCTAACAACAACAACAGTATCAGTTTAAAGTTTAAAGTTGATTTTGCACTTTTGAGGGAAGCTGCCATTAATCTCACAAGCAGCCAGTGACTGAGCTGTGAGACTGATTTCATTGTTACAAATACAGACGAGGCAATTGTCCTGAAGGAAATGGGACAAGATTATAAAACCGTCAAGCTGCCTTAAATATTTTATTTTTAATAAAGAGGGCAATTTGTGAGATACGACCACAATTTAAGTTTAAAACATTCAAAAAATGAACTAATATTATCACAGAGTGTGAAGAAATAACAATGTTGATGTTATGTCAGTGTCGTCTATGTGTCAAAATATCGTCTACGTCTATTGTGTTGCACAGATGTCTACTGAGGTTAGTATGCTAACTAGCTAGCCCCCGCCTGTCCTGTCTCTTAATACCACCTCATGGGGTGATAGTCTGATAGTATACCCCTGTAGTTTAAGCCAGGAGATGTATGCAAGAAGCAACCTTGCAACATTTTACAAGATTTCTTAGCTTTCAGTGTAATAAATGAAGGAAATAAACTCTCTCAAATGTTTCCTTATGAAACAGTAAATACAACTGCACACCAACTGAAGTTTCCAAGTTTACTGAACTAAGACGAGGTTAACTGCCTTGTTAACTTTTCATAAAAAACCCCTTCATAATATACTTCGACTATGACTCCTGCCCGTGGAGTCATAGTCCTAATCAGAGCTGCTGTAAATCACCTCTGTAGGTCTACTGTATCTACTGTCCATCGGTCTCAGAGGCTGTGTTTAGTCCCAGTCTGGTGTCCAGACGTGTTCAATGGGGCCTCCTCCGTGATCCAGGCAAACTCCAGCAGGCTAATAAGGTCACTAGCTGCGCAGCTAACAGAACTTATTAGCTAACGGTAGCTTCAGCTGAGAATAGCTAGCAAAGGGTAGCAATTCCCCCTTATTTTACAGATCAGTCTTTTGGTTTTACCGCCAGCAATTTGACTGTTTTGGTTCATTCTCATCACTCTTTTCAACCTTGTTTCCAGCTGTTTTCAGCAAACAAATCTCTACAAACCTACTTTGGCCGACCCTTACTGCCCACTACCAAATATTAAAAGAGTTAGCAAGCATCTGGCAACCTTGTTGAACTGCCACCAAGTGGTCAAATAATTCCATTAATGCAGGTTTAACAGGGATTCATTCAACAATTTTGTACAATTTTCAGCCAGAATTTAAAACAAATGTCTTTTTCATTTTTTGTTTGTAACTGAACACTCAGTGTCATCAATATAGAAATAAGAGGGAATACCCTAATGCAGAAATTAGGATTGAATCATTCTTAATGCAGCTAATATAAGGAAATGCCAGATGTGTCCTTTGAGCTTAAATGGTAACTTGCAGGCTACTTATTTTAATTATTCTAATTATTATTTCATTTTGTTTTTATGTTTGGTTTGGGGAATTTTTGAGTTTGCCTAAAGATCTTTACATGAAATGGATGCGTATAGATGACACAGAAAAGTGCGAGTTTGTTTTAGCCATAGTAAAGGTAGAAACAGATGTAAATTTCCCACAACATAAACTATGCCAGTGTGTTTGTGTGTAAATGTCTCACTGGAGGACGTGGCAGCCTGTGTGCAGTATCTGCCTGTGTGGAAATAAAAATGGGCAAACAATCAACAACAAGCAATAAACTGACAGTATTGATCATGTTGTTTGTGGAGGAGAGGGTGGTGTTTGCAGGTGATGGCACGGTTTTCAGCAATGCTGATGGGTTCATGTTTTTCTGCCTGTGATAATGGATGAAGATTCATGGTGGCCATGGCTGCTCCATGTCCGCCGCGAATCCAGGAAGGATATTTATGTTGACAGCCCTCCTTCTCCCAC
This sequence comes from Pagrus major, assembly GCF_040436345.1. NCBI lineage: Eukaryota > Metazoa > Chordata > Actinopteri > Spariformes > Sparidae > Pagrus > Pagrus major. The sequence continues at coordinate 11,199,804 of NC_133235.1, forward strand.
CAAGCCCGGAAGGAGGATCACACAACCTGTCACTCAGATTGATGTCTCCCCTGACGGCACAAGTTAAAAGGAAAGGAGGAGAAGGTAATGAAGAGAGGATGGAGGATGGAGAGAGCTCCCAGGGTTTGAGACATATGAAGATGATCTCTCACCGCCACATCATCGGTATTCAATTCATCACATTGACATTCACGTACATACACAAACCATACCTACGTAGTGGCTGTGTGGAGCAAAGCTGCTCTATTTCACAGAGGATTTGTTGAGTGTGTCTTTGATGTGAGAGGGAGAAAAAAGCATGTCGGTCATACAATATGGATCAAATGAAAAGGAAATAAAAAGATGCATTGTAATGTCAGAGATGTGACCTCTTTGCATATTGTTTATTATTTGGGGATGTGGTGAGATGGTGTTACTGTTATCCAGCCCCATCATCTTCCAAATGGGATGTTGTTTGCTTTTGCAGGTACGTTATTCAACCACAGCCAAGTCTGAATTTTCTATCTGTGAGAGCTTTGATATCAGAAATGATTTGTTTTCATATCGCGGCCCTGCATTGTGCAACAGGCAATTTTAGTGCATGGCGAGTGCCTCTACATAATGATGAGAGGAAACATAATCTAATTTCTACTTTCATTTACAGGACAGATTGTTCAAATGGAGTAATAACTATCTCCTCTGCCCCTCGCTGCCTCTCCACTCCTAGTCACTCTCTCATCCTCGCCCTCCTCTTCTTCTTCTTCTTCTTCTTCTCTCGCTCTCTGCCTAGTTCGACCCTATTCATTCCTTGAAGAATGCATTTGAAACCATGCAAATGAGAACAAGTGAACAAATGAATGTTTCATGAATGCTTTTATGATGAGAAAATGCAAATGAGGATGAGTGAATGAATGAATGTTTAATGAACGCTTGTTTAATGAAAAGGACTTATTAACTAGAGCGCTGACTTAGCACTGCGCCACAGCCCAGGCCTACCACGCATGAAAGGATCACATTATATTTTGGCAAGGAGGTGATACAACACATTTAGATGAACAAGCACCGCTAATCAGTCGGACCTGATTGACAGGACTGAGACATATCGAATTAGCATTTAACTGTCACTTTTGCTGGCCCGCCCGCCTCCATTTGTTTTGGATAATATCGCACAAAAATACAATCTGATGGAGTAAAATTGTCGGGGCCGTGCCAGCCGGGCCACGTTTTTTGGCTTCTGTGGCTGAGCTGGGGATAGAGGCCCAGACATGAGGGAGTTATATCATTTGCCTCATTAGCCGTTGTTGTTGTCATGTTTCCCCAAATCTCACACAGAGATGTAGACAAAAATGCTATTTAACTTCACCCTAATGTCCTCTAGAAGTTGTGTGCGTGTGTAAGTTCAAGTGTGTCTTGAGGCGTCTTTCACACTCTTGTATCGGTGTGTCTTTGTGCACAGGCTCCCAACTTATGCATGCATGCTTGTGCATGATTAATGTGCGTGCACGCCCTCAAACGAGCATAATTTTGTGTTTGTGTTCGATGCAGCTTGAAGGTACCTTTAATCGTAATGTTTAAAGCCGGTGTGGTGCAGCTTGTCTCTCTTTATGGGATCTTTTTTGCTGCCTCCATCACTCTCTGTAGACTGGGATTATCACAGAGGAGGCCCATTAGGAGTGATTGGCTGATGCACTGGAGATATCTGGAGTGTTACTTTTTCCCCCACTTAAATCTTTATTGGTAAGAGGTTTGAAACATTACATAATTATAGTAAAAAGAAACAGCTTGGGGGATGCATTTAATTTTTTTTCCATCATCTGTGCTGTCCTGTGGATGAATTCATCTGCTGCTCTGTTCTGATGCCACAGTTTTCTTGTATAATGTCAATTTTCCACATTTATTCTTCCTGTAGTTTAAATATATGTCTATGTTTTTACCATTAAAGGGTAACTCCATCAATTTTACATGTTAAAGTGTAAAGGTCTTAAGGAGTACTACTGCGTATGTGAAAAAAGTAGTTTAACATTGTCATCCTCATACCTAAACAACTCAATAGGTTGATTGTCAGTGACTCCCAAATGACTTATATCACCCTTTCCAAAACAACACGTGCAACAGGCCTACCAGACCTTTGTTGTACACTAGCAGTTTGGTTAGGTTTAGGCAAGTGAACTACTTTGTAAGGTTCAGGAAAACATCTTGGTTTGGCATAAAATAACTACGTTACGTACAAAACTTCAGTTGCTTGATGAACGTGAGGTGTTACGACCCCAGAGGTATGAACAGAGGTAACTTAACTACGTTAGTGAATTAAAATAACTCACCGTTGACTTTTGGTTTCACACTTGACATGAACAGTGATCTCCTGGGTTAAAGTCCTGTTTGACCCAACCATCCCTCTCCAACCTCCTCCCTATACGGACTTGTTGCTCTTTATACTACTTTCTGCTTTAATAATAACTATGGACACTGGAGGTCGCTGTCTAATGAGAAACGTAAATATGGGTCGTAATAAGCTGCTTTCACAGTCGATTTATATGATATATTTCTGATGAGGACTGGCTGCCCTTCTCCAACTCCTCATAATACCTATTTTCACTGAATAGTGTTTGCCTCATATTGTGTGAAAGTACAATACAACTCCGTTTTAACCTTGGGTGTTATAAAGAAACAATCAGATGTATCCAGGAGAATTGCCTCCATGTCACTGGATTAGTTGATGTGTCGTGTATCCCTATCTGTAATCTCAACATTAATCTCTATTCCACATTTGTCTTTTTACATGTTCAGCGTATATACTTCAATCCTTGTTATAATGCTGACATTTTTCTCATACTACTCTCCTTGGCTGAGGTGTAGATCTACTTCATAGCTTAGAAAGCTCCTGAGTTATCGCACGGATTTATTTTTATATAACAATATTGAGACAGATGTGAGCCTAAACACAACAATACACTACTACTATTTCCGTGTTCTCCAAGGTTTGTTGTTCAAGGTTATTATGTCTGAATGAAATCAAAGTCAGTGTATCTCTCGTTTGTGGTTTTAAAGCTGCATTAATGCATTTTTGGCCACTTGGGGGCAGCAAAACAAGCAGTAAACACAACATTTACATGTTATTGCCCTGTTTCAAGTTGTTATGGTGACAATGTCTATTTACACATGCAGCACACTTGGAGCAATATAAGCATTCATTCTGTCCACCTGACAAATGTCCAATATTCACCCTCATTTGCTCTGTTTTTGTCTCCACCCACTCCTGAGAGATATATCTGGTACTTCACCAGCTAAATGCTCCACTCCAACAAGCCACTAACTTTGTCTGTTTGCTGTTTGTTGCTGGGTAGGTAGTGTACAGTGGGTTTTCAGAGCTTTTTCTATGAAAATTGCTGGCTTCTGCCTGCTGAGATAAACAAAGCTGGTGAGTGGCGAGGGGGAACCAAAACAGTAAAGAAATGGGCCCTTAAATCAAAACAAAATGCTAAAAGAAGCTAAAAAACTCAAGAGAGACAAATATATATTTTTTTATCCCATTCGAATTGTAACATTAATTACGCATATGACGTTTGTCAATTTAAAAGTCAATTTTTAAGTCAATAAAGTTGCAGTTTGTCAGCTCAGTGAACTACATCTTGGTCTCGCACAATACGTTACCACACCAACATGGCCGTCACATTGACATGTTTCACCTTCTTCTTCTACAACAAGGGGGAAAGTATTAAGAGAGTTTATAATCACTACAAATCTGGCCATGTTGGGAGCTACAGCTATGCAAAAGGAGAGTTAGTCGGTTCCATAAAAGCTGGCATGTTGCTGGTTTTAAGTGCTCCCCTAATTTCCCCTTCCCCTCTGTCTTTGTGGGCACGGTCTCAGCCCGATGGTTTAGGGTTCTGATAACCCCCAGCTTGTTTTCCAGTAGGTGGTGAGAGTCGAACAGCAAGTATTGATCTGTGTGTTTGGGTTTTCTGTACACTTCAATGTTGAGGCTTCTATCTTCTTCAGTGTGTACTGCACAGTCCAAGAAGGGCAGACTGTCTCCTCTGACATCTTCCCTTCAAACCTAAGGACAAAACACCCAGGCATAAACAGAGTAATGTAGTTTATGCTGTTCAATGCAGCCAGGACTGCACAGATTTGTACATTGAGGAGACAAAACAACCTCTCCATGAATGAATGGCACAACACAGGAGGGTCAACTCCTCAGGTCAAGACTCTGCTGTCCACTTACATCTGAAGGAGAAAAATCTTTCCTTTGAGGACAACAATGTAAACATCTTGGCCAGAGAAGACAGATGGTTTGAAAGAGGAGTAAAGGAATCCATCTATATCAGACTGGAACAGCCATCTTTGAACAGAGGAGGCGGCCTACAACATTACTTATCACCCACCTACAATGCAGTACTGAGTTCTCTCCCCAGACAGCTTAACAACCATTCACATCTGGGTTCACCTAGCCTTAGCAACCCACATGAAGGCCAGTTGGATCAATGACTCACACGTGTCCTTAACGACTCTGTAAGGTCACACCCATACAGGGTTTAAAAGCCTGCAACTCCCCTCCAGTTAGTTAGAACTGAAGGAGCCTCTTGGATAAGTCTGAAACGTCTTCAAGAAACTGAAACAAGTCCAGTTGCCTACGATACAGCACTTAGAACTACCATGACCTGGATGACTGAGAACCTTCATCATCATTCTGATTACGTTTTTTCTTATATTTTAGCATTTTCTACAGGAAACTGTGACTTTCTTAAAGTTGCAATATGTACGAATTTTAGCTACTTTTGAGGTTATGACATTTATGCACTGGGTTGCAGAGATGCCTACTAAAGTGTAACCGTAATTACTGTACACTTTATATTTTGGGTTATTTTTATATATTATTATAATTTATATATGTTTATTATGTATATTATTTGTATTACTTAAGTTACTGATAAATACATTAGTATTATATTTATATATTATTATTATTACATTATTGTTAGGTACATTATATATTTCATTGTCATTTGCAGCACTTTGATTTTGGTGTTTTCATGTACAGTGTTTGGGTTGATTGGTTCCTTCATGCTTTTGTTTTGGTGGGCACAGGTATGTGGGTGACGGGGTTGCTCCGCCTTGTTGAGGAAGGTAGAAGTTGTTATGTTGTGAACCCCGACATTGAGGTCAGAGATGATTTGTACTGCTCTGCCGTTTTGGTGATTATTAAAGGAAGACTGAGAACGAGAAGTGTAGCCCGCTATTTATCCACAGCCAGAAGGGACTGGAGTACGCTACCAGGCAAGAAAAGATGGTTACAAAAGTTAGCATGCTAGCCAGCTAGCCCATCTTGTCCCGGTCCAATATTCTAATGCTATTGGTGCAAATACCAACTCTGCCCTGGTTCTCTGAGTTTCCAGTCTGGGCCACTAGATGCATGGCTAACTGAGCTAACTAGCTAACGGCAGCTCTAATTAGCAGAACTTAGCTGTTATTTTGGAGCTATGCTGCCCCCTGTCTGTTTTGACTATGAATTCAACAGGGGGCCAATTTTTACATGTTGCACCTTTAACTTGAAAAAATATCTTTCAAACTGAGAAATGTGTCAGTCAGGCCACAAAACAGGATCAAAGAAATTATTTGTCTCTCACTGCTGACATTACCAAAGTAAGGTGGAGTGACTTTGCCTCTCCACCAGGGGTTCCTCCCATTAACACAAACTTGGACGTGGATATGGATATGGATAGATTTATGATACTACAGTACTGTATGTCAGCAGTTTCACAGTTCAACAGTACACTGTGTCCTTCAGGTCAGCCAGCGAATGTAATAAAAAGGCTCATCATCTAGAGGCAGGGTGGCACTGGTTCATAATCCCTGAATGAATTTAAACCTCTCAGCTCCAAACGGAACCATATTATTCCAATAACCGTCATTATCCCTCATATTAGCTGAGCGGAGGGAACACGCCAAATGGCAAGGGCCACTCTGTCTCCTGTTTGACCTTCCACACCCACACTTTCTGCATATGCTCTTTCTCCCCCTGCTCTGCCCCCAGCCCTCCCCACTATCTCCCCATCTTCTCTCTCTCCCCCCCATTGCTACAGTTGCGTTGGGAGGAAATGGGGCTTAACAAAAATATTGTCAAACTGCCTGGAAAGCCGAGGGGAGGAAGCTGGGCGAGCATATCCAAATAGCCTCCATTTGAATTGCTAATTTGAGCTCCAAAATAAAAAAAAAAAGTGTTGACAGAGCTGAGAGGAGAGTAGGTCCTTAATAAAGCAACAGTGTTAACTCCTGGGTGAGCGGCTTCAGAGCGAGATCAAAGCCTTTTAAAACAGGGCAGACTTAAGCGTCTTCAGGGGACCTTCCTCACCTCTCTCTCTGTCTCTCTCTCTCGGTTCCCCACTAATTCTGTCCCTGCAGTCGCTAGCCTCCACAATCCCCTTTTCTCACAGCTTGGGCTTTTGGATGAGAACCGCTACTTCCTCAAAGAGCATGCAAATGTGTGAATGTATGTGCGACAGAGACAGAGAGGGAGGCAGAGAGGAGAGGGATGGAAGAAGGCGAGCTTTGTTAGAGATGTCTAAATTGGGTTGCCTTTGTGCAAATCCACTGATCTCTTTCAAATGAAAAGAGAAACATGTGCTTTTGTTCCACTAATAGGCTAGCCACGCAGGAGCGTCCTACACATCACAACCACATCGTTACTCACGTGGAATAAGAGTCTTTAAGACCTGAGCCAGACACCTGTACAACGTTTCAGGTCTCTTGAAACCTGCAAGCAAAACAGAGATGAGCACTTTTGGCCATGACATAATATTGTTTAAGCAAAAATAACATTATAGCTCCATTACTTTGACTTCTTGGGTGTAAAATTACTCAGATCTTCCGTATAGCTAGAGCATTTTGTGGTCCATAAAGTGTGCACACTACAGATTTCTGGTTGAGCACCCTGCTTACTTAAATGGGGGGGAAAAAAATAAAAATTCCAAATGTTATTGGACCAAATGGCTCAAATTCTGATGGTTAAACATCAGACCAAACTTCTTCTTGGTCTTTTTGGGCCCCGGTGCATCACGTGACGCTGTAATTACACGCTTTGGCCACTATGCAAAAACCTGGTGCTGTTCCTGGCAGCTTGGTAGCTGCAGCCCGATTAGCTGAGAATAAACACAAGACAACATTTTGGGTAATGCCTATAAACATATATCTACATATACAAAGCTAATAAAAAGCTAAACTGTCATCGGATAATAACCAATGTGTTCCTGAATTGCATTTCGGCCAATGCGTTCTACCTGCATGCAACCAAAGCCAGCTAAAAACGTGACTGGTCAATATTACTCAGACTACAAACAGAAAACAGAAGAGTTCTTGTCCCTTGCTTATACATACAAATATCTGCTATAGAGCTCAGAGAGTGTGTGAACCTGCACCTTCATTTGTGAGGATGGGACCGCTCGCTGGTGTGCTGCATGCAGTTAGCGTGCTAAGCTAGCCGTTGATGGTCAGTATATACTTATCATACACAACTATATGTTATATTAAACTATGCTTTGTTTTGTCACTCTGGATGAGTTCAATACGGGACACATTTTTGAATAATGAAGTTATGTACTGCACATGTATTACTATATAACTTCTGCTGTTAATCAGTCAATCTTGTGCACATTAAGCATGATTTATCCATCAGTTGTATGTTCCATTAAAAAATTACCAATTAATAATACAACTCTTTAATAAATAAATGCTTTTGCTTTTTTATGATTTACATAAACTTTAATCTTTCACACTGAAAGTTTGAATACACATTCAGGGAAAGTAACAATAAGCAAAACACAGTTTTGAGTGGACGGGGACTTTAATGAATTAAGCTGTAATAGAGAGTAAAGAACTGAACACACCTGCAGAAGCTCCCTGATGAAGAACCAAATATCTTTTCTAGCCAAATATATGATATGATGATGATAAGATTAAAAGATATGCATTTCTGGCATCCACTCCAGTCACACATCCACAGTCATACTTACTTAACTCTCACATATCCCACTCCTCTCCTTATGGGAACCACATATTACAACCAAAATAAATCTGTCTGCTGTGGAATCAAACAGAATATTGTGCTCAACCGCAACATGACTTGAGACTACACTGATCTTCCCTCAATGAATAAATAAAGCTGCTCACATATCATTCTGCGGTAGAGCCATATTGATTAAATTTTGGATCACAGCCCTGATGAGGACGAGAATATTATTAAAGAAGAAGTTGCGGAGGAAGAAGTCTTAAAAAGTGAGGATGCTGAATATGAAAAAGGACTTTGATTTTTAACAATAAAATCAATAGTCATTCTTTACTTTAAACACACGTTGTCAATACATTCATGAACTATACACTTATTTTTGCATCTTGTTTAAATAGTTACTACAGAATATATACAATCTTATATGCAAATTATGATTATTTATCCCAAACTGAATTTAAATCCTTAGGAGTTCTTATACTTTGTAGGAATTTTAATTGGTTATTCATTGACTTTTCTAAAGTGTTTTAATTCCTTTAAAATAATGATGAAGAGGACTATAATGGCTGCAGATATTACAAACAAGACAAGACACTTAAAGATCCCATATTATGCTACTTTTCAGGTTCATACTTCTTTTTTTGGATGTCTGGCAGAAAATGTTTCCATGCTTTAATGCTCAAAAGACACAGTATTGTTTTTTATGATGTCCATTGCTGCAGCACCTCTATTCACCCTCTGTCTGAACAGTCTGTTTTAGTGCCTGTCTCTTTAAGGTCCCCCTCCAAAAAAAGCCCTGTCTGCTCTGATTGGCCAGCTCTCACAGGACTGAGCAGCCTACCATGTTTCTGTTTGTTTGTTTGTTTGTTTCAGCTCTGCCAGCACTTTTGAAATACCATACGGTAGTGTTGACGGCTCATTTGAAAGCACAGTTTCTGAACAGGAGTTGTGTGCATTGAGCATTTTGATTTACTTTCACAGTATTAATATAGCAGCTAGAACTGCTTTATAACACAATATGGGACGTTTAAGTTTAAATCATTCTCACCTCATTGAATGTAAAACAGAAAACAAAAGGAATAATGCTTTTTGAACACTAAATCTGTGTCGCTTAACTAAAAGAAAAATGTATGAGCTGGTGAGGTAAACACACCTCACACACATCAGCTACTCTCTCAGTACTGTATCTTATCTGATGCTTCTCTAACTCTGTCCAGGGACTACAGCAAACAGGAGTGCAGCTCATCCAGGCTACGTGAAGTGTAATGTAGGTCAGGTGTGCGAGCTGCAGTGCCGGTTCACGGCGCTGACCCAGTAACTAGCCCTGTCAGCCCACCTTACCTGGCACACGAGGTTAGGTCAATCCCACTGACTGTGTCATGCAGCGGCCAGAGGAGCGACGAGACAGGAGCATCCAGCTGTCTGATCAGCTGCAGGAGCAGCAGATGAAGGCATCCAGCATGTCAGTGTGTCGACAGCTGGTCCTCAGTGAAGGGTCCAGGAAAACCCTGTGGTCATTTAGGGATTTTGATTATATATTTAATAAGCAATAGCAAATGATCCACAAGATGTCTGTTTTTTGACGGGTGGTGCTGTGGCTGTGGTGATATTATAAGCTCAAAAAACAATATAAATATTTAATTTATTAAAGCATATGTAATCACTGCTTATTACGATCATGAAGCAGTATGAAGAAAAACTACTATCTAATAGAGAAGAATCACAATAAGATGATAAGAAAAGTAAGATAAGACAGTAACACAGTAAAAGAACATCGAGTGCTTCTGAAAGGCTTCGAAGACACGAGCACTTATGTGACTCATTCCTGACCTTGGATCAGCCCTGAGCAAAATATTACACAATACACAATCAATCACATCAAACCTGCAAATGTAAGTGACTGCTTAGACTGCTTTTGATTAGTACACAGTAGAGAAGCTACAAAGCAGCATGCGGCTCAATTTAGTGACGATGGTTCATCTTAATAAAATCGCTCAGTATGAACAAAACCTAATTAAAGCTGCTGTAAGTGATATTTTTAATAAAATAAGTGTTAAATAGCTCTTTATTCCATCAGTAATCACTGTTATACAGTGTGTGTAGTAATCCATGACTCTTCTCCCCCCAATCATGAATCTGAGGAAAGTCATTTTCTGGTATCCCTGCCCACTTTATCCAATCAGAGCAGAGGACTCCATAAAGAGAGGAGCCTCCTGTTTGCTGCTATGTCTGACGATTATTCATGTGATGACGCAGAGAAGAGGGAGGATACTGCTAACAGCTTTAACAGACACAAGACTCACCCTGTGAAAAGATAAATAAGAGTCTTTAGCCATGTTAGCAGCTCTGGGAGCTAAGTCAACTTGTTTGCACGCTCAGACAGCATTAACTATGGTCACCAACGAAGATTCACATTTTAGTGGAGCTGGCATTTGCTAATGTCAAAAAAGTGAATCAATTTTTAATTTGGCTCTGAATATGACGCGGGATGAAAAGTGAAAGGATCATTAACATTCATTCTTGGGACAACATGGGTATCTTATGTTACAGTAATCCATCCGTTTCATTTAAAAGCACAAATGTCAACCTCATGGTGGCGCTGGAAACAACGTAATCAATGTCATTAGGCTTCATCCACTGACATTACCCTCCACTGAGTAAAAAGACATACGTGTTTGTTTGTATTTCTTCTCAGATCTTATCTTGTTTTCAATCTTGAAAAGGCAAATTGTAAAAAATGTCCTAAAACTGGCAAAGGCAACGCTCAGTTTGCTCAGTTTCTTCTTCTCTTCTTCAGTTTATGTTGAGCCTCTCTGTGGAGGCAGGAATACCCTCAGTGTTTATCTCTGCTCATCTTAATTTGGCAGTTTTTTACTTATTCCAAACAAACTGCTGCTGCTCATTTTGCTGCTTCTTTAAAAAGACTGAATCACTACTCTCTATGAACCACACAGTTTTTTATCAAAGAAATTTTGCAGTTTCTGCCGTTGAAACGTTCCTGATTGCGCGATCCCATCACATGTATTCTGTCACTCTCCAGCCTGGTCATATGATGTCATACAACAGGATCAGAGAAACATCTTTTGAGATTTCATTCTTTTTATTAAAGGTGCCATCTGTGCCATGTGATATTACCTGCAAACACGCTCTACAGTATATTGGCTGCACGGAGGACAAAAATACACCGCAGATATGAGCAGCGATCAAACCCAATGTCTCGAAAAAGGTCAACCTCTCGGAACGTCGCGACATCCACGTGAAAAGGTAAACATGTGGGGGTTCATGTGTCCTTTTCACCACACCTGTTTCTTCTCCTGTGATAAATTGAATTAGCAGGTGGTACATTAAGCAGCTTATGTTTAGTTTATGATGATTGCCCTCCCCCCTCTTTTTGCCTCTGTTTCCCCGCTCCCACTTTTCTGACGGATGTCGAGTCGCTCCCCGAGCTGCTCCACCTTCCTCCTGTACCTGCCTGAGAGGCTCGGCGACGGCTCTGTGTGTTTGTCGACGTAAAGCTGGAGCAGGGCTCTAATCTGCCATTAAGACAGGGGGAGAGAGAGGCTTACTGGTGTTTCTCTTACAAATCCACTTCCAGAAAACCCCGGCAGAGATGCTGCACTGCATCCCAACGGATTAGTGATGGGGCTACCACCGCCAGGGAGAGGAGAGGAGAGGAGAGGAGAGGAGAGGAGAGGAGAGGAGAGGAGAGGAGAGGAGAGGAGAGGAGAGGAGAGGAGAGGAGAAAGGAAGGTCAAAGAGAAATGATGTGGTGGAGGAAAGGTGTGGATAGAAGGAGGTAAATGAGCGAGGGTTACAAGTGTGCGTGTGTTCAAACATTGCTTTTGTGCGTGATTACGTGGGAACACATAAGAGGGCGACGTGAAAAGGAAAATGACACAGGAAGGCAGGGGTGTAAGAGCAAGAAGACGAGGACAAAAGGGAGAACAGAGAGAGATGGTGGTGCTGTGTGGGTGCGCTGGATGTAGAATGAGGGGCTGTGGGCTGTAACATTTAATACCTGGTATCCACACAACGTTTACTTAATATTGTGTGCAAATATCAGTTACTGACAGGTCCCCGCTCTGCGTCTTAACCCCTTTTAACCAGTTCAAATATACAACAGATTTACTCCTGCACTCCTCCTCCATCCTCCTTTCCTCGCTCAGCCATGGCCTTTAAGGTTCCTATTTATCAGCTGGCAGAGGGCTGTTGGATTCCACGTATTAACGTTTTTCATGAAAACCCAGCCTGGCAGGGACTTGTCATGGATTTTGTTTGGCGATAGGGAATACAGAGCTGAGGTGGTTTTCTTGCCTGGTTTCGGTTCCTGGCACCCCAAGGTTGAGTTAACTAATAGATCCGCTAGTTGCACGACTAACTGAGCAAACTAGCTAACGACCATTACACTTAGTTTTCACTTACGTTAGCAACAAGTAAAGCTATCTGCCCATTAGGAAACTCTGTGAACCGCCTCAGTACTGTATTCCTTGAGGCTTGAGGCTGTGCTAGTTAGCAGCAGTTAACGGTAAGACTGAAACGGCATATTGTTTTTGAGGTATACTGTGGTATTACATTTTACAATAAGCCTACATATATTATTGATGATTATTTTGTGTAGGTTTGCTTTTCTAGGGTGTTGAGTTAGTAAGTTTTATTTAAAAATATGTCTTAAGTTTTATGTCTGGCATTACATAATATTTGTGTTCAACCAAACCATTCTGTATTATTAAGGGTAATTGTAACTGATAATAATAACAATAATAATACCGTATACCATGCTATCATGTTTTCTGAGATTGTACCGTGATAATTTCATCACGTTGCTCATTACGTTAGCAACAAGCTATCTGTCCAGAGTCGAAGCAATGCATCCCCAGAGGACGTTAGAAGGAAAACTAGAAAATACTTTACCCAAATCAGTGAATTAAGTTATAAAATAGTGTTTTGTCAGATGTTATGAAGTTCTGTTCTTGTGCAGTCTGCAGTAATACTTTCATTGGACGATAAATTAGTTTCGGATGAGTCATCAACATTTGTCATCGTCCTCCATGAAATGACAAACTCTAATATGCCACTAAGAAGTTTTTTTTCCCACTGTTGGGCCGGATGTAAAGCGGAAGTCACTAATGGTATAAACGCTTGAACACTGATTTACTTCATGGACGCTTTAATGAAATCCAGACTGTGTGGCCCTCGTTGTGTCACTGAGATGCAGCCCAGGCATGACTAACACCTTTCTGAAGGCTGTCCATCTGTGGTGGGAACACCGGAGAGCCAGAGCAGGGGTCTGAAATGGAGCAGTCCTGACAGGCAGATGGCTCAGCTCCTCCGTGCCAGGACTATGCCCAGCTCCCTCCACCCCCGCAACTCACCCCCTCTTGGCACAGCCCATCTGTGGACTGGCCTTGAGGGGAATGAATGTGGCCCACCTGGACTGACTGAGGGCCCCCGCCACAGTGTCCATTTTGTTCTGAGTCAGAGGTCCGTCAGAGCCTAAAACACACACTTTGCAAAGGAGAAATCGCCCACGCTCATCCAAGGAGCTGCCCCTCTAAAGGTAAGTGAAGGGTTTCTTTTTTTTTTCCCCCGTCTCTCTTGGTTTTCCGTGGGCAGTTGCCATGGCTACGGTAAAGTAAGCGACCACCTGTGGGCTCGCTTCTGATGTACGAGAGAAAAAAGGCAAAAAGAGACAAATCAACAGACTGCAAACGGACTGACCGAGAGTACCCTGGAATAAATCCAACATTTCACAGCCTCTGATGTTTCGAGACATTCACGCAGGCAGATAAAAACATCTTGATTCAGCAGACAGGAAAGTCTCCAGATCAGTCAGAAAGAGCCTCCGTCACAGTGGGTGTGGGCAGCAGATTTTAGCCCGGGTCACAGCAGCCCCAAGGCAGCTCGCTCCACGGACTCCTCTCCTGCTGGACATCAATCTTCAGAGCTGCTGTCTAGGCAAAGAGCAGATTTGATTTCTCCACTGAACAGAACTCAACCCTTGACCTCCCTCCCCTCAAAGCCCTGGTAGCCCCAAGTAGTTGCTATGGTTACCGTTAAGCGGGTGGTGGTTGAAGCCCTGCAGGATGCAGAGCCGCTGTGAACATTATAGGAATAGATATAAATTTGGACAAGCCCCTCGCAAAGTGTAATTGAATGTAGTCAGGAAAGCCGCCCCTGTCAATAAATTACCTATTTATCTCTGGCCTTGAACAAGGTGACTGTGTGTAATGCATGCCGGCACACTGTGCAGCGTGATGCTCCGAGTCTGTGCAGACGTGGATCCTGTTTAAAAGCAGGCATGTCTCCTCCTGGGTGTGTGTGTGTTTGTGCACATAGGCGTGTACTGTATGTGTACGTACATGTGTCCAAGCGTGTGAGTATGTGTTGACTTGGTGCCAGTGGGTTTCCTCGTGCCAGCGCTGCAGTCTGGTGAGGCAGAGCGGCATGTCGGCTGCACAGCTGCGCGTGGGCAGCTCCCATTGGTCGAGGTTAACGAGGTAGAGAGCACATCTGCATCGGAGCAGGACACGGATGAGTGAGGCCACGGCAGAAGCTGTCATGCCGCCGCTCTCTCTCTGACTTAGCCGTGTGTGTTTTCACTGTTTCGCACGTCTGTGAGAAGTGCATGACTGTTTATTTTTACATTAGGAAGAGTGTCAGTGTGTCATTAAAAGGGAATTATTATGTATTCTGAACCCGGATTGTTTGCATTATCTCCCAAAGCACTTCCTGCACATACGCACACAGTTTACACTATGTGAGTAATCAAGTCGGTGTGCAATTAGGATCTGCTCTATCTGGAAATATGTTGTTAAATGCAAATAACAGTTGAATGTAACCAAAATCGTCTAAACAACTGTCATTTTAAACCAAGTTTATCTCTTTTTGACAAAGTAATCCCTCCTCAAGGTTCACCAACTGTAGCTTTTCCATAGCTTTGATCTGTATCTCATGGTGTGCATCAGCAGAGCTGAGTAGCTATTATGGTATTATTCAATCATTCAGCCTGCCAAGCTAGACATCTAGACATCTTTAGACCTGCAACACATCAAATCACTGCTTACTGAGATGTGCCTGCGTGTTCAAAATTAGCACGACACCTCATGAAAGACACCTCAAGATTCAGATTCTGAAAAAATGGCGGCTATTAACGTGAAACAGAGATGATTTAAAATCAACAGGACTGACTGCATTTTTGTACGAACTGGATCTTATTTAGGCGTAACTGTCAGTGATTGTGGCTCTTTGCTTGCAAGTTTGTTGACACTTCTGTTCGTCTTTTCATCCAGCGGGAGATATCACTGCTGTCAGAAAATTCCTGATGCTGCATCTCCGCTCTGAATTACAACTCGGAGGCTGGCACGAATGTTTATTCCCCGCTTGCCTACTTATAATTACAGTATTAAAGATATGACATGAATGTGGCATATGACTGCCGCGCTGCTGTCTGCTGGGGAAAAGGTCTGTATGCTAGATGCTAGCACTCCAAAGGAAATGAGGCTGCTGTGACACTGAGATCTCTCTGCCAGATGCGTCCTCAACTGAAGTTATGTAATAGTCAGTCAGTCAAACATAGAATATTGTCATGATGGTGCAATGATGGTCTACATGCTGAAACACACCTGAACCTTTACAGATGATCAGAAACCTGGAATCATGTATGAATAACCAGGCTGATCCAGAGTGAATATGATCACAAACAGGATGAGAATGGAAACATGTACTCTAAATGTGAGCTCTGTCATCTGTGAAAGAGAAAATCCTTTATTTCCTGCGTGCATTTTCATTTCAAGTCGTCATCCCTCGAATTCCAGGTGCACCAGTCTGAAAAAACGGAAATCAGCAAACTTATCACGCCATGGGGTGCAGTCGTGCAAAGGCAATGAATTATTGGAATAAACGTGCGCAAACTGCCTCGGCAAAGAGGAGGAAGTGATGATATGCCTCTGCTCACTTTTCATCAGATCTGAGCGGTTTCATAAATACCAGGATTTATTCACACCTCCAGTGAACATCCTGGAAAAGTTGTGGAGGCTTTTATTGTGGAAATATCGTCCCATATCCCACAGGACATGTGCTGCAGCATCAGAATGACATTCAGTGGCTCCACTCCTCATTGTGGACTTCATGCTTGTTTATGCATGTGCCGTCCTTGGCCTCACTACGCTCTACTGCGAAGCATGAATGTGAGTGTACCCAGCCATGCGTGAATATGTCTTTGTGCTTAATTGTGTTTCAGTGCAGAGTAGTATCTATCTAGGACAGTAGCATGTAGTGATTGTTGTTTACACTGCCTATTTACATTAGAAAGCCCCGTAACAATAGACAGTCTCACCACGTAGATCCGATAGCCGGGGGTTTTAACGTTGAAGCCCATCGTCCTTATTGTCTGTCTCACCCAGGGAATGTAGAATTAACAGATTATCCAACTGGAGGGGGGGTAGAAGGAGAAAACGCCTGCATCTGCTGTTTGATTTAGAAAAGGAAAGACAGTGGTGATTGTTTAAGCACGCATGCATGAATTCATATGTCTATTTGGGGATAATGACTGGAATCATATGTACACAGGACCTGATGAATGCAAGCGGGCCTTGATAATGCGCCGAAGCAAGTGTCTCCCTTTCCGTCTTTCCTGCCTTTTCTCAGAGCGTACGTGTGTGTGTGTGTGTGTGTGTGTGTGTGTGTGTGTGTGTGTGTGTGTGTGTGTGTGTGTGTGTGATGAGGCTATGAACCGAAGCGAGCGTGGAGAGACAGACAGAGCGAGATAGCACCGAGATGAGAGGAGAAAGAGAGAGGGCAAACATATTCCTCTTTACCTTGGATCCACTGGCTGAGTCACTGCAGATGGAGGGCATTTTTCATGCTGCATTGCTACACAGTTCTCTTTACTGCCTTATTTTTTATGACACTCCTCCCCAAGGATGTTGGAGTCTTAAGGAGGCCCCTGACTGTGATTAATATAACAGGCTGCCCATTACCGACTGACATTTGAGTTCTTCTCCTACACCATTACACATCTGCCTCGTTCTTCATCTGGCGGGTTACAGCGACAGCCGCACGTCACGCTACGGTACATGCGGAGGGATCACAGTTTGCAGAATATTCAAACCTCCATCTGGCTGTTTCTCTATCTATTTTTCATTTTACTCTCATTGTCTCCTACCTTTGTCTCTCCTCCTGTCACTCACCGCCTCCCTCAGATCGTGTTTCCCTCCTCCTCCTCCTTCAAAGACACTCGCACGCATGTAGCATCTCTCTCAATCTGCCTGATTCCCTCACATACCTGCAGTCGTTTCCGTTCCAAGTAGGTTGCAAACATCACACTTGGCCGGCCGGTTTAAAATCTAATCCAGCAACCCGTCATCTGACATCACTTGTTTGCGCTGGGAAAGTTTCTGGTGTAATTATAGAGCGGATTCGCTGTTTATTAGGATTTAGAGTTGTGTTCTGAAGCGATGTATCGCCCCCCGTGGAACAAATCAAATCTGGGTCAGAGCCTCAAAATATCAGAAGAGGAGCCTTATTATCATTTTTGTGTATTGTCGAGCTTCATATTCTGCCAGATAGAAACTCTCTAAACAAAAGGTTGGCACATTTAGGATGGAGATGAGGATACAGTGGGAGGAGAGGGAAACCCAGAATCCAGATGCCAGAGAAGCAGCCTGTGTATACAGTGGTGTGTGTTTGTCCTGAGCAGCCTCCAGCCTCTAAATAACTCATAGTCAACATGTTGGTGAACTGATTCCTGCGTGACGATCAAAGCCGCCAATCTGGGCCCTGCACCAGTTAAACTCCCAAATCTCTGGTGATTACACCGGGGCAACCCTGCACACCAGGAACAGTGAGTGGAAAGTCTACCTGTGTGTCAGTGTGCCTCAATTTGCATCCGGTGTGCGTGCATGTCATGTAAAGTGTGTGTGGGTGGTTAAATATATATGTCAGTTAGACACAGAGAGGTGTGCTGCAGCTGCACCCATCTGTCTGCATGTGCACAGGAGTGTGATGATGTGAAGATGTGTATGTAGGTGTGCCTGTCAGGGCTGTGAAGGGGAGGTCTGAAGGCATTTGAATGCGCTTGATGGAAAATCAAATGCTCCCCGGCTCCCTCCTCCCTCGCCTCGACTCCCCGTGCGGAGCTCCACTTTTCTGATGCGCTCCTTAAAGACCGGCGAGGCATCTGGGTGCCGCGCTGCGAAATATACCCATCTCGGCTCATCACTTATCGAGGATTCACTCTCAACATCTTGTTTTCGTTTACAAAAAAGTGAATGTGTGTGGCTAGAAGTGAGGAAACCTGACTTGTTTACAAAGCGTGTTCACCTGTTTTAAACTGCTGCTGCCTAACTATGGCAGGTATCACATTAACATCAACACAGTCTCAATACGCTTCAACCACACTGATTTACACTGTAAAACAAGCCAACTACTCTCAACCACACTGACTGCATTTTCACCAAAAAGTAGCTTGTTACAACTCCACTGGACTTATAGACAAAAATATAACAAATACATAAATAAATAATTCAGAGAGTGTAGGAAACGTGGTGTTTTAAATGTACTTTTAGCACCAGTCAGTTGATATTATTCATTTGAAATTATTTAAGAGAAATTATTTAACCTTAATATTTAGTTAATATCACCAAAAACCCGTAACTACCCTTTCGAATAGCTGCAGTTGTCAGTATGATCAGATTTATTGGGATTTTCATCTTTTTTAGTACCTTTTCTGAGCCGAGTTGGGGTGGTAGGTGGTATTTTACTTTATTTACGACAATCTGTGACTTTCTTGACTTGCAAAATCATCTTTTAAATTGTCAAACATCATATGTGTAGTTCATGGCACAACTAAAAAAAAAAAAAAAAATCATTAGTGTTTTTCTATTCACTACCATACAGTTATTCCGAAATAAGGTCCCATTGGGTCCATCAGAAGGGGCGTGACTTCGGCTCTCTATACATGTGTGTAACATCAGTGGAGCAATCAAGAGGACAATGTGGCGAGCTAGTCAACCTAAAAACAGTGGTAGCTAAACACCTTGCAGCCAGCCACTTGTTTGCAGCTTACTTTCTTGTAATACACTGCTCGTGTCATAACTGTCACACCATTATTAGCAGCCAAAAGAAAGCTCTCTCTGAGAGCCTCAAAGCCATCTTCGCTGGCATCTAAATAAAATAAAATATTAGCACTAAAATAGTGAATTAAGCTAATTTCAAATTAGCTTTACACTGTCTACATTTGGTTGTGCTTGTTATTGAACTGCTACAAATATGTAGAGAAACAAGAGTTTAACTATTTTTGGCTGTACCTGATTTTCCACAACGCTAGCAGTGGGTAACCATCACACCAAATTATGTGTGAGCAGTACTTCCCTGTTCTTCCTATTCTGCCAATACAGAAATGCAAAATCAAAAACTGTTGTGTTTTCAGAGCGGGTCCTCTTCCACAAAGTCCACTATGTTGCACTGTCATGTTTCTACAGTAGCCTAGTGTGGACAAACCAAACACTGGCTCTGGAGAGTGGCTTTCACGTTCTTAGCAGCAACCGTGGGTGAGGTTTAGTCGCTGGATGCCACTAAATCCTACACACTGGACCTTTAAGTGCTTGTGCAATAGTCTTTTTCAGTTTTGGGTCTCCACAGACTGGAGGTCTTGTCAAGATGGACAGTTTTGCTGTGCAGCAGTGACAGACACAACATACAATTTGAGAGGCTTTTTTCTGAAAGTGGCGAGGCTTTGCTGCAGCTGTGATTTCCTCCTGTCCTGCATTTACTGTCTTCAGTCTGTGCCTCTCAGACGTATCACTTTAAAGAGCAACAGGGAAACCCATTTCTCTCTCTTTCTCTGGATTCATTTGACACTCGTGTATGTGTCTTGGGATTTTATGCATTCGGATGTGCAACACACACCCACACCGACACGCTGAAAACTCACACAAACGGAGGCGGTGAGAGCAAAACTCATCTGTGCATTTACACAAACACACCCCCTCTATGCAATGCAGTAAATACAATGATTGTATTCTGGCCCCATTTTCTTGGTGGTGACGAGTCTTTTTTCCACTCGCATGGTTAAAATGAAATCCAATTATATCTGTAATGGCTCTCCAACTCTTCTTCTGCTTTGAAGGAGTCAGCTTGCTTGAGTCACCACTGTTGGACCCAAATGTGCTCAGTAAATCAGTGATGCGCAATGGCGCAAATGTGCAATGGAGACAGATGTAGTGTGTGAGTGTATGTGTGGGTCTGTGTGTGTGTGTGTGTGTGTGTGTGTGTGGCTGTGTGAGTATGTGTGGTCCACGGCTCCAGCTAGGAAGTGACTAAACTCCTGTCAAACTTTGTTACTCTGCTAAGTGTGACGCATGTTACGGCGATGACTGACTATTTGCATATTTTAATTAAATAGCTGGAATTTAGAATTAATCACTTCCTAAATTTATGGGGTAATTATATGGTGTTTGTCCTTGACTTGGCAGCGTCACCCACCCATGAATAAATTCATCATAGTCTTGTGATGGCAGACAAAGTTACGCTGACACCTGCAAACTTTGTTTCCTCCACTTACCCCCCAATTACCCTCTTTTACTTTCTTTTCTGACACAATAAATCACATACTGTCACATCGTCTTTGTCGTCGGGGCCCCTGTGACAATTTGATCGCAGTGATGTGTGGGTGGAGAGAGCGCGTACAATACGTGCTTGTGTGTGCGCGCGTGTGTGATGGGATTTCTAAGCAGTCTCGCTGAAATAAAGGGCCCCTTTGACAAACCGGACGTGACCCAAGTGTCTTGTGTTTCCATGGTAGCCTGAAGAAGCCGATATGTGCTCGGAGTTGCTGATCGGGCAAAGAGCGACACCTCACTGTTGTAATTTATTTAGATGTGTATAAGAGAAATCACACTCATTGTGCTCGGAAGCGGGGGATCGACCCGCAGGTCAGTTTACCAGAAAAGCCTATTTTTCAGAAAGACATAGTTTTTATGTTAACATATGACACGGGCCAACAATCCAATGACTGATGAATATTTTGCAAGTATGCTCATATGATGTCATCAAACAATAAGAGTGTGACATGAATGCAGCAGCAAAACAAGATGCAAATGGCCCATTTACAGTAGTTAAGCCATATTTCTTCATCAGACAATAATCAAGATGTGACTGGCAGGAGATATCTGTACGCTGCCCTGTATCCAAATATTGTACAGATGCAATGTAACCACAGTGTGTTAGCACGTCTAATTACGAATGCGAGTTCAGCAGATGGATTCAAATCCACTGCCTTTTGCCTCCCAAAATGAAAACTGGCACCTGTCAGTGTCCATCTGCTTTACTTCCTGTTCTTGTGATTTAATATCAACAGCTAATAAACCGTCACACCCGGAGCTTGATCTTCAACCATATGTATCCTCATATGCAGCCGTGCTGTGGTGAGACTTAATGTGTCCATGCAAGCGTTCAGGGTTGATGTGTGTACACGCAGCTTTAAAGGAATAATGGGTTTACACTTAATCGTCATTGCCGTTAAATGTGATCAGATGTGGTTTGATGGGCGATAGGTACGAGTTTTAGTTGAAAATGTTAAACACTTTACTAAAATTATCAACAGGATGTGAGTAAATAGCCGTTTTGACATTATGTATTTGTTGTAGGGATATCCACTGTCCACAGATACCCTCCCTGTTCACTGCTGATGTTTTAAAATTCAATTATTATAATCAGGCACGTTCAAAAAAATCCAAGGTTAGAAGACACACACTGTTATATTCCACATCAATAAAGCTAAAGTATGTAGGATTTCTTCCTCCTCATACAGAAAACAACAAAGCTGAGGTTGTATTGTTTTAAAAGCCAGATGAGTGTCTGCATCAGAATTTCCACAGTCTAATTATCTCAAGTTTTATGAGCAAGATTTTCTCCAGACCTCTCATGACCTTGACAAGACAGCTGGTCCGGTTACATGAGATTAATGAGCTGGTGTTTTGGCTTTCGGACTCAGACATGACAACAATGGCAGAGGGCATCAAGACACAAAAGCACAGCAAAGCTAAATGTGTGAGCCAATACACAGTCACATTTTAAAACCCTGGAGAGCGTCAGCACTGTGCATCTCCCACAGCAGTATGGCTGCATTAATCATCTACTGCTCCTCACTTCAAGCCTGCTGCTTCAAAGTAGACATCGGATCAGGTCACAGTTGAGTTGGAAAGGAAGGGACTAACATTACATCTAGTCCTTTAAAGTGGACAAGTGCTTAAATTAGTATTAATGTGGGTTTTGTTTGGCACTTAACAGGAGTGGAACAAGTTGGAAACACATTCAACATTGACATAAAAAGGTGATATGGCTAAAGTGTTAGCAAACAGCTGCCATTTTACACATCCTGCAGACATAGAGCAACATTAGCATTCGTTTGGTGTCAAGTTAGCATCCACCTGACAAATGTAATTCCAGTGTTAAGTCTTCTATTACCTCTTTTTTTTTTTAGAGGGAGGGAAATATCCGGCTTGTTCGCTAGTAAATGCAGCTAACCATGTCCATGAAGCTAGTGGCTAGCTTATCTGTTTGCTGTTTGATGCTGGGCAGACAGTTACGTGGGTTTACCAGAGCTTTCTTTGCTAAAAGAGTTTTGTTTAGAAAACCAAAACAATTTGCTGAAAGATGCTAAAACGCCCCATAAGCCTCAGGGGAACTAAAGTTAGGCCATACTTTTCTGTTAGTTTGTCCCTCTTTTTTGAACATAGTTATTTGACATACTGTCAACAAAAATAATATTAACTCGCGCAGCATTCAAATTAAATAAGCCGTCATGCCACGTTTTCTCACCACTCATCATTCAAAAGCATGTATGCTAAATGTTAGCATGGTGAAAATGATCCACACATGACAGGTAGCTTGAACACCCTGCTTATCTCTCTCAATTAAAAATGTGTGTCCTACTGTACCACAGGTGCTCTGTGCTTTATCTGTACATTATGATTAGCCACGCTACAGGAAATGAAAATGAAGAATGTGGAAACTTTTCAGCAGCCGGAGCAGTCAGGGGTCAAGGGTCACATGTCATTTATCGACGTCAGCCTTCTCTCGGCCGTTCCTCTCTGAATGCTAATCACTCACACAACCCTGCGACAATACGATTAGACTTGATTAAAACAGTCCATTAGCATAGAAGTCATTGGAGGCTGAGCACAATACTGAGACGACAGGCCTCGCTCCTCGATAACACGCTCGGTTGTGTGACTGTTTGCTTGTGTCAAGAACACAGCTGAATGGCCTAATCAGCGGTCAGGTCTTTAGCAAGCTGTGGAGCAGGAGAGCAAATCAGCATAGGCGTGTTTTCTGCTGTTGAGGTACATGTGTCGTGATCCCAAAGCTGCTACTCTGTCATTGTACCCAGGAACTAGTTATTGATCAGCCTTCACTCCAAGTTTCGCTGCAGGGAGGAGGAGGAGGAGGAGGAAGGGGGGCCACAGTTAACCATCTCTCCTCTGGGAGATGACTAATCATCTGCGAGGGAGCGGCGATGAGAATTTTGACTGCGGTAATCTCTGGGTTGAATGGAGATTAACCGCCATGTGGGGTGATGACTCTCGTCTTTGTCTTTTTTGTCTGGATGGGGATCTGCTCGCCTTATCTTATCGCTCTGCCTCATTTCTCCGGGGCAGTTCCGCGCCGTTATCAACACAGCTCCATCTACATGGAAATCAAAGCCTTTTGCAGAAGTGGAATACGATTAGGGAGGGGGAGAAAAGTCTAATCTCTCCCCCCCTTGATTCATGCTAATAATGCACCGCAGCAACCTACGAAGAGCTGAGAACGACGATACAGTACACACCACCGTGTGTTGTTGTTGTGAAGGTGGCTGGACGGATGGGTGAACAAGGTGGCACAGGAGCGACGTGTTCGTGTGTAACTCATGAAAACATTTCATCTGCGAGGCTTCTTTTTGTCTGTGGGCCTTGAAAATGAGGATTAACTCTCGCTTCACGGAACCCAGCTGCCTGATACTGACCTCCTTTGTTTTTTAATGACCAAAGAGTAGATGCCTGTGTGCATTTGTGCGTGTGTTTGTGTGTGTGTGTGTGTGTGTGTGCACAGAAGCAGGGGTGGCCGCTAAAGGGAGGGCGGGTTACAGGGGGGATTAGAACCCACACAGCAGCCTCCCTCCAGAGTAAACAAAAGTACATGGCGCTGTACAGTGTGTGTGTGTGTGTGTGTGTGTACGTGTATAACATGCCACTGCCACTGCTGGTGACACCAGACAAAAAGAGGAAGACTGAGTCCATCTGTGAAAGCAGCGGGATTAAGCTGCGCTCAAGCCAAGAGCTGCACGTCAATCAAGCGCTAAGTGTATGTGTGAGTGCGCGCGATTCTGCCAGTGTGTATGCGTTTGTGTCTGTGTTACATACACAACTGTACACACACACACACAGCTCTCGTCCGGTTGTGGGGGAGGGAGGACCCCAACACTGTTGTTTTCATTTGTAATCTGTGGGATGGAGTGAAGCCAGCGACGCATCAATCACACTCCGAGGCAGCAACACAATGAGAAAAAAAATGCAAGGAGAAACTTTTTTTTTCTCCCCAAATCGTGTGAACTCGTTTGGCACCAGCGCATGAATCAGATGTGACTGACACTGTAATGTAGAGTGGAAATGATGTAAAAACAAGAGTGTTGACATTTAAAGGGGCACTGTGTATTTTTTATGCCTGAACAAACTAAATAAACAAATTGTCTTTGTTTTCAGGACTGAGTAAATAAACTGACCTTAAAGGACAACACGATTTCATACTGTTTTACTTTGTTTACATTTGGCGGACCCTGCCACCTTTCCAGCTTCAAACAGTGTCTGGGGACCTTTTTTTCCTCTGAGGAGAGCTTGTTTATTCATTGATATTGTAAATATTACAATTCTGAGTGTGAATATCTCCTCCCTTACTACGTAATGCCCCTTTAAGATGAAACAAAAACCACATCATGCTCACTTTTATCTGCTGGAATGTCCCAGACAGTCTCGTGCGCACCCCCCACACATGGGTCACCCTCCACCCACCACCCACCCTCCTCCTCCTCCTCCTCCTCCTCCTACTGGTTGCTGTCCTTTTGAGAAGCTTGTTGTTGCCCTGTCAGGACCCCCCACTGCTCCCCCATAATGCACCAGCACTTCTCCGCGGCACCCTGTTGGGGCCAGAGTGAAGCCACCAGTGTGCCGGCTTGGCCACGCACAAAAAAGGTCAAGGCCGCCAAACAGTAGGTGTGTGTGTGTGTGTGTGTGACCTGGATGTAGCAGAGGCCGGACATGAAGGTGGGGGGTCATTATGCCCCCACGTGCCGTGTACCGGTGATTGAAGCTGGCTCACTCCTCCCTACACCTTTCACCCCGGCTGGAGGGGAAATTGAAATCAATACGGCCTATGATGAGGCGACTGGAGTGGGACAGGGGGTGAGGGAGGGAGGGAGATCCTGACGGATGGCTGGTTAAAGGGGGGAGATCAATTACCCTGATGGATTGCTTTTGGGGGATTTTCAGAAAATGAGACGGATCCCTGCTCCTTAAAGAGCGATCGTCCAGTGGAGAAGGGTGAAGGAGAAGGAGGGTGCTGCTGCGTGACACCCTGCGAGGCCCTGGAATATCATTCACTTACATCTTTGTTGTTGTGAGAAGAAGTGGCAACTGGTCCCTCCTCCTCCTCCTCCTCCTCCTCTCCCCCCCAATCCTTTATTTTTTTCGAAAATGTTTAATCCCCTCCCTCCCCTCCCCCCCATCCCTCCCTCTAACGGATCCTCTCTCTCTCCCTCTCTCTCTCTCTCTCTCTCTCTCTCTACATTATTCTCTGTGCATTTTTAATTTTTTTCTTCTCCTCTCCTGTCACCGGGGGCCCAGTTTCCCCGCCCACTCTCCTCATTTTCGCCCGAGTCTAGAATAGTGGAGCCAAGAAATAGTTAATCTCTCCGGCTGCCGCTATGATTGGCCGCTGTATGCAGCCCTCAGCCTCCTTGAATGAGAAACAGGGGTAACCAGGCAACTTCAGAGCTGGAGAGAAGAAGAGAGGGGGAGAAAAAAAGAGAGAAGAAGAAGAAGAAGAGCAGGAAGATGATGATAGGGGGCTTCTTTACGGGATCTTAGAAATTATGGGGGGGAAGAAAAACATGTTTAAAAAAAGCGAGGCAATGTGATTTCACCTTGTGTGTCCGGCAAATGGAATTAACAAATGGATTTTCTTAAACACGCTCCCTCTCCCACTCTCTCTCCTCCTCTCTCTCTCTCGCTCTCTCGCTCTCTCTCCCTCTCTCTCTCTCAATGGGGGAGAAAATCGAGCGCTCAAATGAAGGGGACACAGATGTGGATTAAAAACGCGTAAATGGGACACTCCGCGGAGGAAAGGTGAGTGGCGTCTTCTCCGTTAACCGGGAGTCTTTTTAAAAACTGTGAAAGTGTCGGAGCTGTTCGGGGGATGCGAGGCGGGCTCAGCGACATGTCAGGATTTATGGATAGGATGCGTTGGCCGCTGATTGAAAATGGGTTGCGGAACCCGTCCGCCGCTGTGGACGACCGGGACACAGTCACATAGATGATAGAATGAAGAGGAATGAGACCGGGAGTGAGCTCTTGAGGAGGGATAATCGATGGTTGTTTGGTGGGTTTTGAATGTGGAGTCCTTTAAAGCGCAAAAAAAAAAAAAAAAACGCCGGTCGCCTGTCAAATAAGCTGCTGTCCCACATTCAATTGCGCACAGATTGGACACATTTCGTTTGGAGGTGATTTCGATGCGTGACATGCATGTGTGGGCAATGCTGCTTTATTAGATGTGATCTAAAGATACAAGTGTGAGCTAAAAGCTGTTCCAACCACGTCTGAACCCCCCCTCCCTCCCCAAATATTCAAATGAGGAGATGTCCTGCTGCAACAGCAGTAAGTCATCCTCAAACGACGGCGTGTTAACCCGCTCCTGTGCCGTGTGGATGAGTGAATGATGGCGCATATGTTGATGGATGTATTGGATTATGTTCAGAAAATGCTCAGCGGGCTGCATTGGGATGATGAGTACCTGTGGATGGATGGAGGGATGGTTGGATGGATGGGAGCGCGCAGCGTTGCGCAGCGGCACCGGCAGCGCAGAGCCTCAAAGTCTGCCTCAAACCGGCGCGTATAGGCCCGGAGAGGAGAAGAGTGGGTGCTCTGGTCTTCATTCACGCCCCAGGGTCATTGTGGGGTAAAAACAATCCTGTTAATTGTGGAAGCGTCCAGGCGTGGGGGGGCGTCTGAGCTGCGTCAGGGCGTGCAGTTGCGCCCACATTTTTGGATTAGATGATGTCAGAGGGCAATCACTCTGAAATTCTCTTTTCTCTGTCCAGAATACACTTGGATTCAACTTTTAATAGCCTGTAATGGTTTTTGGTTCGTTATGTAACCATACTGATCCTATTAAACTGACAGGAACCAATCAGCACTGTCTAAAGATTCATATTAATGCCTCATTTTCTCCTATTTGAGTCTTGTTTTCGTCATAAAAGTGAAAAATAAGAGTTATCTGTGCAAAATGCAAATATTTCATCAACGAGGGCTGTACTACTGTGAGTGTTTAACCCCTTCCTGTCATGATTTTCCATGATTTTAACCTCTCAAACCGCCAACCCCCCCTCGGGTAAAACTGAATATGAGCCAACAAGACCAGTTCAAATGCACAATGCAGCTCTGGACCATATGTCTGTCATGATGCCCTGCGTTTTCTGCTTGAGTGCTGATGTAAGAGCAGGCCCGGATGGAAAATGCTCTTGACCATTGCTGTGGAAAAGCAGTAAAACAAAACAGCTAGCGGCCATTAAACAAGCCCACCGGCCCACCTACATCTCAGATGACCACAAGTTGTGTTTGTGTTGCGTCGTTAGCGTTTTGACATTGGTGCCAGAGTTCATTGGCGACTTCAGCCAAACTGCCTTTAGTAATCTCCTTACAGAGGATGTTCTGCAACAGATCCTAAGCTGCAGCCTCTGGCTCCATTGTAGGACACATGCACACACACACACACACACACATGCATATATAACAATTTCCAGTTGTCATCCCAAGACAGTTCTTTGCAGCCCAGTGTGAGTCGGGGGGCTTAAGATGGAGCTGAACAAAACACTAGAGAGCATTAACTTCTCCAGTAAGAGCTTTGTTGGGTCTCCCAGTGGAATCAAGACACTTAATTTAGCTCCTTACAGCTAAAGCAGCCAGTGGATATGGGAGCTGCATCTTATCCGATTAAGACCATAATGCCTTTTTTTCTCAATTATTATAAAATGGTGAGAGTGGTTTGGTTATTTCTTTTTCATGTCGTGTCAGCACAATCACAACAATGCAGTGACAACATTTCGGCTGATTGTTGTACCGCACTTACGAAATCCTCCGGGTTGTCTCTCACCCATTTGCCGAGCGTTGCCTCTTGCCTTTTGTCTCGCTGAAAGCCCGGTGTGTTATCACATTTGTTGTCTCCCTTCATGCTGCAGCGGCATTACCTCAGGTTGAACTCCCTCAAGATTTCCCAAGTGCTCTGAGATAATGCATCTAACGAACAGGGGTTACACTGACATTAATGTGGTGTTTCAGCGTGAGACGCAAAGTTGCGGGAGTGGCCTGAATCTTTTATAAAAAGTAGTTTTAATGAGCTTGCAAGATTGCGTCTGAGTTCTCATTTCGCTGGTGGCCTTATCACATCTCGTCGGTTCATTAATGGAGATGTGGCTGCAGGCGAAAGGAAGGTCAGAGGTGATCTCAGTTGCCTCGGTTGAAATGGGGGGAGATTGCTCAGATAGCAGCGCGGTGTGGGATGCTGAATGATGCACATGCTCTGTTGGGAGTGTAATCAACATGACAGGTGCATCTGAAGTTGAGAGTGCAAGACTCAAACTACAAGCTGTAAAAGTAGGTAAGGAAAAGGGCCTCGGGTCAGTTTAAAGGAATAGTTTCAGTGGGTCTCATGCAGAGGGTTAGGAAAGAAGAACTTTACAAAAACAACAGTTTGATTTTTTATGGGGGTTATGTGCCAGACTGTTTCTTGTCCAGGGTTAGGAACTGGCACATAACTCCCATAAAACTGTCATTTTTACATTTTTCCGAGGATTAAACGAACAAGACATCAAGTGTTAATTTGTGAGCTTGCGGTGCTGATAGCCAGAGGTGGAAGTAGTGCTCAGAGCTCAAGTAAAAGCAGCTGTACCACAGTGTAGAAATACTCTGTTACAAGTATTTCCATCAAAATATACTTAAATTACCAGAAGTAAAAGTAATCATTATGCAATTTTTGATCACTTTAATGTTGAAGCTGGTAAAGGTGGTTTAACTGCTTTATATAGTTCATCTGCTGGGTAGCTTGCTAAATTCCCATCCATAATTTTTTCTTTTCATTTTTTGAATGTTTTCAACTGAGACTCTTACATATTGCACCTTTAAGTACAGTACTAGAGTAAATACTAACTGTTTCCCCTTGTTTCCAGTCTGTACGCTAAGCTTAGTTAACAGGCACCTTCATATCTAGTTTAACGTTGTGACTGCAGCATCAATCTTCTCGTCTAACTCTCAGCAAGGAGCAAAAAAGACTATTTCCTAAAATGTCAAACTATTACTTAAACATGTTCCTGGACAATTGTCCTACAAAGACAGGGCTCCAGGCTGCGACTATTTTGGTTGAACATGTGGCCAATAAGCTGTCAGGTGTGGGTAAACCATTTTGGCTCTGGAGCCCCGTGAGAACAAAATATTTAGTGGGGACAGACCTAAGACAGCTCTCTCGCTGACGTCAACATGCTGATTGGCTAAATATAACATCTGAAATTGGTAAATGTTTAAATAAATACATTTACATTCCAGTATGTTTGGGCCGCACCAGTTTCAGTAATGAAACACACATTTAAAACTAAACACAACCCCCACAGCATTTGTTAAACTGTTTTCATTAAACTATTTTTCACCTTCTAATGAGGATGTAAATTGCAACTCTGTTTCCATTCATATCGTGTTACATATGAATTCATTAAATTATTTCCAATATCCATTTAGATATTACCCAAGTAAAATGGGACCACTCTGTTTACAGATGCATGTCACGTGATATTGTTATTGAATTACACGTTGAAATGAGAAAAACAATGAGGAAGGTTATCTGAGGAATAAAACAATCAGGTCAGTAAGTGCTGTTAATGCCAGTCGGGGCTTATGTAATGTTGCCATTGACTCGCGTGTAACTGAGTCGGTTATAGATACATGTGTACGTTCTGTAAAAACAGCAGTCGAGTGCCATCAGCTTCAAGTGTTTTCTCACAGTTATGTCCCCTGTCACACCGACCCTGTTGAGCTGACAATGAGGCGGTGACCCTACCACTACAGAGACTGTTACTGGAATCAAATGGGGCAGTGAATTGCCAGCCCATCACACAATTATTTCCATTGTGTGGAGCTGGGTGCCGAGTAATCCTTGTGCCTTGGCCTGTAACATCTGGTGAGTGAGTGAAGTGTTCAGTGTGAAGCCAGCAGTGTCAGTCTGCCTCCCACATTCAGCCGGAACGGCCGTCACTGCCCGCTTCACTTCCAGAGGACTGGGCATCTTCAATGCATCAATGACACCAGCCATCACAAGGGACATGTAGCATGCCAAACCAGTGATTCATTAGGACTCAATTAGCTGGGAGGCATGGGGCGTCCTGCCATATGCCTCGAGGTTCTACTGCAATCTGTACCCACTCCCTACTACTGTAGTCTCAACTGTCTTTGGCGCTGTACGGTCTGTGCATGTGCGTTGTGTGTTGTACAGTACCAACACAGGGCTGCAGTCTGTTCCTGTGCACAGAGCCGTCTTCTTTGTACTATTGAAACAAGTCAGGAGTGGAGATTTAGCAGCTCTGTCTCCAGCCACCCAGGTTCTGAGCTGGGAATGAGTCACAATGACCTTCAGCTCAACTCATGTTGCGCCAGTTGGCTCCGTATGAAATACTCATCCATCTACTGAAGTATGAGGCTGTGGAGCTCCAGATACTGTAAATCTTAGGAGGTAAGAAAGGCCCCGCTCAATATCGACTTCGCCTCGCTTGCCAAGAGGCGGCGTGTGCTGCCGACAAGATCTATCCGCCCTCAAATCTAGTTTGTCTTCTTATCTGTGCCAAGGTAAAGGAGCCCCTCGCCCCATCCTACGTGCCCCCACCACCCCGTCACACTCCTCAAGAACCCGAAAATTAATGAAATTAGATCAGAGCAAAGAGCAGCTTTAAAGAGACCGAGGGCAATAAACGCACCCAGATAAGTTATATGATGTGATGTGATCTGATGTGGCACGTACATGCAAGCTGGCATGTGATATTTATTAATGACTGATATTTCTGAGATTTTAAAGGTCAGTATGGCTAACATGGCATCAAAACTGCCACTGGGCTATTTGTTACGCTGATGTTCAAATATTAAAGATTATGTTCAGTTTCAGAGGCATCTGTCACATGATGTTTTTCAAGTGAAATGGAATATGTGTGTGGGATATCATTTCGAGAGGCATTCAGTCAAATCATTCAGATATATGGAGACTCTGCCTCCATCTGCACCTCCCTCTGAAGATGGAGAATGAAAGAAAATTTAATAAATAAAACCTCAACCACATCTCTGACCCTCGATGTCACAAGCGACATAGCTGGAGCTACCTACTAAGACCCCAAAGCTAACAAGACAAGTGCTCTTTTACAGTACAAAATGTGATGGCTCAGCAGGTCATCCCAAATCTCATTAAATTGGAGACATTTATTTATCCGCCAAAGAGTACAGGATGAGTCATCAGAGACATTAAACGGGAACTAAAAGAAAGATATTTTGATATTAAAAAATGGCTCAAACTGAAGTTTTCTTCACATGTATTTTGACATTTACAGAAAGAATTGACAGGACAACCTGTAATTTTTATGTCACTGGGCCTTTAATTTTTCCATTTTTATGCCAAGAAATCATCTGGATTAAAGGATTCCACAATTTGCAGATAGAATAAATTACTTTCATAATTTATCTTTTTTCAAAAAACATCCCTGCACATTTGAATGAAATATAATATACTACATACCTACAGTATATGATCAGAGAGGAGCATGTCTGGCAGAAAACAAGCGAAATACTGATATCTGCCTGATACAGGTGTTAATTAGAGCTGCAGCAATTAGTTAGTTAATCATTTAGCTGATTGAAAGCAAATTAATTGTCAACTTTTATGGTAACTGATTAATTGTTTCAGTCGTTTTTCAAGCAAAAATGTCAAACATTTGCTGGTTCCAGCTTCTTAAAGGGTAACTCTGCCAATTTTACACTTTAAAGTGTGTTCACAGGTCTTGGGGAGTACTGCTGCATATGTGAAAAATGTAGCCTTAAAGCCTTGAGTGGCTCCAGAGGAAGCTGCATGTAACCTGATAAATTGCCTCGAGTGATGACACTCAGTGGCCCAGTTGCATTGTGGAAAATGTAGGTGCAAGAAACAAGTGATCAAATTCAATACAGCCTTTTTTATTCCACCAATACTTGAAAACCTGCCACCTACATCACCCACAATGCAACCTAACCACTGAGGGCCAATTTATCAGATCACATGCAGCTTCTTCTGGAACCACAAAAAGCTTTCTACCACTTTTACCCTACTTCTGCCCGAGACCTGCAAACACACTTGTATGTGTAAAATTGGTGGGAGATAGAGAAAGGCTTAAACCGTTAGTTGCAGCCCAAGGTTTGATATCTGTGACCTATATCTGGCCAAATATACATATACATATATATATATATATATATATATATATATATATATATATATATATATATATATATATATATATATATATATATGTATATATATATATATATATATACACATATCTATATATACATATAATATATATCTACCTATTGGATTCACAGTTTGTCAGTTGTATAATATTGTTTTCTATTTCAGCAAAGAAGGACAAAAATCATGAAGCAAACTATCAACATAAAAAGGTTGTTTTTCAGTTGTTTCCATTTTAATTTCATGCGCCTTGTTTTGAGTGAGTGGCTTCAAGAAATAGAAAAAGCCGAGCCTGTTTTTGCGAAATTAAAAGCGTAACTTTTCAATAATGCCAGGAGCGGCTGGAGGAGCCGGAGAAATAAAATCGAGTCAACTTGGAGCAGCTCTGCCCCAGTTGTAGGCACGTGCAGCCACCCAACTGCACTCCTCCAGCGTTTTCACCGCATTACCCAGAAACGCTACGTTCGTGTGACCCAATTTATCAGCCTCTCCTCCCCATTCATCTGCTCTCACTGATGCACTACAGGAGGCTCCATAAGCAGCAGAGCATTCATCACCTCTGAGTAGTGAGGTCCTCCGGTTTCATCCCGTTGGCCCGCTCTACAACCCTATTCCCCACAGGCGGGACAGCAGCTCCATATGTGGCTGATGATTATAATAGTGTGGCGGGCTGGCAGCAGCAGGGCACTACTGTGGCTCAGATGCATTTGTGCGTGCATTTGTGTTGGAGTTCTATAAAATATGTAATCAAATATAAGCTTAGCAGGGTTTTTCTTCCTCTGACAGTCAATTTAAATATTGTATCTGCCACATCTCCTTACTGCAGCGCTTTTTCAACCCCCTCGAGATAATTCAGATGTTTAGTTCAGCCTAGAGGAGCTATCAAACTCAATTCTCATGTGATTTCATATCCCCCGATTCATGTTTTTTCTTATTGAGCAGAGCGCCTTCCCCTTGTTTGGATCATTTACACTTGTGAGTAATCAAACATTAGATGACAGCAGAAAGTTTATTCACACACAACCAAAGCCTCTCTTTGATGTAACTGCATTCAAACGTGTAACTTTATTGTCATTTTGGAGGATGTAGTATGAGGTATTTATAATATTTAGTCCCCTCTCAGATATATAAAGCTAGATTAATGCAACAATATTCAACAGTACCAACATTATAACCTTCATGAAGGTTGGAGTTATTGTGGGACTGTTGTATCAGACTGGATTAGTTTTAGCTTTGTGGACCAAATAAACTGGCAACTTAGCGCATAATGAAGATGATTAAACCAGTTAGTTGTCTGTTGGTATTACTTTCATGTAGCCAACATGGAAAACATGAGAGGAAGCAGAAAAGTTCATTATCTTCGGCTATTTTTTCATCTTTCAGTTTCTACACTGTAAAGACGTAGGAAAACAAATTTAAATCTCTTGAGGTCACTTCATGTTAGAGTGTGGCTAGCTAACGTCGCTAACAGTTACCTATCCATCTAAAGGACCAAAAACATTTTATACAAAAATAAACGGTAAACTATTCACAATATATACAAAGAGAAAGTGAAGAATATTTACTGAGTTACCGATGTAAACGCACTGTGGATAGACAGATAACTGTTAGCGACGTTAGCTAGCCACATGCTAACTTTAGGTTGCCATGGCTCTTTTTTATTCCCAGTGCTTTACACTAGGAGGAGCTGCCAAAAATGAAAGTGAAAGGAATTTAAATCACAAATCCGAGAGAAGGGTGATCAGTTCTACTATTATGTGTCTATGCAGAGCTTTTTAGGAAGCCAGCTAGGCTAGCTGACAGGCTAACCTTGCTAGTTAAAAACACCTACATGATTATCTATATAATCAAAAATGTTAAAAACACTATAAACAAAATGAACGGTAAACTATAAAAGACATATACAAAGCGAACTGTGAAATATAGACTATAGACTATAGTCTATAGTCTATAGACATATACTGTAGAGTTGGCACTGTAAGCAAAAGGATGTGCAGTTTGTAAAGCGGATATACGGCACACTACATTGCCAGTAGATGTAGATCCTGGTGTGTCACATTCGATGTCAAAAGCGAGACGAGGAGAGGAGCAGGAGACCAGTGACAATGTCCCAGTGGTTGCTTTCTATATCTTTTACTTCAGCTTCTCTTTTAAACACAACACAGACTGAATCGTGTTCCAGCGCTGCTTGAACAGAGACTACGACTTTGGGCATGTCGTAGCATGGAGCCGATGTGAAAGGGGCGAAAATTAACGTGTCCGCCCTGGTGTCATGTTTACGTCATGGTGGCTACTGCAGAATCGTGATGTTAGTGGCTATTTTGTCCAGTATGGAAGGAGTTCTGCAGTTGTCTCATCCTGTCTTCTAAAAATTAAATGTATAAACCACTGACTGGAAAGAGCATACGTTTTATTGAATGCCAAATCACAAAATGTTCACACAGAACACATCTGCAAAATATTCACTGACAACTTTTTTGATTTGCTCTCCAGCAACATCTGCGTGTAGCAACTAAAGCATGATGACAAACAACAACTCTTCCTTCCTTTGAAAAACTTTGCCACTGAACATAATCCAGGCAGCCCTCATCACATATTTGTCGAAAACAAATTAGTAGCACATAAATGTAATTTCTTGGAGACAAGAGTTGCTCGGCCGCTTGTTTATTGACTGAGAAGTGAAGCAGTTTTCTCTTTATTTCTGTTAATTAGGAGTGCAGCTACATCTGTTAAGTGTAACTCTTGAAAGTGAATCAAATAGAAGAAAAAGACGCCCTGAGCAGGAATGGATTAACTTGCGAGGGAGGCCCGGGGCAAAAATAAGATGTGGACCCCTGTTGAGCACCGTGTCTCATTCTTATTCAGGAACATTCACCAAATGAGCCCAATATAAACTGAAATGATGAAGATTTCAACCTCCCTATAAAATGGAGCCTCAGAATTAGCTAATAATGCATGTATCACCTTAAAGGGGCTAAGGGTAAGGTGACTCTCTGTTGCCTATACAAGCCTGTGGATGATTTGTTTGAGTTGTTTAATTCTGCTGGTCTGTGGATCTCTTTGTGAAGGACTTTTCCACGACAGTCCACAGGATGTGACTCTATGTGCATATACGCCTCGAGTGCGTTGCCTCAGTGCCTCTCTCTGCTCGCTAACAGAGAGCAGCATTACCTAACGTTAGTTAAGAAAAGGAGTTCGCCAACATAAACTACCGACCGGCTTCCACCACATCACAGAAGTTTCACAGAGCCTCTTTAACAGCCTTATTATTTCAGTTTAATCTATCTTGTCACCAGAGGTGGAAAGTAACTAAATAGATTTACTCAAGGTACTTTTGATGTACTTCAGCATATTCAATTCATTCTACTTTATGATGTACTTCTACTCTACTAGGTTTCAGAGGGGACTATTGTACTTTTTACTTCACTACATGTATTTGTATGCGTTAGTTACTTGGTAGTTTTACACACTAAACATATAACCAGCTACAGGTATGATGCATTGTTATAGATGACAGGTGAG
The DNA here is from genome assembly GCF_040436345.1 of Pagrus major. Lineage (NCBI taxonomy): Eukaryota > Metazoa > Chordata > Actinopteri > Spariformes > Sparidae > Pagrus > Pagrus major. The sequence continues at coordinate 11,236,084 of NC_133235.1, forward strand.
GTGTTTTACCCTAAACTATGCATAAGAATGACCAAGTTGTAATTTTCTTATTATTTATTTTTATATTAACTTAATTTGATGAAAACAAATTCTCCATAATTTACTAACCCTCTCTGAGTACTTTCATTTTTGATACATTAAGTACATTTCACTGGTAATAATGCTTTACTTTTACTTAAATGCAGGACTTTTATTTGTTATAGTGTATTTTTACTGTGGTAATGTTACTTTTACCTAAACAAGTATTTCACCACTGGAAAGACGGACCACAGAAAACTGCGCCGCCTATTTGGTAGAAAGACACCCAAAATTGGTGATACATGACCAGAGAAAACAGGACAAAAGGGCTGTGGTTTTTCCTTTTGCTCAAAAGTTAGGATACCTACAACAACCAGAATGCATTGCGCTGCACCAGACCAATGAACACTCATGCTCATGGGTGACGTACTGCGAGTCGGGCGGTGTTGGTTTTGCACCGCTGTCAAAACAGGAAACAGTAAGACAGCCTGCTTTAGTAACAGACATTAAAATATAATAGAACCTTTTAGGCGACAATCCGACAATGAACAACATAAACTACCAACATTATAGTGAATATAGTTAAAAACGCCAAAGTTCCTGTTTAAGTAAAGGCTCTGTTACTACACCCACCACTGAACCTGGATCCTTCAGATCCCCTGAAGGCTCGGGCCCCTCTGCGGTCGGTCAGTTTGACGGATTGGTAATCCAGCGTACCGTCTCTACAGGGAGTTTACCTACAGGGAGGTTGACCTTCACGGAACAAAGCACACATTTCTGGATTCGGCCTGCTAATGCACCATCATTATCCTTCATTTATTTATTCATGTCATTATTAGAAAAAATGGATATTTAACTCACTGACCATCAACTAAAGCTGTAGAAGCTGACGTGTGAGTAAAATGTAGAGCGAACGTTTCACCATTAATAGCTGATGACATTTCATTTTCCTGACTGTCTGCCCCGATGAGTAACTGCAGTTGCTCTAATTTGTAACTTTGTACCTTTTTTAATTAAATGGAGACGTCTCTTGTTGTGGCGTCTGCAGGGAACACACTCTATAGTTTTGATGTGGAGTTGCACCGGGTGACAAGAATCTGGCGCAGCAACAGCGGTCAGCATGACGTCTGCTGACGAGACTCTTTAGATCACTTCTCATCAGAGCGTCACAGCTGGAGACCACCCTGATGTTTCGCTCTAATCAGCCGTCAAGTGTCATATTCCGAGGGCCTCACTCAGGCTTGTATCCGGCCTCCGCTTTTGGTTTATGTGAAACAGAACGCGCAGCTCCTCGGAGAGACAACAGTGGCGCCGCTTGTTTGTGTTTGCGATCCGTGCGAGATCTTGACCTTGCGATGCCATTGTAATGAGAGGCAGTTGAATTTTTCACTTATCATTAGCGGCATGATTAGCTGCCAATGGGCTGTGCCCGGCGTGGTTTAATCCCCCCCAGTCTCCGGAGTGCGATAACATATGAGATGACAACAGTTTCACACCCAGTTTCACACCTCCCGTGGTTCCATACGTCGCAGCAGCCTAATCACTCATGAGAGATTAATGAGAGACGTTGAGGTGTGGTGGGAGATTCACTAATTACGCCTCCACATACTATATTGTAGTCATGGGAATAGACAGATTTTGTGTGTGTGTGTGTAGGTTGTGTGTGTAAGCTTCTTTTAAAGTACAGTTTCATGAGACACCTGTTTCTTCGCAGAGGGACAACAAAGGCGCCCTCACAAGAAAAGAAGAAATAGTTAAAAGTACTTTGTGGAAGCGATGATATCTACGGCACAGCTGCAAAAACAAAAATCACTTCACTGCAAAATACCACTAATTGGGATGTTAACAGGAGTTGTAGTGTAATTTATTTGAAAAAAGACCTCTTACTGTGCTTTGAGGAGCTCCTACAGCTGGCTGCGAGATACTAGTGGTGGAGTCATGAAAGGAAACCAAATAACCCATCTGCGTTATCACAGCAGAAAGTGTGAGACACGCTAACGTTCCTTTGTATGTAATGTCAGTCACTCCAACATTTTCTCTCAGGCGTATTTCTGCCAAACCAGCAGTCTGAAAGGAAACCAACTGTGGAGTTTCCACAGTGGAATAGAAACTATCGGCAGAAGGGAGAGTGTAGCATCTGAATGTGTACAAACATGACAAATGAATGACCAAAGCAGAATATAACCAACTTCTTCTCGCTAGCACACAAGCAGGTTCGGCCCTGAGGGATTGTTTGAAAATGATTGTGATGGGGCGGGTAGCTGAGTCTTTTACAGCTTTATTGAGCTTTTCAATGATCTTCCTCCCCTTATATCATAATATGTAACAAAAGTGGAACAATGTTGAGTTGTTTTCCAAATTGTATATTCATAAAAAACTTGAGGTGGCCATAATCTATATTTTTATAATGACAGTGTATCATGTAAAAAATGTTGTCATGATGAAACTACAGAGAGTTATTGTCTGAATCTGCAGCTGCTGATGGCAGTGAAGCCCATTTCTGCCATTTAATGATGATGATGATGAAATGATGGAAAAATATTGCCATGGTAGGTTCAGTTTGAGATAAAAAGGAGAAATTATGATGAAAAAAGTAATAATTGTGAGATAAAAAGCCAAAATTATGGCATAGAAAGTCGAAATTACGAGATAAAAAGGTGAAAATTACGATTCTGAAATTAAGAGATTTCCATCGTTTATACATCAGTGGACTCATTTTTCCAAATCTTTGTGAGTCTTTAGACTGCAGTGGAATCACAAACAACAACAGGCTGAAGGAACATTTTAGTTTCTCGAAAAATCGTTCTTCCTAGGTGCAAACATTCAGGATACTTTGGTTGGAAACGCAGCTTAAGTGTTGTTTTTGACTGCAACTCAGTGAAAAGGCTCTGACTAACCCAGTGCACACTACCTGCCCAGCACCACATGACAGCCAGACAATGTTAGTGACAACCTGGTGAACATAGTGGAGATTTCAGCAGGCAGATCGGTGCAGGTGGACCAAAAACAGAGCAAAAAGAGAGCGACTAAACCAACCAGACACCGGAGGCAGCTCTGTGCAGTTCAAGTGAAGGCTGAAACACAGTATAAATCTGTGCTGCAGACAAATTCACCCTCCTTTCATCAAAACAACAAAAAAGAAACATAACCCTTCAATTTTTTGGACCGCCTCTCGTTCCATATGCAAACATCTCTTACAGCTGCTTATGCTCGAGATGACAGCAGTAATGAGGAAGTAAAACAACTAAACTTTGACTCGAGTTCCTCAAAAAATATGTCAAACTGCGATTTTATTTGCATTGAGTAAAACTACCCTTCAACACTGTGTGTGTGTGTGTGTGTGTGTGTGTGTGTGTCACATCCTGACAACATCGATAAGACAGTGTGACAGTAAGCACAAAAACAAAAAGGTTCCTGTTCTGAGACGGTGCTTCCCCTCAGCTTCATTAATGCCGTCTCGCAGACGGCAGGTAATGTTTTTGTGCTCGGCGGTTTTGATCACGCCAACTTTTTATCTCGGCTCCACTTCATCTCCGTCGTGTTTGATAGTCATATTGCCCGTCCGCGATGCTGCTGAATCAAATTTGTGTCTGTTCAGACATGAATACAGTGAGAACAACAAACAGAGAAACAGTGGAGTTTCATGAAGAGGCTGCTTACGTATCTTAATTATATCCATGACACATGTGCAATTAAAGAGGACACCTTTTGGCTATTTATTTAGTTCAAAGAGAACACAGAGGGAGGGTGAAAAACCCTAATTGTCTCATTAATTACTCTCCGCATGAAATAATGACCAAACCAAGGTATCCACAGTTCTTTTGTAACTCACAAAAGAAGGCAGGGGTGGTGGTGGGGCAGCCAAATGAAACATGTTTCAACCTCTTTTCACAAATAGACATTATGCTGCAAGAGAGGGAGACAAAGAAAAAGAGGGCAGAGGAGAACAGGAGCGGGAGGGTGGAGAAAAAAAGGGCTGTAGATAAATACAGAGAAAATCAAAAAGAGAGGAAAGAGAGACAGAAGGAGAAAAGATTGGCTGTGAGGTAACATGGTGCTCGTCCAGGCCGTCTGGAGCCTGCCCAGTTCTCTCTCCCACTGAACGTGGTAAATAGCCTGTTTTAACACACTGTTCAGATGCTGAGACACAGCACAACAACAAACCAAATCAACAGTGAATTAAAGACTCCTCAGGGAAGCCACAGAGTAACATTAGAGGAGAGAGAGATCCACCAATTAACTCTTCTGAGGGGTCCAGGAGTCTCACACCGGCTACATTTCCAGACCCGCTGTATGTGCAGCGGGTGAAATTAGAGGAATAACAGAGGAAAATGTAGCCGAATCTTGTTCTCATGCTATTGTTTACCGTCACCATAGGGAGCTAGTGACACTTTATTAGCCTGAATATGTCTGTTATAGAGGCAGAAGCAGCCTAAGAAATGCAAACTTTCAAAATAAACCCCATTAATATTTGCATCTGGAGACGTCTTCTGTGCGAGCGCGAGAGTATTTGTTCATTTATGTCATGTCTCAGACTTGAAGAGACCCACACACACACACACACACACACACACACACACACATCCTCCTCCTCGCTCTTCTTCCATCTAAATTGGGCCCAGTTATCCTGGAGCTGAGCTAGGAAAAAGGATAATGCGGGAGCACTTCAGAGGGCAGCTCCTCACTGCCCTCTGTGTAGCCGTGCCCGGCCATGCTGCAGCCACGCCTTACTGAGTGCACAGCTCCGAGGCCTTCACTGACATAAATCTGCACAGCAAAGCAACTGTGTGGCAACGCTTATTTAGTTTACCAGCTGTAGCCGCTGAACCCGAAGCAATGAGGCTTCTCTTTTCCTCAGAAAGTAAATGAGAGCGCTTCAAATGCCCAAACTGTATTTTTTGTATGTATTTTCCTCTCCCCTCCTCCTCCTCCCCGCCAGCACACTTGACTGTTCCATCGTCAGAGGCCCTCCATCTTGTCAGAATGAGGTGAACTAATGGGCCGTGGCTGAACAGCCTGAGCTCAGAGGCTATCAGTTCCCCCTGGAAGGCCAGGAAGGCAGAGGAGGAGGAGAAGAAAGGAGAGGTCCTTCTCCGTCTTTGGCTACAATATTTCAGTTTTGCCTCAGATAAATCCTCGCGCATATCAAAAGGAATGGTTTGTCCCCATTTCTTCCGCTTCCATTTTCTGTTCACATTTGTGCGAGCTTTAAAGAATCCTTTGTAATTTACTCAATTTCATCACTGATTGTCATTGGGCTGTCCTTTCTAACCCTGATGCCACTTACGTCCTTTGGTTTATAGCCGTGCTAGCAGTGTAGCACCTCGGATGAAAACTAGTTTTCCATTCAGCCTCAGCTGTGTTTAGTTGAAGTGCTTAAAAGCAGATGCCAGCATGCTAGCACTCTAAACTAAGATGGTGAATTTAATTGATGTAATGCCTGCTTAGCACCAGCATATTAGCATTGACAACATGCTCACATTAGCATGGTCATGTTAGCATTGACAACATGCCAATGTTAGCATGTTTGCATTAGCCTCGTCACAGGTTACACCCCGCCTTTCCGAAAATAGACTTCCATTCTTCGTAATGGCGGGGTTTCCCATTTTTTCTAAAGACCCCGCTATTCCGAAAAGGCTATTGGGGAACCCCTAACCCTAACCCTATTGGGAAGTTATTGGAACTTGAAAGTCGGATTCGGAACAGCGGTGTTTCGCAATGGAAGGCCGTCCCCCTCGTCACATGTTCATGTTAGCATTGTCAACATGCGCACTTTGCATGTTCATGTTAGCATTGTCAACATGCTGCGTTAGCATGTTTACGACATTTACAACATTTATCTCAGAGCACTGCAGCCTCGCAGAGCCACTAGTCTGGTCTTGGTACTTTACATTTGTATACTGTGTATGTCTCTGTGTCCATGACTCTGTGTGACATGATTAACTCACTGAATTACATGGTCAGAAGTGTTAATAGATTGCAGTGTTACCCCACAGACCCATACGCCAGTCACCCACTCGCTATACACCGTAATCTAATTAGTCCAAAAAAAGCAAATTAACCTTATCTTAGATGTGGGGCTATCAGCTTATCTTGTAAGGCCACATGAGATGACCTTATTGTTGATTGCGAGGCTGCGATACGAGCTGACATACAGTCAACTAACATGTCTAAAAATAAAACATTTCACAACAGTGTAGATTAGAGGCTGTAGGTATGGAGAGGATATAGCAGCGGCTGGCCGTCTTCGCTGCCACTGGTGACACAAGGTAGCACAGCAGGGCTATTCTGAGGAGCCTTGCTCGGCCAGGTTGTGACAGTTGTGTCCCACTCCATAAGCTGGGGGGCATTTTGTAACAAAGATGACCAGCGCGAGGTGCCAAAGTCGGTCTGTCGAACAAACGTTCCACCAGCCCTGGGCCATGCCAGCCTTGGCCAGGAAGAGGCGGAGATGGTCCGGGGGACTGGGGCCTCCCTGCTCCTCCTCAGTCACATGCAAGCTGGAGAGAACAGACTGCGCCTACCGTCGGGACCACAGTGAATGGAGGTGTAATTGGCCATATCCAGTGATAGATGGCTGTTCAACCTTTGTTACTCATCGGTGGCAGGATGCACGGAGGCTTGTCTCACAATATGAGGTTGATTGTGCAGTCTATTAAACACCGGTCTCAGGAGGAAGTGTTGCTTACTGTGATGCTGCAGCCTGAAAAAAAAACAAAAAAACAACTCGACAATGATCTAATTTAAAAATCAACGCGTGTTCGGTGATTGCCCATTATATTTCTGAGACGGTAAACATGACTGAAAATCTGATCACGCTAAATGAATCGTTTCTCATTCATAGAGGCGACTAGGAAGATAGAACTCAGCATAATTGTTGGAAATTAAACCCTTTGTCTCTGTAACGTAAATCAAAATCTAAATTATAGTCTTTATTTTATTGCGAACGAACGATCGTGTCAAGCAAATTCATCACTGTATGTGCATTAAATACATAATTATGAAGAACTAAAAGCAGTCACAAGACTCTATATGTAATTTTTGATCACAAAGTCAGTTCACAGTGTGACTGGTGAGAGTGTTTGGATTGACCTGTGCTTCTTCTCTCTGACAAACTGATTGAAACAACAAAGAAATAATTGTTTTTCTTCATGAAAAAGATTCAGATCACATCTGCTCCCGATACGCTGAAGCTGCATGACAAGATATATGAACCTGCGTGTTGCCAAGGGGGTCTACTTCACCGTGTGATGGTATACACGCCTCACCAGAAAAATCAATGCCTTGCATGATTGATATTCTTAACGTTAAGGAAGCGAGAGTTGCCATACATCAGGTTTTCTCGCCCGCATGCCTGTTTTTGTTCAATAATCCGGTCACGGGGTAAAGATTCTGATGCAAGCAGTAAACAGACGTCTCAAGAGCTGATTTGTGAAATGCACGCAGACAGAGACAAAGACAGCGGCGGGTTGATGGAAGGAAATAAAGAAATGCAAGCAGAAATAAAATTGACTTCCCTCAAGGAAGTTTCCCTCTGCACTTCAGAGAGGTAGTACTAAAATGAACAAATTAATAAATAAAGGGTGGCTTTTGTCAAGGGCTTCTGACATCCCATAACAGTTGAGAGTAGCTGGAGAAACGAGTGATGCTCGTTAACTCTGACCCAAATCATAAGAGACACTGGGAGCTGTTAAAACACAGAGCAGATTGGGGAGTCTGGGTGACCTAGATAGCATTGCTTTTGACAAGCAGACGTACATCACATTAAATCGCTCTTCCGTCTAATACAATGAGGCATATCTGCCTCGTTGGTAATGAAAATTACATTCTGATAAGGTTCTTTGTGACATGGAAAATACCTCTCCCATCACTGACATTCCAAGGCTCTCTCCGAGACATACTTACGGGGAGATTGCCCCTTTCCGTCTGGACCTGGGGGACATTATCTGGCTCATAAGCACACATGAAGGGTGAAACATGGTCTAGACAGCCATGCACAAGGAGAACGGGTGGTGATGAGGCAATCGCGATGACCTGTTGTTCAAGGAAATGAAATGCATCTTTTAACATCACGGTTCATTTTGGAATAATGGGAGGGTTGAAGGACCTTTCAAGTAGAAGGAGAAGGAGGCAAGGAGAGACTATTTCAGAGATCAATTTGTTTTATACATACATAGTGAAATGCACAAAGCCATGCATCTGTACGCTGAAAATATGTCCATCTGGAAGGTCTAACTGCAAGAAAACTACATATTTTCTCACTTCCCTCGAGCAGTATTGAGCTGTGTAGCCTTAAATGTGAGGGCACAGAGTTTATACAACAGTAACAGATTTCTCCTGAGGTCTCTTAAGGTAACTTTAAATGACCAAAACACAAACAAAAGGCAAATTTACTGGTGAAATCCTAAATGTGGCTACCAGCCTTGCAGATAGTTTTGGTTTCGTGTTCCCAAGTTTGAATATATCCGTCTCTGAAGCTTTCTGCCACCGTCACAATACAGTGGAGGTGAATGGAATTCCATTTGGGGCATCATCTTAACCGCAACATCTTTATCCAGAGACAGTGTCCCAGTTCCTCTGGATAATCCACAATCCTCACTATGAATAGCTTTCTTTAGGACTATTTTTTCAATATACAGTAGTTCCAATGAAAAGTGCTCACACTGAGGTCTGTGGATTATCCAGATTAACGAGGACACTGTTTCTGAAAAGATATATTGCTGTTGGATTTTGTAAATGTCATGTTTGAAATTATATGAGCAGCACAAACAAAGTTTAATGTGCCTCTGTTATGTTATTGGGGTGGATGAGAGGTCTCCAGGTGTGATTAGTACATTTGTACAATTTTAAGGTACTTGTACTTCCACTCCACTACATTTTGGAGACAAATATTGTATTTTTACACTTCATTTATGTAATAAACTCTATTGGTGATGGCATTACAAAAAAGTCAGTCGACCCATAGTATACAGTATATACATGAGTGGTGAGTTCTGAATTCAGTCAGAGGTTATTTATGTGTATGTTGCTAGCTTGTGATAGCTGACATCTGTACAGTCAGTATATTGACTGTTTTATCAAACTGTGCGTAAATAAACTTGAGGTACATGAACTGCGGTGGTTACTTCTGTGAACGGAAAATGTCCTCTAAGTTCAGTTGAACACGCCTTCAGAGAGCAACGTCTCAGCTACTCAGGCTGTGTTTTTAAATCTGACAACAGGAACTGTAACAAGAAGGAAAAATATCACAATAGAACAAATTCTTAGAAACATGAAAAACGACACTCAGCTCACACTCACATTCTCACCCACTCTCACCACACACACTCTCAATGTCACACAATGTCACACAGGATAATGTGTACCCGGTGCTCGATGTGCAGCGGCTCTTTTCAGGCCAGGCTAGGCCCAAGGCCTCTTTCTCCAACAATGGCCTATCACCATGCCAACAGAAGCGGTGCCAGCCGCGGTGCCAGCTTGGCACGGCCCCCGTGTTAGCAGTGGATGATTCAAGGGCATTAAAGCACAATGTGGGGGGGGGGGGGGGGGGGGGGGGGGTCCAGTTTATATGCCTATGCCAGGATTTCCACCAGAGTTTGCTTTGAAACAGCCTGTCGTTCATCGCTCGCTGCTTACTTCCCCTCCTCTCGTGCTGTCGGCCTGAGCTGGGAGCATTTACAATCCATCTTCTGAAAATTTGCTTTGCGTGCACAGAAGCATCGGTCATGCTTTAATGTTCCATATTTACTCACAAGCAGCACACGAAACGAGAGCGTCAAGTATTTCGCCACAGGTCTCCTTCAAGGGTGGGCACTGAACAGCACGCATTCGCTGCACGCTCATTAAGGATTGATGATCCAGAAGAGATAATGACATCTTTGTTGATTTGTTAAATTGGTGCCTGCCATTTTCTACGTTAAATTAATGCTGTAATGACTGATCAAGGGGCACGTGTTTGTCTTTTTCATTTTTAACTACCCCCAGTTTAACATTAACTGTCATCATCCCTGTCTTCTCACCTTGCAGTGCTCGGAGCAAGTGACTGTGATGGGCTGTCGGACTGCATCTGAAGTGCTCTACCAAAGAATAATATCCACTCCTGACCTACTCTGAAGAACAATATTTCATCCAATCAATGGTGCAGTCTCCCCTGGGGGGAATTACTCCTGAGTAATAGGTGGACCCTCAGAAAAGAGCACCGGCGGACCATGTGATACTTGACCTTCACGAAGAGAACTCAGGTACACTCCAGAAGATGTCAAATCTGATCTGAAGCTGCTCTCGAGAGGATCACCCAGCCCATAATTCAATCATCTTTTCATGTGTTGTTTAACAATACTCGAACACCATGGGCCAACAGTGACCGAGGGCAGGTATAAATGCTGGATCTTCATTTTTTGAGGAGTACCAGACATCTCATCATGGATTTGAACGAGATTTTCTCCACCAAAGAGCGAGTGTGAGAAAGACTGGAGTGGGGGGAATTGGACACTGGGAGTTGGTTGGAGGATTAGCTAGTGTGCTGCTAACCCATGGTGGATCTGCTGTGAGCAGAACAAGGGACTCAGCAGTGGAGGATGTCAGCGGAGGCCGAGCTCCAGCCGGGTGTCAAAACCAGCCAGCGAAGGGAGTCCAGGAGGATCAAAGGTATGTGAATTTCTTCTTACCAAATACCCTCATTTCTGCCATAGTAATAGACAGCTTGACATTTCTGTGAAGAATATGCATGTAAAATATAATCTTGTGAGATATTTGTAATGCTGGGGGGAAAGTACTCAAAAGACGCCCAGGAACGTGTAGAAAAGGGAAACTGGCAGCTTTTCTCATGTTTGGTAGGCAGCGAACATAATCTTAAGTCGTGTTTAGATGGAGCTAAATAACGCTGGACTACATGGATTGAAGCTTCACTCAGTCAAGTCCGCCGAGAGGCTGCCTGTCTCATCCCTGGGATCCAGATGTAGTAACAGCTATTCCATGTAGCCCCAGGGTTTGGTAGCGCCATGATTTAGGTGTCATGGACAGGGTAATTCACACCCTGTCGCTTTGATGAACGGCATAAGTGATGTAATAGGACGAGGCATTCTCCGAACGTTCACCGAGAGATTGAAATGGGATTGAATTGGCTGAGAGGAGGAATAGGAGAGTAGACAGAGTGAGATTCCCTGAGAAAGGGAAGAGGATGCGTTCTCGTTCGCCCTCCCTCTCTTCATCCTTTTTTTCTCATTTCTCCGTCCATGAATAAAGCCACTCCAGCAAGTCCAGTAAATCTGGCTTCTGCGGGGCTGGCTGTAACGAGACTGCGGGGCCAGGTCCTCTGTGGCTGTTTCACTGGCCCTGTCGGCTCGCTCAGATAAATAGCCGGGCTGGAGGAGGGCCCATTGATTTGAGTTAAGTGGAGGGAGGAGAGCAGAGCAAGGGAGCTATTACACACGTGGCCATGCGGCGCTCATCAGAGGGGGCTATCAGCTCAGGCTATCAGCCCCTGACTTTACCATGTTAATCACATGTGCTGCAGGGGCCATTGTCACAATCAGCAAAGATGCTATTTAGATCCATATAAATGGAAATGGGGCAACGTAAATGTATGCGGACTGAGACGCAGCACGGCTAGAGGTGGTGCGAGCAGGCTGGGGCCAGGTGGAGGACACTGCTGAGGATCAGGTCGATGACATTGAGGCAGAGCACTCTTTATATACATACGGTTTGAACGTAAAGGAAGAAATTGGTGTGATTTAAAGAATAAGGTCGCCATCCTTTTGTATTTTTCATCTTGTCAGCAACCCCAGTGGAAAAGACCAAATTCCCTTCTCTATCTGTTACACTGAAGTCCACAGCTACACAGTTGTTGTTTTTTAAGGCAGGGAACTGTCATTTTTAGCCAACATTACTCAAACTGGAGTAAATAGTGCAGTATTTATAGCAGTGGGATGGTGTATGCGGGATTGACTGTAATTTATTTAACACTGTTGGGCGAGGAACTTGAAAAGCACGGTGGACTCAAGTCTTGTCTTCATTATGAGGAGACTGGCCTGGCCAAAAATTGTTCCAGCATGTAAATCTACATTTTCGCTTTTAAATTTCAGTTTGTGCAAGAATTAAAGATACAAAATGTTAATTAGTGATTAGTGATTATTATTTTGGTGCTGTGGATTCAACAATGCCAGGCTCGTTGTTTCACCCCCACAATAATCTAGACTTATCCTCTCCAGGCTTAAAGCTTTACATTGAACGCACAACTATGAGACCTGTTTGCTCATCAAACATTAGCCAACAAAGCAAACAGCACATCTACCATTATTCAACATGTGAAGAAAAAGAACATCACACATATTCTTGTAAAAAAGCAACAAACCTAACCTTACAGATTACTGCTAACCATCAGCAGTAAGCTTAACTGGGGTGACTACTTGCATCGCTTTAGAAGTCCCATACTCACTATAAAGCCTTCAACTGGCTGGCTAGCAATGAAGACGAAGATACAACATGTAAATGACAGATCTCTGGAGCCTGTCAGGAGGCATGATCCTCTTCTTTTAGCACCGGCTAACCTTCTCCCCAAACCTCCAGCCCCTGAGCCAAGCTAACGTGTCCTAGACCTGCCTCTGCACATGAAATGCTGAAGTAACAGGAGTACTACGTGACGTGTTACTCAGTAATACGTTACTGGACAATTCTGGGTTTACCCTTGTGAGCAGGATTACACATTGTTGGTACTGTTAGGGATTTGCTATGTTGAAATCTAGAATAATTCATGTGCTGCTTAATTTTAGTTAAGTCTAGAGCCCAAGTGATATATTGGTTGGCTGATATTGTTATTTTCATTATTAAATTCCCAATTACTGTTTTAGTGCACTGATGTCATTCTAGACAATAACGTCTGTTGTTAAACTGTGATATATCCTGCCTTCATTACATATCTTTGTCAAGTCAAGTGTGGAGTGTTTGATAACCACATTTGAGGAATCATTGCAAAGAAAAGAAAATGTGTAAATCGGCTGATATAACAATATTGGAATATTGAATAATATTGGTATTGGCATCGGGCCCAAAAATCAAGTATTGGTCGGGCTCTGAAAGAAAGTTGGTTCCCTGCATTTAACCCACCTTGAGTATTAGGAGCATTTGCCAGCCGCTGCTCAGTACCCAGAGGGACTCCAGTTCTAAGCCGGTGCCTTAGTCAAGCACACTAGCAGGAGAATTATGCTGCAATCCACTGAAAGTCAGAAGTCGATAGTTCTGAGTTTGTATTCCCGCCTTCCAAACTAAATTTAAATGCCTCTGCTCGGGAAAACATAGACAAACTGATTTTTGTTTGACAGGTCTCTGAACTTTGCGAGCATCTACTGTGGATCGACCCAACACCACAGCATCTTATTTAACAGATTAGCACACTTCAAAAGCGATGGGAGGAGACGGCTAGTAGCTGACTTGCATGACCCTTCCATTGCACTTTTCCCATTGGTAGGATGTTTTTTCCAAGTTCTGAGTCCGGTGGATTGCAGCAATTACCAAACATATGTATTTTGTTGGAGGGAACCCTGAGCACCTGGATAAATCCCAAGCAAACAAGGGGAGAACATGCAAGCTCCACACAAAGGCCCCGCTCCAGCCGGGATTAGACCCACAAACTCTAACTCCAACTCTAACCCTTGCTGTGAGGCAACATTGCCAACCATTGAGCTGCCCAATGCTGGATGCTGCCCAGATTTTTGCATTATGCTTTGTGATTCTCTGGACAGATGTCAAATGAAAATAAAACTTCTAGAGTTGCTTGGATACACTATGTCATGTTTTGTTTTAGGGATGTCATAGCACTTGTTGGAAGCCATTTGGAAAAATCAAACCTCGCTGCAGCGATTTCTGACTGCTGTGCTACAGCCAAAGCTCCCCTCTATCCATGAATTGCTTTACATGCGTGACTTTACTCTATCTCCATAGCAACTGTTGCTCTCCCACTGTAATCTGTGCACAAAAAAATTATTCATTTTCAAAAAAAAGAGAGACAAGGAACTGAGGACAGAGAGACATTGAGGCAGACGGCGGGGGACGGAGATGGAGCAAACAGACACAGAAAGAGGCAGAGAAGCAAACAGCACATTGAATCAGTGACATTGGAAGGATTGCAAGAGGCGGTACAAATACAAACCATTTCAGCCTTTTCAAATCCTATTTCCTATGTTTGACCAAATAATCATCACAAGCTTCACCATTAATATGATAATAGCATCGTGAAGCCCCTACCTATAACAAGTGAGCTCACCCATTACCGCCCAGCACACATCAATACCTGCATGTTACTCTGCAGTGATTCAATGGTCTATCAACTGCACTGACGACGAGCACAATACCCCTCATTAACTCTGTAACTGCTTTAACGATCGGTCTTTAAACCGAAACCACGAGCTTCTGTTCAATCCCAAATTTGGGGCGGAGGAATTTCGACATCCGTGTGGTTCGGGCGAGGGAACACGTGCTGCTGTTAATGTTTGTAAATGTGTATCTGTGTGTTTGCTGAGGCTTATGAAAGTTATTTTGTGCACATGGGGGAGGCAGATGGCAGCGACAGATTTGCCTTCCTCAGACATCCATTCCCTTTACTGCTGCTTAAAGTCATCAGCCCCCTGCACTGATGGGACGTACCTACAGTAGTCTCTCCATTTCAAGTCTCCTGTGCAGGGACGCACAAAATAATGGTTAACAATGCACGCTGCACGTAGGTGAACACATGACTCAGTAGGCTTCGCCGCGCGCTCTCATTGTAGCTCAATCCGTGGCGTGTGTGGCCTACTAGCAGACATGGACACTGACAGGAAGAGACAGGCAGACACAGATACACACTCAGAAAGGTTCAAAGGTTAAGCTGCCTCGATGCCCGGATCCCCAACAAAAAGTTTCTTGCTGCCAAGTCCTTATATCTGGAGGGGCACTTCTGACTCTCCATCTGCTGCCATCTGTCCCTTCGCTGTCCCCATTCTCGTGTGGCAGGGAGGAGGATGCAACACTGTGATCAGAGACAAGCCCTGAAACAGTATGGAGCAGGGCGAACAGTAATTGTTCTCTCCATGCTCCTGGTGCAGGGCCTGTGTGTCAGGTGGGTGACAGAAGCGTTTGATTCGAGGCCCTCTGACGTCCAGGCTGTCAAATCTCAGATCCATTTGAAGAAGATTTGGCAATTTCATGGCATTTAAAGCCCAATCCCATTTTCCAATTGTTACCCTACTCCTCGTTTCTCTCGAGTCTCCCCTTGCCCCTCAGAACAGAGTTACAACGGGTAGTGGTTGAATTAAATTCTTTGTGTACAAGTACAATTTACTGAAGCACTGTTCAGGTACTTTACTTGAGTGTTACCATTTTCTTCAACTTTATTCTTCTTCTACACAACATTTATTTGATACATTTAGTTACTAGTTACTTTGCAGATTCAGATTATTCAGCGTTTATAGGCTATTAATTGTGACGTGTTACCAATCAGATATTGTTTTGGAGGGACATTGTGTGAAAGGATGTTGCATCAGAGCCTAAGTAGCACATTTTTAAATTAGTTTATTTGTTGGCAATCTGACAGAAAAATCACTGATAATTTGAAAAATGCTGAATGTGATCAACCAGGGCTGGTCTACCCCTAGTTTATAGGTTAACGTTAGCAAACTGTGCTCCTACCCTGCAGGTCTGCACTGACATTAGAGGATCAGTGCTGGACTTTAGTTAAATTTAGGTGTCATGCCACCAAAAGGGGGATGCACAAATCAGCAACATTAACATCAGCGAGCAAACTAGTTAGCTACGGAGACATCAGCAAACTGGTCGCAGTTTTTTTGTGCTTGTAATAAAGAAAAGGACTATAATACCCTGAAACAGCAGAGAGTTTGAAGTGTGCATCTGAAAAATCTCTGTGTAGCCCTAACACTTCGGCCCTACCCCTCTATACCAACAAGAATCGGGATGTCCTACCCCTAGACGTGAACTTGCAAGGGGTAGGGCTAAGAGGAAGGGGCGAGGGGGTGTACTGGGATTGGGCCTAACTCTTTAACAGATTGTTGGAATATGAGGGCAACAGGAAATATTATTAGCAGAGAGGTCCCAGACCACCAGGACTCCCAAACGTCCTGCATGTTGTCCCATATGTAAGATACACTTAGATGCAGACTAACAGCAGACAATGCTTAAGGCAGCCCTCTGTCAGACAAATTATAAGCATCAGACTTACTGGGCAGAAATATTGTGAGGACCATTCAACCTTGGGTAATTGTAAATCCAGAAAGCCAGAGGAATATGTGTCACCCCTCCTCACACGCACACACACACACCTTCTCCCACTCTCTTCTCCTTTCTTACAGTGTGTAACAACATGAAACAGCATGCCCCGCAGCTCTTTAGTTTTCAAATACAGCGCACTCGCTCGTCTGGATCTGAACCCAGAGCACGTAGCGTACGAGTTATGCCACTGTGTCAAGGCTCTCATTCGGTATGCAAGGCCTACTTTTTGGAGGATCTGTGCATAAACCTCTAAATCTCTCCTGAAGTGTTATTAGGGGGAAACGGCGCGCTGTATGTAAAGAAACAAATGGCACAGAACATCTGGTTAAAGCTCATCTGAGAGAGCTGCACTCAATTGGACCGATCGTGTTTAAAATGCAACTGGAGCAGCATGCATTTTACATTACATTACAGAGTGTATGAGTCAGTAAAATCAGGATGGAATACATAATAGTGTATGAATAGACTTCAGTCGCTGTATGAGGGAGGGTTTGAATCAGGCACAGCGGTAATTATCGTAGGAGTCCACCCTCTCCTGCATCTGTCCTGCAGGGTTTAACAAACAGAACGTACATATTGTAGCGACGTCTACAGTTTGTCTTTTTAGGGAGTTTGTCATCCAAGTGGGAATGTTAATTTCTCTACACGGTCGCCGTGTGCATGCCAGGCTGCGTCTGGTTGATGTTCGGAGGTACACGGTGGCTGTATGGAAGACTTATTATCCCCTGGCAGAGCAACAAGCCTGAATTAGACCCAGATTTGACATTCACTTGCTTAGAGACTTTAATGACTTTAGCATCGTCAAGCCCTCCCCCCCTTTAGAGAATTGTGCCCTCATGAATTAGTGAGAGGGTGTGCATAGCCAAGACAAGAGCTTGCATTTGAACTCAGACATTTTTTTTTTTTTGCTCCATTTGCACAAGCCACTTAATTTGCTCTATTTCAAAATTTCTATTTTTTCCTTTTAGATTTTTTTTATTGCAAATTGCAGGAACGGAAGAAGTAGTTTGTGTTGTGGGAGATGTGGTGATGTTCCTGGGATGGAATAAGTTCATTTTGGTGTTTGAGTGCAGCCTGATAGTCTTTGTTAGGGATGATAAACCTCGTTCTCTTCTCACACACTGCTTACCCAGCCACTCAAATGTGCTGTTAACTGATGTACTGTACGCGCTCGTGACCTAGAATCGAGTGAGCAAGGGGCCTGAAAACTGTTAAATTCTCCAAGGTGCCTGTGACCTTGATTTGGAAATCCTGCTATCTCTTTGTGTAAATGTGGCGGGAGCCGGTGTTTCGCAGCTGACAACCCGAGCACAGGTTACCAGGCGATGGTTTATACATTTTAGGCGCACGAGACAGCGCTCGAGGCTTGCGCCCTTGTAATCAAAACGGTACGACGGCAGACAGCGTGGAGACGGAATGAGAAAGGTGTCAGTGTCAAGGTGGTGTCAGGCCGGCTGCATAGATTGACAGACAGAATAATCAGCAACAGGGATGGGAGGGAGAAGGGAGGTGAAGCCCGAGGCCATCCATGAACACATTTTCAAATGCCCCCCCCGCCCCCTCCCCTTGTCTCCCACCACCTAGCATCCATCAACCAGCGAGGGCCTGGTGGATTGTGGGTGAGCAATGGACCGAGATGATTCCCCTCAATAGCGGCCATTCAAGCTGGTTTGTCAGCACCAATAGCACCCATGGGAACTGTGGGCGTGGGTGAGGCGTAGGAGCGAGCACCCCCACTCAGCCACCCCGTAACCTTCCACCCGGGCTGTCTGTGCGGATGCCCCACAATGCCCTGCGATGGGTGACCACAGAGTGTTCGCAATGTTCCGGCTGTGTTCTCATTTAGTCTGCTGCCTTCATCCAACTTCAATTCAATTTCAAGTTCAATTTTCTTTCAATCTTGCTCGCCGCTGCTAATTTGCTATTCATTTTGCATTTCCTATTCCATAAATATTTATACGGCAGCAAACACCCACACACACACACACAGCCTCTATACCTCAAGCAGGGCATGAAACTAAAGTTGTAGGATTCGCTTGAGCTCACACACATCCTTGTTTCCTGTAATCACTCTCTTTCATTTTTCGCCATACTTATTTCCTGTCCTCTCTTCTTCTCTCCGTCTCTCCCGCCGCTGCAGGTCAGGACCGCAGCGAGGCGGGGCTTATTAAGCGTTTCCGTGGAGATGGCGTGCGCTACAAGGCCAAGCTGATCGGGATTGATGAGGTGACAGCGGCGCGTGGGGACAAGCTGTGCCAGGACTCCATGATGAAGCTGAAGGTGCAGACTTCTGTTTGTAAATGTGTGTGTGTGTGTGTGTGTGTGTGTGTGTCTGCGGGGACATCATTGAGCCTCTTCACTCATCTCAGTCAGATTTGGGAAAGGCATGCTCGGGCATGTCTGTATTGTCTATGAATGAGTCATGGGAGCTGTCTCGTCCTGTACATGACTCACTGAAGCTCTGTAAAGAACTGCACAGACGGAACAAACAAAGGTCCGACCATATTGTTCTGTAGCTCTTCTGCAAAATGGACGCAGCCTTGTACTTTATTTTCCCTCTAATAGGCTGCCATATTTTTAGCGTTGCTCACAGCTCTGCATTTATTCATACAGCTTTTTTGACCTCGGAGGCAAACTGGCTTCCTATCCCGAGAAGCTTAAAGCAGTTTACTTAAGTAGGAATATTTCACTTTCTTAAGCGTTTGACTGCGAGAACACTAACGCCCCATCCCCACCCCCCAACGTGTCTGCCTCTTGTCTGTCTTCTCATGTCAGTCACAGCCCATCTATTTTTACAACACAGTCCGTGGCGTTATACTTGTAGCACATATGCAAACTGTGATAATGTGACCCAGATAATATTTAAGCCGGTGTTCTTTACAGAATGTAAAAAGTAAATTAGGTCAAATTCAGCCCTACAGTTTGTGCTAAAGTAGAAAAGGGAAAAAAAAAAAGTCTAGATAACCTACTTGTAATTGTGGATTAAAGGGTTGAGTATTCTTGAACTTATTTTGAAGTATGTGTACTAAAATGTGCTGCAGTTCACTCCTCCCTATGCCACTTATCACTGTTGCTATGCCTTTTTGTTCTTGGAGCCTACATGTGCAGTTTACAAGGATAACAATGTTAATGGTAGTTTAATCACCACAAATTCTTAGTATTTATTTAAAAGCAAAGGATCTTTGATGAGACACAGGCAGACGAAAGCAGGTTTCTCATTTCTACCTGGCAGCCACCAATTTTGTCGGCTGAAAGGACAACTGAGGTGAGCACATTTTATCCGCTCACATTAGCTCCATGACTTGGTGAAAAACACTGATTTAATATATGTTTTTTAGCTGACTTGTTTTAAAATGAGAATCTTGTGAAAGGTGTCTCAAATGTGCGCTTGATGGCTACATGTGTCATGAAGTTAAAGCTAGATGTTGCAGGTAAAAAGTTGGCATCAGTTGATAATCTATGGAAATAAACAAACTGCAATGTTCTTGTATTGTAGTTTTAAGCTTATTCCCTATATCGAAAAGGGAAGCTGTGATTGGCTGCGTACATTCACAAAATGTGGGCGTAGCAGGGGGCATAGCCGCTGCTAAGCTGCTCGGAGCCATCTAGCTCTTAAAGTCGGTTGCAGAGCCAGATCTTCTGGAGGAATAAACACCCGGAGTTACATCAGAGTTTGCTCCCATCAAAAGTGGTTTACTGACTGGAGGATCGCTCAGAGATTACTTTAGGAAAAGGTCAATATTTTACAAATTACTTGCAAATAGCATGTTTCCTCTTCTCAAAAGTTTATTCTGCATCCTCTCAAATGGCAGCTGTGTTTACTGCCTCCAAAGTTAAAGGCAGGAAACACTTATCACTCTCTTTGTTGGGGAGAAAAAGCAGCACATAAGCATCTTTGCAGTACTGTAGGTGGCTACGGGATAAATCCTTCTCCAAAAGGGGACGTATATGCATGGCTTTTTAAGTATCTTCTCACAGACTTTGCTGGAGCTTAAATGTGTGGGAGGCCCCGCTAGAAGAGCAGCATAGCCAGGAGGCAAATCCTCTCATCACACATATCCATTCCAAGGGATATGTCCAATAAAACAACTTTTTCCCTGCCTCGATCTGACATTTCAGCAGTGCCCTCCATATGACTGCGGTAGTTACCAGCCACCAGCCAGTTACAGTCAATGCAGCAGTCGATATAGACCTGCTATTATCTGGACAGGGGATAGAGGAGGGGACGGGGTCTCTATTGAGCTGCCTCTCGCTGCCTTGAGGACTAATCCACCAAATGGAGAAGCCGATGGCTGATTGACAACATCCATCGACTCTCCCGCCCGCCGCCTCTCTCTCACTTACTTCATCTCTTTCTTATCCCTGTTGCTTGTTCTGTTCTTTATCCTCCTCTCTGTACTCACTCCCTCTTTGTACTCCTTTTATCCCTCCAGTGCCTCCTTTTCTCATATGAATATACATTTATGTATGTCAAGATGGATGGATCTTTTCTTTAACATCTCCCTCCAGGAGCAGAGCTTGAATGTGATTAATGCAGGACCAGTAATTGGGTTTTAAATATTTGCTAAGCTTTAAAAGAGAAACTCTGAGGTGGAGGGTAGCGAGACGAGGTCGAGCACTCGTCGATGTTACTCGGCCTGCAGTTTTGTCAGACGTATATTCAGCACAGCAGGCGGGCCTTTCTTCTCCTCTTATCTCCTCTCTTCTTTTCCCTTCTCCTCTCCTCTCTTCTCCCGCAGGCTTTGTTCTGTGAAAGACATGTCAAGCACACAGGTCGCGTCAAATGGAACACGGTGGAAATGTTAATTGTTTTCTTTATTAGAGCTGAGAATATGAGAAAAAAGGAGCCGCCGAGATCCATGGGAAAAAATGTACTTCAAAGGCCGGGTTGGTTGTTCAGTCAGCACTATGCGAAGTTGTCGGAGCGAGCTGGTCGGTCAGCAGTGCGATCCATTCCGTCAGCAGATCTCACCTTATTGTTGTTGGCTCACACTCGGGTATGTCACGTTGAAGTCTTGTAGACCTACTTTAAGAAAAGAGGGAGGGGGAGGGAAAAAAAAGGTGCTCGGGCAATAACAATAAGACTCGCTGCACATGGAGATGTGTGAATTCCTCTGAGACTGAAGCTTCAAGAAAAGGCACATGAAAGAACATTGTGTCCTATCACACCTTATGTAACTCTTGCCACCCTACCCCCCCCCCCCAATTTTCTCTCTCGAATCTCCTCCTCAATCCCCCCCCACATCTCCCACTGTCACACTCACCTGAGTCGGAAGAGAAGATGGCTCACTGTCTTTCCTGCTGAGCTCATATCCTTTCATCTCCTCATGTCATTTTCCTTTAATCTCGCGCAGGGAATGGCTTCCTCGGCACGTTCCAAAGGGGAGCACAAGCAGAGAGTCTTCTTGACGGTCTCTTTCGGCGGGATCAAGATTTACTGTGAAAGATCAGGGGTGAGTAGCATGTCAACCGAGCGGGCCCCGTGGCAGAGCTGCACCGCGAGGCCCCTGCCAGCTGCTGTACTGTGAACCTACAGTATAGGACATCCAGAGGGCAGACGCTCGCACGGTTCAGTTCACAACGGCTGCCAGGGCCGCCATCTTGTAAGCCTGCCTGGCACGGTTGACATATTGGTGCAACTGCAGTACCTGCACACAGGGAGGATGATTCACAAGGTTATGCTGAAATAAAATGTGTCGCTTTCATCAATGCATTTGCAGAAATTCCAAAGTAAAGAAGGTAACAAGCTTTCCACAGCACGGTTTGCCCTTTAGCTCATAAAAATTGAACTTGACAGCATTAAATTACAGGTCTTTTATTTGATAGTAAACCAGTAACCGGTTTAACACAAACCCCAGTAAGATGAGGGGTATGCTGCAGGACCTACTTAAGATCACTCAGGCCCTGTCTGCCTGCTAATGATAGCGTAGTGAGCAATGTTATGGTGATGTTATGAGACGGGCTGCTTCCGCCTCCGTCCTGGCTTCCATCCCCCTGGCGGACTCAGAGGCCTGCTGCTCCATTACAGGATGATCGAGGGGCTCGGCTCTCCCCTGTCCTGGGGCGTAGTGTTGGCTAGATAGGCCCACTCTGCTCATCAGCGCTAACCGATAATTAGCACTCAGTTCCACCCCTTAATGATCATTGCCGCTAATGCTAATTACACCACGGCTCCACCTCAGCTGTCGTTAGCGCTAAACCGATAATTATGCAACAGCGCTCGTCCCGTGGCTGCCGACCCCCCGCCCCACCACCGACCGTCTATTCCCAAAAAACACCCATCTTTGATAATATCTCTTTCTAATATGACTGGTGGTGATGGTGGCGTGTCTTCTCGCCTGTAATGAAAAAGCACATTAAGCCTCCCGCCACCACCAACCAGCATACCAGCTCCTGACAAGCTCATTTGTTGTTTTGGAAACCGTGCCCCTAATGCGCTTCATTTTATTTACTGATTACAGGCAGTAAATAACACTCCACTCTTAATATCCCTCTTGAGTTATTATGGCGGAAATGGGGATTGCTGCGGCACAGGCGGCGTCAGCGAACATTTAGATGGAAATACTTTATGTAAAGCTGACATGATTCTCTGCTGAATCGAGTCGACTCGTCATATTAGTTTTGTATTTTACATTAATCTGAGGCGTTACTACTGACGCTCCCCGCTGAATATCAGCTAATATTCAAATGAAAGCTCCTCCCCAGTGACTAAGCTTATCTCTGCTAATAGTGGAGCGGCAGGTGGGTGTGCCTGAGTGACAGCTGAATTACTCTCAGTGTGTATCTATGGGTTTGTGAGCTTTTTTGGGGTGTCTATTATGAATATTTCATACAGTATATTTCGAAAAGGTGGTTTCTCTCCTCTTTCTCAACCACCAAATTCAATACAACCCAAATCCCGTGGACAAACTGGATTATAGCACAAAACATACTGGATAACAAATTCTATAGTTACTATAGTATCTATACAGCACTGTGAAAAAGATTTAAACAGCCTGGAATCTCTCCTCCCTCTGTCAGAGACTGTAACGCTCGCTCTGTGATGGTTGGCTGTGTGTGCCTCAACAATATGCAAAGATGTTTAAAGTAGGTTTGACCTACTTTTCCTGCCAGCAGTGTACAGTGCTTGCACTTGTAAAACATTATATAAAAGAGGCAGACTTTCAAATTAAACAAGACATCACCTTTAAAGGCATGCTATGCAGGATTTGTCGACTGCCGTTTCTAAACACACCGTTTAAAGGTGCGGTAACAATTCTTGAGAAGGACGGTTGAATATAGAGTCTCGTTCTCAGCTTGTCAAATGGTGACGCTTTGGGTCGGCGGCTTGCCATCCCAAACTCACCGTCTCCAGAATTGCTGACACCCAGAAAGGCCCCAAATAAGAAAAATAAAGATAGAAATAAGAAAAATAGGCAAAGGGTGCATCATAAGTAATGACTTAGAGAGATTCATATATTGCTTTTATGATAATCCTGCATAGTAAACCTTTAAGTAGGGCAAGACATACAGGATTGTGTGATTACCCTATTTCACATGGCCTAAGTTGCCTTATCCTGTAACACTTTTTACGTCTCTGCCATGAAGGTGCTCCTGCATCACCACTCAGTCCACGAGATCAGCTACATCGCCAAGGACACCAGGGACCACCGGGCCTTCGGCTATGTCTGCGGGAAGGAGGGCCACCACAGGTTTGTGGCCATCAAGACGGCGCAGTCGGTAAGTGCTTTTCCTCTCTCTCTCTCTCTCTCTCTCTCTCTCTCTCTCTCTCTCTCTCTCTCTCTCTCTCGCAGCTGTTTCTAAGTTATTGTATGCAAGTCTGAGTCAAGTCCTTCACAGCAGCCAAATCACAAGACTGCATAATAAAAATTCAAGGTCAACATGAGGCTCTTTTTAAACTTCTAAATGCTGTCGATACATCAAAAAGGCACAAGGTCTTAAAGCTGCGGTAAAGTAAAAGTGTGTTTTTACATCGCTGAGAACGAGTCCATGCAATGCAAAAGCCTGAAAGTTAATAATGCAAGCTGTGGGGCTATGCAAGGTCTTCCTTGCACTTGTTTTGATAAAAAATTTGAGACTTCATGTTTTTACTGTCAAGTTAACGGGGAGTCAAGCCCTCATTTTACAGTTTGCCCAAGTCTCTACAGATGTGCACTATTTTGTTCGATCATACATCCTCAGCCACAGCTCAGGAATGGTGGAGAATTTTGGGATACATAAACAATGGCTCAGCTAGTCGAAAAAACTCTGCTGTGATGTGCATATTAGCTCAGTTCAGTCTGTTGAATAGTTTATAAATGACTGTGGTGCAGGAAACTACAGTAGGTTCATTTTTACTCCAGAGTTTTAACACCCCCTTGACAAACCAATGCCGATGTAGCTTCTAGTCACCTCTAATGCTCATGTCTGTTACATCATATTCAGGTCAAGTGTTTTATACAACAAGACAAAAGTTGAACAGATGGATACTAAATAAACAATCACATATTGACTTGATTTCTGTTTGGTTATTGATAGAGCATGAAACATTATCATCACTCCCTACTCTCTGTTCAAAGTGAGTTGGCTGATTAAAACATATGATGAGATATATGTGTGTGTGTGTGTGTGTGTGTGTGTGTGTGTGTGTGTGTGTTTATAATTACACAAATAATTAAAAATTCATAAAGGAAATAAATAAAACACATAAAGGTCACTCCCCACTCTCTGCTGTTCTGAGCCTTGTGGGGAGTGACGAGGTCAAAGCCAGATGGACTATTCTACATTCACGTAATATATTCTATGTGAGTTCACGGACTGAAATAACTGTATATATTCCTAATTACACAAATAATGAAAAACAAAACAAGGAGGAAATACATAAATTACATAAAGATCACTCCCCATACCAAAAACATGTTCATCAAATTGTTGAGGATAACACATTAAGTCTTAAATCAACCTCAGAATTCTGTTTACGGTTAGCGTTTTGTTTTTTTAATGCTGTTAAAGCATTTCAGATCATTTAAAAAGATGTACATAATCTACTTGTCCTTCTTTTCTTCTCTCACATCCTCCAATTGGATTTACCATTTTCCTTCTTCCACCTCTGTTTCTGCTTGCTTGCCTACACATGTTCATCTTCCCATACACTGCTCTTCATTGACCTGGATCTTATTGCCACACTCCTCCGCATCTTCTCTCTTCATCTGTCTTTTTTTTTTGTCTTTGTCCATTTGCTCCATTTCCACATCCTCTTCATTCTCTCCTCACTTCTCTCACATAGGCGGAGCCCCTCATCATCGACCTGCGCGACCTCTTCACGCTCATCTACGACATTAAACAGCGGGAGGAGATGGAGAAGAAGGCCCAGAAGGACAAACAGTGCGAGCAGGCGGTCTACCAG
Organism: Pagrus major; assembly: GCF_040436345.1. NCBI lineage: Eukaryota > Metazoa > Chordata > Actinopteri > Spariformes > Sparidae > Pagrus > Pagrus major. The sequence continues at coordinate 11,261,744 of NC_133235.1, forward strand.
GTAGGACACTCGCAGCGCTTTTCTGCCTTTTTCTCAGTTTCGTTTCCCAATCAGAGGCGAGATCACACGTTATAACTCAGCCAGCGATTCATTCACACAACAGAAATCTTAGCACTTTGAAGTGCATCGCAGACTGTGTTTGTCTGCACCATTGATTCCTATGTTGAATATCTAAATTAGAAATGCAACAGGTTTGAATGCGTCTTTTTTTTAGTTTTTTTTCTCGAGTCAGGTGTGTGTGACAGGAAAATGTATGCGTTGGTGTGTCTGTGATGTGCCAGATCATTGGTCACACTGTCAGGCTGTGATTATGCTTCCACACAGAGTGTTTTTCTGTGCTTCCTCCATTTTCTTTCTAATGAGACTGTACATTCCCTGGACTGTCTTATTGATGAAAAACAAAAATGTGTCATCTGCCTTCTGTCCCCACCATCACACAGACCATCCTGGAGGACGAAGTGGACGATCCAGTGTACCAGGTAGGTCTGTGGGCACAGAGACCCAAACACTGCTCACCCTTGATGCTTTCCTAGCTTCACTGGTGCTGTTTTCACTCCTAAAGCTTGGAATCCAAACAAAAAAAACAATGAATCCCTAATTTAAATATCTCCTCCAGTCACTGATCTGCTTGAATTAATGATTCATGATATCGCACCATTCCAGTAATACACAGTAGACCATCCTAGTGGACAGTTTTGTTCAACCATTCAACTCCCATTTGCCAGTGCAGTGTTGTAAAACCATATTTTTTAAGTTGATCTGTGTCAGTGTTCTGATTTCTTCCAAAGACACGCCCCCCCACTCCCACCCCCCACCCCCCTGACTGGTTGTTACCCCCACCCCTTTTTGCCCTGTGCATTTATTTGGCTGAACATGATTTTTTTTTTTCTCTGTGTGTGCTCACACTGAATACAGACAACACTAACTCTTACTCTGAATGCTATGTTCAGTGGTACAGTACGTCCAGCCACCTCCCAGATCACCTCTGTTCTTTGCTCTTGAAGTGTGTTTTTTGCATAAAGTCATTCCATTTGCAGCTTTTTCGATTATGTTGATGTTGGTTGACAAAACTCCAGACTGTGGCCAGAAGCCTCAAAGAGTGCTTTGACATTTTGGGTAATACACTTTGTCTTCACACTTTCTTGCTGAGAAGATCAATACCACTCTCGTGTCTGTGCAGTAACTGTGTAGCTGGAGCCAGCAGCCAGTTGGCTTCCCTGACAGGAAACAGGGGAAACCACAAGCTTGTTTCCTTCCAAAGGGAACAAAATCCTCCTACCAGCACCTGCAAAGCTCACTAGTCATTAATATGTTATATCTCATTTGTTTAACCCGAGCAGTGTTACATTTTGCTCCTGATTTTTATTTAGTTTTCAGATTTACTCAAATTTGTGTCATTTGATTGTTGTTTTACCATTTTTACACCACAATTAGTGTGTGTATACGTGCCATTATTGTTTTGTTCTTTTAAACATGGGTAAAACTGCCCAAAATAGGTGATTGACGTCTTTTCAAGCCAATGGACGGGTTTGCCTTTCTGTTTTTTATTCTGGTTTATCACGGTAAAAATCACAAATGCACCGAAAAACAGGGAGCGGTAGAAATCAGCGTGGTGGCCAGTGACGATGTTACGTCGGTTACTTTTTAAAATCTTTTATTGCACGCTCTCTTTCAAGTTAACGCAACTAAATGATGTTCGAGCGTTGCTTAATCAGAGTCAACTGGACAAGTATGTACACACCAATTTCCAGAACTTCCATGGAAGTCATAGCACTCCAGAAAAGGAAGTATCATGCCAATTGGATCTGGAGCCATTTAATCGAAACTCCAGCAGAGTCAAAGCCAGTTATGCCCATTCACATTAAAGACCAAAGCCAGATGTTAGTGTGTTCTCACTAAAATACTGTTTGTTTTCTGGGGTTAGCTTCAGAGAAGATGCTTTAATGTTGGATATAAATCAGAGATATTTCTATAGTGAACATCTAGAGGAAGATTTTGATAGTTGAGCATCAACATCAAGCCCATAATTTCCTTCCGACACTAAAGACGAAAGTAAAAAGTAAATACTGAAAGTAACGGTAACATTACATCCTCGTCCACAGCACTTGATAATGTTACATTAACCTTTTGCTAAATGTTGTTGTTCACTGCAGCTTCCTCTCTTGATTCCCATTGGATCGTAGAGGAAATTTAGTCCGTGTGCACAATGTGTCTTAAACATTAGTTCAACAGGTCAAACAGCTCAAGGGCGGTGGAGGATAATAGTTTGCTAATCAGGAGCTTGGCTACAGTCTGTGATTCCACAGATGATTGCAGGTCGGATAAAACTGTTCAACAAAACAGAAGTTAATTAATCTGTTGACCTGTCTTTCACGTCGTCGTTAATTTTTGTTTGTTGATAATGAATGTAGTACGTCTTCTCATGTTCTCATTTTCAGTGCTTACTTTTTATTTAATGTCGTCTCACAACAAATAGGTCATGAACGAAAATGTTTCATCATTGTTTATAAGGAAATGAATACTGCTGAGCTGGAAGACATATTGTGTGTGACGGTTAGACAAGTTGAGCCGAGCTGTTTTCCTGTTTGCAGTCTTAATGCTGCGCTAAGCTCCTTAGCTGCTGGCTTCACCTACAGATTTACCACACAGATATGAGAAGGGTATAAATGTGCTCGGCAAGAAAGGAAATAAACGCATTTCCCAAAATGTCAATGCTTCCTTTAACTTGAGAAGACATTTGTTAACGTCAACCTCAAGAGGAGATACTGACCCATTTGAGGACTTATTAGACCTGGATATCAGAGGTGGAGCATCACACAGCTGATGTTGAAGGGAGACGTCTAGTTAAGACCTCCACGTTACCTTGAACTACTGCCTGACCTATTATACTTGTGCTCTTTCCTCTTCCCACCTCACTCTTTTTTCTTTCTCTCTTCATCTCCCCCATTTCCTCTTTTCCCATGCCCCATTTTTTTGACACCCTCCATATTCCTGATCTCATTCCACTCCCCACCCTGACGCCATCCTCGCTCCCCCGTGCTCTCATTTATTCTCGTCATGTATCACTCCCCTCGTTGTATCTCTTCTCTTTTCTCTCTGTCTTCCCATCTCATGACTCTCTGCACCTCTTCGCCTTGCCCACTACTTCTGTTCTATAGTACATAGTGTTTGAGGCTGGACACGAACCCCTCCGTGGCCCCCAGTCAGAGGAGAGCGTTTATCAGGTACAAAGACAAGCATTGCCCCCTTTTTTTCTCCTTCTTCATACCCTGTGATAGATGGTAATAGTAACAGTACTAACAACATGACTTTATAGCACCTTGTGAGAAGCTACAAAGTGCAGTTTTTTTTTTTTTGAAGAAAGGATTTTCTGGGGATTCAGAAGTAGATCAAACCAAGGTTTCTGTTTCTTTAATGTGGCTGCAGATGAAGAGAAGCAAATGAAGCCGTGAGATCTATTCAAAAGGATTCAGTTCATGTTAAAGTTATAATCTGTAAGATTTTAGCGAGTTTGCTTTTAACAAACACTCGAGCAGCTACTTTGTTCTAAATAAAACACAAGAGCGACCGATCTATTTGGTCAAATGTCGTCATTTTTTCGATGAACGATCGCAGTCAGCGCTAACTGGACTCACGAATATGTGTGTTTTGGCTTTTTCACAATAAAAGCACCCTTTTTTCGCCAGCCGAACACTTCTGATGTGAAGCTTGCAGCAACAGTGGGATGTTTCTATTCGCGGCACTTAATACACCTCTGATACGGTGAGGAGAGCGAACACTGAACAGTGCGGCTAATAAAAACTACACTAGATTAGCGAAATAGAAGTGAAATAAAATGACATGCGTCCTTTCCTGTTGCTCCCTCGTGCGTTAGGAAATGGTGGATCCCAGCAACACAAATGAAAACTACGATATTGTGAGGTTATTACATGATGTTAAGACATTGAATGGCTATTTGAAATCACGATTATGTTTAGGACTAGAACTAAAAATAAAATGGCAGCAGCTTTGAAATAATAACTCATACAGCATCTGAAACAGCTGCAGAAGAGTCAAGGTCAGCTGTTAAATCTGGATAGTTCAGTTAAAGCTGTTGTATCAGACTCCTTTTATATATCCAACACTTTGACCTTTTGGCTTTAGACCATTTGAAGGACCAGCTAGGACTCCAGGGACCTGTCGTACGGTTTAATCCTAACCCCCTCCCTCCCTTTCTCTCCCTCTCCCTCTCCTCCTCCTCCTCCTCCTCCTCTTTTTTGCCTCTCTGTATCTTGCGTTCCTCTGAAGATGAAAGATGCAGAGAGAGATTAATCACTTGCCATGCCATTTGATCTCAGAATGAAACAAGATCAATAGACTTGGGGAAAACGTAACGGAAAGTTAACCAGTCGAGGGAGCAATAGGAGGGCGAGGCAGCGAGGGTTAGGAGCAACATATAGTTCGGATAAATGCGAGGGGAGGCCAGAGCCGCGGCGCTCTCGGGATCGTCAGATGAACCAGTTGAGACGTACTGTTGCGGAATAACAATAGGCTCTCTTAATACTCGCCGAACGAGCACGCGCAATCCTCAAGCATTGTTTGCAATCAATATTGATTTAAGTAGAATTGATTGGACGAAAACAGCTGTAGAATTTGCATAATCCCATTGCTCTAAAAGATAAAATTACATCTCGAAAAAATGGACTGAATCAAAATTGATGCAGTAAGCTTTTTTCTTTTTCAATAGACATGTTTCAGCTCTTGTCAGCTCCTGTTTCTTAAGAAAAGGAACAAAAGGTGTTGCTCTGTTACTTACGTTTGAATCGACCTCCAATCCAATGCAGGTCCCAACCAGTCAGCAGAAGGAAGGGATCTATGATGTCCCAAAACGCCATTTCATGACTGTAGGTGTTTTTATTTTGTTTTATTATTTGTTTCTTTGCTCTTCTACTTGCAAACCTCTCTTTAACATCCTCTCGAAGGAAGTGCCTTAAGCCCCCCTTGATAGTGTCCATTTGTATTTAATAGTTTTAGCTGTGCATCACTACGACAGGGAACGTCTGCATCCGCTTTCTGTGATGACGGTGATGATGAAATAAAGCTACATTGGTCATGCTCAGCCTGCTTGAAGAGATAAGACTAATTGATTGGTCAACCAAAGTCGGACATGTCAGCAATTTCACAGGACATTAGAGAGGCAGGCTTCATTTCCAAAATCCAGTCCTGTGCAGAATCTGACGCATGTCGGGACCAGATGGTCGAGACAAAATCAGCTCGATCAGAGTCTCATCTGACTGGTACGTCGGACGAGCAAAGGGGTGGCTGTTCCGTCTTCCTCAGATGGGTGAGGACGAGAGGTTTGTAGGTGGGGTGGGTGTTGGGTTGAGCTGCATGCAGTGTAGTCACGGCTACATACAATCAAGGCCACCAAACACCCATAAAGCAGTGAATTGATTTGATCGTACAACAGCACAGAAAGCTTTTTTTTTTATTCCCACCCCCCCTTTTCATCAAACTGAAAATAAATTTCATCTCATCCTGGTAGGTTTTATGAGTTCTTCACCACCATGCAGTGACCACGCTATTACATCTCTCAAATCGCTTATAAAAGAAAAAAAGAAAAGAAAAAAAAAAACATTCATTCATTCAAGCCTATTCTGGCCAAACACTCACCCAGAGAGAATTTCCACGCAACTTCTGAAAACAGCCCTAGCAAAGTGCTTCCCTGCTCTTCGCTGTTTGTGTGCTCGTCGCTCAGCATATCAAACAGATACACTGTTCCCGGCCCCCTCGCTATCTCACCCAAACAGCCCATGCCAGTATAAGTAGCAGCGCTTCCATATCTCTAAGTGTTACTGCTTGTCTGTTCATTCAGTTGGAGCTTTTTGAGAGCCTCGAGCTCCCCTGATGTGTGTCAGTGCCTGCAGGGAGAGACCTCTGTGTACAATGTTTACCTTTTTTTTTTTTTTTTTTTCCAAATTCTGACTCATTCTGTGCCCCTCAATAGTCCCAAAGTGCCGTGCAAACTGCGCGATCCGCCATGTCCCTGCTTATTCGAGGAGGACATAAACGCCCTGTATGCAGCAACACAGATTGCTGTGATTCCTCCCTTTTCTTTCTTTTGTTTTAATACCTGTTTGTCTGTGTGTCTGTTTATTTGTTGCATGAAAATCCTGTGTGTTCTGTGTGTTTTTGTGCTTTTTATGGTGACTCATTGTGTGCTTGTGCATGGCCCCAGAGACATTTCATGCAACTTAGCCATCCCATAGTCTCCTCCACGGCCGCGTCCCCTCTCCTTTGAGTAGTGCGAGCAGAGGACAGGGGGGACAAGTGCAGGGGTCACATCTGCCTATAGGGTGAGGTGGCCTCATTGTCTCGGTTGGGTGGTTCCAGGAGCTTCTTCATTCATTCATTTTGATGAAATAAACACACTCCCTCTGTGGATGCGTCCGCTCACAGAGTAGAATCAGCATGATAAAGCAGCCCGGGCTCTCACGGGGGGCCCCTGTTGATTGGCAGACATGAGAATATCTAATCAGAGCCTGTTTTATAGGACTGAATAGCCTTTTACCCACTCAATTATAGCAAGCCATGAAAGATTCATTTTAGATCCATTTTCTGATAATGAATCGAGGGGATAGTTGTTTCTTGCCATCCGCAGCACAAACTGCCTTTGTGAATAGATTTCACTCCCCACACCTACCCACCCATGCAACCACCATGCCCTATCTGGAGATGAATTCAAGGTTTCATGACTGTGCAAAATCTCATTGTCGTGGTGTATCACTGGACTCTGTCTCTCTCTCTCCCTCATCCCTCGGTTCCACTCGCAGAATATCAACCACTTTGATCTTTTCGGCGACATGTCCACTCCTCCCTCGGTGAGTACGACCGCACCAACCAAAACCCTGATTCACTAAAGTTAACAGAACTGCACAGAGAAATTAAAATCGAATTTTATCTGTAACGTTCGGGCATTTCATCAGGACAGTGGCACAGATCTAAATTACTTGAATATCCGACAGCACTGCAGATTAAAGATGAATGTGCAGCCATTGACTTTTAGGTGACTTTGATAGTGGTGACATCTGTCTGTGTATATGTGTGTGTGTGTGTGTGTGTGTGTGTGTGTCCCAGATGCCCCCATCACCTGCCAACACACTGGACCCGAGCAGGAGCAGCCGCCAGCAGCAACTCAATCCTGCTGAGATGTACGCCCCCTTCAGCCCCACCTCCGTGCCGTCAGGTAGCCGCCCATATTCAAACACTGCATCACACCTCCACAATACGAAACATAAAGAGAGTAAAGTTCTGATGGAGACGTCTTTCTATGATGGCTGGATTTGTGGAAAACTCCTGCCAAGATTTGACAGGACGTGGATTTATTTTTTCTGAGGACCACACACGGAGCAGCAGTGTGATTATGCCGTAACCCACAGAGATACTTTTAAAGTGATGCTCCACTGGTGGTTTTGCATATTTTAGCGAAACCACTGACATTGTGGTTTTCCCAAGAACATTCAAGAACGTCCCGGCATCAGTTGGCTTACTGAAGAACGACCTTTCTTTTTGAGACTTAATTCACACAATCCTCTTCACAATGTGCTGTCTGCTGTCCGTGATAACTAAAATATGAACGTGACAAAATGAAACGATCTAAAGCAGGTTTGGCAGTCTCAAAAATAGATTTACTACGGTACAACACAAACATTTCAGAGCATTTTTTGCACTTTATTGATTTAGGTTTGTGTTTTAAACATCATACACTGGACCTGGATGCCAAGTCTACATAAAGACCTTGTTGGTCACATGCTGAGTTTAACTTTGGACATACAACAATTTTTAAACATCATAACTGTACTGGAACAATAATGAAATAATCTTTTTTATATTGCACTTTTTCAACTAAAAACAACTAAATAATACCACAAAATGAATATAAAACATTTTGAGATAATATAAAGTGGAGTAGCAGTAAAATGATGAGACCCAGTCACTTATTTAAGAGTTCATATATTTTATATTCCTATAAAAGAGGGTTTTAAGAGATTATTTAAAAGACGCTTATGATGTAGCCTGCCTGATTTCAATCGACAGATAGTTCAACGGTCTCTGTGGGCTCTGACTGAAGGCATGTGTCTTTTTTACCTTAAAATAACAGATTCAAGACCTCCATCCTCACTCTTTTCCTCAGTTTTCTGTGCTTCCAGGAAGTTCTAGCAACCACAGGGGGTAAAGGAGATAATCAAATGACTGATTTCTGTTTGAACCATGTTTGAAACATTTGGGATCATTTTTAACTTCACATCTCAAAGTAAAGACATACATGTCAAGTCATTTCTGGCATTGAAATGCAGAAATATTACATTTTTGAAATGTGGATAATCAAGTTTGGTTGTGAAGTGGAAGCCTGTGTCTGTTTGGAAGGCAGTCAATGTAAAAATGTATGATGTTCCTGGATTAAAACAGCTGTTTTAATCCAGGAACATTTTTGAAAATCTAAAAGCTCATAATATCAATAATAATGTCCACTTCCTCGTCCTGCCTTAATATCCTCCTCCTCTTGTTCCCACTCCAGGTTATATGACCATGGGTCCGGTGCAGGCGGCCCAGTGGGCGCAGCAGCCGTTTCCTGCCCAGGCTCAGACTCTGGCCTTCCCCGTGCAGGGGCCCCTCCAGGTGGCTCAGGTCCTCCCCGGTGGTCAGCCGGTCATCTGGAGCGGGGCCAACATTTTTCCTGCCACCCAGCAGCAGTGGGCGGCTATGGCGGCGTACATGCCGGCCCAGACCGTCGGCGTGGGGGGGCACGCCATACCAGCTGCCATGCTTCAAGGCCTGGTACCCATTACCACCATGTGCCCCCAAGCCTGCGACCTATCAGCCCCCTCCTCCGCCATCACCAGCCCCCAGCACACGGCCGACCCCACCCTGCTGCAGAGGCAGCTGAGCCTGGGGAAGGACGGCCTCGGCATGGACTCAGATGCAGGCGAGGGCCCGTCTACGTCAGGAGTGGGAGCAGCAGGTGTGGGGCACGGCGTGGCGTCAGCAGCGGTGAGCAGGTGTGGGACCCCAGGCCTCATGAGTGTACCGGACACGCTGGTCTGCAGTCAGCTGCTGCCACCTTCAGCTGCTGCCACCCAGGAAGAGGAAGGGAGCTGTAGTGACCTTGATCTCTCTAGGATGACCTTGAGCCCAGGAACATCCACATCACCGTCGACTGAATCTCGTAAGTGTTCTGAATTATTGTCCTCCTATATAATGCATGCAGCTTACTCAACCATCATCTGTACCCCAGTGTGAGACACATAAATCTCAGTTTTATCAGCCTCTACAGTATCGTGGCTCTATTGACGGCAACGTCTGTCAGTCAGTCCACCACCTTGGTCCAAGCTGGACTATCTATCGATTAGATCCATTACCAAAAAATGTTGCATAGATATTCATGGTCCCCGAGGATGAACCAGATTGACGTTGATGATCCTCTGATGTTTCATTTATAGCCAACAGCTGATCAAATGTTCTACTTGTCCAGTGAAATATCTCAACATCTTGTTGATGTAACGAAACAGAATTTTGTAAACACATTCATGGTTCCCAGAGAATGTATCCTGCTGACTCTGGTGATCCCTTGTCGTTTCCTGTAGCTCCACCTGATGTTCACATTTGTGGTTTCAAATGAATTTCTCCACATCTGTTGCACGTATTGCTGTGAAATCTAGTTGTGCCGCCCTCAGGAGGAATTACAATAACTTTGGTGATCTCCTGACGTCAAATACCTTCAAAACCAATGACATTCCTCAGCCTCAGCTGCATTTTGTTTTTAGTGCTGACAGTAATTGCTGTTGTGAGCGTGTTAGCATGTTGATGTTAGCATGTAGCTCAAAGCACTGTTTTTAGCCATTATCTTGGCTGTAGTCTTGTTTCACGCTACAACACTGTGACTGGAAAAAACAGCAGTTTGTTTCTAACCAAAATGTGCATTGAATTTTGGAACATAACGAAAAGTTATGGCAAGTCAGTTTTATTTATAAAGCTCAATATAACAAGTTCACCTCAAGGGGCTTTACATTCTGCACAGAATATAACACTCTGTCCCGAGAACCTCAAATTAGATTACAAAAAAACTGGGAAATGGGAAAAATCCTCAGGAAGAGCAACAGAGGAGAGATCCCTCTCCCAGGAAGCAATAGATTTTGCGTGTGCTGAAAAGAATAAATAAAATTACAGTATGAACAAACTAAAACGATGCACTGTAAATTGTTAAAAGTTAACTTTAAAGAAGTCAGGAGACTAATTACCTCAGAATTACCAAGTAAAGTAGACTGTGTAATTGAAGTTGCACGAGCTGAAAGCGTTTAAACAACTTAACATTATTAGTCTACTTCACTTGGTAATTTGGAGGTCATCGGTTTCCTCGATTTTCTTTAAGTAAAGTCACTTTGTCAGATTTCACAGTGTAGATTGATTGTAAACATATGGATCCAAAGAAGACAGGAAAGAGGACAGAGTGCACAAGCGAACACACAACAGGCAAACCTCAAACTTAACTTAACTTATTAGTTACAGCAAACAGATGAGTTTTAAGTTTGCATTTAAAGACCTCAACACAGTCTAGACTGTCTGATGCTAGCCTGGAGGCAGGAGGCTCAATAGGAAAAGACCCTGCAGCCCGCTGACATCTTTTTAACTCTGGGGACAGAAAGGAGCCCTGTGCTCTGAGACCAGTAAGCACGGGATGGGATGTGAGGCTTAAGGAGATCAGACAGGTATGAAAGGGCGTAGGAAAGTTGTGCTTTACTTGATATTATCCAGAGTACAGACTGTCAGGTGTAATCAAAAACAAAAGTAGAAGGGGATGACATGCAATAAAGGTCATGATCTAGATCTGAATGCACGACTTCTCGGTGTAGGTTATGCATGTTGCCGGCACATTAGCATTCAGCAGCAAACACTCCACGTTTTGGAAAAAGTGATACAAGGTTGAAATCCTGAATGTTTCTTGTCCCCTCTGTTCGCAGCATCCACTCCAGCCCCTCAGCAGAGCTCGTCTTCAGACTGCCCCCCCTCCCAGGCCAGTGACCCCCCTACAGATCACTCCCCTGTAGACCCCGAGGGCAGCTCCAGCAACGCCAAGGAGGAGGAACAATCGGTGAGCACCGTCCCCCTGGGGTCGCATCCAGAGTCGATTAGATTCATGGATCTGATCTAACAACTGACTGGCATGATGCTATAATCTATTACCGTCAGATGGATGATCTGCTCTCGACTAAATCGCGTGTAATCGCAGCGGGTAGAATGTCATGTGATTAAAACGGCCAAATGGGATTGATTTTTACCCCTTTTTTCAGAAAAATGTCAAGTCAATTACACACGAAAGGTCAAATATGATTCGAGTGTCTTGATTAGATCATATATAATAAGGTGTGATTATGTTTTGTGGTAATCAGAGTCGTTGGCATTTTCCTAGATGTTTTTAGGAAATGTGAAAGAAAAAGATGCACTTTCAGATTGCTGGAGTATAGTTGATTTTTCCTGCAAAATACACATTTTAAAGCTTCCCCTCTTTCTCTCTCTCTCTCTCTCTCTCTCTCTCTCTCTCTCTCTCTCTCTCTCTCTCTCTCTCTCTCTCTCTCTCTCTCTCTCTCAGGGCTCTGCTGTTGCAAGGTCGATCTCCCCGGTGCCCAGTGAAGCTCCTGATCCCCCGCAGGATCAGACCTGTCCACAGGAAGACAGCTAGAGAACAACAGACACCGAGTGAGTATCTCACGGTGTCCTCCTCTCTTATTTTGCCCTTGTTCCCTATTTCATGTATTTTCTCCCCTGCTCTTGTTAAAGGGGCTCTGTGTAGAAATTCAAACTCAGAATTTCAATTTTTACAATACTAATGAGTTAATAATACAAACTCAGAAATATTTATTTTTTCCATAACTGTATAAACAAGCTGTTCTCAGAGGAAAATAAGGTCCCAGAACACTGTTTGAAGCTAGAAAGGTGGCAGGGTCCGCCGCATATAAACAAAGTAAATCAGCATAAAATTGTGTTGTCCTTTAAGGTCGGTTTGTTTGTTCAGTTTATTCAGTCATGAGAACAAAGAGACTTTGTTTATTTAGTTTGTTTAGGCATAAAAATCAGTCACTGAAGATCTTTTTGTCTTATCATTAATATTTCTTCCCCAGAACTACACAGTGCTCCTTTGATTCCAGTGTGCAACCATCCCTCATTTTTTCACAACCCCCCCGTGTTTCCTTATATTTTCATTTGTTAGTGTCTCCTTCTTCCTCGCGGATTTGTGTTTTTTTGCCAACTGGAGAAGAGCCTTGGTTCAGTTCAACCTTCCTCACACAATGCCTCTCTGCGTCACCCACACGAGAGACGAGGAAGGCACAATGTTGCCACCTGGTGGTCAGAGTTGTAACTTCGGCTCCCTGATCATGTGTCTGTCTTTCAGGGGGATGGAAGCTCTCAAGGCCAAGACAGACGCTCATGAGAAAGAGAAGAAGAGAGAGATGAGAGACTGTGATCAGCATCGTCGTCTCTCACAGCTGGATTTACACACACTCGTGCTGTTTTTTCAACCTTGAAAGGATATTTTGGCAGTTCTGTAATAAGCTGGATCTGTTTTCCTCCAGAGGCCACATAACTGTACTGTACTCCTCAGCATGACAACCAGACTTTGGCTCTATCGTCCAATCAGATAACCATTCAACCAGGAAGTGACCTTTGATCTTTGAGTGAATCCTGCAACGGGATGAGTTTATATCTGTGAGGAGACGTTACGAGGCCGACGCAAATTATTTTTCGGGAAACCTTTCAAGAGGAGCAGCGTCCGACTGCACGTGGTCGACCTTCAGTTCGACGACTGCCACCAGCAAAAGACTGCGCACAAGCAGATGGATTTGCCAAATGTTCTCATATAGTGTTGCTCCATCGATTCGTACATTTTGCATGAACAGACTCGATGTGGATTCAGCGGACTCAGCTGTGAGCAGAACTGTTCTCTGCAGCTTCCTTCTAGGCCTGGAACAAATCGATAAAAAAAAGTATGATTTCTTTTTTTTCTTATTTTATAAGCTGTGAATTCTGTGTTGATGACGCCGAGTCATGAGAGATATCGAAATGACTCTGAGGGGCATCAATGTCGAAATCAAAAATTTGCCAAACATCTATTTTGTAAATAAGAATCTTTCCAGTCCCCCGTACCTGAGCCTCTGTGCCATAAGATAGCTCTCTGCCTCTTTGGATGCCAACTACCTGTGTTTTCTCTCAAGCAATGCCCTACCAGCACCTCCATCTTTGACGTCTGGATGTTTGTTTCGCTTTCGCTGCCATTTTATTTTTCATTTCTGAAAAAAATGTCTTCGTTTCCGTTCGGTTGGTGAGATATGAACTGTGAATCTGTGTTACATGGTCATTGAGAAGTAAAGCCTGCTGTAGCTGTCTCACTCATCTCGAGCTCGACAGATGAAAGAAACAAAAAGGGGTCGACAGGCGGAAGAATAGAAATCCTACTGCTTCTTAAAGGTTACAGACTTTTTTTTAGTGAATAGGAGGCAGATTTTCCTGCATCTCTTGGTTTTTAGATATTTTCCAGCTGAGGTCGCATTGTTTACAACTTGCCTCTTAGAATCACATCTCTCTTTGGTTTCTTGAATAAATAAGCAGAATCAACCCACGCTGGTGTGACACGGCTTAACAACCACGAGCTCAGAGACAGTAGAGTGCATTTTCTATGCCTTATAAGGTGGATTTTTTTTGTTGTCCAGTCACTGTTCTTCTTGTCAGGTCATTTGTATACAGTAAACAGGTCATTGTTGTAACAAAGCACTTGGGCATATTGTAGGTCTGCTCCACCGAACCGAAAAAGGGTCAAAAAGAAAAGTGACGTTATATAATATGAACAATAGAGATATCACTATTAACTGCTAGACTTACAATAACAAATGGTAACTGTACCCCTGCTCGTGTAAGAAAAATGAGAAATAGTCCAAAATATTTTGTAAATTTTATTTATGGAATTAAGAATTGTCTTGAAAAAGAGAAAAAAAGGACTTTTGTACGTCTATGACTTCCCCATACACTGTACCCATGCCACTGTTCAGTCACAAATAAAATATCATGTGATTCCCACTTTTCTGCTCCGTTCGCTTTCCTTTCTTTGACCTCGCACCACTCATGTTGTAATGATCAACTGTAAAGAGCTCTGAAGCAGCCAACAGAGGCTGCTCTCCTCACACAAACACTTCAGAAGTCCTCCATGCAGTCAGTCATCGTCATGTGACTACATATGACATATTCAAAATGCACTTAAAGTATCACTAGTAAAGGTACTTAAACAGAAAAATGGCCCCTGTTAGGAAATATAATATACATGTTAAATAATTAGATTTTTAATACTCAAGTCAAGTTTATTTATAGATTACATTTAAGTACAGCTTAAGCTGAGCAAAAACTTTCAAATAAAAGTGTAAAAAACAGACAATGAGTGCAGCAAACAACACGGGACAAAACAACAGATTAAAAGATTAGTGGGCCAGAGAGGCCAGTGAGTAAAAATATTGATGCATCAGCGTGTAAGCAGCGATTAGCTGGTCAGAGTGGAGCGAGATTTAACTGCTTTATGTACAGTTTGGTTTATTTCAGTGTTTCTCGACCTAGGGTTACAAGATCAATCTGGTTCATTATGAGATGGATAATAGGGCAGAAACAGAGATGAGCTGCACATATTTGTATTCACTTCTGGACTTTAGTCTTTGCTTTGATTGTGAAGTATTGGAAACTGTGACCCCTGAGCCGCATCATGTTATTTTGATTAAACTGAGAAGCTTAGATGGGATATCACTTTTGTAGGAACTACTAACAAACTCACAGACATCTGTTATTTAGCAGGTGTCACAAACCAAACAAGTTGAGAATGTCTTCTATTTAGTATCTAAAGAAATGTTTATGTTTAAACGCCACTCATTATAGTGTGTTTACAGCTTTACTTGGGGAGTCCTACTGCATGCTATGTGAAAAAGTAGTATAAAGCCTTTTGTGGCTCCACATGAAGCTGCATGTAATCCAATGAATTGCCTCCAGTGATGTCACTCAGTGGCTAAATTGCATTGTGGGTAATGTAGGCACCAGGTTCTTAAAAGTAGCAGACTGGTCTGGCATTGCACTCCTGTTGGATCCATTATGGAGAGTTTAAAAACAAATCATCAAATTCGATAGAGCAGAATCAGAGATTTTTACTTTTTTTGACTGTGAAGCACTTATATAAATATATAAATAAGCTTTGCTTGCTTGTTGAATGACATCACCAGCCACAATTTATCAGATTACATGGAGCTTCCTCTGGAGCCACAAAAGGCTTCATACTACTGCTCATATATGCAGCAGTACTCCCTAAGACCTGTAAATACACTTTCATGTGTAAAATTGGTGGAGTTACCCTTTAAGTGGCTTTGGCTGTCAAGTATAGGCAGTGGAGTACAATATTTTCTTTTCGATTTAAGTGAAAAGTACAAATATGGAATAAAGTAGCGCAAATACAAATAGCTCACAATTGTACTAACTACTGCTGGGTCATGGGATTGTGTCATTCTGTAAAATCCAACATGAGTGAAGCAAAACAAAGTTTAAAGGTTAGTACGAAAAGTAAACAAAACATGACCACAGACGTCTGTTACGGGAACTGAATTCATCACAAAGCTTTCCCTTCCCACCGCTGTCCATCGGTTATCTAATCTCATTTTAGATTCATCACATGACTACAGATTATGCATAATACAAGTTATGATAACTGAGAAGACATCCTCAACTGCTTCTTTGTAAACCTGAGGAGTGTGTGAGTTAAATAATACACACTGACACAAGACCCAAACACCTCGTCTGTGGCTCTGAGGCCTGCAGGATTGTGTATTCAGCTCCACGTCTGAGTCTAACGGCAGCAGTGAGTTCATATCCAGGCCAGTATCGATCAGTGAGTGTTTGCATAGAAAGCTGAGGAGTGTTGTCTACTTGTTCACAGTCGGGCATAACACACAACCATGCTTTCTGTGGCGATACGCATGAGTGCACGCAGTTTTCAATGCTGTCTGCTACATGTTTCTTTGAGCTTGGTGCTGCTAAGGTAGGAGATTTATTCATCTGTTTAGTAGACTGTCCCTTTTATTTGTCCTGTCATGTTTAATTCAGGTTAAGTATTGTAATTGTCCTGCTTTCAGAGACATGCTGAATCCTAATAATGCTCGAACGTAGTTTTTAAAAATTCCAATGTGAGATTAAAAGTAATTAATTTCACTTTTACCTGCACTAAAGCAACATTTTTTTCTCTGATTAAGATCAGTAGCTCTGTCAGTAGCCGACACTACCAAGATAATTCTGAGACCTTTGCTTCCACAGTGCTAAAAATGTCTGTTAGTGTCCCTGTGTTTTGATTTGATCTTCATGTCACAGTGAAGTCGCCATCACAGCAGCGAGCAATGAAGAGCCTGGTGTTCGTGAAGCTCGCTCAGCAGGCCATCGGGTGGTAGTTCATCCAGTGGACTGTGTTTTATCAGAGTGGAGCGCATGGTCACGCTGTGACACCTGTCAGAAAAAAAGAGTAAGTATGATGACACCAGACAGGTGATAGCAGGCCTGAGAGACCTTACAGTGACTATACATGGCATGGGATTTTGGGCCCAGCAGGACAGTCTGGTGTTGGTCTGGTAATCTGTCAGTAAAAAAGACGAAAATCCCCAATAGTTGACTTTAAGTGCTGAATTTAGTGCAGTCAGAGACACATATGACAAGTTATTAGCCTTTTTTTTTTTTTTTAGCAAACTACAGTTAAAGGAGCACTGTGTAGTTTGGGGAAAAAATTTTAATCAGAAGAGAAAGATCTTCATCGACTGAATAAACTCAGGAAACAAACTCTCATGGCTAAATAATAATAAACAATCTGACCTTCATACTGTTTTACTTTATTTAAATGTGGCGGACCCTGCCACCTTTCTAGCTTCAAACAGTGTTCTGGGACCTTATTTTCCTCTGAGAACAGCTTGTTTATTCAGTTATGGAAGAAAAAAACATTTCTGAGTTTGTATTATTACCTCATTAATATTGTAGAAATTGAGTTTCATCTCCAAAACTACGTAGTGCCCCTTTAATTATGGCATAAAAGGTTTAGCATTTAATCTAAAAGACCTCATAAGGAGAAGGTTTGGGAGGTGGCAAACAGCTTTAGCATAAAGGGTATTAGCTGAGTCTGATTATTATGACTGTACACCTGCTTCAATATGATTTCATCAAGACAGGTAAAACAACATATTTGCCTTGTTAGCTTCCATTAGACAACAGCTAATGTTAGCATCCAACCACTTCCTAGAAAACATTACTATTTGATAGTGTTACACACGACAATAGTAATTGTGTAGATGAATTCTTGTGCATTTATTTAACCTGGTAGTGAAACACACTGGATGGAATCAAGCAGCAATGTTAGCTAGGGAGTGTTCAAATGCTAACGTTAGCTAATGGGCTATCGAATATGTTGTTTTATCTTGAAATATGGCTCAAGAGCCCTCCGGATTTTCACTATCCATCATCTTTTCAGTTGCTGATCAATCAGGGAGTGTTGAAATGTGAGCAATTTCCCTGATTCCTCAGGTTTAAATGACTTGCAACCTAGCAAACAGCAGCACAACAGTGTGACAAAAATGGCCGCCATGTCTAATCAGTGGCAGACATGCATTACAGGCATTTAATTAAAATTTTTAAAAAGAATAAGAACTTTTCCTTTCTGTTTAAAAAACTATAAACATAGACATTGCTCCTGACTATACAGCTCGGCAAGGTTAGTGGCGCCAACGTGTCAGGAAAAGACCTCTGATCACCGTCCAATAAATCTGCACGTTTCCAATGCAGTGCACTAAGTCTTTCAGCAGTCACACAAACCAATGATTGATCGTCATTTATGACGTTAGGACAAAGAGCCTTGTGGTGTGCAGGTAAAGGGGCACAGTTGAGGACCCTGGTGACTGCACAGTCTGGGAAGGGTCACGTCATCCGACAGTGCCTCCAGTACTGGACATGCAGACTATATGAAAGAGAGGCTCACTGTCATGTTGACAGCCAAATTTTTCCACGATAAAAAGCTGTTACTCCTAATTCAAAAACAGTCAAGCCACTAAAAAGAAAAACACTGGCTTTATGGACTGCGGTGTACTCAATATATCAGTAAACGACTGGCCAGACAAATTGTCCTAACCAATTGTAACGCAGCGGTTATCATAAATGAGATTCGATTTGGATAAATAAATTATTCATGTACTGCATTGTGAGATAAATCTGAGTCATTCAACATTTTAGACCCTTGTGGGCTGTTTTTTCTGTGAGGTAGAGACTTCCACAGCTGGCAATGGTCTCAGCTGATGTACTTCAGTGCTCTATCTCATCCACTTTACAAGGAGGGGGATTAATAACCTTGACATGACAAAGTGAAAACAGCCCTCTAATGGGATTACGGCTGTTATAGCTCCCCGGGGCAGTATTCCGAGCTCTTCCACCACCTTTATTGGGTGGTGGTGAGCCTTCCTCTGTATTTCTCTGACCGTTTATGTGTTTGTATTCCCTCAACCATCCAGTATCGCTACGCTAAACTGGACCAGCCTTCCCAGTTTGGAGGGCAGCCGTGCAATTTTCATGGCAGGCAGGAGGAGGCCTGTGCCGTTTCAGCCCGCTACACCTGTGACAATGTTCCTTTGTGTGAGGGATTCCTCTGCACCCAGACAGGTAGCTCCTGCACCTAAACACAAATACTATAAGCATTATTTGGTTTTGTGTTATACAGCCACAGAGCAGTAACACAGCCTTCAGTCTTTGTGCTAAGCTAAGCTAATCAGCCAATTTATCCATAATGTTGCTTTTACGTACAGCGGTGTTGATCCTTTCATCTTCTTGAAATGAAATGAAGCGTTACTAAATGCCAACCTCGTCTTTCCTCTCCTCCAGGTCGCTGTATCCACAGAACTCTGCAGTGCAGTGGGGAGGATGACTGTGGAGACATGTCAGATGAAGTGGGCTGCAAGAGGGTTTCCAAGCCCTGCAGGCAGGAGGTTGACGAGTATTGGGGAATCGAAAACCTCGCCAAAGGGTGAGTCACATTCCCTTTTAGTCGGCAATGTGAGCCACAGAGATTTTCGAGAACCAAACATGTTGCTCTCCTCGAATCAATCTGCTCACCGTTAATGCTGTTACCTACTTTCAGAATCAACATCTTGGACAGTAAGCTGGAGGGAGTGGTGCTTGATAACAGATACTACGCTGGTAGCTGCTTACCACACTACATCCAAAATGTCCCATTCAGGAAGCCGTACAACTTGCAACAGTACACTCTGCAGGTGATCACGTTTGGTATAATGAGTGTTGACTCGCTAGACTCAGGATGTTTGAGGGCCTGAAACAAAAGAGGGCACCAGCGCCCAGAAAGTCATGATGCATTTATAGTGAACTGAAAGGGGCACTTCACCACATTTTGTCCACTGGAAGGGCACCCTAGAAGGCAATTTATCATGTTTCATCTTCCATAGGGGCATCCAACAGGTCACTTTTGCTGTGTTTTTTCGAACATGGAGGCACCATGAGTCCACCAGTGATAGACTGGATATACAAGATTTAGTTTACTCTGAACCACCTTGTAATACATCACAATTTATTACGGGTCAATAAGTCGTAACAAATGTCTTTCCTAATGGTTATTAAATCATTTATAATTACTTTACAGATCAGTTCCAAAAAAGATCAATATTCAGGCTGCCAAGTTGTGGAGAATCCCTTTGATTGATTGGACCATGTTACAGCTTACCTTCCAGAAAAGGGCTGCAGAGCAAATTATGCAAAATGTATTGAACAAACATTTGAATGAGTGGATAACCCACATTAAAAGTGGATTACTACTAAAAGGAAAAGAGAGATTTTCACAACCTGGTGAACTACACATGGCTTTTAATATATTATTCATTTAGTTTATATCTACCATAATGCATTAGTAAATGATTTTTGACATTAAAGCAACATTATGTACAAATTTGCATTTTGTGTGATTTGGCGCCCCCCCACAGGTTCTGAGTGGAACAACACTGTCGTTAATACAAATCCCAGGTCTGTGACAGTTTGTCAGACGTAATGTAGGTGCTAACTACAGACAAAAATCATTACGTCATAACAATGTTATGTGTTGAAGTAAGCATGTATGTAGTACTGTGATCCTACCCTCTCACTGAAGTTACATAGTGCAGAAACGAGTGATAGGGTGGCGGAGTCGCTGAGACAGAGAAAGAGGTACATAATGTTGCTTTAATAACCCAATAACTCTTCATAAAGGAGGCCTCATTAGAAAGCGTTTCCATTTTTTTCTGTGTTTCTACAGCTAGGATTCATTTTTGACTTATGATAATCATTGTTTAAATATTGTTTGTTTTTCCTCACTATCCCATGTTCCAAACATTAATCATTTAATCAATATGATCCTAAAAGGGATTATTTTGTTTCTCATGTATTTTCAGACAAAAACCTCGTATGATTTCTCCCTGAAGTCTTTTGATTCGTACTCTGACTACATGGAGTACACCCTGAATGAGCGCAGCGTCAAAACAAGTGTCTCCTTTGGGTTTGGCATTCCGGGCTTATTTGAATTCGGCTTCCACAAAGATGACGCCAAATACACCAAGTCAGTTCAGAAGCTTCGCCGCGCTTCCGGCAAGGTGAAATATCATTTGTGTTTTCTTTTCTCCTGACTTCCACACAACCTACTGAGTAGCAAAAAAACAAACCAACCCAACAGATTTACAATTTATGCAAATCCACAATACATTTAAGATATCTGCAAAGTATCCCGCTGATTCTCTCCTCAGTCTAACAGCTTTGTGAGGGCCACAGCGGAGCTGGAGTTGGCCCAGTACATGTTGAAGTCGGATGATTTGATGCTTCACTCTGAGTTCCTGCAGCGCCTGCGCTCCTTGCCACAGTCCTATGTTTATGGGGAGTACAGACAGATCTACAAAGACTATGGCACCCACTACATCACAGAGGCATCCCTGGGAGGAGAGTATGAGCACACCATTATCCTGAACAAGGAGAAGCTGCAGAAATCAGGTAATAGATATCAGTCATTGGACATCTTGAGGCAAATCAAATTTGGTTTAATTTCTCAGTTCCCTTATTTACTTCACATCACAAGAATGCATAAAGATCATTATGATCAGATACTGCAGTGGCATCATCTTTAACTTGTCATCCCTTCATCACTGACGTCTGACCGAAGAGTTTTGTCGTTCTAGATTATTCTTTGTCAGACTACAAGCACTGTACACAGGCAGGCATTAAGGGCGGATTAAACATATACGGTGTTTATGTGACGTTGGGGTTTCATGGTGGATCCTGTGACGGCCTCTTGAATGAGATGGGAGGTGAGCTTCCGTGTTTTATCAAACCTCCAGCAGAATGCCTTCTGTTTTACATCAGACACGTGAGCTGATGCTAAAACTCTGAAGTCAATCTGTCTCTCCCCAGCGGACACAGCCAATGGCAGCATGGTGGAGGACTTTGTTGCTGTGGTAAAGGGCGGAAGCAGTCAATCCATCACTGCGTTGGTGTCGAAAAAGCTTCCCACCCCAGAGCTGATGGGGCTCTGGGGCGAGGGTGTACGTTATAACCCCGACTTCATCCGCACAAAAGTGAGTTTTTCTTTCTTTCTCACTTACTTTGTCTACTGCTTATTTATTTGTGTTATGTTTCCTGTCTCCCACCATCTCCTAAAACATTAACATAATTAAAGTAAAGTTTTGGGTAAAAAAATATATTTACAGTATTAATGAGGTAATAATACAAACTCTATTATTTTTTCCATAACTGAATAAACAAGCTGTTCTCAGAGGAAAATAAGGTCCCAGAACACTGTTTGAAGCTAGAAAGGTGGCAGGGTCCGCCACATATTAACAAAGTAAAACAGTATGAAACTGTGTTGTCCTTTAAGGTCAGTTTGTTTATTCAGTCATGAAAACAAAGAGTTTGTTTAGTTAGTTTGGTTAGACATAAAAAATCAGTCGATGAAGATCTTTCTCTTCTGATAAAAATGTCCTCCTCAAAACTCCACAGTGCTCCTTTAACACCTCCTTTTGTTTTTTCTTTATAGTTCACCATCTCAAATTGCAGCTGTAATAAAACTGTCTGCAGGGAATTTGACCTGACTAATTGATGCAAAAACATTTACAAAAAAGTTGGTCTGGGGCACTAACAG
The DNA here is from genome assembly GCF_040436345.1 of Pagrus major. Classification (NCBI taxonomy): domain Eukaryota; kingdom Metazoa; phylum Chordata; class Actinopteri; order Spariformes; family Sparidae; genus Pagrus; species Pagrus major. The sequence continues at coordinate 11,283,987 of NC_133235.1, forward strand.
GATTGGCACAATTACAGCGAGGCAAAGTACAGATCAATAGTGAGTTGGAGTACAGTCAGCAAACAATGCCAGATAGCAACTGTGCCAAATACAAATAGGTTGCCTCACTCCAACACGGTTCAGTCTCAGCATTTGTGGGGCTTTCCAGTTTTCTAAAAAGAAAAACTCAATTCAAGAGAGTCTGAACAGTAAACAGGCCCTTGTTTAATGGTTCCATTTGTTTCTCATTAGACACGGCCGCTGTATGAGCTGGTGACCTCCAGAGACTTCTCCCAAGATGCCACCCTGAAAAGAAACCTGAAGAGAGCCCTGTCAGAGTACCTGGCAGAGGCTAGTTCATGTCGGTGCGCTCCCTGCCACAACAACGGGCTGGCCGTTTTGAGAGGTATCTCAGTTGATATTGCTTGGTATTTACGCCCAAGCACAAGACTATAATGCATAAAAATGAAACTCTGATGATGATTGCAGTGATGGTAATGATATTGGTGATAATTAGCATTTCCATCTCCCTCAACAGGCAACAGGTGTGACTGTATTTGTCCTACTGGCTACACTGGACGCGGCTGTGAGATCACTCAAAGGCGAAAAGGTTAGCACCCAACATCCAAAATACAAAACTGCACACAGCATAACACTATTTTTCTTTCTTTGCTCCAAACCTTCTGAGATATTGACATAATGAGATATGATACGGCCCCTCCTGACAGATATAGGCATTGACGGCAGCTGGAGCTGCTGGGGTGCATGGTCATCCTGCAGTGGGAGTAAAATGACGAGGAGTCGACAGTGCAACAACCCAGCGCCCAGCAACGGAGGCCTGACATGCAGAGGACCGCAGGAAGACTCTACTGAATGCTTTTAAAGCTGTCACACGTCAACACTGACACAAAGAACTGTAGAAACGTTGAGAAGTAGAAGTTTAGTCTGTGGTGTGTTTGTCTTCTCAGTGCGTGGTGTGACAAAATTTGAATAAAACAGACTCACATAAATGGAAATGATGTCTTCAATGAATATTTGATGAAGAATGTAAAACCATGTGTGTCATTTCAGCCCAGTTTCACCTGAACACATCACGTCAATGTCATATTTTGCCTCACCTAGGTGTGAAAAGTTCACCCATATATGAAGGTGCAGTACCCAACAACAAAGTCTGCATAGGCAATAGGCAGTGATAGAAAGTAACTGAGTACATTGACTCAATTGCTGTATTTCTGTACATGTTTGAGGTACTTGTACTTTACTGGTGTATCTCCATTTCCTACTACTTAATACTTCTTCTCTACTACATTTTGGAGGCAAATATTGTACTTTTACTCCACTTTATGTTTTTGTTATATGAGTTACTTTGTAGCTTACATGCTGCATCTGAGCCCGAGCAGCACATTTTAAAGAACTTCAATCTTACTAATTTATAAATGTACAAGACAAGACAAACGAGACTGTGATAAAGCATGGTCGATTGTTTCTGTTTATACAGAACTAAAATAAACCTAAACACACCAAACCAGTCAGACACTGGGAGCGGAGGTGAAAAAGTACATACAGTAGTGCCTTTGAGCAGTAATAAGTACTTACAGATATGTTTTTACCAAATGATTTAAAATCCCACAGATCAAAGTTACACTTGTACCAGTAATGTATTTGAGTTAAAGGAACATCAAAACACACTAAATCATAATTAACACAACCTTTATTTGATTTAAGATGTCAAACATTGTCACATTTCTGAATTATCAGAATATTGTTGGATAAAGAAACAGAAATACTTTAGAAGTTTGTCTTATATTTATAGCATTCTTGTCTGTTTCTCCACTGTCTTCATCATCTTCATCGTCCTCATCGTCCCACTCCATGATGTGATGAATGTTGTCATCAAACTCGAAATCCAAATCGATATAGAGTCGGGGCATGTCTTCAGCAGCACCTCCAAAACCAGGGGGGAGTGGGGCAACATCATCACCTCCACCTACAATACCTACCTGAACCTCACCTGCTTCTTCCTCATCAGAGGAGACATGTCAAGCACGAGCTGTGTGATTAAGGTCCAGAAACAGTCAGACATCGTTCACCTTCACTCATCTTCTTAATAACACTGATCTGTTGGTGCGTTTGAGGAATATCTGACACTAAGTTCATTAAATGTGACAAACTTTGACGCCAAAATGTCTGAATGTTTCCTGATACAGCAACTAAAGCTTTAACAATCATGTCAGACTGTCTCAAGGCCCCACACAGAAGAACGATCACGCCTGTGCATCCTGACGTCATTCAGAACGAACAGTTCCATCGTCTCCATGGCGCACAAATATACATAATTTTTAAAGCATTTTATCAAATTTGGCCCCGTCGCCATTTTTTCCCTCAAATTTCGATGTAAAAATAACAATGTTTTCAAACCTGATTGTTCACACACTGCACACCTGTCCCGCGATATTTAACGCATTCTATCCAACAAATAGTCATTTTACAGGAGAAACCGTCGAGTAAAAGTCTGTTTCCAACAAATCTTATAAAACTCCTTCAATTGTCTACTTCTAAATCCATCAAGTCACACTGATTTCTGTACTGATAAAGCTTTGAACAGTTTCAAAGAGATGGATGATTAAATGAAACAATACTAAATAATGATAAAAGTTGTCTTACCTGCAGGGTCAGGGCCCAGCTCACGGCCGCCTCCCAGCAGCAGGTGTCTCTCGTCGATCCGCGGTCCTCCGATGGTCATTTTTCACCTCTACGTTTTTTTTTTTTTTTTTCAGTAAGTCAATCGCCTCAGTTTCTCCAACAGAGAGTGATCTTTCCACAGCTTGTTTTGCAGCAGGTCAACAGGTCATCTCGTGCCAGAATCCAAGTGTAAAAGGGGAAATCAGAAAGGTGTGCGGGCCTTATATAACTTCTGACCTGCTCACCATTCTGTTGCCATGACAGTCAGTGACGCGCGTGCGTGCGTCCATGAACGTGAGTGAGATTCATCATATTGAATCATTTTCTGATATTTGTTGAATAAATCTTATTTTCAATACTTTATTTTTTATTTTTCAGTGATTTCTTTGCAACAGGTTGTGTTCCTTTCATTACAGCAGAGCTGCTGCAGCAACAAACCGTTGGATGTGTGTCTTTGTCTCCGACATCATGAGTTATAATCACACTGTGAACCTTCAGTGTTCAGGTGTGGAAGCCACCTTGAGACAACAGCTTTGCAAGATACCAATTATTTACACTGGTGCGTCACAATACTGGAATTTCTAACTTAGGATACAACATAACATATGATATCGGTATTCAATACCAATTGACACAACATGGAGGGCAGAACATTTTGGATCTTTATTTAACGATAACTATAACAAGACTCTTGTGCTGTGTGTTAAATTATGGAAGCCTGTGTCCGACAGTTTAAGAAAAATTTGAGGATATGAAAAGGCATAATTTTGACATAAAAGGTCGTAAATATGAGATAAAAAGTCATAGTAATAATTTTGAGATAAAAAGTTTGTGTGTGTGTGTGTGTGTGTGTGAACTTGCTGTGAGACATAAGAGAGAGTGAGAAAGCACAGCACTCTGGTGTATCAGTGCTGCTGAAGAAGAGTATTTAAACTGTTCAGAACATCCAGAATCAGTTTTTATTGATAAATCTAGATTTTTGACAACACTACTTCACACTGGAAGAAGATGAACTACACCAAAGCTAGCCGAGGGAGAACTCTAGTTTGGTTAAAAGTAGTTGACACTACTTTGCACATGTGATAAGAAGATGTTGTTTCAAACATTTAAAAACATAAAAAGCTAAATTATGAAGTTTAGGACTGAGGTTCACTTCCTGTAAGCGTTAGCGTTATCGTTTTGCACAGTTTCCTCATCTAGGGGGAAGAGAGTCCTAATTTCATACTACACACTCATTGTATAACCTGTGTTGTCAAAGTATGCTGTTAATTTACAATAAACACACAGGTGGGAAAGTCTGTTCATCATTTATTCCTACTTGAAATACAGTATGTCATACAGGGTGTCCTGATCGTCAAAGAACGGCTTGTATTGAATGAAAAACACGTTAGGTTGCTGTAAATTAGCACTACAGAGCATCTGATTCTGAAGGAAACGGCACTCTAACAGCGTTGAGCCTGAGAGGAGGAGCCAAGACAGGTCGCCCCGCCTGCATCAGGTGCAGGATTATTACAGGTTCTTGTCCGAGTCTTCCTGCCTGATGCGCAGGATGACCAGGTCCCCCAGCACGACCACGCACCATCTGTCATGACACCTGTGGAGTAATATTCAGATTGTTTTAGAAGTCCAAATTGATCCAAGTTAAGGGAGTTAAATATAAATAAACAACTTCCTGCAATAAGCTTCAATAACCTGCCCATAAAACAAGTCTGGATGCATCAGAGCCGCTGCAACATTATGAATTATAACACTGAAAGGAACCATGCCTGACAATGAGCATGTCAACTTTTAATATTAGTGCATACTTTTGTGAATTCAGGGAATTTTCATGGTATATTCATCCCAATTTTATTGGGTTTTTTTTATTTAAAGGTACGTTATGTAAATTAAAGGTTCATCGTAGTTTTGGGGAAGAAAATTTAATCAGAAGAACTAAATAAACAAACTCTCTTGTTTTCATGGCTGAATAAACTTAACAAACAAAATGACCTTGAAGGACAGCACTCATACTGTTTTATATTGTTTATATGTGGCGGACCCTGCCACCTTTCTAGCGTCAAACAGTGACCTTATTTTCCTCTGAGAACAGCTTGTTTATTCACTTATGGAAAAAATAAATATTTATGAGTTTGTTTTGCTACATCATTATTTTGTAAATATTAAAATTCTGTGATTGAATTTCTTCTTCAAAACTACATAGTGCCCCTTTAAGGAAATGATTTGAATGTGTTCACCTCCACTGCTTTTAATTAGGACAAAAGTCTCACCTGTCCTGAGAGTCTCTTCACAGGCGTCACCCAGGTAGCCTGAGTTACAGTTGCATTTACAGGTGGTACCTTGGAGGACAGGGATGCCGTTGTGCCTGCAGGGGACGCAGCGACAGGAGTCGAACTGCTGCAGATACTCATCCCAGGCCCTCTGCAAGTTGGCCAGTCTAGCGCCTACATGGTCAGCTGCTGTGCTGAAGCGCACTAGCTCATAAATTGGCATGGTCTGGATCATTGGGGAGGAAAGGACAGGGACAGGAAGAGGAAATAGGGAAAAGTTAATGAAAAGAAGATGGCTACAGACGCAGCACAGGTCATAAAATGAGAATGTAACGATTACTTGTGTTTTGTTCATGTCAAATGACTACTGTTTCAAGGAAGTTACCTCATAGTCGACGAGTGTTGGGTTGTATTTGAGGGTCGCTCCCCAGTTCTTGTATGTTTCAGGGTTCCTGATAGCCAACAGGCCACTGCTGCTGTCAACGACCCCCCCCTTCACTAGAGTGACAATGTCCTCAATCACAGCTGAACTGGAGGGCTTTTCTATGTTGAATACGGAAAGAAGCAAATCACATTTGTAATAGAAACTGAGAAGACATTACTGCAACAACCCTTCACATCATTTAACATGGAAATCAGAGCTAATGAACTCAAATTCAATTTCAAACAAAAGGTTTCATGAGGATCTCAGGTAGGCTGAGCTACCAATGGAATTTTGTTGTCTCACCTTCTTTATACGCTCCTTCTTTACCACATGAATTCACACCCACTCTGAGATTCGTTGCTACATAGCTGCTGAGGGGAATGCCTAAGCCAATAGAGGCACCGAAGCATGAACCAGCTTGTTCACCCTCAAGCTCTGTCGGGGTTCAGGAAGAGAAATACAAGACGGTTACTTTACATGACATTTTTCTTGTTAGATGATATTGATTAACAAACTTAGAAAGTTTCACCGTACTTGATCTTGCCATCAATGTTTTGTTGACAACCACAACATATTCAAGGGTCCCTCCCATAGTTCCCCCTGTGACATAGTGGGTACCAAATGTGTTGAAGAAGCGGGAGTATATCCCAAAGTCATACTGCTCGGGGAGGTCCATTAGTGAAATGTAGAAATCTTCATGAAGCATCAGATTATTCGTTCTCATTTTGAAGTGGGCTGTTTGTACTTTGGACCACAGCCGAATGAACCCGAAGTCCTGTGGACGAAAAGGTTTTATTGAGTTTTTATAGAGTTAAGTAATTTTTCTTTTTTCAGTGGTAGGAATGGTAGCTTGGTCTAATAATAATTTAAAAAAGATTCATGAAACTGTTATTATACCCAAAATAATTATCTTTATTTTGGCCACAGACACTTAATACTATTAAACGGAGTTCAAAATGTTGGGTAATACCCTGTTAGTTTGGCATAAAAATGCAAAAAAGCAAACAAGCATGTTGTCCAAAATGTCAAACTATTGATGTGAAAAAAAAAATGACCAAAGCATGGACTACAAACGATAAATACTAATGAATTTAAACATAAGAATATCACACTTGTTATCCATCACCAATAAAACATGTTGACCTGGAGGTCAGTAGATCATACCTGGCTGTTATGCTTCGTTATGTTCCGGAGAAATTCAGATTCCCGACTTCCACTTAAACCCCCTTCGATATAATAGATCCCAACTGTGACGCCGAGATTGAAGGAACTCATTTCTTTCCTCGCTTTTAGCATGCTCATCATATCATCATAGTATTCGTGAGAGCCCTCTGACGTAGCTTCAGCCTGTCACAAGTCAAACATTAAAATGTCAAAATGTCTCAGTTTAAAGAGCCCATTTCTTAAGTTACACAAAGAAATAAATCATAACGTTACAATACCACAAAACGGTAGGTGTGGTAGTTGTAAGGTTTCCTGTAGTTCTTCTCATCTTCATTGTAGTGCAGGTTCTCACAGAATGAGTCATAGCTGAATTTCCTCCATTCACCATTGTAGACATATTCGCACTTTCCTCCAAAGTACTTAGGGTCGAGTACATGATCCACATATTCTCCTGTCAAGACGTTGTAGCTGGGCAAAGTGGAATAATTCAAGTCGCATGTCAATGTATTTGCTAGCTGCTAGCTTGATGCAAAGCATGTATAGCATGCTAACCAGCTAGTCCCAGCCCATCCTGGTCTAAAGCTCCTGTGCGATGTAAACACCAATATTTCCCTGGTGCTCTAAGCCCCCAGTCTGGACTGCTAGCTGCATGGCTAACTGAGCTAACTAGCGAACGCAGCTAATGTTTGCTACAGTAAGCGGTTACTTTAATATGCTGCCCCCTATTTGTTTTGAGTGGGAATTCAACTGGTGGCCAATTCTTACATACTGCACCTTTAACTAAAGTATGAGATTGAATGAGACATGTATCAAGAAAAGGAAATAATGGTGTGATGGGATGACCTGTGAAATTATTTTCACAGCAATTTGCAAGCCAAAGAATATTGATTTTGATGTGTCCTGGTAAATCAAGCCTTTACTTTGCCTTTAAAACCTTCTTTTATGTGATGAAATTATAAACCAAATAAAAAAATAATAAAAATAAAAATAACACCAGTATGGCTATGCAGTATTCACCCTTGAGTAGCACGTTCAGCTCCAGGGATTGGCAGCAGGGTAGAACACTTGTCGTTTCTCTCGTTGATGGTTTCACAGCCGTCTTCATCAGAAAAATCCTCACAGTCTGCCTCTCCGTTACAGCGAAGAGATTGGCTGATGCAGCGCCCTGTATAGATAGTGAGAGTCTCACTTACATTTACATGTACTAATATCTCATCACACCTACAGACAGAGAATGTGCTATCTGAGCAGTTGTTGATGGGACTTGCCAGTTTCAAGGCAGGTGAAGCTCTCTCCACAGTAATCTGGCACCAGACACTGTGTGGTTGCTTTTGGACATTCTTGCCTCTCCCACAGTGTCCCAGTGCACTCTGTGCCGCCAAACTGTGAGGGCCTCTCCAAGTATCGGAAACGGAACTGAGCCAGATACAAAAATAATTAAACTCACTCTGTACGCTCACTCCTTTATACCGTCATTAGAGATACAGATCCACACAAAAATGCTTGTATTGCTTTATGTCCAAGGTGGTGGAGCCAAAACCATAAATACAATAATTTTCTGTATTCCACAGAGCTACGCAACATTTGATAAGCAGTGTCTAGAAGATACTAAATAAATGGAGAAAGCCAAAGATGTCAGGAACATTGTAAACCCAAGGCCCCCCTTTTTCTTTTTTTTTCTTTTTTTTTTTTTTACCTTTTTGGAGCCAGAGTACTGGTTACGTATAATCAGTACTCCCTTTGGACCAATTGATCTTTTGAATTGATCTGATATACCTGACAAAAAAGACTGTCCACTTTCAACTCCAGTGTTTTTGAAGACAGTAAGCTGTCTAAAGATTTTGGAAAGATTTACGCAATTTACTGAGAAAAACGTCCTTACCTGTTTGTCCGTGCAGGAGTTACATGCAGTCCATGATGACCACCTCCCCAAAAGACAGTCAATAGGTGTCGGTTTGTTTACAGCTCTGGCCCTCCTTGTCACATTCCCACTGGCCCCCCAAAAATATCCATTATCATCTCAATTCGTCTCATAATAATCATGGTGCATGGAATATATTAAATCACTGCTACCTTGATGATATCAACTGAACATAAGAAGTTTTGAAGTAATACTTTACCTGTTTTCAGCAGTTGTCCATGGCCTCCACGTTGCATTCACAAAAGAGCCAACATTGATAAACAGAAGTGTGCATAAAGTCAGTGGTATATTAATACATATCTTCATGCTGAAAATGAGAAGCTAGTCCTTAACATTAAAATGCAACATCACAAAACAGCTGTTCTGGAGTTCTAGCACTGCAGTCTTGATCAACCACAGTGAATGATTGATCAAGAGTAAACACATGCTCTTACAACAGTTGGGAAATCTTTGTCTAACGATCTATGACCCCCATTTCCCATCATCACCCCCTCAAACACTGTATCAATGTATCAACAGTACTAGTACTTCAAGCACCTTGAAGTGGAACACAAATATTTGCCTTTTTAAACTACCAACCAGGGAGATGATCCACTTATTATTATTGTTTTTATTATTATTATTATTATTATTACTTGTATTACTATTTTAATGTAGATTTAATCGATTAAATGATAGCACGTAACCTGATAAATTGCCTACAGTGATGTCACTCAGTGGCTACGTTGCATTGTGGGTAATGTAGGCACATGTTTTATAAATTAAGAAGAATGTGTAGAATAAAAAAAGTTGACAGGCTGTCTCTGGTCTGCTGTAGTGGAAGTGGAGTGCAAGACCAGTCGACTGCTTTTCAAAACCTGGCGCCTACATTACCCACAATGCAACGTAGCCGCTGAGTTACATCACTGCAGGTAATTTATCAGATTACGTGCTGCTTCCTCTGGAGACACAAAGGGTTTTATACTAAGTTTACACAAATGCAGCAGTACTCAACAAGACCTGTAAACACACTTTAATGAGTAAAATTAATGAATTTACCCTTTAACATACACCGTCGCTTCCGACGCTTCTGATTGGTCAAGCATGAACGGGCACGTTATCAGGTCACGCGCAGCACGCAGGTGCGTCTCACGACTCTCGGCGGCGCGTTCAAATTGTTTGCAGTAGCAGAAACTGTCTGTTGGATCCACGCAGCTGACAGTTCAGACCGCTCTCCTTATGTTCAGACCTGCACAGTGATGTTCAGACAGAGCTACAATGGAGGAGGTAACTTTATAAAGATTATTTTATGACTTACTTTAGCTTGAGGGCCGTTAGAAGAGAGCTAAGTTTAGCTAACTAGCCCCTGTGCTAAGTTAGCCGTTATCTCATGTTTTTACAAGTTCACGCTGTACAATCTGTGGCTCAGCTTGTTTATCACAGTTTTAAATGGTGTAGTTTATTAAAGGGTTGGTAGTGTTATCTAGTCAGACAGCTAATATTGGTTTCACCACCTCAAAACAGTGTGAAAATTGAATTTCTTATGTGGTGCCCGCAGCCTTTAGGCATTACATTAAAACAATTTTAGCAGCATCTTTTCTGAGAACTAGTGTACCTGTTATTCTGGTTAACCCAAGTACCTCAATGTCAGTAATAATTGGTTAATTGGTAAATAGTTTTGTTTAAAGTTTTGTTGGAAAATGTAAAACTGTCCATCACAATTCCTAAAATACCCAAACCTGAAACATATTCAGTTTACAAACGTTAAAGAGAAAAGCTGGAACCAGAGCACTCTGAATCTACTTCTTAAAGAATGACTCAAAATGACTGATTGATCATCTAAATTGTAAGCAATCAATGTTAATGTTTCTGGGAAAGAGTTGTTCAAAGACAATTTCCATTCACCTAAATTGTATAATGGTTGAAGCAGAAGTTAATTCAAACCCTCAGCATGTGAAACCACAACTATCTGCATACTAACAAGTTACCACAAGAGAGTGAGTGAGAAAAGGGTGCTTGTAATTTTGGTAAACCAACCCTTCAATTATGTTGTGTCAGCATTGGGTTCTGGCTTCCTAAATTAACCATCTTGAGTAAATTGTCTGTGAAAGTAACAGACATCTTATTAATCTAATGATTGATGATATTTTTTCTGGAGGGATTGATCAGCTTCCAAGCTCTGAGGGCCAAGTTTCAGGAGGAGGCCCTCCTGGCTCATTCCAAAACCAGTCGACCAGCTGTGGCAGAGAAGCCCAAACACCTTCCTCCTCCTGGAGGTCACTGCAGCTCCGTGGTTAGCAGTATTCATATCGCTGTAGAAAACAAGACACCAGTGGTTCCCCGGGTCATCTTCAGAGATGGGCTGCGTTCATCTGGAGGCAAGCGACCAATTTTCTTTCCACCACACTCTCAGCAGACCTCCCCCTCATCCCCGCTTCCTAATGGAGAGGGCACAACTAGGCAGTCCCTCAAAGACCGACACATGCCTCTGGTGCTTCCTGTCCTGCCTGTTAAAGAGCAGAAGACAGAACTGCCAGCCAGAAAGGAGCATAAACTGGAACCAGAGCCAGGGAAAGAAGTCCTGCCACAAACTAAGATCAAGAAGAAAGGTTTGCTGCTTCCTTTCAAGTCAGCCAAAGCATCAAAAGTCAGCTCAGAAAACAGAGAGGAGCCTACATACGCTGATTTGACCACCAGACCTTCCAGCGCTCCCGGCGAGTTATCCTCGGTGGAAAAACAAAGCACAGAAGATGGGATTTATCTCCAGAGTGACCAATCAACCAGCGATTTACCCCACTCCAGCCCAGATATCTCAGACACAAGTGTTGACTCTGACAACAAAATCATGAGCACCTTGGAGCGGGCCAAGAAGAAGTTTTCACGCAGGCAGATGTTGATCTCTGCCAAATCTAAGAGCTTGCGTTCCCCCGACTACATTTCAAGAGACAAGGTGTTCCCTTCGCCGCCAAAGAACGGTGAAAGTGTCGAATCAGAGCTACCTGTACCGCCACCAGTGTGTCTACCACACCTGGCTTGTTTTTCTGCTCGGCCTTTCTTCAAAGCCAATACTGCAAGCAGTGAGTTACATTCAGTGATAAACATTTTTTTTATCCACATCAGACTTGACTTTTCAGATAAGTTTTCTAAAGCATTTGTGATATTGTATTTCCCGATGGCTAGGGCCTGTGTTGGATACGCAGATTGGCAGGGATAAAGCTGAACCTCCCTCTGTCAGGACTGGTGAACCTCATCCACCCTCTGTTCCTCCAAAGAAGCCTCTACCTGACCTGAGCTCACTGGGGCCACTGTCACCGAAGCCTACCAGACCCCCTTTTGTAGATCTCAGCTGTTACCATCTACCCACAGCTAACGGTATGTTGACTTGCATTAATGTTTTTGCTTTTGTGTCTTCGGTATGTTTGTCAGCAGGATTATGGAAAAATTACCTCCCCAATTTTTTATGTAAGTTAGTGGCATGGGCCACAGAAAAACCCTTTTAAGTTTTGGAGCGGATCTGATTCTGGAGGCAAATGCACAAATTATTTTTCACTTGGCGGAATAAATGCCATACATCTTAAAGTCCAGTAGGTGGTGGTAAAATTCAATAGTGGCAAAACATAGCCAACTGTAGAAACACGATCACTCCATGTGGCAATGCAATACTGTGCTGACACACGATAGAGAGACATTCACTAAAGACTGCAGCTCCTTCAAGACGGGAGCTCAGAAGGGAGAGAGGGGAATTCTGGGAAACTAGTTTTTAGCCAGCTGGCTTTACTGTGTGTTTAGCCTATGTTTTACATATCATGCAATTGATTTTACTTTTACTCACAATCATACTTGAGTAAAAGTAAAGATATCTTGTTAAAATATTACTGTGGTGAAAGGGCAACTCACCCATACAAAATGTTATGTATTGGCTATTAGATGTACATGTTTACATGTATTTATATACTATATACAATGGATTGACCAATTATTGGCCTGGACAATTATCCAAACTTATATTCAACATTTTTCTGATTGTCGGAATCGGTGAAGGGTTTGTACAGGTGCTGTAAATCCTCAAAAACACTTGAATTTCAATGTGGTGTGTTCAAGGTTTAAAAAGTGCTTGGATTTTGGAGAAAGTGCTTGAAACTGCTTGAAATTGTAACTGCATTACTTCAGTAATAAATGGCTATCTGCTTGAAAGGGTTGACTTTGAATAGAAAAGTCAGAGCAGCGGAGAACCAATGATTTATCGACATTGAAGTTCTGTTTAGTCAATGTTTGAGTGTTTTGTATCAGCTCAGCCAGGTTATACAGGATGCCAAGTGTACTTACACACAGGTGACACATTTTGAAAAGAGGGTAGACAGGACACTATCTGCCATCATAGTGGATCATAGTGTGTGTTTTTTAAAAAAAAAAAAAAAAAAAAAATGTGTGTGTTTTTATTACTATTGTCAATGAAGGCTTTACCTGTATATGGTTATTGAAGATGTATGTCAGGTAGTTATATATGGCCAGAATACTCTTATAATAATATTAAAGGCCATCAAAAAGAAAAAAAAAAGTCAGCCAAACTCTGCCTGGAAAAAGCTTGATAACACTTTAATTAACCATGAAAGAGGTGTAGGAATGCTGTCAGAGTTTTGTGTGTGTGCTTTTTTTAAAATCTGATTGCAGATAAAATTAATTTATTTAAAAAAGCATTTCTTTGGCTCTGATGCAGCGTGCAATCTGTAAAGTCACGAGAAGTTATCAAATAAATGTGATTGAGTGAAAAGCACAACATTTGCCTCTAAAATTAAGTGATGTGGCAGTATGAAGAACCAGAAAATGTAAATGCATAAGTACAAGTACCTTAAAATTGCACTGAAGTACAGTACTTGAGTAAATGTACTTTTGCATTCCATCACTGCTTACTGACATCCAAATGTGAATTGCCTGCAATCAACACCAGATATATTAAGAGCAAATTTTCAAAATGTACGCTTCACAAGAACAAACGGTAGTATTGACCATGAAGTTTGCAGTTGCAGATTCGCCTCGGTGGAGGTAAAAGCTCTTCTAGCCCTGCCCTGCCCTTCTAGGTCAACTTTTGTTTCCCCTCTCTTGTGGCTACAGACTGAAGAATATGACAGCATAGAGGTGTAATTTACTTGGACTGTATTATTTGTGCTGCAGTTTACATTATACTTATTTGTGGTAAAGTTGAACATCTGTTCAAGTGCTGATTTTGGTTTCTTATTATAGAAGTGTCTCCAGGTCTTAGCCAAGCACCAATTGAAGAGCCAGAGTCCGAGGCCCCATCATCTGTACTCGACGCTCCAGAGTTTCCCGACTTTGAGAATTCAGAGATGGAAACAGCAGAGGGTGAAACTGTTGACATTGGTGCACTTGAACTGGAGGCCTTGCATGTAGTCAGCACTGACCTTCTTGTACCAGATGACTGCGGGGTCTCCGATTTTGAGCATTCACTACCTGACCTGTCAGGGTGTGACCCTGTAGAGCCCCTTATGAGCTCTGGCATTCAAGATGTGAACCTTGGCAGTCACAACATAATACCCCTTGATCTAGCCAGCTTCCCTGCACCAATAAACCTTTCAGAGTTCCCAGAGTCTGCTGTGCCAGAGCAGTGGTCTCAGAGTGAGGAGGCGAGCCTAGACCCTCAGTCCAACTCTCAAGCTGATGAGACTTATCTGGGAGCTGCTGAGTCTCAGTCTGGTGCACATGACACAGACAATAGTTACCATGCAGCAGTGGATGATGGGATTAATCCACATCCAAGGTGAGTTTTGTTGTACCTGCAATCACACTTTGATTCTTTTTTTTATTTTTATTTTCTTGACATTTCAATATTTAATGACAATTTATTGTTTTCCTCCCCTGTAGTGTGTATCAACAGGACAGTTACTATGAAGCTTGCGATAATGTGTATGAGGATGTCGAGAACATCCACAAATTTGTCTTGGGCCAGAACTCACGTAAACGTAAAGGTGGTCTGAAGAGTAAGAATGTTTTCTTAAGACAGTGTTTCTTCACAAAATAAGACCTTTTGCAGACATTTATTTTCCCTGTTAAACTCTTTTTACAGATCCCTATGCTGACAACCACCACATGGTAACAAAATTTTTGATCTAATCCACTTTGAGTAATGAGTATGAGTAAGTAATAAAAGAACAGTTAATGTTTATGGCCAGAGACACACTGGAGAAACGTACTTTGTTTAACTCTCTGTATTCCCATTGGAACAATCTGTGGTCAATTAAAAATCATGTGTGTTTATTTCAAGAAGGAGGAAGCGTGTCTAAACATATGGCCGCGGAATCTGTGGTATGTCTTTCTGTTTTTTTTAAAACATACAGTCCTGTTTTTTACCATTAACATCGTTTTTTTGCCAGATGGAAGACAGCCATTGATTTTTCTTCTTCCTCCTATGTAATCAAACTGTAGGGGTGGTGCATCGGGAGAACATGCTCATTCGGCCCACAATCATGTCCTCAGGTATGTTACACATCTCCCTCTCTCGCTGGTGTTTTGGTAAAAATATGACATTGTACAGCCTTTTCACTTTGTTTTCACATTAAAAAAGTTTTTGTCATTTTTATTCAGTTGGGTTTTTTTTTTTTTTTACCAGCATATGGTCCCATTTATATTTCAGGTGGTACATCTAGTCTTTATGGAAAGTAAGTTCCTTTTTGCCACTGAACAGTTCAATTTGTTTTCAGTAAAGGAAGCCAAAGCCCCAACGCTGCAGAACATAAAGAACGGAAGAAGAGGGAAAAGCAGCGACTCGAGAAGGAGAAAAAGGAACAAAAAGAAAGGGAGAAGAAGGAAAATGAAATGAAAAAGAAGTTCAAAGTAAGTTAGACAATCAATTACTTTAGTAAGGCCTGTAATTATTTTTATTCAGTATTGGTAGACTTTGACTTGTTGACTTTTTCTAAAAAAAAATATGAACAAATCAGCTCAAGGCTGTAATTTACAATAAATTCTCACCTTGGCATTATGCATGACGGCACTCTTATTGCTGAGATTTTATTTTCTCTAGGTGACCGGTGAAGAGGAGCCCATGTACCACGCCAGGGTGATGGTGGCTAACAAGGTTCGTAAGAATGACCTTCCTGTAAAGAGCGGGGACACAGTCGGCATCATTCGCACCACCAGCTGCCCCAAAGGGAAATGGTTGGCCCGAGACGCCAACCACAAGTGTGAGTTTAGACGTAGTGTTTTGTTTTATAGTGTTAATCTCCACCCATACTGATACATTTTCATTTTAAAATGCACAACTTTTGCTAAGTTTCTGCTCCGTTTCTGGTGTTGCAGACGGTTATATTTCAGTCATGAATGTGGAACTAAATATCAAGGAGATGCTGGAACTTGGCAAGAAGGCCCAAGCAGCTGGACGAGGAGGCAACATGGAGGGAGATACCATCAGCATTGGGAGCAGGTACTGGGTAGCTCGCTGATAATAATCTTTGGTTTCTCAATTAAAAACAGTTTGTAACCAGCTTTTGCTTGCCAGTCCATCAGTATGTGTCATGATCAATAAATCATAACTCTTATCTTTGTTTTGCAGATCCTCGAGCCACCCTGTACTAACAAGCAGCTGTAGGTATCGGCAGCCTCTGCCCAAACACATGAGACTCTATGGTTGACTTACTGTTGCTAGCCTGGTTGTACTGTGTCCTCTAAGCATAACTTTACATTAGCTACAGCCTAATAAAGACAGCAAATACAAAGTAAACTGGTTGATATAATGTATGGGCTTGTTGACTGACAGAGAACAGGTGCACGGACTGGCAACAAGTCCAAAGTCTCACACAGCCAAAGCCTGGCCTGAATAACTTAACTAGTTGTCATCTGCTTGACAGCCTTGTGTTGTTTTATGATTGTGAAGGAATTCCATGTAAGCGGAGGCCTTTTTTCATATTACCCTGCCAAACATCTATCAACATGCACACTGTGCTTAATCAAACTAATTTGTTTTTCCACAGTCACAGATGACAGTGAGGAGTGGGCCTGTGAAGATGAGACCCTCTCTCCCTTCAATGAAAGCCAGTAAGACTGACAAGTTACATGTTCTTTGCTGTGGCTTGGCCACATAAGAGTACATTTAATTCATTCCCTCTGAAAGATATGATTGAATTTATGTATCACACAGTATATATAATTATTTTCTGTCTTCACTCTCACTCTATAGAAGCTTCCCCCAGCAAACTGCCTCACTGCCTGAGATGTGTGAGTGCATTTTATATCCAGTCCTTTTGAAGTGAAAACATGAGAACAGAAGAGGCTTTTTTTCTTGCTCTCAGCCTTCTGGTTTAGTGGTTGTTTCATGCTATGCATTGACATATAGCAGATTGCAACATGCCTTTGATGTGCACTTTTACCATGTCGTTTCCTGACTCCCCCCCCCTTTACTCCGTCTTACTGTCCTTACATAACTCACCCCCAACCTTCCCTCGCCCACCCATCTCTGCCATTCATGTGTTGGCTTTGATAGCATGTGGCCATGTCGGCGCCCAGCACACCCTGAGCGATGCCAACCTGGAGGACCTACACACACAGTGAGTCTCAGGTGTCGAAGTAGATACCTTGGCACGTTTCTTTTGTTTACCATTTATGTACATAAATCTTCCTACATCCTCTTCTTCTCAAGACTGAGTGTGTTGTTATCCACACATGAGCAACTTAATACTAAACATTAGAGAGAAGAAGAATAGCATGGAGAGCTAAAGAAATTGATAATTGGTAACCTTATACACCAGTCCTTGAAAGAAGTAAAGCTTTTTGGTCTGACTGTAACATGTTTCTTGTGTCCTCTAGTAGCATCCGAAGACAATACTGTAGGGCTGCAAACAACAGTTGTTTTCATTTTCAAGAAATCTACAGATTCACTTAATGAATCTACTAATCATTTCTTCTATATAAAAGAAAAAAGCCCTGAGGTGAGATATCCAAATAGCTTGTTTTGTCCAACCATCAGTCTGAATCACAAAGATTACAAAGAACAGTAACATTTGACAAGTTAGAACGTGCAATTATTTGGCATTTTTGTTTAAAAAATGATTAATTCTTAAGCAAAATGGAAATCATTTAACTTTCTTTCCATTGTCTAATTCATTAATTTACTAATTGTTTCAGAACAACATCAAACAGCCAAAAAGTTTGAGGTAGAAATAAAAGGATATCATTACATCAATTAGAAAAAGTCTTCAGTTACATCAACAGATCAAAACTTTAAGTCTTTTATCACTGAACTGGAACAGACATTTGGTTTTGTGCGTCATCACCCCTCTGTCTGCATGTTTAATGGTGGAGCCCACCAACAGTAACTCCGTGCTTTGTGAACTTCTTAAAGTTATGGCCGACTGGACACACACAGCAACAGCAACCTTGTCAATCTCTCTCCTAGTAGGAGGGAGAAGAAAGGTTGATTTATTGAAATGCAGTTACATTAAATCAAATTAATTATTTAATCACAAGCAGCCCAAAACCATTTTATCAAAGCATTAGAATAAGAAACAGGCCAACACTGGTCTAAGTATTTAAAGTATCAGTTCAGTCTGGGGAAGTTTGTAGTCCACATAACAATTTTGGAGCTTCACAGCAAAACAGCATTGCAGCATTCTCCTAAACAACTGATATAGTTGGGGACTTGTTTTAAAATGTTTTTTAAAAAAACAACCAAAAGTACACAAAGTGTCATACAACTCATACTGCATAGTCCAAGTCTCCAGAAGTTCTGAGATCCCAAATTCATTTGAAAAAGTAGCTGTTTACACCCATATTTAAGCTAAATCCTTACTGTAAAGGCTAGGCTAGGCTAAAAACCCACACCCTGTCTGAAGTGTCAGATGCACAAGCTCGACCGTGTGTCGAGGGTGTCATTTCAAATCCATTTTGGAACTCAGAACATTCAGAGACTAGGATTACTATTAAATGTTTGGTTTTTTCCATTTTGAAAGAAGACCCCATCCACTGCAGTTGTGTGTGATAATGCTGCAACGCTGTTTTGCTGTGAGGCTCGACAAATGTTTTATGGACTACAGAACTTCACCTCATTTTCCATCGACATGAGACTGCGTAGATAACGGCTTAATTTTAATTTGCAGATTAATTTATCCTTTAAATCTAGTGATTTCTAGACCCTTTTCACGGCAAACATTTTGACTTGTCAAAGCTGGAAAAGCACAGGTGTGACCAATAACACTAATGATGGCTCCTTTCTATTAAGTGTCCCAGGAAGGCATGTCAGTGAGTGAGCATGTACATTACCAGAGCCCTGGAACGAGCTCACCTAAGTGGAATGCAGCCGTCATTAATGTTATAAATTCCACCTGGGCTTTTCCTGCTGTCCAGCCAGAATGTCTGCTGTGAAAAGGGTCCATCAGGTAGTTGTTTCACAGTTACTGCATTGGATTAGAGTATTTTGTACGGGTGCTCCTCGCCCCCTGTAGGCCATTGATGAGTATGAAAACTAGTATGTTCAGTAGTAAAACAAGTAGGGATGCATGATATGGATTTTTTGTTCAGCCAATATGATAACCGATAATAGAAACCAACATTTTTATGCTTTTTCATGCACACCTGAGTGTAAGAGAGGCTAAGATGTAGTGAGCAAAGATGGTTTATTTGATATTCCACAGCTGTGATAAGATTTTATGGTTAAGCTTGAAGACTTTTTCCCTCATGTTGTGTTCTTCTTGTAAAAAAAAGTTTACACCAGTGATGACATGTTTGGCTCATGTCTACATTGTGTGGCTCTACACAGATGCAGCAGTTTGGTGTTATGAGGGCGAAAACAGCGTGTTTTCTGTTTGTCTTCTCTGTTTATTGGCTGCTCACAAAACAACTGTAAAGGTGCATAACACCACGTACTGTGTGTAGATGCTGCACTTGTTAAGCCAACAAAAGCGATTTGGCTTTGTATTATCTTATATGTATTATCTTTAACTGATAGTGTAAATTTTCCATTATCGGGACGATAATTTATTTGTCCAATATATATATTGTGCTTTTCTTAAAAACAAGTCCTAACAGTTTCTCTTGTTCACCCTTTAGGACCAGACATGAGGCCCTGCAGAAACTAGCCATCTTCTTTCAACACAGCAAAGATGAATTCGGTGACTTCCCTGATAGTGGAGGAGCCACCCTGACAAAGTACAGTACTCTTTTCCATTATCTCAACCATTACTTTCTTCCTGAAGTCCACTGACATCATATTCAAAAGCTGTTAATGATATAAAAATGTTTCTCAAGTTACTTATTTATTTATTTTTTCCCTTTATCCATTCTATCCTATGAAAAGTGCTGAGACACCAAGTAAGTTCATAGAGTTTGTTTCCATGACTCCACTGTTGTCACCACTTATGTCACTCTCACTGATAATGGTGAAGCTAAGAGGAGGGTGCTTACAAATCTCTTTAAACAGTCTCAACACTGGCGTCTTGCCTCTAATGGAAAACAACTTGTGTCTGTACATTTATCTGATTCTTGTAACCTGGAGACATGGTGCAGGAGAGGCTGCAGAGACAGTTCAAAGTTAACGTGACATTCTGCTTGTCTTCATCCAGACTTCTTACATGCTGTTGAGGAGCCTCCATATCCGTGAGTGTTTTTTTTGTTCTAATCGGCAAGCTTGGCTCTGTTTGATCCTTATTTATATCTGCAGAGCACTCATAGATTATGCATTCTGCTCATGACCTGTGATGTCCCATTGTGTTTTGTATGACAGTGAACAGGAGGTTGACTTCACAGAGCTGGAGCTCCTTCCTCCCCCACCACTATACGCTGACACTTTCTAATCACAACATTGGGTAAAATCAGGGCATGTCTATGAAAAACTGTACAGCTTACTTTTAGGATTTGATACCATGAATGATATCTGCCATGGAGACTATATTATTATATATTAAAAAATATAGTTTGACCCTCTACAATTGAGAAAAGAAACACATGAACGAAGCTGCTGATGTGACTGTACTGTTATTCTGATTCACCTTTTTGTTGAGTTTGTTGTACATATTTGTACATTTTCACATTATGTTCTACACTTTCCTTTTCTGTGATGTTACTGTTGATGTAGCACTAATTGAATCATTGCACTTCATCCAAAATAAATTACAATAGCAAAGTTGTAACACAGTTGTTCACTTGTAGTAGCTTACATTTAAGGATTTTTTTGTGAATATGTTCTTTGCATTTTCTTTTGTTTCCATGTTACATCTAATAAATAGTTGCCATTGATTTATGCTTTTGATTACTTTCATGACGTTGAAACAGACCGCTGGAACTAACACAGTGTATACAGTGTAGCTGCTACAGACCTTCCTAACATTTAGTATTCCACTCCTGAGATAATTGATACAAGGTGGCATGTATATATGGCTGTTCACCAAATTATAACTTCTGCAAAGGGAAAAATCTAAAGTATTAAAGGAGACCTGTTATGCTTTTCCCTTCCCTTCAGTGTGCTCTATACGTAGGTTCTTGTGCATATAAAAGGTCTCAGAAGTTAAAAAATCCAGTCTTTGCCAATGGGAGCTCCTCTGTCCCACAGAAAACCCTGCTCCTGAAACACCTCGTCAGTAGTCCCGCCTTTAATTCCATGACTTTGTGACATCACACTACGTCACCATGTCACCCATTTGCATAATGTAAGTCTATATTCACTGTAGAAGTAAAGCTAACAGGAGGCAGAGAAACAGGACAGAGCCGAGCAGAGACACGACCGGACCGGTGCTGGCTCAGCCGTGTGTGAGTTGACCATTCAGAGCAGACTGGGTTTTGGGGAGGGGGGCCTAAAACAGCATTTCGGACAGGGGGGTGAGAGAGCGCTGCTGCAGTGGTCAGTATGAGCATTAAAGCATGTAAATCTATTCTAGTAGGAACCTAAAATAAAATCATGAACCTGAGAATTAGCATTATGTGTCTCTGATTGACAACCTAACCTCTGACCACATTAGGATGAGAAATACTTTATTGATCCCTGAGGGGGAAATTTGATACATTACAGTCGCTCCTTCTAGAATAGAAATGTCACAGCATAGAGAGATGATAAGAACATGTAAACAGAATAAACATTGTAGCCTGTTTGCATCTTAACACCATCTAAAAGTTAAAATTATTAATTGATATGATGTAATATCATGATTAAAAACATTTGTAGCACTTGAATCATATCTTGTGCCCAACCACAGACCGATGGAGGACAAATGGAGAATTGTTTGCACAGAGGAAACACTGATGTGCTTCTGCCCTGAGACATTTTCATTGTTATCTGGCTGACTGTGCTTTGTGAAATCCCCCTTGTTACTGCTGTGCTGCAGCACCAAGAGGTGAGTGTGGGAACGAGGCAGTGTGAAGGAGCTGCCATATGGCATTAATTGAAAGAGGAGGGGCTGGAGGAGGGGCTTCTTGGAGGGGCTGTCACAGGACTCTCACTACATCCAAGGAAAGGAGTAAAGGATGGTCAGAAGTTAAGAGGAAAGCGAGCTGTGATCGTTAGAGGACAGACAGGAACCGGTGGTCAGCGTTACTCTCTCACCAGACTAGCATCAGCACAGACTCGCATGACTACTCCTCCTTAGGATTCAAGTAGAAAAGTAGATAGAAGATAAAGGGAGCAGAGCAAAAGCTAGAAACAAGTCCTTCATTCCGTTTTTATCTGAACCACAAAACTCGCTTTAAATGCAACGCTGTCTGATTTATGAGAAGAACATGGCAGCCGAGACGAGGAACGGCGGGAGTTCACTGAACAACAATAACTGCAAAGACCACAGCAGGAGAAAGTTGCTGGTGGGAGTGGATCTGTTCTGCTTGTTTCTAGGTAAGAGTCCCTCTGTATGTTAATTATTGTCTTCAGTAACGTGTATCACAATACTGCGAGCACTTCTGGTGCTCAGCTGTGAATTTAAGGCTTTTACTAATCTCCCTTTGTCACTAATGTAACTAATATCGTTTTCAACATTAAGCTAGCTACTTAACTTTATTCATGGTGAAGCTAAACCTAACTCTGTCTTGTTTCTCAGCTAAGTTACTGTAAGTTAACCTTCATGTACTGTAGGTTTAATATGATATTCCCTTTAGCTTTCTTGTTATATTGAAGATGTTTTATATGAATACGACTGCCTAACTTTACCTGTACTTCGTCAACTACAAAGGAAAACGACGTTTCTGTTGCTAATGTCCTGATGGGATAAGCTAGCTAATTTTTAGCTAAATTAAACTTGAATTGAAACTATGAATATAGAGAAAACTAGTAGCCTTACACTTCAGAATAACTTTTTTTTTTTAATGTAAATTTTTGGTTAATTAAACATTAGTTAATACTTTCACAGTATAACTGGTTGATAAATACTGCATAGTTCATCTATAAACATGATTTGGATAGTGAAATAACTAGTACTTAAGACTTAATTAACTTTGAATTTACCATTAATTAATGGGTTTTATGAAATGTTACCAAAACAACTAATGTTATCCTAGCTAATTCACATATTAAAACACTTTTTGTTAGCCTAAATGCTTTAGCTACCACTTAACATTAAAGTTACACCAGCTCGACAAACAGCGTTGCCTAAGCAACAAGTGATGTCCCATCAGCAATTGTAGCCTACACATGTAGCTGTAACCGCTATTAAACTACATATTTTCCAAAAATTACATTAGCTAGAGGAAGTCTGTTTTCCTCAGAACCCCACCAATAAAAAAAATAGTGCTGTCAAAGAGAAATAATAAATTGCTCCTGGAGGGATATATTTCTTTGGTCTCCACCCACACCTGTACTGGAGCTCCTCTTGCTTTGACTCCTCGTTATATTTTCCAGAGTGGCTCACATTCCCCACCGACAGGAATTCTCTTGATCCCAACATCTGGCTTAATATATAAGTGTGTGTGGAGTAATTAAGGGAAGTGGTGAAAAGGTCAGACCTGAGTGTGTGTGCATGTTCATCAGCACAGGTCCTGTGATCTTCAGCAGCTGCAGACAGCGGGTTAAAGTTATTATTGTGGGTGAAACATTTCTGCATTGAAGTTTGAACCCAAAAGTCCTGCAAAGGGTTTGCCAGTCCTCGGGGCTTAACCTTTGATCATTCACTAATTTTCCCATTTTTTTCTCTGGTATAACCATATGTTTCCAATGTGTCCTGTGCAAGATGAGTGGAAGAACATGATTGCAAACAGCATATCAGTGCTACAAAATTAAAATTGTTGCAACCGCCTGGGAAAAGCACCAAACCATCCATTGTTGAAACAATCCCATGAAAGATCTACAGCATAAACAGTCCTTTTCTGACAAGCTATGTTTAGTTTTGGTGTAGTTTTTGTCTCTATGGAGGGTAAATCCCCATGTTTTGCTCTCTATGTACATAACTCCCCACAGAGAAGCTTGTCAACAAACCACCAGTGTTTTGTTTGGATAAAGATGTGGTGTAAAGAGAGCAGCCACAAGGAGGAAATGGTTGGTCTTTACTGGTAATCACCACTCTTCCATTCTCTCACTCTGATTTCAGTTGCAGTAAAACTGCATCCGGAGATAAATCTCTCCTCTTTTCTGATGCTCATAGATAACCTCAAGTCACAGTGATCCCAGCAGACTAACAGTGACAGTAAAAATAACATGAGCTGAAATTCACCCTCATTCAGAGGTGATTGAAACAGAAACTTGAGTAAAGCAAAGGGCTGTTATTTTGTTTCTTTCCTCAGAGCTCTGGTGAGGTGATCAGGTTCAGTTTACAATAAGCCGTGGCAGGTGGCTTTCATGTTTCCAGTTAATCGTCTTATAATGTTTCCGAGTGTTTTTGCCCCGGTTCAGCAGTAAGTAAAAAGTGGTTGATCACCTGTAATTGCATCCATATTTTTAGGTTTTGTGAACACAAGCCCTTATTTTTTTTTTTTTATTTTGAACCAGGACAACATCGTGGACAGTTGTTTAATGTTCAGATCACTCATATTACAAAAACAAAAACCAACATTTAATGTTGATGGTATCTTGTGCTTGTGGTATTATATTGTGTTAATCCTGCCAATTCAGCAAATAAAACGTGTTTGGCATTTGGTTGAACTGACCCTTTAAGATAAGAGAAGCTTGAACTGAATCAAATGTGCTGTAAATTTGCACTCTAAGCATTTGAAATGACGCAGATACTGAAAGACATTGAACTGTCAGTTGATATACAGTGAGTTATAGGAGCTGAAAAGGGTTGAAAGAAGTTAAAGCATTAGTTGAAATGAAGTACTTAAAAGAGCTGAAGATCCAGTCCAACTTAAAGCAGTAAAAGGAGTGTCAGTGTCAGATGAAGTAGTAAATTGAGCGGATAGGGCCAGTTTTAGTTGAAGTCCTGAAAGAGACAAGTGTTGCACCAGAGAAGCCCATTTTTTTATCAATGTAAAGTACATTTTTCTGTAAGGTTTCTCATTATTTTGAGATTCAAATTCATTGTTTTCAGAGGGTTTCTCATTTTGAGGACTGGTTAAAGGACTGGTCAGTCGTGGCTGTATAGACATTTACATTTTTCAAACTCAACAACTAATGAATCACCAAAAGTAAAACAAAGACTTGAAAGTTATATGTGATACATTTTATCACACGTTGAAAAGAGGAAAGAGTCCCACGATGATATCTGCGGTTTCAAATGCTTAAATTTGGTCAACCTTAGAATAAATTGATCCTACGTAACTGTATGAACATTTTTTCACAGGAAGTGCTGAATGATGTCTGCAATAATTTTGTAATTGAGATGTGTACATACATTTTACATGTATGTTGTTTATCTTTGACAATGTTGTGTATGATGTGTTTATGTTTGTATTTATGTACATGTTTTGTTAGTGCCAATAATTGTCAGCATTACTTTTGTTTGTGTGGGTATTCGGAGGCTTTGGGAATAGAGGAGGAACAGATCTGTAAGTTGTAAACTGCTTTGTGTGTCACACCTTCCCTTCTTTTTAAATATGAGGAATAAATAGAGCAGAATAACGGAAGGAAAGCAGCAAATACAGCCACTAGCAGCTCAGTTGAAATGCCCTTTTATTTAACCCAAGCAGGCAGGCCTGGTTTGTCTTCCACAGTGGAACTATAAGCTAAGTTTTGCAGCAGGCCGACAGACAGACAGACAGACAGACAGACGGGGGGCAGGTCGTGTGGGGGCTGCTGAGAGTAAAAACAACTGCATCTGTGTATACACCACAACTACCTCAGACATGTATACATTTCTGCAGCAGACAGTGAGAGATCCCTGCAAGTGGAAAATGTGCGTCTGTTTATTTTAATAGTCACACTCGGTGTTTTGGCGAATGCCTCCAAAATATGGTGGGGGATTTAATCCAGCGTGAGGCTTATACATTGATTCTAGTTTCCACAAACTGCAGCTACACGGAGCTGCCAGTGCCAAACTGGGGGAAAGGCAAACAAGTGTGTCTTAATAATAATATGTTTTTTCCCATATTTTGATGTAAGACAATGCTGAAACGATGCTGAAAAGTCATCATCGTTCTTCATTTACGGTGTTTGCTTATTTTCAGTTAGGGCTCCCCAGTTGCTTGTTAAGCAGACTGCTTCAGGGCAAAACTGAATAAAAGACACCTGATGTTGACATTAGGAACTGAAATCTCAGGGATAAAAAAAAAAAGTGCCTCCATCCAGCTCCGATTCTGTTTTGTTTGTTTCTGTTGTCTTTGGGTCGATGTTGAACTCATGCAAAAGACATACCCACGCCTGCTGACTGGTGTTGTTGTTGGCAGGACAAGGACCCCCTCCTCCTCCTCCTCCTCCTCCTCCTCCTCCGCCCGACTTGTAAGAAGCGGGAAAGGAGGAAGAGGGTAGGAGGGGAAAATCCTGACATGCTGTACTCAATGCTGATGCTGCACTGTTTAGACGGATGGAGGGCGTCAGAGGACTGAGCGGAGAAGAAAATAACACAGCTTAATGTCTGGAAAACAGGTCCTGACAGTGTTTTGTTGTTGTTGTGTGTTTTTTTCCCCCTTTTTTCCAATCAGCTGTTTAAGGCACTTGACCCAGGCAGGTCCCTTTAAAGCTGCCGACACTAGATTTCATCAATCTATTTGCTGGATCATTGTCTCTCTCCATCAGTCTCTGCCCTCTGCCTCTAGCCTCGTGGTTTGTATCAGAGTCAATGAATGTGTTTAGAGTCGGGACTATCAGGTTAACGTGTTTCACATCCAGCACTTTCAGCAGCGAATGCTTTTTTCCTTTTTCTACTTGTTGTTGTTCAGGCAGCCAAAGTTCCACTTTGAGAAGGCCCGTGTGGTTCGGTTTAGAGCTGCAACAATCAGTCAGTTAATCTTATTAGTTTGTTAATCGATCAAAGATCATTTAGTTGCCAACTATTTTGATAATTGATACATAATTGTTGTCATTTTTCAAGCAAAGATGTCTATCATTTACTGGTTCCACCTTATTAAAGGGACAGTTCACAGAAAAAAAGGAATTTTTTCTGAGATCTGCTGATTTTGTTTTGGTTGAACAAAAGAAGCAATGTGAAGACGTCACTCTGGGCTGTGGGACTTTGTGATGATCTTTTGATATTTTATAGACTAAATAATTACTGTGAAAATAATCAGCAGATAAATAGATGGTGATAGGAATCGTTAGTCGCAGCCCTTGTTCTGACCAGGCTAAGCAAAGTGAAGGGGTCAGACATTCAGGATTTAACGTACTGGACTTGAAAGTACTGCATATTTGTACAGTTACAGAACTATAGACATACCACCCTGCTCTTTCTCTCACCACCAGACTAGCTCAGGAACCGATCGTAGCTCCGTCCGGGTATTTGTTTGAAGAGCGAGAATGAAAACGAGAAAGTTAATAATGTGAATCCTGCTGAATGTGGAGGGAAGGCCAAGTTTCTGGAGTTCCCATCAGGCAGCAGAGCTCTGTCTGTAACCTGAGCACAACCCAGCTGGACCTTCAAAGGCCAAGTCAGCTGTGTGTGTATGTGTGGATGTGGAGGGTTGAGGGTCTCAGCAACTGAGGCGTATGTTGACATTTGGTTTTAGAAATCATTGGCCCCCCCCCACCCGCCATCACCACAACCGTCCCGCCGTCAGCAGCTCTCAGCACTGACCCCTGCACCCTGGTGCTTTTTAGCATTTGAGACAGAGAGAGAGAGAGAGCGCTCATGTTTGTTTTCCTTTGTATCGGCAGATCGCAGAATTATTCTGGAGTGACTTGAAAGCCACACCATCAGTTAAATGCCACTTTGAAGTGATTTGAAAGTGTATTTTATAAATTCTGTCAGAGATTTGAGGCCTCTCCTGGGTACCACACTCAAATTTCAAAGTCCCTTCAGTCCTTCCATTGAAGCCTTTGGTAAATGGGGAAAATAAGCTGTCGTTTTTGGCTTGCATCTTAGCTACACCCACTCTGTGTTTGTTGTCAGCAGATAAATAAGATCCTTTTGCCACATTAAGTGGTGAAAGACACTAAATTGATCAGATGCAGGAACTCCCCAAGGCATCTTAAAGTGGGCCTTTTTAAGTGCACTTGAAAGCCTCGGCAAGCAAGGAAGGGAGACTCTGATAGTGTTTTAGGGGTTTGTTTCTTGCCATTTAGCAGCAATGGTTTCTCTTAACATGACACATCCAATCATCTTGGCTCTAACTCAGCCTGTTTGCGATCAGTTGATGTTATTTTAAGTATCAAAGGTTCACTTAAGTCTATGAACAATGGCGTAGCTTTGATTTTTCCATTCATTCCAACAGATGTTATATTGTTTATTGTGGCTGTCTCTCTCATGAAAGCCTCAGTGTCCACTTTGAAAACAGAGTGAGATAAATAACTGCAATACATTTCTGTCTGACTGTATGATTTCTGTCTTTGTTTGCTTTTCCGTCTGTCTTCCTGTTGATAACGTCCATTGATGCAGCTCTTTGACGTCTGCTCGTGTGTGTCCAACCATACAGTGTTGCTTGTTGCTGCATTTTTGCACAAATCTCCCTTCCCGCCTTACCAGAGAGGATTCTTCTGCAACGACGACAGCATCAGGCTGACCCATAAGAGCAGCACGGTGTCCAACATTGTGCTCACAGCTGTGGGCGTCAGTGTGCCCGTGGTCTCAGTAAGTCCTGCTGTGGTACTGCAAGAGAACTGGAGAGCATATGTTGGGACACTCACTTCATCCAGTGGTTGGCTTGTGACACCTCAAAAGACACGATTGGTTCAGACAGATTCTGACTCATGCATGTTGTACCTCATTAGCTTTAAATCGTGTATATACTACATTGCTGCCAACCATTTTGATATTCTACCCTAGAGCCAAGGCAGCCATTGCTTCCCATTTATTTCACTACTAAATCAACTAAATCCACTAAATCACTACTTTATCAAGAAAAAATAACAAAGATTTGCTGAACTTGAAGGTCCACTCCTGACCTCCTCCTAAAGTTCTGCTTAAAAATCCCCACAAATACGGATAATTGAACAAAGTTGGAGTCATTATTTGTTGTTTAGTCACAGATAACAGCCTCATGATGGATTGAGCCGATCCCAGATGCTCCCTCGTTGCCTCTTGCTCGTACCTGCGACCTCCGTAATTTGCGTTTCATTAACCCAGCACCTCCATCTCTCTCTCCCTCACCCATCCCCACCCCACCCCACCCTTCCTTCTCTCTGTGCCGCTCACTGCTTCTTCACACTAGCCGGCCTACCTTTCTTGGTCATTGAGACCAGCGCTGTTCAGCCTTACCGTAGAGGGTTTTACTGCCATGATGAGTCCATCAAGTACCCGGCCAAAAATGGAGACACCATTAGCGACGGTGTGCTTAGCGCTGCTGGCATTCTTATCACCATCCTCTCTGTAAGTCACCTCACTCTGATCACTAATGTCATCATCACTTCTTATGTTTCAGCAGCCTTCACTGTCACTAGCAGCACCAACTGACACTTGATACTAGATGTCGACCACATGATCTCTCACCCTCATTTAAATTCTCTCATGTGTGCAGTAGATGTTTGATTTGTTTATAATAACAGTCACAATTCCATCAATACGTGATAATATGGTAATGATGTAGAGATTTTACTGTTTTCAACATGTTCGTGTTTTTCTGCAACCAAATCACTCACATTCCAGCTTTACTCATGTTCAGAGAAATACTCCATTACAGGGACTTTTCTGACTGCTGACTCTTTGTGGTTATAAACTGAGACAATCCTACATGATTACTGAAACAACACCTCCCCATACCTGTGCTATCAGTCCGTCTGATGGGCTTCAGGAGATTCTAGATAAAATCAGTCATCAGCATTTGTTAAAGGCTTTCTCTTCAGGGGCTTTAGATGACTCAGGTGATAAAGGCACTTGAACAAAGAGGAGTGTTGAGTTGTTTGTTCCATTCTTCTGAGAGAAAACGGTGAGGCTGTATCCAAAGTACTCTAAACCGTCCCAACATCCAGGCATTCAGTTTTATTTTTCATCGTTTGCCGCTGCTTACAGGTCAAAATACCCTGTCTACTCTTGATGTTTTTCTGCCACGGTTCTCAGATGTGCTTCCATTTTAAGGAATGCTTCTTTACACTACAAAACATTTTTACAGCCATTGCTTGTCCTTCGAAAGTGGCATTTCAAACGCAGGAATTTGATGCTCAGACTAGGAACTTTTTTAGAAAGCTGTTGCTTTTGAAATGTCAGCGGATTCATTTTCCACAATGTTAACACGACTTCAGACTGCAGTAGAAACTCAGACAACAACGAGCTGAATTAACCTTTTAGTTCCTTGAAAAGTAGTTCCTGGGACTACAAGTTCTGGGTATTTTGGATGGAAATGAGGCTCGGTTCGTGATTGTACTCGCCTTTGAGTTCTCTCAAAACACTTCTGAATTCACAGCAGCACTGAGGGTAAACTAATCCAGTGTAGATACACACAGTTTCTGTTGTGCTGCAGTTGTCAATGTAGACAAGGTATAATAAGAAAGAAAACTACCACACAAAACACAGACAGAAAAAACAAGGAGAAAAACATTACTGCGGTAGTCCTAGGTGGTAAGTTAGTCCCTCCATCTAAGTGTTTCCCTTCACACATTGGCCCGTTGACATGTCTCTGATGGGGTATAGAGCTATTATCCAAATCATTTTAATTATGGATCATTAAGTTAGGCAACAGCAAAGGGACCATTAAGTGTCTAGATTTGTCTCTATCTGTCTCGACTTAATCCAGTTTATAAATTGAACCACTGCCAACACCCTGAAAGCAATTTAGAAACCAACTAGCTACCAAACATGAAATGCTTATAACACCTTAGAAACTATTTGGCAAACAACTAGCTAAAGAAATACTTGTCAGACCTTAGCAACTATTTAGCAACCATGTGCTAGACAGCTAGCAACAACGAGCATACAGCCACCGCATTAGAAATGCCAAGAATAGGTAATATTTTAGCCATGGACTAGCAAAAACAAACTCCTAGTACATGCACTAAACAGCGGGCACACTTGAAAATTCTTCAGGAAACGTCTAGTTGCCCTGTGGTGTTACTCAGTCAGCACTGCCATAACATGTACAGCTGGCACCTGGCAGACCCGCAGTGGGAAGGTGCCCGGCCTCATGGCTCGGATGCTCCATTGTCACTCCTTGCAGCCAATAGTGCCCTCCTCCTGGAGAGCAGACTCCTCCATGGGCTTGGGGCCACAGGGGTTTTCATGGTGAGAACGAGTGCTGGCTCTGTGTAATTATGGTTGACGCAATGGTTGTTCGTTGAAATACAGTAATTGGTGGGGCGGAATTGTGGTGAAGGCCCCAAACAAGAAGACTTTGCCAGATATCTAATTTTCCCCTAGCAAAACGTGACTTTACAATCCATCTCCCCCCTAGAGTGTTTTGGCTGGCCTTTGTGTTTTGTGAACCAGAAAACACCAACATTGACTCATTTAGTGCTCCATTTCCCACTGAACAGAGCTGAGAAACAGAAAAGGCCACATCCTTTATAATTTATGCAGAGTTTTTTAAAGAAGATGTGAAAATACCATGGTGTCAAGCCACAAATCAACACGTTGCCCCCGTGATTATCTCTTGAGGTTTCAGTGCAACGGCTACATATCCTACAAAGCCAATTCATTTATTCATTCACACAGTTAAATCTTTCACACAAGGGGAACCAGATGTGTTTTCTCCCCCGTCCCTCTTTCCCATGGAAGCAGCTGGGCTTTATCGAGCTGGCTCCAAAGGCCTGGATGGTGGAAACAGCTCACTCTATCAGCTTGTTAAATCTCTGGTAAAGGCTATCCCTCTGCAGAGAGTGTTTCCCAGAATGAGACTCATTTTCTGCGCCCCTCGGAAGAATGTCTGATGAAATCGAGATACTAACATGAAAACAGCCCGACATCCCTCGTGAAACCGGATCCGTTTCAGAGAGACAGACAGAGCGGTGAAAAATAAACGTGCCCCCGACGTGCGCCTGGTGGAGTCTGGCCACCAAAATCAGACACATCGCCTAGCTCAGCGTTTCTGCTGATTAGAACCAGCGGTGCCTCCCCCGGCCTCCCTCTACACTCATTCCTCCTCTCACCTTCCTTTTTCTTCCCCTTTCTCCTCCTCTCCTTGTTTGCCCTTTCCGTTACCTTTCACTCCTGTTTTTTTACACGCTCTTTCTACTTTCGATCCTCCTGTTTTCCATCCCTCCACTTTCACCCTGGAACTTCCCACACTCTCGTTCTGACTCCTCTTCCACACTTTTGTTTCTGAGCTGCTGGGAGACAACAGGGGATGAGGGGGTTGGGAAGGAGTTTTTTGAGCTTCAACAGCTGTTGTGAGTTATGGCTGTCCACCTCCCCCTCAGTGCGCCTTACACGTCAATCGGCGGTTTTAGACGGTGGTTTATTTACACACTTACAGAAAACTATACATGGTGGACAGTTCCAGTTGCCTCCCACGTCGCCTCACTGTTTTGTCTCAGAAGTAAAATGACACAGGTAAACACATTCAACTATAAATTAGCCCTTTTCAAACCACTTCAGGAGACATCACTGAATATATTTTGGCTGCTCATAATAACACCTTGATCTGGAAAAAAAGTTATTTCAGTCACAAACACAACTTTAATTCTCCACTCTGACTGCCAGCCAGGTCCCAAATATCCACCTTCAGCCAATCATACACTTAGAGGCACATTTCCAAGAGCTTAGCACTGTTAGATTACACTTTCTATAGTTGTTATGTTATTTCTAATGTTCTTCTAATGTTAAAAATGTCTAAAATTAAGAAAAAAGACAAGTTAATATGATTCTCCTGGCTCAACACATTCCTCTGTTCAAGTAACATGATTTCAAAATCCTGTCCCATTCCTCATAAAAAAATGTGGTCCTGCTGCACTAACACATTGTCACTTGGCACCCCAGAGATGTGAATGATAGAAATTAGGGTGGAAACTTGGGCTGGGACTACGTTAGACTCCTGATATTCACCGCTCTCTTCTGTCCCTTCAGATCATCATCGGGGAGAGCTACAGGATCTACTTCCTGAATGAGGGATCCAAGTCTTTTGTAGGGAACCCCTACATTTCTGCTCTCTACAAGCAGGTGGGCGTGTTCATCTTCGGCTGCGCCATCAGCCAGTCCTTCACTGACATCGCCAAAGTGTCAGTGGGCCGTCTGCGTCCTCACTTCCTCGATGTTTGCAAACCTGACTTCACCACTATCAACTGCTCGCTGGGCTACATCACTGACTACCAGTGTCAGGGGCCAGAGGGCAAAGTTCAGGAGGCCAGGTAATCGCTAAACTCTAGAAACATATTTTTAAATTGTTACAAATATATTAAATAAAATAGTTAAAAACATGTTGTATAAAATGTCTTTTAAAGGGTACCTCTACCAATTTTAAACATTAAAGTGTGTGAAACAGGTCTTGGGGAATACTGCTGCATGTGTTGAAAAAGTGATATGAAGCCTCTTGTGGCTCCAAAAGGAAGCTGTAATCTGATAAATTACCACTAGTGATGTCACTCAGTGCATCGTCCACTCGTCTATCATTGCACTCCTGTAACACTGCTGGACTCATGGAAAGTCTGAAAACAAATTATAAAAATCAATACAGCAAAGCTATTTAATCCCACGCATTCTTCTTCCTTATCAAAACCTGGCACCTGGCATGTGTAAAACTGGTGGACTCACCCTTTAACGTAAACATTTGTACGTGTTGTCTAGTGACAGCTTTGCTCAACCCTGACTGTCCTCTATTCTTCTCAGGAAGTCTTTCTTCTCTGGACATGCATCGTTCTCCATGTACACCATGCTGTACCTGGTGGTGAGTGACTGAACTGTTTTAACATACACACTCATTTCTTGTACCGTGTTTGGATACACAGCACATGAACAACGCATTTCCCTACTTAGATAATAAAGCGTTTCTATCTACATCAACTCACACTTCTGTCTCTTTCACAGTTCTACCTGCAGTCCCGTTTCACTTGGCACGGAGCTCGCCTGCTGCGCCCTCTGACCCAGTTCACCCTCATTATGATGTCTTTCTACACCGGCCTGTCCCGGGTCTCCGATCACAAGCACCACCCCACTGACGTCCTGGTTGGTTTTGTACAGGGAGCCCTGGTGGCCTACTGCATAGTGAGTGCTTCTATCATGTAGTAATATTGTATCGTCCATATTAGATTACATGATATATCATTAAGAATGATCTATAAATGAATTTCATTAGTTATTTGTAGCTTTCTAATTAGAAATAATGATGATTGTAATGTAATCTTTTTCTGATTTTGAATGTGCCACTTTCAACAACAGTGGTTGAAATATTCAAGGTTTTTTCTCTGTTGCCTCCACAGGTCTTCTTTGTGTCTGATCTGTTCAAGCCCAAAGGTAGACGTTCCACCCTCTTGCCAACCCCAGTAAAGAAAGATCTTGTTCCTCCAGCAGACATCAGAGAGCGGAGCAATCATCTCATCATGGCATAGAAAAGACTGCAGACTGACTGTACATAACCCTGACCTGTGCCATTTAAATCACTACTTCAGCCACTGGCCAATAACTGGATAATGCAGACAAATCTTGAACATCTCAGAGGATGAGAAGAGGCCATGGAAAACAGTCAAGCACCGTTTTGCTTTCTCGACGGAAATCTTGCTTTTTCCTCAGTCTCACCAGACATGTTAATGTGGAAATGAGAGAGGACCAGAGATTTTTGTTCCTCTTCTGTTATGAAGATTATTGGAGATTGACCTCTGTTTAGTCCTTTCCACGGACAAAAGTTTGAAACCAAACAAAACCGAGAAACAGCAGCTGTAAACAAAGCTGTATGTGGCTTTTTTTTTTGCCTTTCTCCCCTCAGCTGCATCCAGCAACGGGAGCTATAAAAATATTCCTGCCACTCACTCGTGACAATACAAACAAATCATGACAAAAAAACAAATTCCTTGATTTCATGAAGGATGTTGTTTTGGTTTGGTTTTATTACAAACATAAGCATTTTATGTGTTATTTATAGCACTATTTTAGCTCAACTCAGTACTGTTTTTTTCGCCACTTGAACGACTAAAGTGAAGCTTTTGGAAAGCTTTGTAAGACTTTCACCTTTTTATTATGTCCATAATGTAGTGTTTCTTAGAAGGTGCACATAAGTTACAGTAGGTGGAAAGAACAGTGAGAGCATATGTGTTGGATGTGGGCCTCTTTCTGCTGGGCAGGACGAGCCCCCACTGAGCCATTTAATGAAATGACTGTCTGTTATATGTACCAGACGAGTGCTCGCAAGTGTTAGGTCAGAGTGTGTGTGAGTGTGTGTGTGTGTTTGGGTGAGGCCTTTTCTGTGAGCGTGCCAGTGTGTCTTAATGTCATGTCTATATATTTCAGTGTTTATAGCGTACAAGTGTGCCTCTCCTCTGCCAGAGAACAGGCACCTGCTCCGACAGACACATGTAACCAGAGACGGGAACACTGTGGAAAAAAAAGAGTCATAGACAGTACATGTCCTTTACTGTGGCTAATCATAGTGATGATTCACATCACTGTGATATACTGTATGCTTCACAGACATATATATATATATACACTATATACATATGTATACTTAAAATAAAGACAGGGACGTCCCTGGAGCAGTGGTTATTTGAAAGAAAGCACAATTTGGCAAAACAGTAAAAATAAACAATTCATTATTCAGGCACATTGTAACGGCTCATTTCATGAAGTCTTGTACGGTGATAAAATAGGCCTGGAAATGAGGCTCTGGATTAAAAAAGATGAAAATCATTATGTTTGCATGACAATGTAAAGCAAAAAATAAAAAACCACTGACTGAAAGCTTCAGCCTAACTCACTGGTGGACTAACCCTTAACCCCTTAGTGCCCCCATGTTAAAAATAACAGCTAAAGTGCCCTCTTGGATTCTCCTATGGTAGATAAAACATGATTAAGTGCCCTCTCTGTGCGCTGGTGCCTTTTTTAAATTATTTTGCCCCCGCCCCTCAGACATCCTGTGTCCGCCACTGCTAATTTAGCTAAAATCTGAAACTACATTGTGTGTGTGTGTTTTTTTTCCCGTACATGTCTTGAAAATCTTCTGTAATCAGCATCAGAAAATTCTGCATGCTGCCATAAATTGTACAATGCTGTATCCTTTGTGTAAATACAGTGTATCTTTTGAAGAGAAACGCCCACTATGACTTCGTGTCGAGACCTGTGTAAATGTAAAACATGCTGCTTTAAAGAGGCGAGGCTTGGCAGATGTGGCCCAGTTATGTTGACAACTTGTGAATATTAAGTGTTGTGTTTTAAACAAAGCTCTCGAGACAGACAGCTTCAGTACGTTTTTAATAAAAAAAAATGCCTTTTCGATATTTTTGTAATGTCATGTGAAATTTTGTATGAAACTGTAAGACGTATCAAAGATGTCTTTAATAAAACACAGAAGATGAGAAGCGGCGTGCTGTGATGTTTATTTTATTCTTTGTGTCAGACGTGCAGACGAATCTCTTGACTTTTGTACTATTATTCAGAAGCCTCCCAACTGTGCGTGCGATGGGGAGGCCTGGGCGTGGGGCGATGCTATACTTCCATGCTCAGCTTCCTGTGGGGAAATACTATACATTCCAGGCTTTAACCCCTCTCCCCAATGGCTCTCTACAATAATATAGACTCCACACAAAAACTATGCCAGAGTGGGAAAGTACATTCACATATGAGAATGCTTGGGAGCTATATAATTTGCTTTTAGTGTCTTGTGTTATCCTAGACCGCCTTGTCCACACAGAAACTGAATAAACCATACAGAGCATATTAAGGGCATCTACAGGTTGTACCATTGAACCCACCAGCACACTGTGAGCTGGGTTTTAAGGCCAGTGTGTTCACATGGTAACGTAAGCTGATTGATTTCACTGTGGATCAGGCACTTTGCCCAGAAGGAGATTTGAGTTGATTAGTTTAATAAACTGCAAAATGTGTTTTTGTTTTTATGACCACACCAGGGGTGGTACTGTTGTGTAGCAGCTGTCTTGTGTTATGACGACTACTAAATGCCCGTTTCCAGTGTCTTAATTAGGCACAAGACTACACCCAACAGAACATGTGTGTGTTGGGTTTTTTTTAGCCGGCATGTCGAGGGATGGTAAAAAAAAGCTCAATGCTTGGTCCGAGCTGAAATACCTCAACGACTGTTGGTCTGATCCTTCATGATCCTCAGAGGATGACCAACTGACTGACTGACTGGTGATCTCCTGGCTTTTCCCTCAGCCCACTGTCAAGGTGGCATTTTTGTATGTGAGTGAAATTTCTAAACTGTTGAATGGATAACACAAGATTTGGTACAGACATCCATGCATGGTCCCTGAGGGATGAACCCTAATGACTGACGATCAACAGATTTATATCTTAGCATGACTAAATTTACAATTATCCAGTGAAATACTTCAACATCTGCTGATTAGGTTGGCACAGATTTCTGTACGCATATTCATGGTCCCCTGACTCTCCTTTACCTTCGGGTTGACAATTGCGGTTATGAGTGAAATGTCTTAACTATTGTACCCGTTAAACAATAAAATTAGTGCATATATGTGGATGTTTTAAACACGGATACATCCACTAAAAGGAGGCAATGGACTATTTCCCTGTTATACAAGTTTGCCTACATCTTTTTTGTTGTGTTTTGGTTTTCTTTTTCTTTCTCGTCATGGTATTCGTCTCAAATGCGTCAGAAAACAGGGAACATTAAAGGAGCATGGTGGACAGTAACAGTGCGGTGGTGTTTACTTCAGCCCCTCTTTCAAACTCACTGCTGACTGAATGACGCTGACCAGAGATGGATGGAAAACTATGTACGTGCCCACTCTCGAAGGTTCGACATGTTCTATAGCATACAGCATTTATGTGTCCATCCAGGTGTCATGTTGGTTGTGCCATGAATACCTGTGACTACTGCACAGTATTTTGAAGAGGGAATAAATGTTGATTGTACCGTTTCCCATTGAAGACATAAGCCAGATGTTGGTGGGTGTTAGCAGGTTTTTTGTCCAGTATGAAAATAGTATTGAATAGAGTCCATTAAATTATAGACACGTCCCCCTGAAGGTAATGTAAAAAGCCTACTTTGTTTGAGCGCTAATATTAGCATGCAAACATACTTAACTAAGACGGTGAACATGCTAAACATGTCAAACATCGACACGCTAACACTGTCCTTGTGAGCATGCCAAGTCTTGTTATGACAAACTGTGTAGCAGTTTCTTTGTGTTATGACGACAACTAAGTTACTTTTCCACTGTCCTAAATGGATAAAAGACTACACCTTACTCGGTGTATGTTCCTTTTGGTAGTTATGAGGGTTTTTTACCTGTACGCTAATTTGTTAGCATCCTTTGGGTACATAGTTACCATCTCTCTCTGCCTTTATCTTCTCTCTAAACCAAACATGGAGCATGTTTGATCTGAGGTGTAAAGTCACTTATGTTACCAAACATGGCAGCGCCTTTAAATTACTGAGCGCTGCTCTCTCTGTTCAACAAATGTCCACATCCAGTGCCAAGAGCTTGACATAATGTTTATCTTTGTGAACCGGTCCTGACCCACTCCATTAAACCATCCGTGGTGCAAGATTTTCTCAGAGATATGTTCAGTTGTAATTGAAACTGATAGAGGGTGCATGCTGGGTATATTTTTAGTATTCACCAGACCAACAAATGGCACATTCCTGTTTTTTCCTTTAGCTGGACCCATTTTTTTGGACGGGATTCAAAGAGGCTTTCTTGATCAGCAGTGCCTAAAGTTGAAATAATGGAATCCTTTTCATGTGGTTTGGAGAAAAAAGCTGTTGTGTTTTCCCCCACGCAGTTCAACCCCTCTGATTTGTGAAGTAATTACACTGTGTGATTTACAAATACTTCTCATGAACACTGTAGCACTGTTGTGGTTCCTCTGAAGTGATGACTTCTCCCCTTTCTTGTTTACCCCCTACACACACACATAAACACACACTCATACGCACACACACACACACACACACACACACACACACACACACACATTTTACCACCATCTCCTCCCCCATTTAGATCTTAAATCACTAAACTGGTGTATTTTCCCATCACACAAAAACATTTTATTGAAACACTGTGTTTATTGTGCATGTTTTAGTTGGACTCCAAAATGATTGTTTTGTTTACGTCTGTGTAGGAATTCTGACAGCTTTCTAAAAAAAAGGGTCCCATGTTCCCCGCTGTTCACCCAAAGGGTCCTATGTTCCCCGTTGTGTATGTGACCGGGGAACATAAGACCCTTTTTTAGAAAAAGGGTCCTACATAGGACCCGGGGAACATAGGTGCGCTCCCGTTTGCTAGCTAGCCTTAGCAGCGGTAGCTAATGCTTGCTTGCTAACACAAGCAATGTCAGCTAGCGTTAGCAATACCAAAATGGAAGGGGGGAGATACCACATATAGTGGCTTGGTTAGCAAACGTTGGGCAACGTGATGATTGGAACAACAGTGTTGTAACAGTGATGCAGTGGAAGGGGGAGATGGAGTGTGACATTCAGTGGCTAAATGTTACCAACAACACAGAACAAACAGGAATAATCAGTTTAATACTTGAGTTAAAAAGAAAAGGAGGCATAAGGAACAATCTGACCTGGTTTCCTCCTGAGAGACTGCGCTTCATAAAGTTTGTCTGCTGTCTGCTCCTTCAGTCAACTTGAGGCCTGTCACAAAGTCTGACGCCACATGCCATTATTGGCAGGAGCTGTTGAGGTCATTTGTCCGCTCCCTGACAGATGGAGGGAAGCTGAGAGGAAGCGAGGCACACCCTCCAAATGCCCTGGCTGATAAGTGACCTCATTACAGCTCCACTGGGCATGTTTTTCTTATTCACACAACACCAACATGATGGCTGGCTCCCCGGGAGACCTCGACTGTTGAGCCATGCCGAGCTCTCGGACTTTCCGAGAGTTTTTCTTTTCTTGGCTCGTGGCGCACAATCAGTTTCCAGGACTGTCATTATCAGCCCGAAACACATAAATGCACCACATTTTTAATCCCTCTACGCTTGTTGTTTGCAAGAACAATCACCACTTAGGAAAGGTTCTGTTTGAGTGGACTGAAACAAAAGCGAGGCGAAGACAGCAGGCCTGAAACATGTTATGTAAGTCTCCTTTATCTGCCCCTCACTCATCCACACACAATACACGAAACGCCCCTAATAAAACCTACTCCAAACCATGATGTTAGCCATAATATGTTGTGTCCGTGCCCAGAAGCACTAAGTCTTGGATGACTTTGGGTTGCAGCGCTGCAGCTGTAAGTAATTCTCTCTCTCTTTCCCCCTTCATCCTCCCCTCCGTCTGGAGAATGTAAACATCAGGAGGGAGGCCCAATCTCTGCAATCACAACCTTTCTTACAGCTGATATGGAGACAGGGCTACACTGACTGGGAGTCTGAGCCTGACACAGTCTAATGTACACATGTGTGATTAGTGTTTGGATTGTAATGCTGCAGCATTGTGTTGACAGTTTAACTCTATGCTGGAGGTTTCCCCCTCAACATCAACATGTCAGCCTCATGGAAAGTCACACCGTGGATGCAGAGCTAACAAATCAAAACCATTCCTTCTTCATAGCGTTTCTTCTTTTATTGCAGCCTCAGGATGATGATGTTGGTCAGTCACAAAGCTTTTATGACTGACCAACATTGTTCTGGGAAACAATTACTGCCATGAACTTTGCTCTGGATATTCATGGTCCTCAAAGCATCAGTCCTAATGACGACCGTGACCTTTTGTCTGGTGCTACTATCAGGTCAAGATCATGTCAATTTCCAAAGAAAATCCAGCCAGACATGTGACTCAAGTTTCCAGCAAGTCCCAAGTAATTTTAGTAGTCCTTGGCTACGGCGAGTCAAGTCCAAGGATTCTGCACGATTGGGTCTTTACAGAGAGAAAAGACGAGGTATTAGCAGCTGTCCAATAATGATAACTTTGAGTTTACTGATCTTCTTGACTTTCCTTTGGACCAGTCTTACATCAGAGTTTTCTCTTGCATATAATACTGTGTGGCATTATGTAAAAAGGCTGACTGTCATAAGACTGTTTTAATACAATCATGGTCCTCAGAAGAAGATCCATTGGTAATCTGATTCCACAACCCTTTTTGTAGTTACATCTTGTGGTCTAGATTTATACAAAAAACGAAAAAAAAACAACATTTCTGGGTATTTGTAAACCCCAGAGGACCAAAGATGACCAAGATTTAAGGATTACAGGACATTGGACAAATCCATCATTCAGGTTCTCCAGATGATGAACCCCCTCTGTTATTGACTCTCCATGAGATTTTCGATCATCAGGTAAAATTTGAAACACAAGATAACAAATCTTGTCTTTAGTTCATTGTGACTATTTATAGTTCCCACAGGATAGATCTAGTGAGTTTTGCCATTTTACTTTTGCATACAAATAGCTGTGTCACATAATGCAAAAGGCTTATTGTCACAATACAGGAACACAGTCAGTCTCACTCACTCGGGGGAGGATCCCTTGTAAATGTGGTAACTACCCACCACTAACCATTTTTCCAGAGACATCCTGAGGTCAAACTTTACAGTGTTATCTCTCCTGGCAACGAGGCTGTAAGACCAGAAAAAGTGACTGCTTTTGGTTTTACTCAACAATTATCGTGCGGTGTAACGAACACTGAAAGCTCTACTGGTGAGGGCTTTTTTGTATTGTACTCTACTTGATGTCACAGTCATGTAGCACATCCATTAAGCGTACACTAGCATGTTACTTGTAGCTCTTTAAAAGCCATTTCTCACAGAATTCCCTGTACCCCCCAAAGACGTATACCCCAACCTCTCAAACTGATTTCCAACCCCACAATCCCAAGGCCATTTTCTCCCCTCTTACTTCTTTCTCTGCTGAAGAATTTCCAACAAATTATCTCCATATGTGTCTGAAGGAGCCCCATGGGAAATGGGCCAAGAAGAATATACTGCTGACGGAACACAAACATTGACTTCATCAAACATCGCGAGCAGTGTGCTCTGATGCTCTCCATATGCTCACCTGGCACTGGCAGCCATTCGCTGACAGCACAGCAACATCTCGCCAGCGAGGCTCTTTATCTTCTCGTGCCACATGCTGTTTAGTATCTAGAGGATGGAGGCTGGTCATGCTCGCCGCTATCGCCGATGAGGTAACATGTCAGCGTAGAGAGGAGGGTTTGTGTGTACTCTGGCCCTTCAGATGAGATAAGATTTAAATGTGTCAGTCAAATGTAAATGATTTATATGTAATGGAGGCAAATGAAAGACCAGAACCCCTCTTGTGGGCCTCATGTGATTTCAGCCAGTAACCAGAGGAACGGCAGAGAGGGAAGTAGGAGACAGGACAGAAAAATGAAGGAAAGAGGAAAAAAAGTGGAGAGGAAGACGAGGTCCAACTCTCCCTGTGTGATTAACTTTCAATTTCAGGTACCACACTCGCTCTCACTGAAACCTGTATTTCTTCTGGCACCTGGCCAAAAGGCTTTTGACCTTCCTCACTCTCTTTCTCATGTCACTCGGCAGGCGCTCGGGAGTGACCTTTCAGGCTATGAATACACGTCTCAGGAGAATGATCACTTACAGAAAACCTTCACGGGCCTTAAAGAGAAAAATCACCCAATCAAGCGCAGCTATATTTCACGCAATCATCAATGTGTCCGGAGCTACAGTCCTCCCTCGATGCTGACCTGCAGCATTAGGAATGTATGATTCACCGGGGGAGGAGATGGTGCACTCTGCTCCTATCTAGCAGACTCCAAGCTGCAGAGCTGCAGGATGAGCCAGAGGGATCCTGTCAGCGGGCTCTGCCTCCTCCTCAGGCGTCTCCAGCACCACAACATAGCACAGAGAGAGTGAGGATTTGGCAATAACAGCCTTTTCTGAGGAGAAGTGGAGCATTTAAACTGCAGGGGGGTTCATTGTGTAGCATTCCATTTGGATCTACTAGTCAGCTGTTTGACAAGTCGTTTAATGGTGATTAGAGAGCTGAAAACAACCCAGACAACGTAAGACTGAAGAAATGCATGTCAAGCATTGTAGTATATCTGCAAAACAATCCAGTAAAATGTCTCTGAGGGCAAATTTAACAGTTTGGATTCACAACTAACTGCGATTTTGACTGATCATAGTAACTTTTACAAATGATGATGAGGTCATAGACATTTTCCCTCGGAGGGCCAAACTGCACACAGGCCAAAAGCAAAAAAACAGATTGTATTACACTGTTATGATGCAATAATGGTACTCGGATCCAAAGTGTCCTTAACTGACTGACTTCCTGCACAAAGTGTCTCTCTAAGATTATGGAGAGTGTTATATAATTATGGATCTGACATGTTTAAAGAGCATTTTTGCATGATTGCAGGATCCATATCGATGAGGTAATGTATATTTGTGGCAATGCAAGATTAGTAACTGTGATATGACAACAGTGAAACAAAGTAAACTTGTTTTACTGTCATTCATACACCAGGTTAGCCTACATGTAGTGTACAGATACAAGAATCAGTTGCTTGATAATAGTAATTTTGTTGAGTAAAAAGCTACATTTATCAGCATTTCCAAGTAATGTTTAGATTTTTAGATTCTCACCTCTATTAACTTGTTTTCAGCCTCAGTAGGCAGACCTTAGTTTAGCCCACATGTAGCCTACAGCTAACATTTCTTCAGTGAAAACATCTTTGAAAACCAACACAACCTGCTCAGCACCAAACAGCAGACAAAAAAAGTCAGCAGCTAG
Organism: Pagrus major; assembly: GCF_040436345.1. Lineage (NCBI taxonomy): Eukaryota > Metazoa > Chordata > Actinopteri > Spariformes > Sparidae > Pagrus > Pagrus major. The sequence continues at coordinate 11,327,626 of NC_133235.1, forward strand.
CTAGCTGTTGAACACAGAGGAGCATGTAGCGGCTCATAAAGCCAGATGTTCCCCTCAGGAGCTGGTGGAGACCAAAACAGAGCTAGAAGCTGAGTGAATAATGGACTTAAAATTTGTCAGATGACACAAACAGGACTCAAATTAAACGCTAATGTTGCTCTAATGTTGCTAATATTGTCTTTACAGCTTTTTGCACTAACTAAGTGGACAAAAAAAATCTATGAATGTAGGTTGTGAAAAGAAGACGAGGATGGGACGTTGATGTTTGTTCTTAAAATGAGATGCAGCATTGATTGTCACATTTTGTCCCTGTGGTATATATATTGATTTAGAGCTTCATCAATATTTATGCTGAACATCTATTAGTGTAGCCTGTTTTATTCTACAGGCATTAGTATTAGTATTGACTACTGCTTGTGTAACTTGAGTCGGATATATGACAAGTATAATGTAGTTTCTGTATCAATTGATTGCACTTTGGTATTTTCATATGGATGGACAGGATATTGATACATCTGATCTGTTGATGACCAGACAACGATGCAGAGTTATGTATTTATAATGTGTATCACTGGTGACTTACTACCACCTTATAGCAGAGAAGTCATTTGGAGACTATACTGGTTTTGGTCCACCCCATCCATCATATATCGAAACGCAATACAATTAATCTGCACCATAAAACTATATCTTCCAAAATGACGATAAGTGTGACTCAACACCTCTGTAAAATATCTGCAACAATAATTGAACATGAAAAGCACAAAGAGTGGAAACAGTGGTAAAGAGCCAGCTTGGCTCCGTCCACAGGTAACAAAATCTGCAGTAGCACTTTATAACACAGGCAGAAATTTACTGTGTAATTTTGTTGCTTGAATAAGGTACCAATAAAATACTTGTCGGTGCTTAAATATATAGTGGAAGAAAACAGAACTATTAGGAACACGGGAGTAACAACTGGGCATTTTAGAGGAATGGAGAAATAAATTATGCCCTAAGTATTATTGTAGGTACTGGGAACCTACAGGGTGCAGAACTCACAAACAAAATGGTTGGGGAGTTTGGGAAAACTAGTGTTAACAACAGTATTATTCTGTGGAAACTATACAGTTATTTTGGTTAATGTATCTCAACTATATTGTACTTTTGGTTTTAAAGGAGACCTATTATGCTTTCCTCCCTTCAGTGTGTTATTTATGCTCTTGTGCATGTAAAAGATCTTCAAAGTCAAAAAGGTGAAAAGTCAAAATCCGCACCAACAGAAGCTCCTCTCTCCCACAGAAAACACTGCTCCTGAAACGCCTCGTCAGTAGTAGCCTTAAATTTTGTGACTTTGTGACATCACACCCCGTCACAGAGTCACACATTTGCATCATTTACGCCTTGCGCCTAGTTTGGCACGTACAAATTGATTTAGCACAGCTGCTGTATTGGTGTTAGCGTTGCTGGGTCAGGTGTGTGTGAGCTGACCAATCAGAGGAGGCTGGGCCTTAAAGAGACAGGAGCTAAAACAGTGTTTCAGACAGAGGGGGAATACTGTGCTGCAGCACTGGACAATATGAGAAAACTGATGTGTTTTTGAGCACTAAAGCAGGTAAACCTATTCAAGTAGTAACCCAAAATAAAATTAGCAACCTGAAAATGAGCATAATATGTATCTTTTAAATCCTTTGAGTATGTGGGGCCAAAAATATGAAAGAGATGACATGAAATCATCAGAATCTTTTGTTGTTGTTTTTTTTTTAAAAAAAAGGTGAAGTGAAATTAAAATAATAAAGATGAGGTACTATATTTAAGTAAATATGTACAGTTTGTGAAATGAGCAATAATTGAATCTGCATGCCACAACTTTAAGGCTGTGATTTATGAGCAGCACAGCAGTCTTTATTATTAAGGTTTATTGTAGCGCTGTTATATTAGACTACAGACCTACTAAACTGGAAAATGTTGTATATTGTACTACAAGACACATTAAAGTGTGGAAACCTTTTTAAAAAATTACCATACATAATATACTTAAAAGGTAACAATGCAAAACCAAGGACTCATTTCAGCACAATGTACCATCATAATCTTTTATGGAGTTTACAGCATGTGTTATATTTCATGAAAGACTGGAGAGGTCTGATGTTGCAGTCAGTGACATAAAATGTCACAATGTGAACAGAGCAACGTATGAGAGTGACAAAATTGCCTAAAACACTTGATCTTTAAAGGGGCAATATGTAGTTTTGGAGAAGGAATTCAAACCCAGAATTTTCAGATTTACAACATTAGTGAGGTGAAATACAAACTCGGAAATATTTATCTTTTCCATAACTGAATAAACAAGCAAAGAAAATAAGGTCCCCAGAACACTGTTTGAAGCTAGAAAGGTGGCAGGGTCCGCCACATATAAACAAAGTAAAACAGTATGAAATTGTGTTGTCCTTTAAGGTCAGTTTGTTTATTCAGTCATGAAAAGTGATTGTTTATTTGGTTTGTTTAGGCATAAAAAAAAGTCAATGAAGATCTTCCTCCTCTGATTAAAATTTCTTCCCCAAAACAATATAGTTCACCTTTAAAGAATTAAATTCAGAGCAAGATATGAAATGAAACAGTCTGATATGACACACAGTTTAGCGACGCTTACATCAGGTGCTTCTTGGAAATCCCTCACTAGGCTTAACCTCCTTACCTCCACAGGTCCCTCTCAAAGTCCATTATTACAAACACATGTTGCATGGAAAACCATGTGAAACCCATAATGTGGTCGAGATGGCAGAATGAAGAAAGAGGCTAAACAGGTTTATCGGGAAAGGTATAACTTCATAAAATCTAACTTAAAATATGTTGTTGTTGTTGTTGTTGTTTTGACTTTATAACTACAGGTCAGATGTGTTGATTTGTACACTGACATAAAGATAAACACTATCTAAATGGAAACAAGAAACGAGGCTGCACCAGGAAGAACATTAAACCAGAATCACCACAGTTCTTTCATGTGGTGCAATTTGCTGCAATTCTGAGAGACTTGGATTTTTTCTGAGGAAGCAGAGGATATAAAGGGTTTAGAAAGCTCTTCTTTTTGGCACCGGGTTCTTTAGCTTCTCCTAACCCGGGGCGGTGGAGATGCCAGAGTGATGCCTGGCCGTTCTCCTGGGCTATGGGAGGAAAATCCTGTTTAATGTCTCCACAATAACATTCCCTGGGGTTATTTATTCAGGAATGTTAATGTGCTTAGACTCTACTGGCCCCCGTGGCCTCTGACACAGGCTCCGCTGGGCTTTCCTATCAAGCATTCGATCAGGCGCTGCACAAGCTCCTCGGTGCCGCTGCCATCTGTTTAAACAACAAAGATTGATGCAGCAGGAATCTATTGATGACCCCGCAGTCGGTGTGTTTGTGCAGAAGCCTGCCTCGCTGCATCCAAGCAATGTGCATCTCTGTTTGTTTTGCCTCAATTTGACAGCGCAATATGCACTTTGGAGGCTGATGTATTTTAATATTTGCATGCCTGTCTGTAGAAATTCATAGACGTCTTGGTAAGCCTCTCACGCACTGTAAACACTGTATTTATGTGTCTTCTCAGCTGCGGGTTCTGCGCTTTATGTCATGGTTTGAATAAACACAACACAATTACAGGATGTAAATGGGCCTCTCCATACATATGAGATCCATTACTGTTCCACACTCATTTAATCTCGCTGTAGGTTCCTAAATGGAAACAGATGCACGGAGCAGCATGATCATCTAACTAAAAATTCATGAGCAGCGGGAGTTATTAACTTACTGTTTCACTTTAAATCTCAGCCTTTTTAACACAAGTCTTAAATATGTCAGATTCTTTAAAGGAACAGTTCAACATATTGGGAAATACCCTTATTCACGTTCTCGCCAAGAGTTAGCAGAGAAGATTGATACAACTCTGAGGTTTGGACAGTAAATATGACGCTACAGTGTTATCTCTATAAACAGAAAGTGCATATGAATTCAGAATCTGTAGACAGGGGGCAAGATTTTGGTATTGGAGGTGTTCTGGTCTCTGTTTGTAGACCGAGTAGTATTGACCAATCATGTTTGAGTGGGTTTTGGTTGCTTGCCAACCCAATCGCCAGAACAAAGGTTAGCTAAGTACGTTTTCATCAGAACCACAGATAAGTTCAAACAGGATGTTATTTCATCTTACAACTTGCTCTGGTTAGCTTGAGGTACAAAAACCACAAGGTTAGGGTTAGAAAACCGATGGTGTGACATCCCATGAAAAATAACCAGTACTGGTGCCACTTTAACAGATGGAAACTTCTACAGGTCTCCTTAAAAAGAACATCCGCTTTTCACACCACAATGAACTGCTCGAAATGTCCCCAGGTGTCCACCGGTGTGACTTGAACTGCGGTCAGCCGTTTGGCAACGCCACCACCGTCCTGTCAACCTCCCAATGTGAAAGTCAGCTGATAAGCACATAATGTGAACATGATATGTTATGTTTGCAAACACATGCCAACCTTGAACGTATCTGTGGTTGTTAACTGCTAACATTATATCGTGACGACTGGGCTGTGCATGCAGGTAAACTGTCAGTGCGGAGAGCAAAAAAAGGCGGAATATCTGCTCATAGAGATTAGCCGAAATGTTGCTTGGACCTAAATACTAAAAAACAAAGAGCAGCGGGAAAAGGAAGCCTTGGCTCGAATAGCCGTCATCTGGACATCTTCGGGCTACACCTGAAGCCCTGAAACATTGGCCATTACCGGCTAAATCGACATCAGACGATAGCCAGTGAGTTACGAGGTTGGCAGCTGATTAACTTAGCATAACAATTGGAAATATCGAAAGGTAACAAAACTCGACCTTTTACCAGCACTTCTAAAGTCCACTTATTAACACTTTGGATCTCATTTGTTTAATCCACATAAACAGCTAATTATGTGCTGGACTGTTTCTTGGTGGGTGAAGAAACAACTGGCTCCGACCAATAAATAGTTTCACACAATTTGTTGTTTTTACATTTTAGGTTTTGTGAAGTTTAACTAGAACAGAAGAGTACAACACAATTGTTCATGTAAGTGAAAAATTGTCCATAGCATTAGAGTCAAGCAAGCTTTTTCCAGGCTTTGTGCTAAGCTCATTTAGCTGGCTGCTGGAGGTATTTAGCATACAGCATATTTTCCAAAATATTGCGCTTTTCTTCTAAAGGTGCAATATGTAAGCATAGGCCACCTGTTGAAGTCATACTCCAAACAAATAGTAACCGGTGACTGCTGCTAACTGTAGCTGCTGTCAGCTAGTTAGCTCAGTTAGCATCCTCCAGGAGGAGGTTTTCAGGGCCAGGGCAAGAGGAACCAGAGGGGAAAGCTAGCAGGCAGTGGCACCATGACATTACATCAAAATTGTTATTTATTCACATAATACTGATAAATTTTAAAATTGTTAGATACTGGACCTTTAAAGATGCACTGTGTAGTTTTGGGGAAGATATTTCAATCAGAACCGATTGATTTGTTTCTGCCTAAACAAACTAAATAAACAAACTGTCTTATATTTAGCGGACCCTGCCATCTTTCTAGCTTCAAACAGTGTTCTGAGGACCTTATTTTGCTCTGAGAACAGCTTGTTTATTCAGTTATGGAAAAAATAAACATTTCTGAGTTTGTATTATTACCTCATTAAAATTGTAAATATTAAAAGTTTGAATTTCTTTTGCAAAACTACAAAATGCCCCTTTAATGTAATCTTTGAAGGAAGTTAAGGTCAGCTGAACACTATAATGAAAAATGTCTTGTGTCCAGTACATCTGACATGTTAATATTTCCACTCCTGAGTGCTTATTTTTCTTGGGAGACCTGAACGAACCTTTCAGTGTTTTCTGTCCTAATTGTGCTTGTGAAGGTCCAGGGGTCCTCGCCCTCCCCGCCTGGCTTTGTTTGCATGTGAGGGCTTTGCACGGACCATGTGAACCTGGAGGATTTCCTGACCCGATGGCCTCGGTTGTTTTGCTGTTTTTCTGACCCTATCGTTAATGCATGCAAACACACACGCAACGCTTCAGGCTCATTCACGGGGGAATAAGGCTACACTGCCAGCATGTTGAAATATCTAGTCCTCTTTAACCATCCACATGTTCTCTGTGTGTGAGAGACTCCAGGATGAATTCACTTCACGCCGGCGAATGTGGTTTCTCTGCTCTTTACGTTTCAGGTGGTTTGGCATCCAAAAAAAAAACTTTGGGTAACTCCCCTAATAAACCCCACATCCTCTTTATGATTCACAGTAAATCACAGTTAATTGCACTGACAGGTGCTGTAAAATCTTATCTGCTCATAATGCTGGCCTTTCAATGACATCCACGCTTTGACCATTTTTAATGTTTGTGTAAGTTTATGATTTCCCCAAAACTGGAAGTCAGAGGCCCGGACTCGTAAAGAACATAATTCTTTCTGTGTGTAACTTTTTTATGATGAGCCTATACCTCATGTAACGCTGACCCCCGGGGTCACTCTCAGCTGCCCTGAAAACACTTGCTTATACGTGGGTAATATTTTACAGCCCTCCCTCCAGGGGGTTGCAGTAACCAGATTTTTTATCCACTCGTCATCCAGCCTTCCCACTTGTTTTTCACTCCAAGAAATTAGAGGAATGTTGTGTCAAGTATGACAAATTTGCTCTCAGTATTACACTTCCCTCTGATGAAATCATGGGACGTGTTCGCAGCAGTGGAGCACATTCGTCAAGAAGTTTGGACAATTAATGGCCCAGACTCTCCTATATTATTACAGAAAACATATTTTTTTATGATTTCTAAGTAGATGAGATGACCTCAGCGTGTTGACTTAGGCTCAGTTTTCGGCGTTTCTGTGGGCTTGACGGCCTCATCGGTGAAACTTGATCCGTACTGTTAAGAAAACAGAGCTAATGAATGTGTTCCCAGAGGGGCAAAAATCAGGATTGATTGTTCGGCCTCTGAGAATGTCATCAGATGCCTTAGTGCTTAGTTAAACATCTGCCGCCCCCTACAGGCACTTTATTGTATATCTATTTCAATCTACTGAGTTGATTTTCCAGAACACATCGATTGCCAGGTCACGTCAGAAGAAGCTGCTGCTCTGACCAAAAGTCAGAGGGAGACAGGCTGAGCAGATGTCCCCTCGCTCACAAAGACTGTCATGCTAGAACAGACAGCTGACATGGAGGGAATATTAATGCTTTGTGTGTGTCCATTAAAGGGAAATCGATTTAAAGCTTTTGAATCATGGACATTAGAGATTGCTGCAGCAATACAGGAACAGCTAACCATCATTTTCATTATCATTTAAGTTTTTCTCATGATTAATTGATTAATCGTTTAGTCTTTAGGAAGTGACATCCTCATGTTGCTTCTTTTGTCCAACCAACAGTCCAAAATGCACAGACTCCTCAGTTACTGTCATAAATGAGAAAGGAAAGTAGCAAATACTCAGATTTATGAAGCTGGAACAAGCAAACGCTTGAAAAATGACTGAAAAGTTTAATCGATTATCAAAATAGTTGATGATAAAAGAAAAATTGGATCAAATAAATGATTAATTAACTAATCATCAGATCAGTGGTTTGCAAACTTTTTGTACCCAAAGCACAAGGAGGGTTTGTAAAGGATTTTCTGCATTTGGAAATTAAAATAATCATAAAAAAGTACAGATATATGACATTAAAAACTGTGCTTGTAATCCCACGGCACACCTGGACTTGCCTCACAGTACACCATCTGGGAGTAAACACTATAGATGATCCGTAACCACTTCTGGTTTTATATAAACACTGTCAAAAACAACACACTCCAGCAGACTGTTGACATACTTCAGTTTAAAATCTGACAAACAAGGGATATTTGTCATCATTAATGATGCTGTTGTTGCAATAGAAATGTGATCAACTCTGTATGTGAATGATTAGAAAGGTTTCAGTGACTCCTCTCCATTTGTTTCACTTGGTGCTTGAACTGTTCATCTTTGTGTGTTAAATATGTCTTTAATGCCAACATGTATGTGAAGCACTTGGAGCAACGTTGTGTAGAAACTGGCATTTTGGCGCCCCCCACAGGTTCTGAGTGGACAACTGTCATAAATACAAATCCCAGCTCTGGAACAGTTTATCAGACATAATGTAGGTGTTAACTAAAAACAAAATTCACCACGTCATTACGGTGTTTTGTGTAAACATGTAACGCTGTGATCCGACCCTCTCACTGAAGTTACATAGTGGAGAAACAAGTGATAGACGCCATTCACCCTGTTACAAGACACTGTAGCATCAACATGATTTTGAAGCTGTTATTTTAAGGTTAAAAAGTTACATAATGTTGCTTTATGCTGAACTTTTGGACATTGCAGTTGAAATTACCAGTATGATTCTGGCACATTCATGTAATGCCCAAAAAGGCCGATGACAGAAGTTTGTCTTTTTGTCTGAATAATAATAACAATAATGTTTTCTCTCACTGTCATTTTGTTTAAAGACAAGATTCCTCTCTGAAATGCACAAACACAACCTGACCTCATATACAGTCACTCTTCACCATGGGAACTGCCCACTGTAACCACACTGTTGTACTAGTTTCCACAGAGCAGCTCCAGTAAATCCAGCCGGGGGATTCGGTTGCACTGTTGAGATTTAAGAGTAAAGGTGACTGAATTTTTACGAGCCTCTCAACTGCGGGGCGACCCGCTGAGGGAGGTAAAGCTAGAGGCTCGTAAACTGTCAACCTTTTAAATCACGTGTGTGAGAACATGATTCATTCACATGCTTCTACCCATTTCTGTGTCTCTTATGTACTGTGACATTTTGTCATATTTGAGCAAATCTGGGTACTTTTACTGCTGTCTCACTGGAGTTTTCTTGATGTAAGTGTGTTAACAAACTTGAAATCACATTTTTTTCCTGAACATCACCCAGATCTTTGCATTTCTTTGCGTGTACGTGTGTGTTTACTCATCTTCATTGCATAAGCATGTACTGTATGTGCTGTGAAACAGGCAGACTCGTTGCTTGTTGACAGCTTGTACTAACCTCTCCACAGGTCTGTGTCGGATGCAGCAGTGTTTGTCTCCCTCTAACAGCCGCCTGCGGTAAAACCCTCCTGAAAGTTTTCTCCCTCAGTCACAAAGTTGCCTCCCACACTGTCTGACCTTTCTTTTCAGACACAAAAAAATATTTTCCATCAGAGCTCTAGGCTTTGTTTTCTGTAAGCTGGCGAAGTGTCATAAACTTGCTGTCAGCCTTGAATTCTGCTCGTCGCTTTATCTTTTCTCAGGTCGCTGCTCTTCATCAAACAATGCACCCAAACTGGCCTTAACCTCGGCCACGAGGAAACAGGAAGCTCCCACAACTGTTGCCCTGATTCTGAAAGGCATTAATATGGGGCAAGATGACAGATGAATAAAAATAAATCATCTATTTGAGTGGATGGCAGATGTTAGCTTCCGCTCTGCTTTTTTGGCCCGTCTCTGAGTCTGAAAGTGGGCTGTGAAACTGTACAGACCTGTTTCTTCTACACGGTCTCTTTGGAAAGTATTAAGCACTCTGAGCTGCAAATTACATTAAACTAGATTAAACATCATTTTATGAAAAAAATGTCTTAAAACACATTTATACTTATACAGAAAAGATCATTTAACCTAGGCAACTAATAAATTGGACACTGTATATTGCAACATACACTCTGTCAGCGCCTGAATCTGCTGTGCAGGCTAATCGAAATGTAGTCTGTCCACTTATAAATATATATACCTTTTCTTACTGTATTCATTTGTTTGTTTGTTTGTTCATTTGTTCATTTACTATGAAGGTGCACTGTGTAGTTTTGGAAAGGAAATACTAATCTGAACAGACTGATCTTTATTGATTTGTTTAATTTCATTGAGTATAGGCTACATACTGTAAAGTACACTGAATGTCTGTGTGTGCAGCTAGTCCTACTCCCAAACGATCAATCCAATTAATGAACACATAAACATAAAAACACCAAAGTAAGTGACTGAAAAAAATGATTTTCGCAATGATGGTGTTATTTGTAATCACATAGCCAACGTTGTTTCAATCTATAATGCCTGTTTACTGTGTATATTTTATAAGCTGAATGTTTGTTACATGTAATGTTCTGTTGACGGCTAACATTAGTCAGAAAGTTCACTGATTTGTCTGATGTTAGCTCTAGTGTTAGTCGGGGTAGGGCTATAATGCATATCATTACATGCATTATGTGGACACGTAACCTATTTGACAAGCTGTCTGCATTATTTGTTGTATTTGTAAGTTCCCACAGAGTGATTCACTTATTAGCACTGTAAATTACAGGCTGTGCATATCCCCCAGCCAAAAGGACAGATTTACTGGCTTTAGTTACATTCTGATTGGATATTTTTAATAGTCTACATGATAAAATATAGGTAATATCTATCTTAAGTAACGCTGGTGGACTATGAGGGAGTACAGGAGGCCCCCCCACCCCACACAGCTGGTGCCCCTTTTTATGTTTTTCGCCCCTGTCCCTCAAACATCCTGAGTCCGCCACTGTTAATTAACAATCTGTGTTAAATTCATGTTTTTCATATGGTGGAATCAAGTTTTAATTTGTTGGATTAATGGTAAAATCTGATTCTGATCACAGTAGTAAAGACACATAATGTATTTAAGTGCTCACATCATATAAAGATGGTTAAAGTGCAAGAGGAAAAAACAACATGTGGTGGTTTAAGAGTGTACAAAGGTTAACAGTGTCATTTCTTCCAGAAAATGTCAGGTCCACTACAACCAGTGACATACATTATGTGGACATGTGGCCTATTTGACAGGCTGCCTGCATATTATGTTATCTTTGCCATGAGTACATTTAAATCAGGAGCTGATTTCTTTTTAATATTTGACTCTGATCATGTGCGCAGCAGCTCTGTGCGCACAGGTGTCCCTGAAGCCTCCCCATGTGACCGCTGGTATTTGACTCCCATCATTGTTTTAAGAACTACACACAAAGAGCACTTCCACTTTCCAGCATCGCGTTCTGGGCTGCATACCAGCAATACCTCTGTGTTGTGAATGGTGCGCAGGACAGATGAGTCGCGCGTTCACACTTCCAGCGTTTTCACGGCTCGTTCCGCGCCTCTGTGTGGCGGGTTCGTCGGTCGCGATCATGGTTTATTGTGGACTGTTCAGGAATATAACGCGTGGACTTCAGTCACCAGGTGCGGGAGATTTATGGCTGTGAGATTGTCCCCGCTGCTGGGGGTCTGACGTCTTTGAGTAGAAGTTGTGAACTTTACGCACAAGCTGTTCTCCGTCCTAAAGCCGCCGATCAGAATACTTGGAAGTGATTACCTACAGCGCGGCGGGATGGAAGAAGAAATCCCCAACGATTCCTTCCCGTGTCTGAAAGAACTGGAGAATAAGGTTGGCAGGAAAACACCGGAAAGTCTCCTGGTTTGGATGAGAGATGCTGCGGACTGCGAAGATGGTTGGAGGTCTGATGTGGTGGACAGGGGGGACCGCAGCTCTGCCTCCAGCGACAGCTTCTCAGACAAAATCAGCAACTTAAAACAAGAGATGGTAAAGATTAAGATTGTTTATTTATCATTTTACAGGTACTGTGTGTTTAAAAAGGACAAACAGTTTCCTTTCTGTTTCATGGTGACTTTACGCGCCCGCATGCATCTGCGCATCTCCCCATTTTTGGGCAATGCCACAACTTGCACAACTAGTTTCAGCAATCACTGCTCTGTTTATTCTGATGATGACATGCTTTCCTCTGTACTGAGGAAATTTCAAAACCACTGAGTGCCATCGTGGGAAGCTTCACCTGCTCATTTTGAAGTGTAATGACAGACACTGTCACCTGTCTCTCCACCACACCCCTCAGCTGGCTTCTCCCTCATTCACCTCCAGTCATCTGGCACATTCTGACTGGATTCCTCTGCTCATTCTCTGTCACTCTATATCCTCCCTCTTTTCTTTTGCTCTTCAGCTGCTTCATGTATTGTAGTCAAATGAGCAGATAAGTAAAGGCCTCGCAGAATGAGCTCCTGAGAGAGAGGTTAACATCCTCATACATGTACCTGCATCATGTCTATTTTCATGCAGAGGTGGCTGAGGTGTGCTGATGTGAGGATTCTTCGCCAGCTGGTGGCCGTGCACGAAGGGATCGAGGCCATGCGTTGGCTGATGGAGGAGCGGGATGCCTTCACCAGCCGTGGCAGCAGCTTGACAGGCAGCCTCAGCAGCCTGGCGACTGTGGAGGAGCAAGGGGCCTCCATGTCCCCCTACAGGTACAGTGCAGTGTTTAGTTTGGCAGCTGTAGCCTACAGGAAGCTCCTCTCATTTTGTCCATATTATGCTTATTTTCATTCTTTCATTTTGGATGTGTATTAGATTATGTTGACACGCTTTAATGTTCAAAAACACAATGATTTTTTTATACTTTCCATTGCCGCAGCACCTCAATTCACCCTCTGTGTCAACGCTCCATTTGAGTGCCTGTCTCTTTAAGAGGAAGGCGTGGGTCGCCTATGCTAACAGCATAAACACTTACTAACGTAAACACTAACTCTCTGGCTAGCTGCATGGCTAACTGAGTTAACAACAATCATAAACAGCATGTATTTAGCAGCATTATTAGTGTCATGGCTCATGTTTCATGTTTGGTTCAATATTTCTGCTGTTGCTCCCGCAGAGACAGCCTGAGTCCAACTCAGGATTTGACTGAAGCCACTGGTGAGGAATCAGAAGATCAGCAACCACACACTGACCATGGTGATTCAAACCACAGGAGCTGCTTTGACATGCTAAGCCCTGCGTTTGCTGAAGCAAGACCTTCTAGTCCTTCTTCCTCCTCAGAGTTTGAAGTCACTTGTTCCACATACGGTCAGGCATCATCCAGTGCCAGTTCACCAAAGGCACAACCACAGGCCTCGGGTGTAGCTTCATTACAAGACATGACAGCCGGTGGTGCTGACATCATTAGACGAGCTCTGCTCAGATCGAGCATGGCAAGAAGAGAAGTGAAAGTAGGTAATGGTAGTTCTGCCCCGACTAAACAGTCAGAGGAGAAACAGACAGAGCACCAAACTCGGGAGAGTTTCAGAGCTTCTCAGAACAATACGATGGAAAAGGAAGAGAGTGCACCTAACAAAGAGACAAGTCTGCTGGGCTATGATGCTCAGTGGTGCTGGGTGGAGTCACAGGACGACGTGACGTTTGTATGATCTTATAAGCACAGTTTAAATGTATGATCTTTGGTTTGATGATATTCCCCTAAGCAGTTAACTGCCAGTAATGCAGTGGGATTTAAAATGCACTTTGACACTTACTGTATGAACAAATGATGCTCAGAGATGAATGTGTCACTGTCTCTCTCAGTGACTCTGTCTGACAGTATCCACAAATAAGAAGGAGCTCTTCAAAATGAAATTTGTCAAATTATTATGTCCTTGTCTGATGAATGTTTTACACAATGGGGAATTTTAGAGATATTAATCATGAACGAATGAAGTTTTTTAATTTCATTTTAAATTAGTGGGCCTGCTTTGTTTCCATTTGTGTGCACTTAACTTTATCTGATTGTCTTATTGTATTTATAAAACAAGAATGGCAGTCAATCGTTTTTTGGGCTTATTTCTCATACATTGTCCTGTCTCCTTGAAATCTTTCACAATCGTGGATATAATGCAACAATAAACCTGTGAGGATTATAAAGATGAGGCCATTGTGTTGCTTATATTATTATGGAATGATGAGCCTTATGTACCTGTTGGTAATAAAACAAAAAATTCTTTATTGGTGCTCTTTCTTGTCTCTCAACTCAAACATCAGATAAGTATTAAGGGCTGAAGTCTGAATCATGACAACTATGCTTTTTTCCCCTTTCCTTCAGTGTGTTACATATGTAAAAATGTGGAAGTAAGCACCAACAGAAGCTCCTCTCTCCCACAGAAAACACTGCTCCTGAAAGGCCTCGTCAGTAGTCCCTCCTTTAATTTCGTGACTTTGTCATGAAATCACAAATGACACATAAGAATTGATTTAGCACAGCTGCTCTGCTGTTGTTAGCTGTGCTGGCTCAGGCGTGTGTAAGCTGACCAATCACAGCAGACTGGGTGTTCGGGAGGAGGGGGCATTTCAAACAGAGGGAGAATACAGTGCTGCAGCACTGGATAGAATGAGAAAACTGATTACTTTTTTTGTAGCACTAAATCATGTAAACCTACTCTACTAGTAACCCAAAATAAAATTATCAACCACAAAATGAGCATAATATGTCTGCATTTCAGCAGCCTCATGTTACAATGGGCATGTGTTGTCTTCATTGTTTTGTTTTTTAAGCGCTTAAATATTAACATCAAACTAACACACATAAGATATGGTTATTTATGTCACCTTAATGATATTTGCTCATTATCTCTTTTAAAAGGACATTAATTGTACGAGAAATGCAAGTTCGTTACTAAAAGGTCGTTCATGCGTACGATGTTACTATTTCCGACAGACCGCAAAGGGAGCACCCGACTGCTCTCGTGACGTCACTTATTTACATGGAAATCCGGAAGTGCTGTGCAGGTAAAATGTTGTCCCGTTAGCAATGCGTTTGTGTGACATTACAGGTGGACCAAGGACGATGTAATGGTTCAGACACTCGCGGAGGAAACATGGAATTTAGTTTTCTACGTGGTCTGCTGTTCGTCTCCCTGACGGCTTGGACATTAGGAGACGGCAAGTGTTTGTTTTTTTAGCTAAAGTGACGAATTCCAGAGAGGGAACTGGTGTTAGCATGTTGGCTAACTACCTCGACTTGTTAGTTTACCGGAAAGAGAGAGACCGTTTGACAGTTTGCGCTCTGTACAGTTGTCACTCGCATGCACATTGTTAAAGACGTATATTGTGAGCCCTGTCATTGGTATGAGGGTGACAACATGTATATTTACAGTATATGTCTTTCAACTATACTGCTGACTGGTTATTCTTATTAAAATGTGTCAGCAGCCTCTAAAAACACTATATGATATTAAAATTGTAAAAAACAAAACAAAACGAAAAAAGTAATATACAAATGTAAATCATTTCAAAAGCATTAAATAAATGGCATGTGACGTTAATTCTTGCCTGTTCACACTAGTTCAAGGATAATCCTAGAGGCATAAGACATTGGCAGTAAGTTATGTTTACTGTTGAGTCTAACTTCACCACACCCAGTAGAAAAACTGTGTTTGTGCACTTTCATATTGAAGTGTTTCGCCCTACAGATGGACAGATGACTTTTGTGTCAGAGCTCTCGTCCAAACCAGCTCAGAAGTTGTCAAAGTACGGCTGGTACGGCAACGTGAGGCTGCAGAGGTTTCACATACCGGAGGAGACAGCCATCGCTCGCTGGCTCTTCACTGTCACCAAGGGCCACAACTTCCACTGTGGACAGCGCAATGTCACCATGTAAGATATGTCCTGATCACATCCCTCATCCCTGCTCTTTATTTGAGTCTCTCTGCTCAATTCCTGCCACTGCTTTTTCCTCTCAAGCTCATGTCTCTCTCTGTTTTGTAGCCATATTCGATGGGGCGCCCCTCCAGTCATAAACCCTATAGGATCAAAGTTTCCCAATCACACACTCTGGAGCCCCTGTCTGTCTCTGATCCTGCCGGTGACTTCACACAGCTCCACAACCTTTAATCTATCCAATCCCGCTCCTGGTGATTGGTATGTTGCAGCCCACTTGCCTGAGGATGACGGGCGCATAGAGCAGAAGGTTTGTCTCGAGCTGTACACAGTACCTGCTTGTTGCTCTTTATTACTGTTGTTGCTGTTATGAGTCCTCATTTTCTAAGATCTTTCCCTTGGTTCCATATGTACACAAACACTGTGCTAATTGAAAAGATTTGACACCAGCTATTTTTAAAGTTTTAATACCCTGACTGTGTTAATATTTAAAATTGAACAAGGGTTTTGTTTTGCCTTAAAGAGCCTAGATAAAGTGTCGGTATTCGAAAACAGCACTCGACTTGAAAATTTCCATTTAACTCCAACCTGTTCTACCGGAGCAGTGGGTATGTGGATTGTGTCTTTTGTAAGGTAGCTAAACTGCATTCTTCTTCGTCTTCTTGGCTTCTGTTCCTGTTGCAAAATTTGTTGGTAATGAAGCCTTGTTGAGTGGCTACTTAGACGGGACCTACAACTATAAACAAAGTAACACAGTATGAAATTGTGCTGTGATGACAGTTTGTTTTTCAGTTTCTTCAGTCCTGAAAGTCAATAAATGAAGATTTTTCTTCTGATTAAAATGTCTTCCCCAAAACTACACAGTGCACCTTTAAGGTGCAAGACAATACAGTATAAATTGAAGAGTAACTATGCGCCATAATGTCTCTCTTTCTATATATATGTATACAGAATAAAATTTCTGTCTTTATCTGTTAGGGCTTTCCGTCCTGCTCGTACTTCTTCCAGCCTCAGCTGTCAATCAGGAGAGCGGTGGACACTCCCACTTTACAGCAGGGCACCTTCCTCCAACAAACTGCAGCATCTGACCGACCTGCACGCCTTAAGTAAGAAGTGTCTGTTTTGTTTTCTCTTGTCTCATCCTTTGTTCTATATTATTATTATAAACTTACTGGATGTAAAGCAGCATTATGTAGAAATC
Organism: Pagrus major; assembly: GCF_040436345.1. Classification (NCBI taxonomy): domain Eukaryota; kingdom Metazoa; phylum Chordata; class Actinopteri; order Spariformes; family Sparidae; genus Pagrus; species Pagrus major. The sequence continues at coordinate 11,344,256 of NC_133235.1, forward strand.
AGCATTTTGTGCAATTTGGCGCCCCCCACAGTTTCTGAATGCAACACCACTGTCGTAAATACAAATCCCAGGTCTGTAACAGTTTGTCAGCCGTAATGTAGGTGCTAACTACAAACAAAACTATTACATCATAACAATGTGATGTGTTGAAAACTTGTATGTTGAAGTGAACATGTATGTAACGCTGTGATCCTACCCTCTCACTGAAGGTACATAGTGCAGAAACAAGTGATGGGGGGGCAGAGTGGCTGAGACAGAGACACCATTCACCCTGTTACAAGACGCTGAACCATCAACATGATTTTGAAGCTGTTAATTTGAGGTGAAAACGTTACATAATGTTGCTTTAAGTACATTTACTTTAATGTATTTGTGTCTGTCTCAGGTTGTATGTTCCAGAGTTTGCCTCCTCTCTCTCCGTCTCTGTGGCTGACTGTTCTTCAGGGGAGGGGTCAGACAGTGGAAACTGTTCACTGGTCCTCAGGCTCGGCTCTTCCTCTCTGCAGCGCCGCCCGTTAACAGTGAACTGCTCAGGGATTGGCTGCTCTGCAGCTCTTTCTAACCCACCTTGGGACACATGGTTACGGGTTGTTGTGGAGAACAGCCAAGACAACCGTACCGTGACCTTCAGTATTGTCTCAAACTACACAGGTGAACACAGAAACACACACACACACACACCTTTAACACATGTTTCACACACTGTCTGTTTTAATCCACCACCTGCGTGTGTGTTAATGTCTGCCACAGTGGGATGTAAGCCAAAAAGTGTTGGCCTCAAAGCAGATGACGACATCAACAAGCTTCGTGGCAACAGCAGCTATAGCAACTCAACATCAGCGAGCAACAGCTCAGTGGTTACAGACACAGTCGCCTTTAGCAACCAATCAGCATCACCCTCAACACCGCTATTGGCGTCGGCGTGTGTGTGGAGCATCCCCGTGCTGTACGAGGAGGTGGATGTTCTGTCGCTGCGATTCACGGCTGTCAACGGGCCAAACATCAGCGTTACACACACACACCCCACACTGCTCACCTACCCCCTGCACACACAGGCTACTGGTGGTACACTCAACCTGCAGCTCACACTCAATACCGTGAGTGACACTGAATTAACAAACGCACACAGTATGACAAAGTATGTTAAAATTGTGCATGATTTTGCTGTTTTACATTAATACGTGTGTGTGTGTGTGTGTGTGTAGACTAATGTAACCCTGGGGAACAGCAGCAGTGTGGTGGCCTGCCTCTCTCCCTGGGCTCCAGTGCTCCAACTCAACCACTCTCAACCCTGTCACACAGGTAGCACCACTCACTGGAATGATGTATTCACATTCACACGATGCCTTAAACACCTTCTGTAGCTTCATTAATCAGGCAACATCAAGATAGAATATCAAAACATGGAGATACTGTAGAAATAATAATAATTGCTGTATAACAAATATCTGATTAAACCAGACAGGCTATGTTTTTATTAGAGCGTGCAGTGTTAAAAGTTGTCATGCAGACGTTCTTCACCTGTTCAAGTCTACGAAAGTCTTTCAAAGGGTTTCTCTGACTTCTGCTAAGTGCATGCTGGGATCCCTTCCAACATCTCTATGACTCAGACGCCGTCACATGGATATTTTATGCAGCTATGAGGAAATAGGTGTTGTTTAGAGTAGCTAATCTTTAGACAACAAGCAAGAATAATTTTAATTCATATATAAAGAAATTTAGCTTGATATTTTACGCTCTTATATATTATTTTGTATTGATCAGATCTGTTGTGGAATTTCAATAAATGAATCACTCCTTCTTGATACACTAATGTCCAGAAACACATAACTAAGCAGGAAGATTGACTCTCCCGTGTGTGTCCGCAGCTTTGTTTGGAGGATACGGTGTTCGTGTGAATGCCAGTGTTCCTAAAGCCTTGGTCAGGCTGCCTTTCCCTCAGTCAACAACATGGTACCTCACCCTGCAGCTCATGTGTAACAGGTAACATTGCGCAACGTCAAAGTGTGTTTCACACTTGTGTATACTTTTAGCGTTGATTTAAAAATGTCTATTTAGAGCACCATATATCGTTTTTAAAATCGTTTCTAACTCACTTCTATAATGACAGTGGTGAACGATATCTTTGGGATCACATCCAGAGTGATTTGATGAACCAAAGAAACACAGACAGCCAATCAAAATCCATCTGAATGTAATGATTATTTTCTATGAAATAATGTTGCAGGAGTGCTTGTAATATTGGTTTCTAACTGTAGCCTTTTATTTAAGATTATCAAATGTCATTTAGAAAATACTTTGTAGATGTTCTACTTTAATAAATCAGTCTATGTTGTGTATACAATTTATTCAAAGCTTATATAAAGGTAAATTAGGCTGCAAAGTAAACATAAAAAAACACAATTGTCAGCTGAGGCATTCCACCATATAGTCTTTGGAACCAAAGATGTTTGTTATACCTCCACGCGCTTGTCGACTGCTTTGGCCAGAACACATTTTTGGCCATTACTCAAGAATTCAACTTACAAAAGTTGTGACATTTGATATCCAAAGAGGTTTAATGCACTGTGACATCATAATATTCTGCAAAAAAAGTCCTGGCCAGTATTTAATTCCACAAAGGCAAACGACCACAATGGGGTAATTCTAGTTTTGTATTAAGTGATGTCCTCTTTGACAATCACCAGGATAATTGATGATATCTCGTACAAAAGTTTGAATACAGTTTGACTTCAAAAGACGACAACTCTCATAACAGAAGGTTGGATTCTCCTTACTCGTCCCTTCTTTGGAGAATTTCTTGAACCCATATGTTTCTGGTTATCAGGTCATTAAAATTCATTTTCATTAGCTGCTTGGCGCATCTGCTATTAACAGACCATTAGCGTTCATCAGTTCATTTATCGTTCACATCGTCATTGTTCTAGTGATCGGCCTTGGTGTGGAAAGCCCTCTAGTCACTGTGTGAAAAGGGGTAGGGATCAGGGCTGAAGTGAAACATTTGTATCCACATTTAGAGGTCCCATAGTTTTGAGACTTTGAGTTTGATGAGCTATTTTCTGTCTTGTTTATTGTTTAAAGTGTTTTTTAATAATTAAATGTGTGTTTTTCCCTGCAGCAGTGACTGTGGTAACACATCGTTGGTGTCTGTGGTCCCAGAGGTGTTTCTCAGTGCCTGTGTCGAGGACTGTGGGACATATGGAGAATGTAGACTGCTGAGATCCTACAGCTACCTGTACGCTGCCTGTGTTTGCAAGGCTGGTACGACTCTGACACACGCACACACACACACACACACACACACACACACACAAAAAGCAACTTTTTGCCTCACTGTGTCCTTTCTTGTTATTTATTGTTTAATTAAGAGAATCACTAATTTTGTTTTGTTTTGTTTTTGTGTGTGCGTGTGTGTGTGTGTGTGTGTGTGTAGGCTGGGGCGGCTGGGGCTGCACCGACAACTCCACAGCTCAGTCGTACCGTCGCCAGTTGACGGCCACTCTGCTGCTCACGCTCAGCAACCTGGCCTTCCTGCCCGCCATCGTGGTAGCCGTCACACGCTTCTACATCACCGAGGCATCCGTCTACCTCTTCACAATGTTCTTCTCCACGGTAACACACATTAAGAAACACACATGTACACCCGCAGACGTGGGAATAATTATACTTAACATATTCTTTTGGCCTGACAGTGTAATGCTGTGTTAGGGAAGCTTCAGTAAATCAAAACAGACATCTCCTTCGTATTTACAAAGCTCAAGCCTGGCAAGTTTTTATCTGGGTCATCGCACTTTCAATGAGCCAAGGTGACAAGTGAGCCAACTGACAGTGAAGACTGCCAGTTAAGGCACTAAGTGTACCTTCTAAACATATTTTTATGACCTAATTCTATGTAACAGAGAAGGATATTAGTGCAGGGATGCAAAAGACTTTTGATAAGTCTTTATCATATCTATCTACTAGTTTTTGAGAGCAGGGTCCTGTTGACTGTCTTACTTCATCTATTTAAGGACACTAAGACTTCATCATGTATTGTTAACAGATGTGGTTGTACTTATGCTGACTTGTGTCCAGAGTAGAGTTGTTTGGTATCGCCCTTGATGTAAGTTATCTTCAGATGACTCCACACCAGATTAAACACAAATTTCAACCATGTTTACCACCCAGGGTTATTTTATTTACACTTCTGAGAAAAACTAGAGTTATACATTTTGCAGATTAGTCACTGAGGCTTTTTTCAGACTGCAGGCAAATCGGATTTGTTTCTCAAAGCACATCTTGAAGACCGACGGTCCGCACTGTAATTTACATGTGATCAGATCGGACTCGCATTAGGTCAGTGCGGTAACGACAGCGTCAGTAACTGTGCACACTGGTGACTCACCCTTCAAACAATCGTGCCATCATGGTCACAGTGCAGAACTCTTCAATCACACCAGACTGATCTGCTAGTAGCAGACTCTGCTCTGCTGCTCTGATGCATTACAAGTGAAAATCACATTTGATTGGCCAGAGAGTTGGACTGAGATGCATTTGGAGAAGTCCAACTGCAAACACATTTCGAACCACCTCCAAGTTTGCAAAAAATGTGTTTTGATTTAGTTTTGACTTTCTAAAATCTATCTGGATATGCCAAATGCCAGATTTGTGCTGGCAGTCTGAACAAGACCCATGTGTATGAGAGCAGATAATGTGAGAGTTAATGACTACTTCAACTAACTCTCTAACTAACCGACTCTTTTTGCATGTTTTTTTTTCTTCTCTCCACTTTCCAGTTCTACCATGCATGTGACCAGCCTGGTGTAGCTGTAATGTGTATAATGGACTACGATACCCTACAATACTGTGACTTCCTGGGGTCAGTCTGCTCCATCTGGGTCACCATCCTGTGCATGGCTCGCATCAGAGACACATTTAAATACGTAAGACACTGACCACTGATTACAATCCTGTCATACTATCATCACACTTTACTGAGGATTAAAATGATATTTAAGTGCTTCAGTTTGTTTAATATATTCTGTTTGTGTATCCTCCTTTGTGTGTAGACTGTGTTTATGCTCGGGGCTCTGCTGATAGCCATGTCAATGCAGCTGGACCGTAAAGGTCTGTGGAACCTGCTGGGCCCCGTCCTCTGTGCCCTGCTGTTCATGGTCACTGCCTGGGTAAGAGATACACCACGATAATACAGGAACAACACTATGTGACGGACGTCATGAGGTTTGCTGAATCAACTTCTGGTTTGTTCCACAGGTGTACCGAGGGGTGCGGCGGCGTCACTGTTACCCACCTTCTTGGAAGCGCTGGGTCTTCTACCTGATCCCCGGGGCACTGTGTGCCCTAATCGGGGTATGTTTGTACATTTTTGCCGGGACGGAGGAGAACTACTACTACACGCACTCGCTGTGGCACATCCTGGTGGCCAGCTGCGTGGTGTTCCTGCTACCACCCGAGGAGAAGAACAGGGAGGCGTGGGGCTGGAGCAGGGGCTGGAGTTGGAGCTGGAGACCTCGGGTTTGTGGGTACACGCTCTGTCAGAGCAGCAAGGACGAACTCTACGCTGTCACATAGACATAGCAGAGACGCTACAAGGAAGGAAGGAAGGGACTCGGCATTGATTGTTAACTACAAACATTCACATAAGGTAAAGGGACAAAAGGTGAAATGTTTTTATATTTCAATAAAAACATTCTCAAGAGGTGTTTAAATTAGCTTAAAGGGACAGTTCACCCCAAAATCAAAAATGCATATTTTTCCTCTTACCTGCAGTGTGAACTATCCATCTAGATTGTTTTGGTGTGAGTTGCTGAGTTTTGGAGATAGAGACTTCTCTCCAATATAATTGAACAAGACGGCTTGTGGTGCTCAAAAAGCCAAACTTTTTAACTGTATTTGGAAAAACTCAAGATAATCCTCAGACGTTGTTGTGAGCAGTTTCATGTAGGAACTGTTTTCTTTATCACAGCGCAAGGAAGCGTGTATGTCGTTTTATCAATGAGTAGATGCTCACATCCTTCCATGCAGCGATACAGTTTGCGGGCGTACTCGCCAACCCTCCCGATTTTCCTGGGAGACTATCTTTTTTCATTGCTCTCTCCCGGTTCATTCTGGGGGTCACAAATCTCCTGTATTTCTCCCAATTTGGGACAGTTTTTCACACTTTTAGTTATCTACAGTTATATAGTTCCTACATGAAGCGGCTCACAGCAAGGTCTGTGGATTATTTTGAGGAAACGGGTCATGATTTCTGGAGAGTTTTCCACGTTTTTTTTTTTTGCCACTTTGAGCACAAGCCGAGTGCCACCTAGTTCCATTATATTTGAGAGAAGACAGACATCTCAATGGCCTGGCAAAAAAACCTGGCAACTCACACCAAAACAATCTAGATGGATAAATAGCCGTGCAGGGAGGAAGAGAAATGTCATTTTGATTTTGTGGTGAACTGTCCCTTTAAACAGTTACCTTGCAGACAACCTGAAATGCACACACACAAACACAAACATCCCGATGAACCCAAATCAAACCTGCTGAAACCTCCAAGGTGGTCCATTGCACCAGCTTCGGTGTGAACATCAAAACCTGCAGGTAGCACACCACCTGACCTTTGACCTCACGACCAGGAGTTTGTACATATTGTGTATGTACATATTTTACTCGGCTAGAAAAATATTTGGAATATTTATAAGGAATAGCACTTTGTGGAACTCTTTTAAATCTTTATATATTTAGCTATCAATTAGTCTGCTGATACGATATACAATATTTATAGCTGATGTAAACCCTCATTCATGTGCCCTCTTGTATTTTCATTTTTCCAGACATGCTTGATTTGTATCTGCCAGGTAGTTTTAACAACTCAAAGTCCACTTTAAGGCTTTGTTCTGGAGCTTTCAATCAGATGAAGAAGAATCAAAATGTATCATCACAGAACAAGAAGGAAATGAAATCATCCAACATACATCATTCAAAACCAGCAAACCTTTCTTTAAGTCTTCCCCATAATGTCGACCTCAGCTTTTTAACTCTCTCCCATGTGTCTTCTCAGAAAGCCAGCTGTAATCAGAGGCTTTTCACCGAGCGTACGTGTGAACAGGTGGATAAACTAATGTGTAGTCGTTTGGGGATACAGGGTGCCTTCTCATTCCGTTTGAAAAAGAAAAAAGAAAAAAAAAGAAATCCAGATAAAATGCCGTACATGACAGGATGTTATGTTCACATACAGATATATATATGCAGCTTTCTTTTCTTGTCTTTTTTCCCTCTCTAAGACCTTCCCAGGAAACATTAACTCTGAAGCACTTTTATGATTAAAAAGCTGATTCCACTATGTAATGTACATAGCCCACATGTGTATGAATGGGCACTTTATGAATGTATATTCAGATTATTGTGTCCAGTGCCTCCTCCTGTCTGTATCTTCATGTGAATGAGTGCACTGTGTGTGTGGTATGAGTATGTATGTGTGTTTTGAATCACACCTTCCACACTTTTTTTTTTCATTTCATTTGTGTTGTCTAATTTATGCGCCCCATGATGTTTTCATTGTGATTTTGCACTGTTTCAGGACGTTTCTGTCACTCTCGCAGAGCCTTCCATTGATTGTTGAAATGATCTTTTCCTCATTTGTGAGAGTGAATCACTTCTTGTTGTTCAGTTGTATACAAAAGGGATTCTACCACAACAATGTACTGTCGCTGTCATTGTGTGTAAGGATGAAGAAATGTGTCATGCTCCATGTAAAACATCCTTGTCCTGGACGACTACTTTTCAATCTGTTAAAAGAAATCACCCAAACAGCATTTAGCCTCCCAAAAATAAAGCTGTCTAAAAAGAGAAATGTTTCATGATTTTTTCTTTTTTCGTTTCATACTGTTGTTCCTTCCTCAGGCACTCACACACACACACACACACACACACATACACACACAGCAGGAGAGGATGCAGAGTGGATGGAAGCGGATTACCATAATCCTCAGAAATATAGAAAGTGCTTATTTGGAGTGGTGAAATACACATTTCTCTGTGTGAGTGTATATATAGCCTCCTCCATTAGTAAATTTGATGGGCACTCAGATGGAGCAAAGCTGACACAGATCAGCACTACAGATCACAACAGCCTAACTGCTCGTCTGTCTGACAGTCAGAATGAGAGCAACAACGGCCAACATATCCTGACTTGAAGTCCCCGCCCCCCTCCCCGTAAGTCATGCTTCAAAGGTTTTGGATCCTGCATTTCCCATCATGCAACTCAGAAGCATAAGGCCTAAAGACCATCATCTTTAAAAAGTTTCCTGTTAATGGTGCAATATCAAAGACTTGGTGTCCTGTGGATCTTGTACTCAAAACAACAGCTCATCAACAGACGTCATAATGTCAAAACTGTTATTTCTTCATGTCTTCAGAATTAATTTTTTGCATGTTGTCAACTAAAATTCTTACATATTGCACCTTTTAAATGTTTAGACTCGTAAGCCTGACTCAAGACCACAGATAACTCCTCCACGGCTTTAGGAGGTGTAATCCAATTGTTATCACGAGCTGAGTGGTAGTCCTTGCAGCATTTATGCGTGAAATCTGTGTAGTGCCCCTTTAATTGTCACCTAAAAGGGAACCTTTCTTAGTTTTAGCGGTGATATGATACAGTTCAGCCCTGCAGAGACAAATACTCTCTATGTGGACCCTCAGTTTGTGTGTGTCCCAGGATAGATGATTAAAGGGATAAAAGGTTTAAAAAATGTATTCCTTCTCCACAAAATTTCTTCTAAATATTTTCTTTTCTTTTGTTGCTATTTTTCTTTTGGATACTTTCATCTCTTCATTCTTCTGTTTTACATAAAATGGTCTGAGAAGGAAAAATTACACTTTGGCTGAACCGTTCACAACTCATATTCACTGTCAGGCATCAACCTGAGATGAAAGGTAGATATTTGTTATATTTTTAGCTAAAAAGAAATGGAGCCACTTTGACCACATACAGCCAGTAGAGGGAGCCAGTCCAGTAGAAGAAACTGCAGCTCCCACAGGAACAATGGAGGAAAAGGAGGGAAGTAAAAGCTGAAAGGTTATTAGATGGAGAGGAAAGGTGTAAAAAGAGGTTTGTAAGTTCAGACACAGAAGTGGAGGAGACAGAACAGCATGTGCAGACAGGTGGCGCTGTAGGAAGCAGACCTGAGCTGATGTAGCAGCTGGTTTTTAAGCTTCTGGAAGTAGCTGTCAAATGGGTTGAGTCACTTAAACACTGTAATTCAATCCTGCAAATGTCAGCGATAACGAGGATAATATCAATCTAAAACTGTATTTGATTGTTTTTTTTGTCTGATGATAAATTCTGTAGCAGTTCCTGTAGCTAACCCTTCACATCTGGGCACTATGTTTTTTTGGAGAAGAAAATCTAAATCAGAATTGTAATATTTACAGTATTAGGGGGTAATAATACAAACTCAGAAATATTTATTTTTTCCATAACTGAACAAACAAGCTGTTCTCAGACGACAATAAGGTCCCCAGAACACTGAAGCTAGAAAGGTGGCAGGGTCCGCCACATATAAACAAAGTAAAACAGTATGATATTCTGTTGTTCTTTAAGGTGAGTCTGTTTAATAAGTGCATTCAGTCATGTTTGTTTAGACATAAATCAGTCAATCAAGATCTTCCTCTTCTGATTAAAATTTCTTCCCAAAACTACACAGTGCACCTTTAAGAAAAGCTAAAACAAACCATATGAAGGCTTTGTGCTTTAAATAGATCCAAAGGCATCAAATAAACAGAACACGTCAAAGACAGAGAAGATAAGAATCGGTGGAGGTCAAAGGAAAAGAAGTAGATTTAAAAATAAAAGCCTGATCACATCTCCACGCACACTCACAGTTGACCACAGCATGCAGAGCTGAGAACACAACACAACACTGAATGCTGTTGTGACATTTTATTGGGATGAAAACATGCTCGAGCAAAATGAACAGCAACAACCGTCACAATGTGAAGCGGCCGCGTGGAATGAACAAAATAAGCAAACTGTACGATAATCACAGACATGCTGAGGCAAATGTTTGGACTAAGTACATATTTTACATCTCTATTGCTCTATAAACCTGCCTAAACCTGGGTATGAGATATTCTATATAAAAGCTCTAAGGGGAGGAAGGTTGACTTGGTGTCAGGAATCAATATCAAGAACAACAGGACAGACTTTTGGACTTAGACGGGATGTAGAAGCAGGATAACTACACAGCAGTAAATGCTGTAACAGTAGCACTAAAAGCTCTTTTTTTTCTCTGCTGCTCACTGCTTGTGCTTTGGGAATAAGAAGTGATGCTCCTGAGGTAAGCTCTGAGAGGACGCTCTAATGTTGAAATCCTAGCTGTGGTAATGTACAGCGGTGAGAGAGAAGCTCTGGCTTTCACGCAGACAGTTTGACTTGAAAGAAAAAAGCAGAGGAGAGCTCCTTGGGTGGTTACTATGGTGATCAACAGAGACAATGGAGGTGATTGAGCACTGACATTGTTTTTTGGCCCGGGCATCAGGCATTGGAGCCGCCTGCAGAGTTGGTACCTGCTTGCCCGGCCCCCTTGGCCTGTCCATCTTCCGCCTGGGTGGCAGCCTGAGCAGGTGAGGGGCTGGAGTGCCGCTGGCGTCTCATGAAGGGGAACACGCTGAGAGGAAGGAAGGACAAGTGTAATGTTAGAAAACAAATACAGTAACGGATAGTAAAAGTGGTGATGAGTGTGAGTTTTTACCTTTTCTTCGTCTCCTGGGGGACAATAGCTTTGGCCAGCATGTTCTTGTATAGGTCAGACTTGAGATATCTTGGGTAAGAGTCCTACACACACAAATACAATGGCATCACACAATATTACCACCAAAGTAAACCCCAATAACTGTCAGTTAACCTTAAAGTACCTATGAAGTCAAAATAGCTTTTTTCACATATATCTTGCTTCATATCTCACCTATACACCAGTATCAGGCCCAACAGTGACAAAAAAAAGCTGTTTTGATGGTATTTTAGAGTTCCTGGAAAATCATTAAAAATGTTGATGACTCATCCTGCACTCAGGGGCCTTATATTCATTTTTCATCCAATAAACGCTTTCTTTATTTTATGACGCTGCCATGGATGTATAAAAAGAATAACGCTTCAGAGGAGCGTGTTGCCTGGGACCAGACCTCACCAATTACTGTACAAAAACACTTTATTCAGTCATTTGAAAAATATTTTCTCCATAAAACATGACCCAGGTTCACTGGGTCTTGTTTTATGGAGAAAATATTTTTCTGGTTTTCCCTCAGGCTGCTGGACAGATAGCTTTACTTGTTGTTCAAGTAGCTGCTAACAAACTGATAACCAGCAGCTTCTCAATGAACAGCTCCAGACTGGGACTGTAAGCGGCCTCCGAGAATGATGATGGAGGCCCGTTGGAGTACCAAGGTGATTTATGGAGTTTCCTGGTAGACAGATACCGGTAGCTTTGTTGCTAAAGTAAGCACTAACTGCTGCTAAATGTAGTTTGCTGCCATCAGGTCCGTAAACGGTCCTTGCTGACTCAGCCCCTTTTTGCCAGAAAACCACATTGGTATTGCATTCCCTTCCCTTCCCTTCCCTTCAAACTAGCCTCCATCTTTTCGGAGGCGGAGTTTTACCGTCCTGGTCCAACCGTATTCACTGAGAGCTGCCAGTGCATGGAGAGAGAGAGAGTGTCAGAGACTCAGCGGTTAGGGGATGGGGTGGGGCATTCTGTGCTATTAGCTGCTGCCTGTTTTTACAGGAAACACGCAACTATGCCAAAGCAACTAGCATTCTATGAGCCGTTTCATGGGGAAAAGTTGCCATTTTGATGTGTCTGCTTTAGTTTTTGGTTAACATATGAATAAATTCTCCCTAAAACTGACAGATATGGGGCAATGGCCGAATAAAAGGTGCTCAGTTTGCACTGTATATGAGGAATCTTGGGAATTGTAAGATTAGAAAAGTAGGCGTTATATGTGGCGTCCCTCTAGGGTCAATACTAAGTCCACTGCTGTTCACAAAATGGAAAAACACAATTCAAGTTATCATAATTACGCTGATGACACACAGTTATACCTGAAAGCTAAACCCTGTTTGATCACTTAACAAATGCATCATAGACACAAACAACTGGACGACAACTTCCTGCTGAAAGAAAAAATATCTTGTTATTGGTGCAAAAACCATCTTTGGAAAGTACCGCACAGGTTAGCGTGGGTGTTTCCTTGAGTCTGACTTTTCTTTTCCAGAGCCACATCACCAACATCACAAAAACGTCCTTATATCATCTTAAAATCTCATCTCATACTGATGAAGACATGCTTTCATTTCTTGACAGTTGGATTTTTGCACTCCCCTCCCACTGATTGGCCTAAAAAAACACCATGAGTAAAACGTTATTTTTTTGCTTGCTAATGAGTTAAAAAGGTTTTTCAGATTCTGTAGGAATTAATTGAAAATAGTGGATGTCTGGAAGAGTAGATAGAGTACATTCAAACTTTCACACAGTCAAGTGTTTTGGGAAATAATTAGCTATAATGCAAAGTATAATGGGTTCAGACCTTCTTCATGAGAAAGTAGATGTGCATTTGTGCATCGTCCATGACAAATCGATGCGGGTGTCTGATCCCATCGAGGGTTTTATCCATCGTCTTACTGTCGATGTTGACCCAACGAGCTGCTCCAGGAGCCAGGAAATTTCTGAGTCACACACAGAAGAGTGGATGTCATCTGACAGTACATATAAGGATGTATTTTTACATGTTTTTGTGCTTGTACACTCACTTGTAGATATCCTCCACTTTCTCTATGATCCTGGAACTTTCTCCGTGTCTAACATCCTCACAGGCCTGCCAGAAACACAGGTTCTCGGCTGGCAGAGAGACGGACAGTGAGGTGAACGAAACAACAATGATGCAGGAAAAAGTAACACATAATTTGGCCTCTGTGGATAACCTTGGCCTCTGTCAGTATTTCATTTATCTGCATAGAGAAGCAAATGAATCCCGTCTTATGCCTTTTACCTTCCTCTACTGTATATCTCACTCTTAAATTTTTCCTGGACTCACCTCTCTCCTGTTTACTCTTCGCCCTGATCTACTCTTTCCATCCTCACAAATAACACTGTCATGAAATTAATCTTCTTTTCCACTACCTCAATCCTTCCATCTCTCACCGCTGGGATTGGAAAATGTCATTTGGGAAGATAATTATAATATGTTAATATGAATAACAATTAAAATTTATTTTCCTCCATTTATTATTGCAATAAGCCTCTCCATATGAGACCTTAGGCCTCCCCTCAGACAAAGCTTGGAAAAAGGTGCCCCTTCCCTTTAGTTTGGTGTATCGGATATTGCCTTGTTGGTGTTGTTTCTAGAACATTATAATCAATGTTGTTTCAGGATCATCATTGCCACTGACCAATCACGCAGTGATAATTCATAGCTTTGCAACGGGTGCTAGTGTTGTTCCTGGAACATGAAAATTAATTTCACTCATGGACCATTATTTGGCAAGCCGTCATGGCTGAGTGAGTTAAATATAAGACTCTTATTCAGGAGACCGGGTTTCCCGTGTATCCCGTTTGGAGCATTTCATTGTACTGTTCACTTCTTTGACAGTAGTTCACTTTTTATTTTCCGTGTCTTAAATTGTCTAAATGGTCTGGATTAAAATAATCACAATGTTAAACACATGTTTGAAAGGATAACTTCTCTCATGAGCATATTTTTCCAGTCTTTTTCCCCCAAGGTGCTAATTTATGACATCACAAAAACATGTCTAGTCAGTTTCAATGATGGTCCAGGATTAACACTGATTATGATGTTCCAGGAACACAAACAATGGCGATATCAGAACACTTGCTTAATTTCCCTTAAATCTCAGATGCCTTTGTAATCACGATTACATTATTTCACCCGATAGACACTCCACAATTGGACCTAGATAGCCTTATACTGCTGTTTGACATAACTTCAGACTGAAAAAAGGTCTGTTATAATGCATTCATTATATTTCTGACTCTGAGGAAGTGGGAAATCAAACACAGGCTCGGCTATTCTATGTGATTTCCTTTTGGAGTGCATACACAGGTGTATGTAAGTGCATTCCTGTCACTCTTCCTTACCACTAAACTCTTTCTCCAGGTAGGTCATGAACTCCCGCCTCCCCATGGAGTCTTCGAGGAGCTCCATGAAGCTGAAGCTCCAACGTTCCACTCGGAGACGTGTCGGTGTCGGCACCCTGCTCACAGAAACACACCAACGACACACACATCCAGCCACATTCAGATGGCAAACTACTGTCACTTGACATCACTGACATGTCAAGAGATGCTTCAGAGGCAAAACCAGCTAAACCACATTACAATACGGTGGTCTGTAGGTTGGACCTGTAAGGTGTGTGTTTATGTGTGTATTCTCTCACACTTCTGCATTCATTGTCCAGTGTGCAGTGTCATCAGAGATCCAGGGGTTACTGGGGAGGCAGCCTTGCATGATGGGGTCGTGGTTCAGGTACTGCTCGCTGTATTTCACAAAACTGCACATCCGCACATCCACAAATGCAGCGGCATGCACACACACAAGAAGACACACACGGTATTATTGTATTAGTGCTGCAGATCATGAGAGTTAATGGCCAGTAATTCCAACTTCCCTCAGGAAGAATCCATTAGTGGCTCTTACAGTGGGAACACTAAGCCTTATATATGAGACGTAGAGTTCGGGTCAGGCAACATCAAGTCCATTAGTCCTTGTGTATGTGTGTGTGTGTGTGTGCCCTACCCTTCTAGACAGATGGATGACTTTACACGGTTTCTTCCAAGGGCTCTTCTACTGGTTTCAATCTGTAAACAAAGGCACAAAGAACACGTAAACACACACATATTGAGCTATAATATACACTCAATGTACTTAAAGTGAGAGTTTACAAGTCATATATGATGTTTACCTCATTTTTGTAGTAGTCACTGTTCTAAATCTGTGAAGAGAAACACATCGTCATCACTTAAATTCAAACAGTGACTGGGTTATTATACATTTATATTCATATAATATTCATATTTATATTCAATTCAATAGCAGGCAGCTTCCCTGTGTCTATGAGTTCACCCACAATCATTGTCTATGAGTATTGAATTATAACAAATGAAGAATGTTGATTATTTACTGGTCATAACAATATGTAATTAATTATCATCACAGATGGATGTTTCTCTTGACTGCTGCTAATTAGCCATAATTTCCATGTGGCACAGAGGAAATGGGGAACATGTCATGTTAGCACCTCACATTTTTACCCTCTGTTTATATTTATAAAAACATTGTAATACAATGTAATTGTCCATAGTATAACACAGCTCGCTTAGACACTTACTTTGAAACATTCCCATCAGCAAGAAAGAGAGAAAGCAATCAAGCAAGGAGAGAAGAAAGTGTTATCACATTAGATTTTTCAGAGGGGAGTAAACAGTAAAATAGGAAGTAAATAAATGTGATAATGCCACTGACCAGTGTAACTCGTGCACTGAAGTTATTTGGTCTCTCTAGACCCACGTCCAACACATTATGCACCCCAGGCTGAAAAAAATACACATACACACTTTAATAACTATGTACAGTATAGCATGTTGTGTGTGTGTGTGTGTGTGTGTGTGTGTGTGTGTGTGTGTGTGTGTGTGTGTGTGTGTGTGTGTGTGTCTCTGATGACGATATGTGCAAGTGAGCACTTATCCTTCCTTGAGCTTTCCACTCCACTAGCTCTGACTTTTACTCTCCAGTTTCTCTTTCTTTTTCTCCATGCCCTCGTCCCTAATTCATAACAGCAAGACAAGATGGAGTCTCTCCTTCAAACCCTTGTCCTCTGCCTCCCCCGCCCCTCTCCCCCACAGCACATGTACACTTCCCATCCCCCCCCCCTTATCTTCCCCTTGTTCCTTCTCTCTGTCTGTCTTTGTCTAAGAATCAGATGGATGCAGTGGTGTGCAGGCAACATAAAGAAAGTAGAATATTATTTTTTTTCTCTCTCCTCTCTCTCCGTTTCTCTTCCTCTCTCTCTCACCCACTGTCCCTCTCTCTCTCTCTCTTGCCCCTGTTGTCAGCTGAGGCTTTTACCAGATGGATGAATATTTTATGTTGGCTGCAGAAGGGACTGTGAGTGAACATTAGTGGGACCTCTGACTGTTTTTAAATACTTCAATATACATTTCTATAGTTGTGTAGTATGATTAAACAAAGTATAGAATAGACATCATTGCATGTCTGTCCATCCTGGGAGAGGGATTCCCCCTCTTACTGAGGGTCTAAGGACAGAGGATGCCGTTCACTGTACAAATTGTAAAGCCCACTGAGGCAATGTGATTGTGATTTTTTTTTAATGCATAAATACAATTGATTTGATTTGATTTTAGAATAGCATAGCTTAGATCTACATAGTATTGTATAATATAGTGTGGAGCAATATGGTATAGTATCATATGTAGAATAGTATATTTTAATCTACCACAGTAGAGAATGCGTAGAGAACACTGTGTAGAGTGATAGCATAGTGCTTTACTAGTAGCATAGTAAAGCATGGCATACTATAGTATAGTATGGCACAGTATAGTATAGCACGGTAAAGTATAATATAGCATAGTATAGCATAGCATAGTATAGTATAGCATAGTATAGTATAGTATAGCATAGCATAGTATAGTATAGTATTTGAAGTATAATATAACATAGCATAGTATAGTA
This sequence comes from Pagrus major, assembly GCF_040436345.1. Classification (NCBI taxonomy): domain Eukaryota; kingdom Metazoa; phylum Chordata; class Actinopteri; order Spariformes; family Sparidae; genus Pagrus; species Pagrus major. Next base: position 11,361,002 of record NC_133235.1, read on the forward strand.
TAGTATAGTATAGTATAGTATAGGATAGTATAGGATAGGATAGCATAGGATAGTATAGTTTAGCATAGTATAGCATAGCATAGCATAGTATGGCATAACATAGTGTAGTATAGTATGCTATAATTTCTTAGTATATAGCATAGCATAGTGTAGCATTGTATAGTATAGCATAGTATAGCATAGTATATTCTTATCCATCACAGTAGAGAACGCTATAGTGTAGACTTACATTGTATATTATAGCATATTGTAGTGTAGTATAAAGTACTGTATAGTTAGATAAGTGTTGTGCAGTGTAGCATAGTATACTATAGTCAGGTATAGCACAGCATAGTAGAAAGTAATGTATAGTACTGCATAGTACTGTTGTGTAGTATAGTATAGTATAGAGTAGTGTGCCGTAGTGCAGTATAGTGTAGAATAGTATAGTGTAGAGTACAGTATAGTATAGCATAGTATTGCATAGAGTAGTGTAGTGTAGTGGCGTGTAGTATAATACACAGCCTAATGCATTACAGTGGAGTACGGTAATAACAGTGAACGTACCGGGGGTCTGTTGATGAGCCAGTAAGCCTGCTCCTGACACTCTAAGACAATGCGGTCAGCCTTCCTCCTCTGTTTTGATGCTCTAAACATAAATCACACTGTAAGTTTGTGTGTTTGTGTGTGTCTTTGTGTGTAATGGTGCATGTGAGTGTATGTGTGTGTACCTGAGTTGCTCTCTGGCTTGCATGACCACAAAGTCCCAGGTGTGGTTGATTCTCTTGTGCAACACACTGTACCTCTCCTAAAGAGGAAGAGAAAAAAATGACAAGAGCTGAATAAGAAAAAAAAATAAATCACAGAGAGAAAAGAGGAGTGGAATGTTTGAAAGGTACTGATACTGCAGACCTTTCACCCTGGAGTCACTACTGCATAATTCATGACATGCACTCACTTTTCTGCCTTACTTACACACACACACAGACACACACACACACTTTCCTCACCTTTTCATATTCCATGAGTTCTCCTTGTTTTCTTATGTTCTTTTTAGCCAAATAGATTGCTGTTGGGAAAACAAAAAGAGTAAAGATAGAAATGAAAATAAGAGCTTTGTGCCATGATCTATTTATTTTGTTTTGCCCAAAGCTCATCTAAATGCTAATGGGGTTCCTTGTAAGAGGAAATGGAAGCATTATTGGTAGTTTGTCACACTTTATAGTGTGTTACTGAGTGGAAAACGGTTGTTTTTCCTTACACTTAAATATAAAATATATAAAGTAGTTTTACTCATTTTCCTTCACCTCACTGAGCTCCCCTCTTACCCCTTCAGTTTGTGTTTGGCATTACCATAGTCCAGCTCTGAGGCAGGCCACCGGGTACTAGTCCAGAAGTAAGGAGTCTGAGAAAAAACAAGTGACACTTTTATGACATTTCTGATGGAGGTTAATAGTGCGGGGGGTGATGATAAAGTGGCAGCAGAGAGAGGCAGATGGATGGGGGATTAGGAAGTGGGCTAATGGACTGAGAGGGAGAAAGGGAGATAGACAGTGGTGGAGAGAAGGTAATGGTTTAGTTAAAAGTGGTAAAGGATGGCAATTTAAGGAGAATGAGAGGGGATGTCATCCCCCTTGTTGGCAAAATGACCAAAATGCATGCTACCTCTCAGTCCCCCTTGTGGCAGACCAGGTGAAGAATATGTTAGTCTAGTCGGTCTGACTGAGGTTTGTGAAAGTTAGAATCTATGGCCCGAACCACGGCTCTGAAATATCAGCGACCTAACTCTGCTGTGTATTGATAAATCCATGGTACTGTCTGTGGTGCTGAAGTAGCAGAAGGATTTCTAATTGCGCTTTTTTCTTTCTATCCCAACCTTCTGTCAGTTTTGTCTTGGATCCATAACATTCTCTAAACTAAATACAAATACTAAATTCTAAGCTATATTGTAGCCTATATACTTTATAGAGTAGAATCACCTTTGTTGCCGACTTTTCGGTCAAGTGAGCATGTAGAATCAGCAGCGGAGCCCGTCAGTGACAGAAATCACTCAGATTTTGGGATAAGGACAGCAAAGTATCCATGATTTCCAGAGCAGAGAACGTAGAAGCTAGTTAACCATCAGCTGGATCCTTTCTGGTGTGTTCAAGTGCAGCTTTTTGGCTGACACAGGTGACGTGAGGCGACACAACACTTGGACTTCATCACCACTAGTTCTTTGATGTTGGTTTAGTGTGTCTGGGCTCTCGGGGTCTCATTCGGCTATCCCTTCTGTTAAAAAAAGGGAAACATACTGAATGGGGGATGATCGACTTACCTGGAAGCGGTAGGGTGACTCATCAGGCCGCAGCACAAGAGATCTTGGCTCCTTGAGGGGGTATATATACCCGTATTTCACCAGCATGCCACCAATGTGCAGCGCCTCTGTTAAAAACACCACAGAAGAAACTACTCATGAAGACTGTTTCAGCTTCTTTAGGGGATTGTCAGGGCTGTAAACTTAGAGAAGGTCATTTAGGACTTCAACCTTACACACTAGATTACATACATGTTTTCGATGTATATTCATAATCATTTGTGGTGAATGATAAGCTACCCTAAGTGAGAGCAAATTGTATTAATTGGCCAAAGGATATAAAATGAGTATGAATTGCGGTGGACCTAATTCTTCATACATTTTTTATCAAATGCCTGCACCCTGTCTGCAACCTCTCTGAAATCAAGGCTCAGTTCCAGTGATGAAATGCATCATCAATCTTCAGTCTCTTCTCATTTGTTAAAGAGCCCTACTTTTATGACTGACAGCTACCAAAAAAAGCTGTGCGATGCATTTTAATCAGCCTTTACCACTCTCTCTCTCTCTCCCTCCCTTGCTGACTGACTCCACTCTCTCTTACTTCAGCCTGCTCTTAGACTTCTATTTTTTTTTCCTAACCTCTAATTTAGTTCAGGTACGGTAAAATCTCCTGAGGTGAAATCCTCCACAGGGAGGCTAATCAAACCCAGATGATCGGGTGAGTTAATCACACTCGGATCCTCTGGGGCTCACCCCGTTCCTGTTTACTGGAAACAGCAACCCCGACAATACACACACACACATATCACTAGCACGTCAGCTTGAGAGAAAACACCATATCCTGGCAACGCGCTAGCAACGACACACAACAAGCCAGTCACCCTGAAACAGAGAATCACAGCAAATATTCTCTTCATCACACCGAAAATGTACATATCAGCTACTTACCCTCCTCAGAGATATTGTATTTCTGGATCAACCAGTCGATGATGTCGCGGCCTGAAGAAAAAATAAAGAGACAGAGAGGAAGGAGTCAAGAAAGGAGGACAAACTTCCTTCCTTTGCTCTGCAAAGCACACAGTATTCTCCTAAAATCACTGCTGCATTATGCATGACCACTGGGACAAACATAAGCTGCAGTGTGCCTGTTCGCACACACACACACACACACACACACACACACACACACACACACACACACACACACACACACACACACACACACACCGATGCTGATGCACAGTGACATAAGGAGTCACACGGACATACACACCTGTCATGGCGTGTGGGATGACAGTGATAAGGAGCCTCTGGTTTCTCATCTTCATGCCCATGTCAGGGTCCTGCATGGCCACGATCACTTTCTCCATCTGACACACACACACACACAGTGACACACCGAGCATGCAGACACCCATACACAATAAACAGTAAAACAACAAAAACAAATGCATGAATCAGAAATGGAGAAATAAAATGCAGATATTAAATGTTGCACCCTTTCATAACTTGTTTCCATCCTGCCTGCCTCCCGCTAATCTCGCATGTTCTCAGATTCACACAGGCTTATAACTACAGTGTAACATATCAGATTATGAAATAAACCAACACAGACAGAATTATACAGTCTTACCTTTCGAAAGCATGTCATTTGCTCCCGGTGCCAGCCTCCTTTAGCCAGGGTGTTGATGGTCATCTTGCGGGATGCTTGGGATCACTCGACGGGACAGCAAAGTGACACACCGAAGTGGTGCCAGGAGCGCGCGGCAGAGAGAGGGCGCACCACTGCTCCGCTTTATTCCCCATCAGGCGGTCCGGTGCCTGGCGGGCACGCCCCTGTGTCGATAAGAAGGGATTACAGTGTGCCACAGTCATTTTCAATATGATATATATAGTTTCTGAAAACAACAACTTCTGTATGTGCTGCATGTTTACATCAGATGCATTTAGAGGCATAACTGTGTGATATAGTCTACTGTATACGAAATATGACAAGGTTGACTGTTAAATAAGGCATTTTTGTGGCATGATACAAAAATGTAAATACAGGTTTGTATCACAATGACACATAAAAGTCAAGTGCGTAGGCTAACGGTCAGCCAGCAGTGCTAGTCACATATTAGCATCACATACAAGACTACACACCAGCTGCTTCACCGCAAACATTTAGCTAGTTTTGTGTACTTCACAAACTACACAAAAACAAATCCAGGTGTAAATATATAAGCCCGATAAACAGGAATGTAAATGAAAGTAAACTAAGGGACAATAACAAAAGTCCTAATTTCGACGGTAAAATAGGCTAACTCACGATTTTATCTCCAAGTGGAATAAGTAATATTAACCCTTTTAATAAACAAATAAACGTTTTTTTCCTTTCATGTAATTTTAAGATATATAAAATGGCCCATTTTAAATGAGCTAATAGGCTAAATTGTAAATATCTAAATTTTCTAACAGAAATGAAGAGGCCACATTGTTTTTCCTTCAATGTAATACTGTATGAAGATATTTTTGTTAAATATTTGAAAAATACGGCTTTGTTGGGTAAAGTTGACTTGAGTTCCACCGCTTTTTTGTTTAAGTTTTTTTTCCGCTAGCATAAATGTATGCTAGCAAACAATGAAAGGAGTCTTTGTTGACATAATCAAACAGCACATGCACCGACTTCGCTACGACAATGGCAGTAGTTTTATCCCACGCAGGCTTCCGTAGAAGCAGGAAGTGGATCCGTCGTCGTTTAGAGACCATTCACTACTCTCATCATCGGCTAATTTGTATCAAGAGTATATCAAGAGCTTTATTTCACAGGTAAGAGCTTCACTTGATGTATATTTTCTCTTAGAAAGGCTGCTCCGATGATAACTAAGGCACGTGAGATTTGTCGCAGTATAGTAAATAGTCTTCTAGCTAACCTTGCTAACATTAGCTGTAGCAGGATGGAGGAGACCGACTGACTGTGGAGCTGCTCCACTTGAAAAGTGTGGAGTTACAGCTGTGACCTACAGTTTGAAACAGTTATATAAAAAAGTAGCGTTGAACTGTACTTTGTTGTTACTATTGTTGTATCAGAGTTCATTCTACAGCTGTATTTCTTCTTTGTTGTAGGGACAAGCGAACATATGCTGAGATTCAGTGCATTGTTGTGACATGTTTAGGTGCACTTAGTTTATTGAAGTTTTTCTCTGCAGCATATCATACATCTCCGACAAATTACTTCAAGACTTTGTCTACAACATCATGTCCATGTTGCATTTATTGAATTTTGAAAACAAAAGTTAACTCATTTACAGTTAAATCACCTATTTTGTAACATGTCACTCTTGAACACTCAACACCTTTGCTTGTAATCCATAAGTTTGCTGTATGGGTATTGATCTTTATAGGTGGTGATGGGTGACATCCGTCAGTCGTTGCTGCCTCGCGATGTGCTGAGTGCAGCCAAGGAGCTGCTGTACCACCTGGACATCTACATTTGTAACCTGGTGCAGTCAGGGAGGCAGCCCCCTCAGGTCGACTCCAAAACCCTGGAGCTGGTGGAGGAGTTCATTCTGCATGCACCCAAAGACAGAAACACCCCAGCCAGGGTAAACTGCGTGACCCTGAAATGCTTATAAACCAATATACAGAATATAAGCACATGAATGTGGACAGCCGATAAATTGTCTTTCTTTCTCTTTCAGAGGATGAGTGCCCTCCAGGAGCTCCAGCTGTTGGAGATCATGTGCAGCTGTTTCCAGGAACAGAGCCGCGATACTGTACGTCAGCTGATGTTCTCGGCCCTCTTCAGTCTCCAAGGCAACCAGGCAGACGAAAGTCGCATGGCACTGCTGGGCAAGCTCGTCTCTATGGCTATTGCTGTGGGCAGGGTCCCTATCTTGGAATGCGCGGCTACCTGGTTACAGGTGAGGATTCAAACAGATGTGCATTCAGATGTGTGTTTTTATGTTCCTGTTCAGGCTGACTTTATCACCCTATGTACACCTGGTATCAAAATGCGATGTTTATCCAGACATGTTGTCCAGATAACTATGAATACCTGTTAATGCAAGGTGTAAATGCATGGTGATCTAAACTGCCTGATACATCTGGAGGTTGTCCGGTTCACAATATGTTCCGATCTTTGGTGGGTGTAAATGCAATCTCCACAGCACAACACTGATACCGATATTTGTTTATAGCTAAAATGAAATAAAGTTTGTTGTTGAAATTTAGAGAGTGCGTAAGCGAAAAAGCCTAAAGAGACAATCTGGGTACAGATATTGTAATACATGTGTAAGAGGGGTGTAAGATTAATTGAGAACTTTTGTGTGATGTATTTCAGCTCCTTAGTGCTTCTCTCCATGTGTGGATTTGTGTTTGTGTATTACTGAACATCTGCCTCTGGGTGTGTTTGTGTCCTGCAGAGAACACACCGTGTGTACTGTGTGCGCCTGGCTCAGGTGCTGGTAGACGACTACTGTAGTATGGTGCCAGGCTCGGTGCCCACTCTGCAGAACATCCACAGCGCCAGTCCACGCTTCTGCTGCCAGTTCATCACTGCTGTCACCACGCTCTATGACCTCACCTCAGGTAGGTGGTGGGATTACACAAAGATCCAAAAACATCTATAAAGTGTGAATTGACCTCTGTAAACACATTTAATTTGGGCAAAAAATCCTCATAGACAAGTTGAAAATCTTTGTGCATGTCTTTTTAGAGGAGCTCACACCTCCTTCAGAACTCCTTCAGATGATTGTGTCGTGGATCCAAGATGACCCTCGTCTAGTCCTAATCACCTTCCTGAACACACCCCTCTCTGGCAGCCAGCCAATCAGCTCACTCGATGTCACACCTTTAGGAGGTTTGGTACGCTGGTGTGTCAAAGCGCCGCTGGCCTACAGGAGAGACAAAAAGCTGCCGTTGACCAATGGCACTTCTGAGAGCGAGACAGAGGTGGGGCCTCTGTTCTCTGCTCTCCATCTGAGTGTCCTACAGGTGTGTGCTGTGTTTGCTTACATCATACATTTACATTCAGGATACAGATGAAGATGAAGATAACAAAGCTATTTTCCCCTGTTGTTGTCAATCTCCTTCCACATAAGGTCTTCATGCTTTTACCAAACATATTAAATGAGAAGGGGCTGTTTGGTCGCCTGGCACTCCTCCAGATGGAGTCCCTGGCAACACTGACTTCTGACCTCTCCAGGCTGTTGGACCAGGCCGACAAGCACACACACACGTCATCTGCCGACACACAGGCTCTGTCCCAGCTGACCCTGGACCGGCTTGCACAGGCCTTGCAGGTGGCCATGGCCAATGGAGCCCTGCTCTGCGCGAGAGGTAAGACTGAAAAAGTTAATGGCTGGAAAGATAAGAGTGGTGCAGAAGTAGAGGCTAGAAAAGTGGATGGAGGAGAAGAATTGGATTTACATTTTAGGTAAAATTCCTGCTTTGTCATGGATTTACGCAAAGTCCTCAGTAGCTTCCCTTATATTTTGAAGTTGAGTTTAGTTAAAAAAAATAAAAATAAATAGGCATTCAAAACAGAACCAATATGCTTGAAGCTATACATTTTACTTCCTGTTAGTATTTTCATGAATGAAAGCTGAAGCTTTTTCAATTTTAAAAGGGAGAAATCAGTTTTTCACATAAGCTTCAAAATTTCCACATGTTTTGTTGTAGACCTGCAAAGCACAGCAACTTATGAAAAGTTACAGATTTGAGGTGCACTATGCAGTTCTGGGAAAGAAATTTTAGGGCACACTCACTCTAGGCAATCTGTACCGTGCCCAAGCATGTTTGACCCCCAAAGTCCAGTTTGTTTGACTAGTGTGAGCGCTCCGTACCATGCTCAAGCACAGAACATTTTCTTAGCCCTGGCATGGTTGGAAGGTTATCATGCACGGGTGCACAACGTGGACACATATGTACAAGAGGTAACCGTGCTCAGGCCCAGTTGGGGCCGGAGCAATGTCAATGGAGGACAGCGCGGGGGGGACTGGGGAGGAAGGACAATCATGCTTCAGCATGGTACGGAGTGAGTGCGCCCTTAATCAGAAGAGAAAAATGATCTTCACTGAGTGATTTTTTTTTTTTTTTTTTTTTGCCTAAAAAAACTAAATAAACAAACTCTCTTTGTTTTCATGACTGAACTAAACAAACTGACCTTAAAGGACAACACCGTTTTCATACTTTTGTACTGTTTATTTGTGGCGGACCCTGCCACCTTTCTAGCTTCAAACAGTGTTCTGGGGACCTTATTTTCCTCTGAGAACAGCTTGTTTATTCAGTTATGGAAAAAATAAATATTTTTGAGTTTGTATTATTACCTCACTAATGTTGTAAATATTAAAATTCTGAGTTTGAATTTCTTCTTCAAAACTACACAGCGCCCCTTTAATTGATGACTAAATAACTGATTACTTGGTTTGATTGCTTGTCACATGGATTGTCTCATGATGCTGTGGTGTGATGTTTGGTGCTTATGTAATGCTGCTTTATCTCTACAGAGGACCTGAGAGCCATCTGTTCCCGCCTCCCACACAACAAGTAAGAACCGTTTATTTTCCTTTACCTTGTAACAATTTCCAAAGCCTACATGGTTTCAGCTGGAACTATTTAATTCATTCAACCGTTATTCAAATCTTGAAGATCCACTGACTTCAATCATGTTGAGAGTCCACTTAAAACTGAATAAGCACAACAGGAGAACACGGTTAAAAATAGTTACATTCAGAAGTAGAGTAGTTTGATCATGGTTCAAGCAACAGTTCAACCAAAAACCAAGATTCAGTCATTGCTACTACTACAGCTGCTACTCACCCCCATGCCCATGGAAAGTTAGGTGAAGATTCACAGTACACAAAACATTTTTGGAGCTTTACAGCGCAAGAAATTAACCCCCCCCCCCCCCCCCCCCCCCCCCCCCCCATTTAGCCAAAAACTTTCACACCCTGTCTGTCTGTGTGTGCAGCACAAGAAGAAAAAACACTAAAATGCGGTTTTCCCAAATGCGGGACTTTGAGCTTGAGCCAATCACTTCAGCAAGTCAAATACAGACTATGGGATCAGGTTGAGATTTTGTAAACTCACCAGATAATTTACAGATAAAAATAAAACCATTTTAGTTTAACACTGTAACTTTCATTCAAATACAGATTGAATTCCTGTAATTTAAGTTGGGAAATGAAAGGTTGAGACATATCTGATGACATACGAGGCTTTTTGTCCTTTAAATATAGTGCTGTACTCACCCTGTTGTATACTGAATGTGCTGACAACACATGCGCCTTTTCTACCAACATGAAACTGGTTCTGTTTCACTTCACTCAACTAATTTTGAACTGTTTCGAGCATTGTGACTAAAAATAAATTGGTTTGGAGCCTAAATAGTTGGTGCCGAGCTGGAACCAAAAAAAACAGCAGGTCTTCCATTATCTGAAGCAAGATGCCCTCCATTGATGACGCAGGTTTTGAGCAGGACCATTCTTATCAAGGATGCGTCATCCTTGATAAGAATGGTCCTACTCAAAACTGGTGGAAACACCTGCTGGTTTGTTAGACAGCAGCAAGTTTGCAAGATTCTTGAATGGAACCAGTTCAAGAACCAGAGCCAATGAGGTGGTTGATTTTAGAACCACCACATTGCTGTAGTGAGCATACTGGCAAAGGTTGTCGCACAGTCAGGTTGATTCCACAAAGGCATACTTTTGTTTACGTATAGTTAATGTAAAGTACATATCACTATAAAAACACAAATTCTGAATTATTTTACTTACATAAAGAGGCATGTTTAAGAACAGTAATCCAGTATTGAAGCTCAAAAAATCATAATCAGACTACAACTGTGCAGATGCTCACTGATAAAAGAATCTCTAGTTGAATCTAAGTGTAGTTTTGTTGGGGCCTTTGTATTTTGGATGTGTCCTGGTTGTTGTTGAGACGTGTACAACATTTGCTTAAACATTTCCCTTTCCTCCTCTTCATCTCTTTCCATCTCCAGTTTGCTCCAGCTGGTGTTGTCAGGCCCGGTGATGTACTACAACAACATCCACACGCCTCCGCTGGCCTTCAGCCCGCACGCAGCTCACTCACCCATCGCCTCGCACCCCCCACACCCAGCACACCCAGTACACCCTGCACACCCTGCACATGCCCCACACACACCTCTAGCCGCCCACTCATCCTCTCACCCTCAGTACCCCGCTCAGCCTTTCATGACGGGGATGCCGTTCCCCTTCAGACCCAGCCACTAAAGGAAACTCATTCGCAGATGTGAAGCTGTGTGTGTGCGTGTGTGTGGATGTTGGTCAATGAGGTTTGTTGTCTGCGTGTTGGAGTGTGTGAGTGATGTATTATGTATTATGGTGTTAATAAGCAGATTTTTCTGTGCAGCAGACTGTGAGGCTAACATGTCTGTCCAATAAATATTTTTTTATCTCACTCCGGGTGTTGTTCTCTGTAATGACCACATGTGGTCACTGTCATCCTACTCCCAGCTGCAAACACAGCTTTCAAATGTCAGGTACAAATTTCAGGGCTTTATTTCGAAACTGGCATGGATAGAGAACTCTGCCACAGGCTTAAGTATGCTTAATGCAAATTATTATGTGCTCTGCTCTATTTTTACACTATGAACAAGAGATAAAGATCTGTTTAATGTGGAAAAATTATGCTTGCGTGGGTAGAAACAGAATATTCATTAGTGCACTTAACCAAACTGCTTGTTACAATCAGCACCATGAATGACAGTTAAAGTTAGAAAATAAAGTGGAACAGGGAGATACAGAAAAAGGTCTTACATGATTTGAGCCATGAGCGTGCAGGTACACCCACTGCCACGAGGCTACATGACTCATACTGAAAACAAAAGTATTAAATAAATATCTAAAGGTAGACTGTTTGCCTCTGTACAAACCAACGTGTGTCGTTATATAACCAAAGATGTCAGAGCCAAGCCCTGTGTGCATAAGCTTGGCCCCTGTTATTGGAAAGATAGCATATCGTTCGTCAGCAGCACACCAGAAGATGCTTGACCCTCCCTGGGACCCTGTCTGCCCTCATCCAGGATGAGAATTGCATCATCCATAGTAGTCGTCAGAGCGTCATTCATGGCCGCCTTTTACTTTATTTTTATCTATTTAAGTACACTGCACAAAGGTTTAAAACAAGTAGGCACTGTTTTTTTTTAACCTTTAACTACTTCCTCATAATCTTTTATGCATCTCTGCGCGTGCTGAGAAGGAAATAAAGATTCTGAGAGATGCCTTTGTTGGCTCTCACATGCTATTGTTCCCATTACAGATCATCACTTCCTTCTTTTTTTTACTAGAAGTGTCTCAGGGTGGTGCAGCTGTAAATGCTTACAGAAGAACTGTGCCAAGATCAACTCAGATCAACATCTACATGCAGTACCATCTTTGGATTCCAGCTGTCACTTCACTTTGTTTCAGCTACTGTTTAAGGCTGATTGTTCACGCACTGTAGATTGTACTGTCCCCCCCTGCAGAGCTCATGGGTGGGACAGTGATAAAGATATCTGTTCTGGGACAGAGATGTGTTACTGTTAGGTTGACGGAGGGTGACAGGAGATAATATTCGAGTGAAGAAGGCAGGATCGAAGAGGGAGTGTGTTCATACTGAAGAGTGTGTGAGGTTTGGTCCAAGAAATCATACAGGAGCTGCCAGTGGTGGAATGTAACTAAGTACATTCACTCAGTTACAGATTACAACATTTAAGGTACTTGCACTCTACCTGAGTGTTTCCATTTTATCATCTCAGAGGCAAATATCATACCTTTAACTGAATGTTAAAGCTGAAGCTAATTAATCCATTTGAAAACCCTGTTGGATTAGCTGGAAAATGAATTGTCACAAAGCTGAATACAGGCCTGTGTTTCTGAAAACAAGTTGTCTTTATGATTCTCGGAGATATGTGGTTTTCACAGGACAGCCATGCTACAAATATCTGATGATCTTATAGAATATGATAAAACTGCTGTAGATCAAACTAGCCAACAGTATACAAAGTAGTTAAATGAACTCAACATTAAAGGTGCTATATGTAAGTTTACTCTCTGTCTCCACCTGTAATTTGCACTCTTGACACACAATCTAGCTTGTGCACCCACTTCCGATAGAATGCCTGCTAAGTGAAGTGTAGTAATCAGAAGTGAAGGTTTCGGCTTTAATAGGTTGTAAATAACGTCTTTCAAATCAATTTGGGATCTCAGGGCTTCCTGCAACACTGTTTTGCTGCAGAGCTTCAGACATTTTCGTGTTTGTGGACATTGAAACTTCACCCGACTTCTCATCCACATGGGGGTGAGAAGATAATGACTAAATTTTAATGTGGGGGCAAATTTATCCTTTAATGCAGCAGTAATATTAATCCAAAAGCGATTAGTACTTTTTTCTGATACTTTAAGTACTTGCATTCTTCTATGCAATGCAATGCGAATGCAATTTAATGCAAGACTTTTATTAGCTGTGGAGTATTTTCACAGTGTGGTTCTTTCACTTATAGAATCAGACTCGATCAGTCTTCCAGATTCTGTGTGCTATATCGTCAAAATCACCTCAAAATGATCTTTGACTTTCAACCTAATATATCTGGAAACTGTATGAACAGACGTGGCTCTGACAGCGTGAACACAGTTCACAGTACCTCCTTTTGTCTTCTGCACCTTGTAAATGATTTTGCCAGAGCACCATGACACCAAATGTGCAGACCACAACCGGTTTTGTCTGCACAGTTACATGTAGTTCTAAGTGGGGTTCAGTAGAAAACTTGGATTGGGTTGGTCCACGTCGCCCTTGCAGGTGTGTGTTGTGGTTGTCTGTCTGGTTTAGCAGCTGCAGAAACATGGTTTCCTGTGGCAACCCCCCCTCCACCCCCCCCAAAAAAAACAACCTCTGAAGGCCAAACACCAAACCAGATTCACAATAACTTTTCAAGCCAACCATAAACCAGATGGGTGAAGTTGGATTTTGAGTCACTCTGAATTGAGCCCATGAATATCTGCTCTGCTCTGGCATTTATCAGATGAATGTCACAGTGAGGTTTTAAGCTTCAAATTCAAAGCCCTGAAACAGATTAATGCTTGAAATAACATGAAGCAGAAATAGAGACGAGTGCAAAACTGATGTTCACTCACTCCTTCCCCTCTTTATTGTGATTTTGCATAGCTACAGCACAGGTGTCCAGTGGTTCATCTTTACACTTCCTCATCATCAACACAAGAGCAGGAAACAGTCTAAAAGTACCTGCAGTTTCAGAATCAACTGAGCACATGATGATACAAAAGTATAATTCAATTTTGCAAATGAGAAGACACGAAAAAGACAAAGAATAAAAACACATTTCTTTCACCTGACTGCTTTGATTCATGTAAATATGTGAATATGTACAGTATACAGCATGAGGTATCATTAACAGGCTTGTTTTGTCAGATCCTACAATGTAAGACTCTAAAAGATTATAGGTCCAGCTGTGGTCGACGTAGAGACTGGCCTCATTTACTTTTCTCAAAGAAAGGATCACCACTGCTGAGTTTACATCCTGGAAAGCCTGATCTCATAATTGACTTCACCTAAACAAAAAGATCTCTGAGTGTTAGCTGTTTTCTGAGAGGACATAAAACAGTTTTTAAATGGGATTTAGCAGCGTTATGGGAAACGGAAGATGTTTTTCTCTCATACGGTCCTGACCGCCCTGCGTCTTTTGGTGTAATCAGTCATGGTTCATGACGTGTGTTTATGTGTTTTGCAAAGGAACAACTCTGCCTCTTACAGAAACTTAAAAAGGCCCATTCCTGTGGCTTGGTTCTTACATGGTCCAGGACGGGAAGGCTCTGCAGCAGGTGAGTAAAATTGCCCAGAACATCACTGGTACCCATCTACTGAGCATCAGTGATATCGGTGAGTTGAGGTGCCTACACAGACCCTAAAGGATTTTAAAAGACAACACCCATCCCAGCCACACTCTGTTCACCTTGCTGCCATCTGGCAAAAGATATGGAATTATCCACTGTCACACCACCAGACTGCTACTCCTCAGGCTGTGAGACTCCTCAATTCATCCTCCGCACTCCACATATATGACTTATTATTTAGTCATCCATTTATATAATCTTAATTAGTTAGTAGCATAAAGGAAAAACTAATATTTCATTGTACAACCTTGTATTGCATAATAACCAGTAGTGGACTCATTATGTTTGAGGGGCAGGGGCAAAAAAAAAATAAAAAGGGCACCCGCTGTATGTGGTGGGGCGACAGTGTGTAGAAAGAGCACTAGAAGGGCACCCTAGAGGACACTAGATCATGTTTTAATTTGCAAGTCCACCAGTGATAATGACTAATGAATAAATCTTGTATCTTGAACAAGAAGTAGGTACATGCTAACATGCTAATACAAAAAAGGCTAACATGCTAATGTTCGGCAGGTAATATTTAAAACGTCACACATTTGCTAATTAGCACTACACACAATTTACAGGGGCGGCTAGTGGGAATGTAAACATGTAATATAAATAACAATAAACCAAAGTCTTGGGCTAACCGAAAATTAATCTGATGATGGCGTTAGATAAAAAATCTTGGCTTTTCTCAAGTCAGTACAACTTACCCTATATAGACTATGCTGTAAAGACATTTCACTCTAGATTGAAAATGTAAATCTCAAAGTGGCGCTAGCTTGAGGATCATAAAATGTATTAGGATACATCACATGTTGTGCTAATCACTAGTAGATAACAAGCTTTTTTACCGAATCATTTGACCTGCTGGTGTCACACAATGAAAAGTCAGTCAATCACAAAGTCATTTCAGTTCATTCTTTGGGGAACCTAAATATCTGTAGCAAACTGCAATCCATTGAATAATTGTGGATATACACTCAGTGTTCACTTTATGAGGTACACCTGTACAGTCTAATGCAACCAAATACAACTGTTGTGCCATAAAGTCTACTATGCGTATAATGTTCATCATTGAGGTCATAGTTGATACTATTCTGTTCCTTTTTCCGTCAATATCAGCAAAGGCTGAAGATTATGAGCCCCTTAGGGCAGGGCTGTTGTATTGGACTGCATTAAATTGTACAGGTATACCAAATTAAGTGGTAGCTAGACGAGTGATACTGGTTCCCTAAGAGTGGCCAAATCTATTCTGCCATTATACAACTCAGGAGGAAGTGAAGATGTTAATAGTTAACAATACAATCTCTTATCTAACGTCTCTTTGTTAGAGTGAGATAAGTCTAATTAGTCAGTTAACTGTTAACATTCTGGCTTCCTCCTGAGTTGTATAATAGCAGAATGGATTTAGCCTCTATTGTGTCATTAATTTAGGGAGCCAGTATCACTCATCTAGCTACCACTGAAATATTTCATTTGATTTGCGCTTCTTCTTTGGACTACACTCGATGGTTCAATGCTTATATATATATATATATATACACACACATATATATATATACATATATATATATATACATACATATATATTAAAAGTAACATTATGAAAATGACTCACTAAAGAGGATGTTTTCACAAGAAGAGAAGGGAACTAAACTGTTGCATGAGGTGTTTCTAAATCATTTGGTCTTGCAGCCTCCTGAGTCTGTGTGTGCATATCGAAGGCGACATGCTGTGTTTCTTAGTACATTCTTAAAAAAGTCCACAAATTTCCAGTTAAAGTTCATGACCACCTTCACCTTGCATTTCTATTATCTTTTTAAGAAAACATTTCCTCTTCTGTTTTTGCACAGTTGGAGTATTGTTACAGTGTCATGAGTGGCAGCTACAGATATTGTGGAAATCTGTTGGCTTGCTGTGCTGCTCACCTCTCATACATTTACCCCAGTTAACAATTCAGCCAAACAACAGGTTGGGGCATTATTACATGTTGCTCAACAGCAGTATGACCTCGTCGGTGTCAAGTAATGATCACACAGAAAATAAGAGACAATAAAATCTGCAGACAGTCTCTATGGTGACTTTACATTCTTGGCCTGCGACCACATGAAACTACAACAACGACTTGCTGTGAAAAATGCCGTTGAACTTTAAGAGCTCTAAATCGATGCCGCTGTTTCTAAGAGAGGACAGAAATGAATTCCCATCACGTCCACTGTTTTGTTTAGCAGGAGATATACAGTAGCTTTATAAGTGAATCTCGGGAAACAAACCTGCATGTTCTTGGACTTTAATGTGGTTTTCGTTGAATATAGAAAATATAGGTCTTCTGAGTCACATCGGCCCCCACCTGAAATGTCAAAGCAATGATAGAAAGTGACCCGCAATGTGGGAAAAGTATGCTGTGGGAAAATTATTAAAAAGTGAGCTCACACCCCCCAATGACTGGTTTGCACAAATTACACGTTAGCAGCCTGGCACTGGGCATAAACATGTGATTACTGCAGATACCCAAAAGAGCAATTACAGGGTCAGTTACACAACCTTACGAAGGCTGTTTTGGTTAAATAATCAATAATTAAGAGTGCTGGTAAATAAATGGGATTGCAAAACCAGCTATTAAAAAAACTAAAAGGAACCAGCTGTTTACAAAGATTTACTAATAATTTACCACCACTGGCGACAGCTTTGCCCCTACCCACCTCAGATGCCCAATCACAGGGCTGTAGATTTGTCAACCCTGTCTGTATGAACAAAACATTAGTTTTATAATAACCAAACTATCAATATTGTCTCAATGTGAAGCTGTTGGAATAAGAGTTTTGTTTTTCTGTTATGTAGAGGCAAATCAAACTACCTCTGTCTTTGCAGTAAGTTACCAGTGTTGGCTTCAGCAGGTTTCAAAGTCTTGTACTTAAAGCCTCAGTTGTATAATACTGCATTACTTCTGCATAGTAGAAGAAGTGAGTTGGAATGTTCCCAGACAACTTAACTGGAAAAAATATGTGCGTCTGACTTAGTCAGCACACTGGTGACCAAACTAAATAGGCCTGCACTTCCTTTCCTTTCCTAGAGCTGATATTTTCACAGCTGCAGCACAAAGAAAACACTATTTTGCACAGACTGTGGGGTCTGAAACATTAACATTCGTAGGCACACTGGTGTTATGTTTGTTCACATTTCAAGGCCAGCAGCAGATGGAAGTCGCCGATTTGTCTGTGACACACTGAGGGTCATTTAAGGTAATCCATGACTGACATGAACCGGAGGATTCTTCCTAAAACAAATAATGGTAACACGAATGTTAAAAAAATAACTGAAATTATTAACAGAATGCGAACACATAACAGTTAAGACGTTACAGTATGTCGAAGACGTCTTTGTATTGTATTGCAGATATATCTATGAAAGTTAGCATGCTAACCAGCTAGCCCCGAGCCAGTTTACCTCAAGTGGGGATAGTCTAGTAGTAAAAGAGTCCGCTAATACGGCAGCTGGCTTCAAGGTTAACTGGGTTTACTAGCTAACGCCAGCTACAGTTAGCAGCAGTTAGCGGTTATTTTGTTGATATGTCACCCTCTATTTTTTTGGAGTATGAATTTGACAGGTGGTCAATTCTTACATAGTGCACCTTTAATGGTTATTTCAGTGTTAACAAACACCATTTATTGAGCAATTGTTTATTGTAAAGTTGAACGTAATCCTTTACAATTGCTTAATAAATGGGTTTTAAAGCATTTCCTTGTTTGTTCAAATAACTATTAACTAAAGTTTAATTAACATTAAAATTACCATCTATTCATGATGGTGCTTATAAAGTGTTACCATCTCAGTATTTATTACTTTGTGATTGATTTAATGTATCCCTCTTGGTATAGCTATAATATTTGTGTAGGCCTCGTAGACAATTATTCCTATGGCCACATTGAAATAAAGGTGTCAAATAAATGTAGTGCAGTCCAAAGTGCAATATTTTCCTAAGAAATGTAGTTCGCTAGAGGTATTCAGTTGTATAAAATGGAGATTCTTGTAAATAGTACCTTGAAATTGTTGTTCAAAGTAAACTGTTACTTATGAAAGTAAACTGTTAATTATGACTCATTTCCAGAGAAAAGATAGCCCACACAGGTACTTTCCACCACTGACAGTGACATTCCTTTGTTGTGTATGTTTTATCTCACATACAGAGCAGTGCAGTTTTAATTAAAACGTTGCTGCTATAGTTTAGCGAAATATAATGTCCTTACAATAGCTTACCTTCTCATTTAAATGAATGCAGACACCTGTACTCAGTCACAAAAAGGCACGTGTAACCCTCGCCCACAACCCAACCAGCCACTAGGACAGACATGATCTCGCGATGATTCGATTTCATTTGGCGCGAATAGGCGAGACCAGGGAAGGGGTGCAAGGGAAGTGACGTTGAGCTATGTCGTCTGCACTGACTCTTAGCCAATCCGATAGATATAACTGGAAGCAGCATGGTCAAGGGCACCCGGCTGAACGAGAGCAGATAACAAGGAAACAGCAGGGAGAGGTACCTCGTGTCAAGGGCTGTCACTGAAGAAGTGAGTCGGTTTGAGCCGTGTCGAAGAGAAAGGTGAGCGTTTTATCCAAATGGCTGGTACAGCCAGCATAGCTCAGTCTGAGCCGGAGAGGCGTTTAAGATTATTGTACTGTAGTGACTACTTCAAAGCGTGCTCTGTGGACGGACGTAGAGACTCAGGGAGTGTGCTAATAAATGCCAAATGTGTTATATTGAATATACTGCCTTTAAGTAACTTAAGCTTCGGTTACCGTTATGGGTGAACTGCTAACGTTGTCTTGCCCGAGCACGTTTAGCAACGCATACGGGAGCCGAGGAGGTTACGCCACCTGTCACTTGTTTTACACGTTTCCTCATGAAGTGATAGGAAGCACTATTCACTTTGTACGCTGTCACGTTGCCAACGAGGGCGCCATAACGAGTGCAGGCTGTGGTCACGTCCAGCCCGTCCTGCCTGATCTTGGCTGAGTGGAGTGCTCTCTGTGCTGGTGTGAAACACAGCTAGCTTCCCTTGGGTGACCCTTCTGCCCAGGGGTAACCGTGTCACTAGGTAGACATTACACTGTCCCTGTGTACTGACCTTGACAGGCAGCAATGGGCTGCTGCATAGATAGGCTATCTTTACTACTATATTTATGGTTATAACCTCCAGTCTAGACAGCTTTCAATGAACCCAGCTTGCTTTTCTACATTTAGGTGCAGCTAAAAGGCGATTTGAAGGCAGTTATGTTAACACATGGGTAGGACAGGAACTGGATATGGTTATGGATGAGTTGGCCCTAAGGCAGTACAGTGTAGGGTTAGTCATAACTGAAACATTAAACACACTGTTCAGACTAGCAGCAGGTGAACTTTATGAGCTCTTCATTTTCCTGAGAAAAGCAATTAGTCATCATCTGTTATTGCATTTTAGGTCACACACACAGTAAAGCAGTTAGAAGATGTTATTTAGTGTTGAGTGATGGGAAGAGATCTGCTTGCAGTTTTAGCAGTGTCTGTAGTAGTGTAAGTTATTTTAATTGAAATTTGAATTTAATGTTGATAAGCCTCTGCCATAAATATTCAAAGACATGCACACACCATGGTGCCACCTGGTGGGCCCCTGTCTATAAAGATATAATCCTCTCTGGCGAAAGTGACCACCAGGATCTGTGATATAGTAAAAAGAAAAAGTCTTATTATAGCTGGCAAGAGGTCATTGTTTCTCCTCTGCATAGACTTGAACTGCATCTTGTGTTGCTGCTCGTGTCTATAATTCAGAATGTGCTGCTGTTATAAGGATACTTGTGCAGACCTAAAAAAAAAAAAAAAAGTGGGATTTGCCTTTCCTCACTGTTCCACCTCATTTTTTCCCATGAGCTACTTGGAGCTTTTCCCCCAGTGTGACTCTCACATGATTTGCCACTGCAACAATGACTCCTACGCACCCCTGACCCCTCTCCCCTTCTCCTCTCCTGCTCCCCCTACCGTTGTCCTCTTTTTCTCACCATCTCTTTTCCCCAAGTATGATTGCTAGAAATCTTTAAGACTAGATCCAATTCTGTTGTAGTGTTTCTCATTTTGTAATGTTGCTGATAGCAGGGGATTGTGGCCAAAGAAGATGATTTCAATTTCAATTCCTAGATAAAGAAAATGATCAAGGTCTAAATTCAACTATATCAAGTGTAGCTGTGGATGAATGTATTTAAAGTAAAGAGCTAATTAGATATATGATTAACTTTCATATGTTTGGGCAGTGCACCACAGTCTAGTGGGTTTCAAAGTAATCAATGTATTGAAAATGATTTGGTGGTTTTCTGTAGAATATTTTTTAACATAGAATATCTGTAGCTACATCTATGAATACCATGTATTGGAGATACTAGGTATCTTTGTTTGGTACTAGGGTGCATATTCTGCTCCAAATATATAAAAAAAATTCCATTGTCTCTTAATGTCTTCACTTCCTTATGCCCTCTGCATGTTTCCAGTTAAGGTTCAACCACTAGTTGGACAGGATTTTCCCTTAATTGCATGGTATTTAGATGTGTGACTGGCTCCAGGAACACCTTCAAAGCTCTGACTGGAACAGGAAGACTTTTTTTAAATCAGTAAAATCACTTCATACCATTTTATGGAATGTGATGATGAATTGTTCTTTCATGAGTTGAAGTGCTACTACGTTGCTAGATTAGCCGGCAGTTTGTCTTTCGCAACAGTTAGGAGCCTGATCATTTGCTGATTGTAGAGCCCTTTAGACGATTGGGCTAGGTCTTGAGCACCATAATGATTGAAAATATGTTATTATTGTTATGGCTGATGTATTTAAGGTTGCTTTCTAGTAATAATTTTCTAATGCTTAAAATACATAGCCACATTTTACTGCTTACAGTAGAATATGTGAAGAATAAGTGCATGTTCGCACCTGTCCTGTTGGACCGATTCATTCAGTGAATGCGTGTGATTGATTCAGTTATTGCATGAGGAAAGGGCCTTTTTACCTCCATTGTCTTCATCCTCTCTCAATACTTCTCAGCTGAGTTCACAATAGTACTGTTGTAATGTTACAACAGCACCTCTTTCCACAACTCCTGTAACCTGTTTATGAAGCAATAGTTCCTTTTCTTTCAAAGGGATTAGCTCAGTTACTAATAACACTGTGAGTAAGCTACCTTTGCCACATTTTACCTGGGAATCGGAGGAATTCACCCGTCACACACTGACAGTGATATTTAATCCATCTGCAGGACCATGCAGTCCTTGAGAATGATCTTGAATAATGCTTTGCGATAAAATATGACCTGGTAACAGGTGAAACTGGCAGGCTGTTCCACACATTTAACTTTTTGGGCCTTGACTTCATGTGCTCGGTGTGCAGATGACCTCCGCCCAACAGTGTCTTGTTGAAGCTCAGGGGACCATGCTACTCTGTCCTCAAATAGCATGACTAACAGGTCATGCCTGTGAGTGCAGTTCTCGGAAGGGCGTGTCTCAAGTTCACTCTTACTATCTCTTGCAGACACGTGTCTAAAAATTATTCGATGTAGATACAAGTCGTGCTTTGGCGCACAGAGACCCCAAACTCAACAAGCATACGAAACCTTGGACATGGACATTGTCACAAGCCGGCTCAAAGGTTGCAATGCATGCTACACATAGCACATGCTATCATATTTTAGTGGAGGTGTTAGAGTAGTGTTTGTAGTTGTCTGCTTGTTGCGTATGTAAGTATGCGTTCTTAATTTGTGTTCTGTTTTTTTGTATTCAATAGCCACAGTAGTGATCGACCAATACGTTTTTTCAGAGCTTATTCCGATTATTAGTAATCAAGAAGACTGATTTGCAGGAAAAACATAAATCTTAAAAGCAAAATTTAGACAAATCATTGTTGGAATGTAGCTACATGAATTTACTCAAGTACTGTATTTCCTGTCCTGTTGAGTGTTTCCTATTTTCTGTCACTTAATACTTGCAATTCACGACTAAAAAAAGTATGTATGTGTTACTGTAAAAATCACTCATGCACACACTTTGACTCACAAACACACTAAAATCTATTCTGAGGCAAATGATATCACTGGTAAAGGAAATGTAAGGTAACTATTTAGTAATCCCTGAGAATTAACGTGCGACCCCCAGGTTGAGATTGCATAGTTTAAGATACCCAGATAGTTTTGTGGGTGCGAAATTGAGTGAGATCATAGGTAAATGATACTGCATAAAAGCCAAAGAAGTGCATTTTAAAGTAAATTTTATTGGCAAGCAAATAAAAAAAAAAATAAAAAAGCACACATTCAGATAATCGAAAAAATGCTGAATATCGGATCCGACAATCGGTCGACCCCTAATCCATAGGTCTCTTAACTGAAAGAGTAGCTAATCTGCTTAAAGTATTAAGGCCCGGTATGTTTGGTATGTAAGATTATTGCCATATCTCTGCCCACCTTTAGAGAGCAATTAGTATTACAAAGCAGCTAAGCCTGGTCTGATTTAAATTTTTTAACATCCATATTTGTCAGGTGTCTTCAGGTTGTGTTTGCAAAATGGGCTATGAGTAAGAAAAGCGTGAGGTGACTCATTTTTAAAAACAGTTTAGTTTATTACCTGTAGGTCTAATGCACTGTGTTTTTAGAGGGTTGTATCAGCCCTTCAGGTTATAAAGTCAATGAAGTCCTCGGGTTGTCTAAGGCCAAGCCATGTGCTAAAGTTAGCTGTGCTTCATAATGCCTCGAATAGTCAAAGTGTTTGAGCTAAATTAATGTATGGCTGGCTTCCAACATGTCTGAACCCTTGTGCTTTATTCAAATGCACTTGAAGTACAAGGCTAGGCTTTTTATCTATGCACTCTTGGACGCATGCTGTTGGAGTGAAGCAAGGCCATGCTTTGGAGCTGCAAATTAGGGCAGGCCTGTCTGCCTGCTGGTTTCTGTCCCTCTGGCATTTACCCACAGCTCTCCTCACGCAATGTCCAGTTTGGGATCTCCCTCCAGTGAAGCTTGTAAATTGGCCTGTAGGGGTCATTAAGAGTTTTTCTCTGTTGTCTAGCAGCACAGCACACACCACAACTCCAGGCAAGCTCAAAGTCTTTTTGTCTTTTTATTTTCAGTTACTGCTGTTGGATTACTTTGTAAACACTGAACAGGCAGTTACAGAATATATTGAACGGATGGTGGGGAAAGTAAAGTGAGCTAAAACTGACCATGTTTGTGATTAAACCTATTGTCAACAAATCGGTGTGTTTTTCAGTCCAAAGTTCAGTCAGTGTGGTAAAGGTTTAACCCCTGAAGCCATATACCTCTCACTTAAAATTTGATTAGAAGCTGTTGGATTACCTCAGGGCTTGATAAGACAAGGTTGTTGAGAAGCTTTGCTCTGTTTATTCTTCTCTGAAGGTCAGACAGGGTAGGAGAGGTCATGGGGACTCGTTCAGTCAAATCATCCTGTCTGCTTAGTTAAGACTCGCTTTGCTTATGGTTTAAGAAGTTCTTTGGTTTAAGGTGCAACTGGGTCAAGTACTGCTAGTTCTTCATGGATATACCTTTTTAATTAGAGGATTTCACTGTCATATGGTTACCTACAAAAGTAATTTGCGAAGGCTTTGATAGCTTAGGTCTCCTTTGGTTTACATTAGTGAAAATGATTACTGCACGTGAGAGTTTGGAAATAGCGTAGCAAGTCGTTGTGCTGCAAGCACTGATAACCCTGTCCAACGCATATATATTTGCTTTGATGGAGGTATCCTGCCAACCATGCCAATTTATGAAGAAATTCTTTGATCTGGACAACCCAGGAGACTTGGTGGCCTACGTTGAAGTATTTAATGAAGCTTGCTTGAGGAGAAATGGCGAGACAGTACATGTAGTGTAGTGCCACGGCAGTTCTGAAAGACACTTCCCTGTCCCTAGGTATTTAACCCTCCTCTATGAAGTGCCATTCTAGTTAAAAATGTATTTTTAAAAAGTGAGTTGCTCCATGTGAACAAAGAAATGGAGACAAGGAAAAACGGCACAATTCTCTTACCTGTTTATATGGCTTATTGTTGTCTGTAGTGATGGGCTGTTAACTAGAAGACAGCCTTGCTCCAACCCCATTGTGTTTTCTACATGTACATTGTTCAGTGTCTATTGTTGTAGAAACCTGGTGTACCTTTTGTACTGCCTCTATTTTTAACACCGTTTGTATGAGCCAAATTTGAACAAAAAACCATTGTGCTTTTAATAGTGAAAAAGGAAGTGATGCCTCTTATTTTTATTTAGCAGTTGTTGTTCGTTGGGTGACTTCTCACAGGGAAATACATTTAACTGGAGTAGAATAGTTGCAATGTTGTTTTTGCAGACCAGAATTACATTTGCAGTGAAGAAGAGCTCAGCTTTTTGAAGTGAATATATGGCAAGCCAGATTGGTCAAAACCAGAGCTGCCACAATTGGTTATCAATAAGTCAATCGAAACAATTAATTGACAACTCTGACAACTACTAAACTATAGCTGAATTCTTTAAGTTAAAAATAATAATTGCATTGTATTTGTTTGTTAATTATTGTATAGTATTGTGAATCAGGCTATATAGTCAGTTGGATTCATGAAATTGTCAACGGTGTTACACAAAGGCAATCCATAGCCAGCTTTCAAAACAGCAGTAGAGGGCCATAAGATGACTGCAGTGTCAAAGTGTCAAATATCAGTGAATCAATAAAAATTTCACTGAGTGGTCAGAAATCCTATACTGTCACACTGTCTCCCTCATATATTAATGTTTATTTATAATAGAGATTATGCTTCTTTTGATATGTTTGATAATATCTTTTAGAAGTGTACAGAAAAGCGTGATGATATGAAAGCAAAAAGGTTATTGTGTTAAATGCATCAAGAGATGCTTGACCCATCTGACCTTCCATAGCTAAAGCACCTTACAGAGAAGGCCTCTCCCCTGAGGACGATCACATGCATGGCTCTTATTCCACTGGTGGTGCTTTTCATTATTTAAGAAAATATACAGAAGAGTTGCATTTCAGGTCCTGTTCCTCTGTTAAATTAAAAACTTGCTTTGTTTGGCTCGCCTATTGCATCAAAGCTAGTGGGAAGCTAGTTATTCTGTAATTGTATTCTTCTGGCGATGGAGTTCACACGGAGGCATGGATTCTGTTTTGACCTGTACTGGACACTGGTCTTTTGTGCCCAGAAACAGTGCTGCCTTTCTAGTTAGCAGCGGAGGAAACCCCGTGGATGTTTTGACAAGAGGTGGGACGTGTTCTGTGGACACCCCAATATTCCCAGAAGTGAAACAGTAACACACTGTTCAGAAATGAAACCTTGAAGTAAGTTATAATCCATCTAAAAGCTTGTCTGTTGAGTATAAACTACTCATCACTTATTGGACTTGAAATGTGGTGGTTCATAAAAAGAAAAAGTATAGTATTTATAACCACTCTGTCTTCATGGGATGATGACAAACGGTGAAAAAGACAACCGTCAATCTTTAGGTCTAATGTGTCCTTGTTTGTTTCCCTTTTTAGACTCCTGTGAAGCAGCAATGGACCAGGCAAGGTCAACGATATCCAAAATTGTGAGTATTGTAACTAAATATTACAACCTAAATCCTTAAATAGCAGGCTTTGCTGTGAGGAATTATCCTCCTCTTATTACCACTTCAGAAATGAGTGTGATGATTACTATCTGTGTTCCATAATTGAATGTTTTTCTTCTCATGTTGAAAACAAATACCTATTACTTGTCATTTAATTTCATCAACACCATGCTGAGTGATTATTAGGCAGAAGAACCTGAGTAGAATATTTTTAGTGCAGTTACTGTTATTTTTCTAATCACGTTGAAATAAGAGACTCCAACTTGTTATTGTTGTTAAATCATTGAATGCAGTGTGCATTTTTAGCCACTAGAGGTTATTACACTTTAATGTTAAGTTTAATCACGTTCGCTCACTAACTTCCTCTCTCTCCGACCTATCATCTGGTGTTTACCCAGAAGGTATTATAGTATTTTATGAAACTGAAGCACAATGTTTAAAGACAAAGCTGCATATCATGCACTTGGTGCTTAACCTTTAACAAAGATAAAGGCAAATCTCAGAAAGCAACTATTGTAAGTTTATTTGATTATATACTTTTTCACATTCTTTTTTAATGCATATTATTTATTAATATGAAATTTGATCGTATTGGCATATGACGAGGCTGTGCCTATCTAGATTGTTTGCTTTGTTGGAACCAGTAGTCCATTTGCCAGTTGTAAAATGTTCTTATCACACTAGTGTACTTATTTAATTTAGGATAAGTTAAATTTGCTACTTTGTTTGAACACTGACAGAGAGGGAGACCTCGAAAGGACAGTTGATCGTAGAAGTGAAACGAAACTGATCACTTTGGTTCCTAAAAGTTTCAACAAACTTCTTTTCTGTTGGGTGTCCTCCCAAAGCTCTTAGGCCTTTTAAAGACGGTAAGTGGTCCAGGGGTACTTTTTCATAAATTTAAGTGAGTTAAAATAATAAAGCAGCTCATGCTGGAAGACGAAATGGGGGTTTCCATAACCCGTTAGACCTAAAAGGTGGTCTTTATTACTGATCAAGTAAGCATTAGAAAGGATTTATTAACTGTAGTAAACTCTAAAGTATGGCTTAATAAAAAGGGGTACAAAAACTGTAATGTAAAACATTTAAAAATGAACTTTCATGCGTTCACATCCACAATTCCTTATTCTGTGTAATCTCAAGCAAGTCATAACTTTACAAAAAATCCATTGATTCCATTTTTTGTCCTGCATTAATAGGTTCCAAAAATAGATGTTCTTAACTAAAAAAATTATCCTTTTCTTTTTCTGCATTGTTCTGTCATTACAGTTTAATGGGGAGCCACACTCCTACACTCGTTTCAACCTGACCCAGAACATGGAAGGCGATAACAGCCAGGTGGAGATGAAGCTGTCATCCGACATGGATGAGGAGGTTGGGGGAAATGGCGTGGGTGACCACCTCAATCACAACTCCAACCGTAAACCCTACGTGGCTCAGAAGCTCGGACGCACCCCCAAGAATCTCTGCTTCATGGCAGCCGCCACCCTCCTAATCTTCATCATCGGTAAGAGGGGGTCGTTGAATGGAAAAGCTGGCTTTGTATTAAGTCTGCATCACGCTAAAATAAATGGAGTTCCTCGGGGATCAATCTTAGGACCACTACTTCTTAATCTGTATTTGTGGGCTTTTATTAGACAGAGTATGTCTTTCCCCACGGACCTTAGATGTATTTTAGATAAGTAACAGATCAACCAGGATAAAACTGAAGCATTTGTAACAGCTTCTGAAAAAGAGAAACTGAATTCTGTAAAACTTTCCACTAGCCAATAAGAAAGAAACCTTGTGTTTCTTTGGAACTTATCTTAAAGGCTCATGTGGTTAATTGTTGCCACCAATTCCTTTTTCAGAATGAGAATCATTTTCCCTGCTTTTCTCCTGCATGTGGTGTTTTTTTGTTTTTTTTCATGACCAGAATTATAGTTCCACTTTTATCCGAGGGGCCGATGGCTCTGTGTGTGTGTGTGTGTGTGTGTGTGTGTGTGTGTGTGTGTGTGTGTGTGTGTGTGTGTGTGTGTGTGTGTGTGTGTGTGTGTGTGTGTGTGTGTGTGTGTGTGTGTGTGTGTGTGTGTGTGTGTGTGTGTGTGTGTGTGTGTGTGTGTGTGTGTGTGTGTGTGTGTGTGTGTGTGTGTGTGTGTGTGTGTGTGTGTGTGTGTGTGTGTGTGTGTGTGTTCTAGGCACTGTAATTATAATCTAGTAGAAGAAGTATCTCGGGTGCTGTAAGGTATGCATACTGTACGGCACAGTCTTTGTCACTTGATGGTATAGCATTTCAAAATGCTGATTGTGTGGTTCAGGCTGTAACTTGATGCCTTTTAGTCCTTGGATGTGTCCCCTCTACCTCTCTGTCAGTGCAATTGTTCCTCTATGCCTCTGGTTATTCCTCATTTAAAAACCACTGCTAATTTCAGGGTACTTGATTGGCTTCCTGGTTCATCGCAAGAAGGAATTGGCTCCAAACTGTGCAGCCTCCGTGAGCACTATTCAAGGACCTGTTGTCCACGAGACAGGCGCTGCCCCCATCATGGACTGGGACGATGTGAAGAAGCTCTTCGCTGGAAAACTCTCTCCCTCTCAATTTGAATCTGTGTTCAGGTCAGTATTAACCCCATACAGAAGCTGCAGTAAGGCATTTCTTTCCAAAATGATAAGTCTTGGAAAATATTCAAGTGTGTTTATTTTTATTACAAAAGTGAGTCAATTTCTCCTGTTTCTTGCCTCCCTTTTATTTCCCCCCTACCATAGTGATTTTGCCATGGCCGAGCACCGAGCTGGTTCACCAGGTGATAAAGCTCTGGCTAACAAAGTGATCAATAAGTTTAAAACGTACGGCATGGACACCTGGAGTGATGAGCATTTTGTGAAGGTTCAGGACCCCCCGGCTTCTGGCTACAACACATTCGTTTTCAAGGGGAATGAGCAGCGTCCTACAGGATTCCTGTCCTACAGTGCAACTGGAAAAGTGAACGGTACTGTCTTGTACGCGTACTACGGGCAGGAAAATGACTTCAGAGTGCTGCGGGACAAGAATATCAACCTGACTGGCAGGGTCCTGCTGGTCAGAGCTGGTAAAATCAGCTTTGCTGAGAAGGTGGGTAGTTTCAGTAAGGATCCCAGCATAAATTGAATATTACTGTTACATTTTTTGTAAAGTATGTGACTTCTTACAAATTCTTTTGTTAACAGTATTTGAGAAGTGATTTCCCTGACTATTTTTTTTGTTTTTTTTTTGCTTTTCTCTTACAGGTAGCCAATGCTGCCAAAATGAATGCTGCTGCTGTGTTGATCTACCCAGACCCCTCTGATTACTCTTTTGGAGACACCACTGAGCTTTATGGACATGTGAGTGTGGACTGTTTAGAGGCATAATGCTGGAACATTAGGTCATTTAGTTTGCGCAGTGTACTGATGAGCTGTTCAACCAACAAAATTATCTTAATCCACAATGGGCTTCAACCAAAAATGGGTGGGGCTAACTGGAAGGTGTTAATTTAAGCCTGAAATTGATATGGTTTGATCGGAAGTTGCTATATTTATTAATTATGATAAAACTATTCTAAAAACAGCCTCAAAATAGAGCTTCAGATCGATGTTTTTGATCACAAATATTAAAAGCTAAGAGACTTTCATCTTTTGTTGATTCTTTGTTCCCCTTTAGACAAAGGTAACTATGGTGAAACACAGTAAACTTTGTTTCAGTGCCGCACTGTACCTCCAACCTACAGGGCAGTTTCTTTCCTCAGGCTGTGAGAACCCTCAATTCATCCTTACAGTCCTTAGTACATTATTTGTACCTGATATTTGTTTCAGATGAGTACTTGCTCACCCCTATTATTAAAGCAGTATGTAAGAATTGGCTACCTGTTGAATTCATACTGTCAACAAATAGGTGCATCATATCACCAGAATAACTGCTAACTGTATTACTGTTACTTAGTTAGCTTAGTTAGCAGTGCAGCTAGCTGAACTTCCAGTGGAGTGTTGGTGTTTACACTCCTTGCACAGGAGCTTTGGACCGCGGTTTTCTAGCACAGGGCTAGCTGGTTAGCATGCTAACTTCAGTAGATAGCTCTGCAACACAAATGCATCTTTGACATAATGTATAAACTGTTTTGTCTTCACATTCTGTTGATGATTCTGTTGTATGTTTTTGAATGTTTTAAACTTCTTCATATTGCACCTTTTTAAATACATCAAACAACTTTAAAGGTACCTTGGAGGAAGTTGTTGGTACTATGGAGGAATTTATTGATGAGTAGTTCCCTGTTTGGTTTGTTTTGTTCTTGTTAAGCCTGCATAGGACAAACAAATTCCTGTAGATAGTTTCACATTTATCTGTCTGCGGTGGTGGTAATATGTGCCCAGGAATGTAGCAGTGCGACAGCAAAAATTAGGCAAGAGGAAGACTGCTAGCTGTTGAAAACATGGGGTTAAACAATGCAGGTCTTCATAAAAGAAAAAAACTTTGCAAATGTTTCATGAGTAAGAAAATGTGTTCAACATATATGCTACTAACTTAGCCCTTAAACTGATAATAAAATAAATAAAATAATTTCCTTAATTTCAAATGTAGAAACTTGAGGGTGAGGCTGCAGGGAGGAAATGCACAAGAACACAAACACATTCTATATGTCACCGTTGAATCGATGCTCTTCTGCAAATGTTGTAAAACTTCATCTTTGAATCTTACCCTCCCGTTTGTCTCCCATAGGTCCACATGGGTTCAGGGGATCCCTACACCCCAGGCTTCCCCTCCTTCAACCACACCCAGTTTCCACCTGTCAAGTCTTCAGGCCTGCCAAAAATCTTGGCTCAGACCATCACAGCAGCCATGGGTACCAACATGCTGAGGTAAGGCTCACAGATGCTGCAGATCAACTGAAACACTGCAGATTATGACAAACTAATGGCCTTTTCTGTCACTTTCAGATCTTCCTCTTGCACTGTGATTGTCTACAGTTGGCTTTGTAGTAGCTCACATAGTGTTGATGTGTATTGTCTGCATCCCACAGGCAGCTGGGGGGTCAGAATGTCCCAGAAGGTTGGGGAGGAATCAACAGACTGGGAGACGAGAACGATCTTATAACTTTGGAAGTCAACAACGTTCTCACTCAGAAGGAGATACATAATGTCTTCGGGGTCATTAAAGGCTTTGTGGATGCAGGTACAACAAAATGTTTGTTACACAAGAGACACTGCGAGCAACTCGAGGTGAAAAGAATATGAGTGAATGGCTTCTCGTTTTATTTTAGATCGATATGTGGTCATCGGTGCCCAGAGGGATGCTTGGGGTCCAGGTTTTGCTTCGTCCACCGTCGGCACCAGCGTCCTTGTCGAGCTGGCCCGGTCTATCTCTGACATGGTGAAGAACGGTAAGTCTAAGGTGGCAGCTGATGATTAGTTTTAAATACAAATTGACTAAAGTAATAATGAAGTCATTATATAGTCATTGGACGCAAAAGGTTGTGGTAACAGGATATGCTCAATCTTCTCTATTTAGTGAGGGCACTGCTCACTACTACTGCTCTTTTTTGTTAAAATGCATTTGTTATCCCCTTGTCAGATGGATTCAAACCAAGGAGAAGCATTGTGTTTGCCAGCTGGAGCGCTGGAGAATATGGGAGTGTTGGCGCCACCGAGTGGCTGGAGGTGAGTAGCACAATGAAGTTTATGCTCTGTTTACATGCTGCTGTTTAAGAAAAACCCAGATAGGAAAACTTTGGTTTCAGCACTTTTCCTTAATTTTGTTAATGTATCTTTTTGTATATCCAGGGTTATCTTACTTCTCTGAACATGAAAGCCTTCTCCTACATCAACCTGGATGGAGTTGTTACAGGTATTTACTTCAGGTTTCATGCAAAACTCTAAATCAGGCTCTTAAATATTTAATATTTGTATGCCTACTAGGCCTGTCACTACTTTTTCTTGGACAACATATTGTCCCAGAAATAATCATGGAAAATAACATTGTCATTTTAAGAACATTTTATGACACTGAGATAATGATAATATGATAGCATAACAATGCAAGCACATCATGTCAAAGAGCAATGAACTTTTAATTCTTAATAGTCAGATAGTTATGCAAGTCGATCCGCTTTGTGTTCTTTCTTTTTGTAAACCTACTATATTTTATTTTACATACACCAACACCTGCGTACTGCCATTAAGTTTCTCCAGTCTTTATAATCCTAGGCATCATGTTTGCTAAAATGTTGGTGACATGCTTCTGTAAACAAACGGCATGTTAGCATAACAACTAATGCCTTAATATGGCATTATGTGATTTTCATAATAACTCAATAGAAATCTTCTTTTGCAGGTCGAAATGGATTTAAAGTCGCAGCCAGTCCGATGATGTATAGCCTGATCGAGAGCGCTCTGAAGAAGGTAAATCCACAGCTGGGGGACTGTCAGTCAGTCAGTCCTGACTGACAAACCTGCAGTGTTGTCATAAGTAAAATGCTATAAAGGCATGTTTGTGAAAGTTACAGTGTAACGTACATATACAATTGTCTTCTCCTTAGGTGAGGACCCTCAACAAGGCTGTGTCTCTCTCTACTCAGTTTGGAAGGAACGACTGGGAATCATATATGTAAGTCTGACCGGGCTGTTGTGTCTAGTCTGTGTGTATAAGTCACCATGACAACCAAGCTTTTCTCCGCAGTATCACAGCCACAGCTGGAATGTATAGGATAGCTGTTACTTTCATGTTTGGCGAAAGCTCACAACCTAATCTTGTCTTCCCAAATATTTACCTCCGGTGAGGGAAAACGCAGCTAAAGCTCCATCTTTTATGCGTTTGTTTTCCAGGTTGGAGGATCTGAAGGTGGATAACGCTGCATATCCTTTCCTTGCCTTCTCTGGCATCCCCTCAGTCTCCTTTAGGTTCACCCCTGGTAATTCAGTAAGTAATCTCCTTGTATTTTCAGTAAAATTAATCTTTTTTCGAGCCAGTATTCGTAACCCAGGACAACGATGTACGTTGAGCCATTTAAGTTCGTTTCATCCTGGGACCACCCTTCCTCACTGTAACACACCTCGGTTTTCCTTCTCAGGAGTACCCGTTCTTTGGCACAAAGCTGGACACGCGGGAGAAGCTGAACCTTGCCACGTCCAGTGATGTTGCGCGACTGGCTGAAGTAGCATCCCAGTTCGCAGGTCACATAGCACTGAGGCTGGTCCACGATCACGTGCTGTGGATGAACCTGACGAGGTACAACGACATGATCCGTACCCACGTGTTCCAGATCAAGACGAGAGTGAATGACGTGAAGAGGGTGAGTTTCCAGTGTTTTTCGTGCTGACTCAGATTGACTGTGGCAGTGTTAGGTTTGTTGCCTCAGAGCCTGCATGTTCATGACGTGTACAGCTTACCTGTGTTCAATAGATTTGTCCATGTTTTTGTCTAATTTCTGCTTTGAGTTTGTAACCCAGATGTTCTGAGAAGAGTTGTTTATTCAGAACACTTATTGACCCCTGTGGATTCTATTTTTGCTTCCAGATGCAGCCCCAGCTGCTTCCCAAGGACCTGACTATGAAGTGGTTGTTCTCGGCCATTGGCGAGTACGGCCGCGCTGCTCGCCAACTGGCGGAAGACGTTAAGAACAGCAACCTGGACGACATTGAGATGTGCCGCATCATTAATGACCGCATCATGACGGTTAGTCCGCCTCAACTTTGCACATCTTTGAGATGATTTATTGATGCACATTCTGTGGTTCTGCACTCCAGTTGAACTCTAAGCATCCCAGAATTGTAGTCCATGCTTTTTTATTAACAGCCTTGAAGCTTCTCTCGTCTCCAAGTGCTAAATGCTGAATCAAGTATATTTGGTTCACCAATTAGAACATCATCAGCCTAATTCTCATCTTGTTTGCGTCTCACATCACAATTCATAGAATTGTTGAAGATGACAACCACAGCTCACTGTGCAGGCAGAAAACCACACACGACCTGTGGTTCTCCTTCTATGTCTAATTTTTCCAAAATTGAAACATTACATCATTTATAAGAGAGGTAAGTTTGTCATTGTGTGGCTTTGCCAGAATTAAAGATGAACATCTCAACAGATCCCCCCCCCCCCCCAACCAGAGGTAGTTAAAGAAAAAACCCACTTTATCTAGATCATCAAAGCAAAACAGATAGCAAATTTACTTCTTTCCATCATCTTCTTGTTTCTTTAGGTGGAAAGGAACTTCCTGTCTCCCTACGTGTCCCCGAAAGAGAGTCCTTTCCGCCACATCCTGCTGGGCTCGGGCCCTCACACTCTCAAGGGTCTGTCCAGCCACCTCGACGCCCTCCGAGCCGACAACCCCGAGGCAGACGCCGACCTGTTCCGCAACCAGTTCGCCCTGGCCACCTGGACCATTCAGGGCTGTGCCAACTCACTAGCAGGGGACATCTGGTCTTTGTCTTTAATGGAAAACTAGATAGTTCCCCCCTTCTCCCCTGTTCATGGTTTGGCCCTCTTATCACAAATGGCAGTATGAAAACCAGTAGGCTGTGGTGATTAACCAGCAGTCACAGTTGCAGTTTCTTTTTTTTATTTTCATTGAGGAGATGATGAAAGTGGAGCTGTTTCTAAACGTATACCAACATCAGTCATCACCTCTGATCCATCATTGTCACCAGTAATAAGTCCCCTCATCTCTTTTCTTTCAAAAATTCTCCATAAAGCCAAACATTCACGATAAAATGTACTTAAACCTTCTGCCTTAACAAAAAGAAAGTTTAAAAGGTCATTCTCTTTAATTCCCACTTGATAAGAGAACTGATTGAATAGTTTTAACATGTGGTACATGAATACCACATCTTGAATACCTTGGTGCTAGAAACGACTACCTTCAAACAGCCATGCTATGTGGCAGCACTACTTAGATTACCCTATGACTGAGTTGAATGTAGTAAAAGTGATGCTTTTTCAGCACAGTATCAGGTCATTATCACAGAGAATGCTGTGTCCGCCAGCTCAGATAAACACATCACAAAAGGCCAGTATATGAGGTATTAAGCTGACGACTTTGCATTTGTGTACCAGAATTATTACAAATTGGAACTGGTGGTGTTTCCGCTGCTGCTGGAGCCTCATGTTCAAACCTGAGCTGTTTGTGTTGGTAGCTATAATTTTATACTGTGCTGAAATCAACTGCTCAACTCATCGTCAGATATTCAGGAGTTGCTGAAAATGACTCGGGCTACATTAATCTTGTAAGAAAGGTCCTCATTACACGCAACAAAAATACAAAACAAAACTGAAGTAGTTTATGATCTGACTCGTCCACTTCCTGACATGTGAGCAAATCTCTGGCCTTTCAAAAACCGAGGGAGAACGTCTCCAACCATGTGGCACTGAAACAAACCGTACGTCTATTTATTGTGTTATTTATTTATCAGTGGCAGGGTTCACTATAAATAGTTTTTTTATTGCCTTTTATAAAAAAAATGTATAATTATCGGGAGCAGTGCCTTCCATAATTATGACAGTTATACTGTCGAAATGACAAAAGCAGCATCTGCTTATAGAAGTGTACACGGACCGACGGCTGGTGCTGAACACAGAACACATCAGTCAAACCACACAACTCTGAGGTCGTTCTTTTTCTACTTAACTGACACTGGATTGGTCTTTGAGTGAAGACCATTTCACATATCACACCTTGGAAAATGTTCCCAGAACACCTGTGTCAGCAGCAGTCCCTTGGTCCATGCACACTCCTCGTCCTGAAGCAATTATCGGGAGCAGTGTCTTCCATAATGTGAAACAAGAAGAAGGTAGTTTTTGCCTACCAGTGTGTGTCCGTATCGGAGGCAGTGCCCTCCATATTTCACTGTAGGAGTGGTTGTTTTTATTATCGGGAACAGTGTTTCCCATAATGTGTAAATATACAATATACAGTACATTGCTGCACCATGCACATGTTGTCTGCATCTTTTTGACCCTTCTATGATGTTTCCATGCTGATATATCCTCTGTAGTTTCCTCTGAGGCCTGCAGACATCTGAACGATAGGGATGAGCTTTAACATCAGCTCTGAGAAGTGAGGTGAAGAAGCTGCAGGTCTGGGTTTCTTTTGAGCTGTTTGTCATTTTAATCAAACGCTGATAATGTGTTGTCTTTTCTTTGGGCTTCATATGGAACTGATCTTGGCAGTCTTTTTTGCTTTAAAGAAAAAAGAAAAGTCACAAACATGTTTGGGACCACTGGTTACAGCAGCGTGGTCCAGGATTTCCAGTGAAGACCACCACTCTGCAAAATGTTTTAATGAAAGTACATTCTGCTTTCTATTTCGATGTGTTCATTCATTCTTAAAGAGATTTCCTTGTGCCTTTTTTTTGTGTCATGGCTGCTTCATAGAGCTGAGTTTGTATGTGCAGTACAGTGCTGAAAGAGGTTTCAGATGTATATTTGGCTTGTTTTTAGTTTTGATGTTTCTGATCTGTTAGAATCTGAAGTTACTGGTTCAAAAGCCTGTAATGCCACAATACCCTGTAGAAGAAGTTACCACAAGATGAAAATTGTTCAAAAAAACAAAGGATTTAAAAATTACAATATGAATGTTACAGTAGACCTCTTTTAACTCATCTGGTCACTTGTTTTCAATATTTTTGTTACGAAAAACCTCCTGATGTTACGCCTCAGTGGAATGAATTTTAGCCTTGCCCGAGCGATTGAACCGATCTGTTGGGCTATATTGAGGCAGGAGCTGGAAATTGCTTTTCTGATATTGGCATCTGGCCGAGAACTCGCAAAAATCTGTCTTTACTGATTGGACGCAAACGAAGTAAATGATCAGCAAAATTGGTCGTTTCGAAATTCTGACAATGTGGATAACCAATGTGTTTGGAAATTGTTAAAAAAAAAAAAACCTATGTATTTTTTCTCAAACTGTACACATGTTTGCTTAGCTTTACATTTTTTGTTGCTGCAATAAACAATCACATCACAGCTGCTGAGTCGTGGTATGGTTATTATTTCACAGTATCTGCATTTTGCTTTTAGAATGACATGACTTTAGGTTATAAATAATAATCGATGTGGAGGGTTGTTGTATTCTGTAACACTAAATGAAAGGCTCATATGGAAAATAAGTCATTTAGTCACACACGTTACAACTGACAGTTCTATTACTCTCCAAGCAAACATCTGTGTCACATTGGAGCATTACTGCTGCATAAGCTGATTTTTTTTTTTTTTTTACATCTGGATGTGTAAATAATGTCTAAATTCAACTGGATGGTCTGTGCAGTTTGGCACTTTTTTCTCATTCACCTCCTGAAGGGGGAAAAAAATAAATTCTCTGTGCTCAACTAAATTCTCAGTTATAGAAGTGTGACAACATAACTAGTTATGAGGCCAGTCATGGTTCAATATGCAACTTCCTCAAGTGTGATGAGGAAAAATGAATCCTCCAGTGCACATACAGTGAGACAGGACCTTTCAGTGAAGGAGACATCTTTTATCTTCTCTCCTAAACAACTGAAATAGATGGGGACAACAACAACAGAAAAAAACAACAACAAAAATAACAGCTCCGTTGTTATCCAAGTCGCCGGAAACCCCAAGATCGAAACTCTTGAAAAGACATTATTTACACCCTTTTGGAAGCCAAAATCTGCTCTGGGAGACTTGGGATTATGAAGGACGAGTTATATGAGGCCGTTTTATGTTTATTTTTCGGCTGTTCAGGAGAATGCTGCAACGCTGTTTTTCTGTGAAGCTCAAGGAATGTTTTTTGGACTACGAAACTTCACCTGACTTTCCATCTGCATGGGGGTGAGTTGATAATTCCTGAATTTAATTTTTGGGTGAATTTGTCCTTTAAGTGTCTTAAAACACACGCAGGGAACACTTTTAATATCCCTTCCTATTTTCCACCTGTGATACCAGCGCAGACCCTCTATTAAAGGACAGACACAGTCCAGAGTTGTTGTGACAACCTTTGACCAGATGAGGGAGGCAAAGTAAATAATATGTTTTATTTAATTCTGAGCTTCCCAACTGAAGTCTTATAATAAAGAGTGGTATTCATGAAGTGAACTGGAGGTGGCTCTAAACTCTCAAAACTATAAAAGGGATTTCTAGAGAAGTATTTACCATAGAATCTCATCACTTGTTTTAATTTAGCTTAAACTTGAGTAATAACTTTACGATTTTAGTCTATTTTGGATACTTTACTGCTTGTGATTGAAACAATAACCATTATTTTAAATTAAATGTCTGAGTACATGTTCCAAACCAAAGCATCAAACTTGTCTGTAGGTGCTCTGGTCACCAAGTGTGGTAATATTGCAGCATGTTCCTTTAAGAGTGGGCTGACAGCCTGAATGTGTAGCAGAGAGATGAGAAAAACAAAGAGCTCTCACTTCGCTAGTGATTTATGTTGCAGCACATCATCGCCAAGAGTGGTGGAGGAAATGCAGAGGGCAGTCTTAGATTAAATGAAATGAGAGGAAACATATGAACATCAAATAGAAATAAATAATGTTGAATATATCAGTGTTAACAGCTGACCACTTGAACACTCGTAGTCTATGGAGTCACCAGTCCATAATGAGGAACTGACGCATCTGTTAAGTTTTTGCTTACAGATGTTTTAATACAAAAAGTGTATGAAACATATGATTAAAATGGTCATTTGTTATGTTGTGTCGCTTGTGGATCAAATTATAGTAAAAAATACACGATTCCCCTTTTTACTGGGCCCCCCATGAACCCCCTCAAACACCCCTTTTTGACCAAGTGCTGGTTCTGGGCTGGTGCTAGTGCTGGCTCAAAGTCGGTTCAACATGTGAACCTTTAAAGAACCAGTTTGCTTTTCCACGGGCACGAGAGCCACTGTAGAGCCACATCATTCACTCACTGTAAACGTCTCCAATGTCCCAGCATTGTTAGGAACAACTATGGAACAAATATGCCTACACTGACTCTTTACAAGTGCTGCTCCTGGCTTTGCAGTCCTACATTGGCATCAGTGGATTAATCAGAACACACTGGTTTTTAAAAATGGTCATAAGCGGTTTTAGTTGGTCCTTGGTCACAATAACCATGCCCCCAGCCCCTGACATAAGCAGTTCTTTGTTCTAGACCAGCAAAGTGTTGGTGCCACTCCAGATCCAGAGTAGGCCCTGGCTCCGAACCAGCACCTGAACCGCCTAGTTGAAACGTGGTAACAGAGGTCCCCTGACCCCACCTTGAAAACCACTTCAGTAAAATACAGAAAGCAAGGACGCTTTTATTTTTATTAATTATGCTCAGATATGTCAAAATAAAAGTTAAATTAAAGCTAAGGAATCAAGCCAAGTAAATAATCTAACCAACTACAGGAACAAGCGCACAGACAAAAACCCGGTTCGTTTTCCCTGGAGTGATCCATCCTCAGACACACAGACGATCTTCGCGCTGTACAAAGACAGCAGAGACGTGACGTCAGCCGCCACACAGCTCAAACCACCGCCGTATGTTTTTTTTTTTGGACCGGGCTGCTGCGCAAAGTGAGCCATTCAGCACGGACTGCTCCAAACGTCACTCACTTTTTTTCGGTCTCATTTCACGCCACGGTCGAGGCTCTTGGACGCGGTACAGATGTCAGGAGTTGTGGACTTTTAGCCGGTTTGTTGGAGAAGCCAAAACCCGCCGGAACAGGAGGTGACAGCCAGTGACAGGAGCTGAGATTGACAGGTAGGAGCTCTCGCTGCACACACGACTGGAGGCTAACACACAGCGAGCTGCACTTTTATTATTAATGCTCGTTTCAAAGAGTTAGCCCTGCGGTTTAAAGGCTAGCTAACAATTCACTGACCGCACTGAAAAAAGTTAAAAATACAAAGAAACAAAGAATGACTTTGTAGTGGTCCTCCATCATGAGACTGAAATAAATCAATAAAACTGCGCAGGTGTCCTGATGAAATAAGCGAGTTTCAAAACGCGGGTGTTTAAAGCACTTTAACATTGTACACCAACTTGTCCTCTCATTATTCTGTTCTTAGTTTTTATGTTATTATAAGGTTCAGTGGATTTAATGTGTCAACCATTCACATGAATAGCAAGACACACACGTTTCCCCCTCAAACTGAATGGTGGAGGAGACATTTCAAGCTGAAATCCTCCGTCTGGTCTTCTCTAAAACTAAAAATGTCTAAAGTCTAATGTCTAAAAAAATCCCATACATGAAAAACACAGAGAAGAGGGGAACAACACTGAGCACTTTCTACCTGGGTGCCAATAAAGTGGACAAGATGTTTATCCAGTCCATTGTGGACGTCCATTTTTTTTTTTAACTGACCTATCAGGTTCCACGTTTGCTCCCGGGTCGTCCGGAAACAGCCAATGGCGTGACACTTCATTACAAGGCAGGTGTTTTCAAAAAGTCCCTGTTGCAAGTTGGCTTGAATTTCTTGTATTTTCCAAAGGATTCCTTTATCTCAGCAGCATTCATCAAACAGACCCTTCAATAAAGTGACGGTAAGTTCCTGCATCATCTTTCTTTGTCGCTACATGTAGACTATAAGGTTCCTTTTTGTATTGTGACAGATTTTTAACCACTGCTTTCTTGTCCACAACTCAGTCTGAAGGACCTCAACTCAAAGATGGCAACACTTCAGTCTCGTGGGCCGTGGCTGGCAGGTCAAATTTTTTTTCCCCTTATTTTTTCCCCCTGCACATTAGTGCTGGTGGCTGTTACGGCCCACCTGCCAGAATTGCCAGATTGCCAGTCTGAGCCCGGCCTCACCTCAGTGGATTTGACCCCCTGCTATGGACACTGAGAGGATGATTTCACCCGAATGGACAGCTGCTTTGATAGTGAAGCATTTTGGATGGAAATGGATATTTGTGATGCTGTGAGATGGTTGCAGAAATAAAGTGACTGATGTTTGAAGTGGAAGTGGCCTTTGAATAGCTGAAGTAAAAAAAACACAGTAAGTACGCCAGTGATGCAGAGGAAATGCACATCTTTCAATTTCTCATAGTTAGATAGTTAATGAAATGGTTCCTTAATTATCTTTGAAGGAGAGAGAAGGCTAAAACCCAAGATTGAAGGTGATCACTATAGAGGATCTACAAATACTTGTTGGAGACTCAGATCAGTAACGTCCCTACACCTGCCTCTGACTTGTCCTTTGGAGTTCTGCTTGTACGGACATATCAGCTCATGTCTTATCCCCTCACTGTTTCACTGCTGGACACCTCCATCTTTGCAGCTGCCAGCCTTCCAGTTATGCTGTTTAACGCTGATTTGCAATGTCTGTACTGACTTGTATGATCTGTTTATGTTGTGTATGTATATGTTTTTTTTCAGATGAAATAAAAATATAATCATCTATGTGCCTGTTCCCCTTTTTAAACCCTCAAAGACCCAGACAGCTGCTTGTGGCTAAAAATAGCTTTTGCTCTAAAAAGTCCCTTTCGAACTGCTAATCCTATCCATATACTATAACATTCATGTAAAGCAAATTTCTCAACTTTAGAAAAACATTCTGCAACATTGATTTGTCATGTAAACCCACGTAGTGTTCCTCTGGGCCAATGAGCAATGATTGTAGTCAAGCTACTCTTGTTTTTCATGGATGATATTTCCTTCTGGGAAGAAAAAATAACTTTTCCTTCAGTGTCCTCTGTTATGATGGGAAATGCATGTAACACCTAGGATGATATCATAGGTTCTGTAACTTGCTCAGGAAAGGTCAGATGTAGACAAGAATTCATATGAAAGTCTAAAATATCCAAGTACATCTTTTTAAATTAAAAAAATAACTTTCTAAGTTTCTGTCTGAGTTCACAGTAAATAACAAAACAGCAAATTTTGAGAGGCGATTAAAAATTCTGGTAAATTCATCCAAATGTAAAATTTGTGTCACAGCGTTCTCTGACCTACTAAAACAGGTAGCTGGGAATAGACAGGGATACCCCTTGTGCCTTTTTCAGTGGAGACACTTTGACAGGTCACATGTAATACATTAATTAATGGGAATTTCCCTATCCGCTACCTGTCATGCCTTACTGCAGTGTTTTTCAATCCTGTTTCCAACAACAGAGGGTTTTTTTTCACTAAATAGCTAATATAAAGCACATCTGACCAGTGAAGGTATACTGTGATTACATATAATAAAACACTTACATAAGACAAAGGAGGGAATAAATACAAATGCAAAGACTTAAGAAGTTTTGTTATGACTGGTGCAAAATTATCTACATCACGAGGAAACTTGTAATGGGGAATTCTTTCACGAAATTGAATTAGTTAAATGAGATCAGCAAGCATCCTCCGACCCTTGAGTTTGAACCTCAGTGTCTTTTTTTCAGTTGTTTTCTCCCAAATTTTGTTAAACTGCAGTATATAAAGTTCTCGTCCAAGTAATCAGATCACCCAGGATGAATGAAATAGCCACACACTCAGAAAGACAAAATATGCAGCTTAGCTCCATGGGGGCTTTTCTTGTTCCTACTTGCTGTCTTATCTCTCTCTTTCTCTCTTGCTCCCTCACACACACGCACACGAGCACGCACGCACGCACGCACTCCCCTGACACACCTGGTGTCAGATACGAGGCCTGAGGCCAGCAGAGCTCTCTACCTCCTCTGTAGATTAATCACCTGAGCTGGGCCCAGCCTCTCTAAATCCCACAACACACACACGCACACACACACACACACACGCACACGCACACGTCACATCATACACACACTACCAACTTGCCGTAATAGCCCTCATTATCAGTAGATCTATGAGTAATGCTCATAGTTTTATGCTTGGCATTATGTAAGCCATTCGCAC
The DNA here is from genome assembly GCF_040436345.1 of Pagrus major. Taxonomy (NCBI): domain Eukaryota; kingdom Metazoa; phylum Chordata; class Actinopteri; order Spariformes; family Sparidae; genus Pagrus; species Pagrus major. The sequence continues at coordinate 11,403,562 of NC_133235.1, forward strand.
ATAACTGATGTTTTATTGGTACAATTTACCTTTAATGGTTGCTGGTGTTTGACAGGGTAAAGTCCAGGAGTGTCTGATTTTGAAAACCTTGTAGCGTAATAATTACTGGCTTCCAGTTTGACATATAGGTTAATAGAAACTTCAGACTGACTTGATGATTTAACGCAGGATATTCTAAACCTCTTTCGTTATTCCACATGAAACGCTACTGGATAACTCTGCGTACATGACACCACACATAACCTTTCCACCCTCTGGCTAAAGCAATTCCAGTTTAGAGTAATTTTCCAGCTGTTTCTCCACCCTAGCATTACCTGTTCCTGTTACACACTCTGGAGAAAAGACAAAGACAGTAGATAATGCTAGAAGATGCAGGATGTGATGTTTCTGTGATGTGGTTGAAGTGTTGCATGGTCCACGCACACTTATGTCTGCTATGGTAGATGGTAGTTGTAGTATTTGGATGAAAATCAGGGGTCACCTGCTGTAGTTTTTGTCAGTATGGCTTTCTTTATCTCCTGTCCTGACTTCGAACCCCTCACATCACCACAGAATCCGATTTGGCTTTAACTACTTCCACTTTTCACATGCTGGAGCTTGTAAATGTCTCACTGAGATTTTACCATGTTTGAAGTGGATACAATCCAGTTTTCTTGCTTCCTCTCAGTCTATTACATTGTTGGTCTGTGGTGATAGTGGGAGCACTCACATAAATACTGAGAGCTGCAGTGATAGTGCTGGATTGTGGAGAGCTCTGTTGAATGAGCAGATTCTTGAGAAACACGAAAATCTTGATTGAGGTGCCATCTCCAACCTTCCTGATACTGTGATGTAATCTATAACTATATTGTGCAGCCCACATGTCCTGTACTGTTAAAGCAGTGAACTTCAAACTGTAGATGGCTTTTTGAGTGGTTCTGGACAAGAGATTCAAGTACTGAAAAAGGCAACATAGCATAGCAGATTTTCCCCTAACATTATAAGGTGCAGCACCCAAGTTGTTTTGGGCACAGTCTAAGCAAAATATATGTCATCAATGTGGAGAGCAAAACTAACTAAATGCTAAATAATGATTGTAGTTAGGTTGTAGGTAGTTAGTCCCCAGAGGCCTTCTTTAGCATGTTTAACCATTAAGCTTTTTGGGCGTTGATTATTTATTATTTACTCTATTTAATCTTTTCCCAACAATTTGTACAGAGATATGTCATTAATAATGGTCTAAAATCATGTGAAACTGCATATTTGCAAGGAAACCTCCTGCAAGTGCACCTAAGCCTTCCACAACCCTAGTGAAAACACTGCATACCACTGACAGAGTAATGGTTTGTTTTCTCTTGTAATCTCTTCGGTTTCTATCGCTGTACTCCAGTCAGAATCCAGCTCTGATCTTTTTACTTGCAGGATGTTCCATTAGTTAGTGAGCCAGTAGGATGAGGCTGACAGTCATATGACATAAATGCAGTTAGACACATTTACTGACACAAAGTCAGTCATGCTGTTCTCACTTGAGACTGGTTTAGTGACAGACAGACAGGCCATGATTGCATGACTGGTACTGATTTAATGCTGGGGTGTACAGTTTGATTCTGTTGTTCATTTGGGAGATAAGACAGGTACACAGGTGCAGTAGAGACAAAGGCTTCTATGTTTTTAATTATTCTGTCAGGTCGAATGTTATTTCAGGACTATAAAGCTTGACGTCTTGGTTTTATTTTGCCATATTCAGTCCAAGCCTTCTAATTATACCTTAACTTAGACCTGTAGCATCTTTGACGGTGATATAATTGGACCTTTGATTAATTAGGTCAGATCTTGAAATCAAATACAAATTATTTTTTTAAATCAAAACAAATCACACAGCAATCTGAAGAAATAGCCCTTATGGAAAATAGGAAGAAACTACAAAAAAGCAAAAAAAAAACCCTGAGAAATATGTGTTTATCTCCCCTTATTTGCCAACCAAATTGGTTTTTGTTCTGTGCAACAAAGTTCATTATTTCCAATGGGATTTAAAGAATCTTTATATTTATGTTGTTATATTTATAGTAGACTTCGTCCCAGAAGACTGCCAGATCTGGCCCAATGGCTGCTATTTGGTTATAATTGACAGATGTTTACTAGAATTAAACAGGAAAATTGCTTATTTGAGGTGCAGCTACAGTTAACACATTGTTGTTGCTCCTTGCTTTTATGTTGACCCTGACTAAATTAGAGCCATTAAAGACAAACGTGAGACTAATCATTAGAAAGGATGTAAGCTTGATCAGCATCAGCTTTTATTACAGAATTAGCTGTGGTGGATTTTCTTAATATTTTATTTGCCACAATTTAAAAAAATGAGTTCTACGTATATAACCACAGCTCCTTTTCTGTGTCACTGTAATGCTGAATGCACTGAATCAACGTGGAAACCAAGATGTTTACTCCTCCTTAAAAGGACCTTTGAAAATGAAAGGAACCACAGTCTTCTGCCTGACATGTTTAAACACATACAGCATCTCTAAACTATTATTTCTGCTCTGACAGAATGATTACACGTGATTGGACATATAAGATGGATTGAGTGGAAACTGTCAATACTGGCTTGATGCTCAGAGAGCCGTTAGTAACATGGAAGAGTGCCAAATGTGGCCAGTGCCAACTCCCCAACAGGATGTCACAATCTGCGGGAGTGTTGCACCACCTTCCTGCATGAGTGAAAAAAGCTTGAAAACACTCGATGCTTCAGAGCAATTCAATCAGCTCTGGTTTATACTACAAATAAAGAAATTAGGAATGACAGCCAGAGATAACTGTGTAGAGAGTTTTCCAGTGCTGCTTCCAACCAGCGTGACTGTTCAGTAGTTTTATGAGCATCATGTGAACAGTAATATAATATAAAGTCTTTCAGGACCATGTACAAAAAACATTCATCTAAATCAATGAATTATGCTGTCCTAAGAGTTGGCAATACAACATTAGATTGATATCACAGTACTTTGAAGAAAGAAAAGAGTAAATATTTTGAAAGAGTTTTTATTGTCTGCAAATAGAAATGGTATTTGGTATTGGCCTGTCTGATAATGTAGGTTAATTAGTAAATGTAATGTTATTCTCAGAGTTAGACAAGGGGCAGGACTTGGCATCTCAACAGCATTTGTTTGGCAGAAGACCAAAAGTATATTTATGTAAGTAAGAACAATGGTCAGTGTACCATGGGGCGTGACTATCAAGCACATTTACATACAGGAGTAACAGACATACTGGCAAGGATCTCGAAGCAGAAGATGCTTTCGTGTAACGACAGAGCCAGCTGAGCATGCTTTGCAGTAATAAGTTCAACAAAGATCAACATGACAAAACAGTTTCCCACATCTAACCAATTACTGTGGTTATTTAATCAGCTTCAAATTCAATTTAACGTTTACACAATTTCTCTTGACTGTCCCTTAATACTAAGTACTCCAACACTGCTTCAGTGTGCCACAGTAGACTGGAACATGCCAAGTTCAACAAGTTAACTGGGAGAATAAACCGTAAAGCTACATAATAAATGGCAAAATGTGCAGGTCCAAAGTTTGAACTCTGTAACAATCTGTCAGTCTGGAGTTTTCCAGTTGTTGTGGGGATGTTTACATCATAAATAAAGGATGATGGGAGTATTTGAAGACGTTTGTGTTGGTTGTTGCAGACAACAACAGAGAAACTGGGGTGCTCTGCTCGCCCCTTCCACATGTTTGTGCTCCCAAAGTCGACATCATCGAGGAAAACAGTAACTAGATGTAACACAAGTTCTGTGAGTACATTTCTAGCCTACATGTGATCATATCTAAACAAAATGTTTTATTAATCATGGAAAACTCTGTAATGTGACGTCTATTCTGTCCAACCATGTTACTCGTACCTGCTATAAAGGTCCAAATATATGCTGTATGTATGTGTGAGGGGACGGCAATAGAGTACTGGGTTTCCCTTACTGTGTTTTTGGTTGGTGAGAGAAGATTGTGTTTCACTCCTCTTACCGCTTCGTAGTGTTTCATCTTCCTCACTGCAGCTTTGCTTTGTCCTCAGGAGAGAATATAGTCCACCTGGCCTCTATTTGTTCATCTCTTATTACCATAGTAGCCTGATCACAGGAGTATCATCAGTGTCCATAGAAACATAACCAAAGGGTTAAAAGAAAAGATTATAATTATGAAAGTGATTTAGACTTAATTGTATTACACATAAATATTTGGTTTTAATTTTGTGGTGAAGCTAGTGTCATGACTACCTGATATGGTGTTGGTATAAACATTATTTACTGTACAAAATAGCTTAGCTTACACATTTAAAACACAGTACAGTGTAAGACAGAGATCATTGTCAGGGTTCAAGAGGTCCTGGTACACTGAAGATGATGCAGTTCAAAACACTTTTTGCTGAGTGGTGCCATGTTGACTTCATCAGTGGGGGGAGGCAGCGTGAATGAAAGACTTTTCTGTTGACAGCGGAGTGCATGAATCAGCAGTGACTGCAATGGAAAAGACAGGAGAGGCAGGCTTTCTATTCAGCCTGACCAATCCTGGTTAATTATAAGCTTGTTTAAAAAGACAAAGGACGAGAACACAGGATGAAGAGCTTTATGTACTAATATTGTTTTAGTAATGCTGTATAACATGCACAGATGGTCTTTTTACATTTTAGAATCCAGTATCCCTCTTTGCTCTGTTACAGATCCATTTTGCATAATGAAGATATGTAAATGTTGACTGCAACAGACATTTAAGTTGGCACCTGAACATGAGTTCCAAATGGAGCTGCCCAGTTACCAACATTAAGCAGCAAAATGAAACTATCTGGAGAAAAGTAGGTTTTCAGATACTGAATACTGACCCAAAATGGTATCTGGGAATTAGACTCAACAATCAACTATGACTGATATTTCATTTAAAAAATGCACAGCGGTGAGTTTAAGGCTAACTTCAGCATGTTAATGTGCTCACAGTGACAATGCTAATATGCTGATGGTTAGCAACTAATGTTTACATTGTTCACCATCTTCTGTGTTAACATGATTATATTTGCTAATTAGCGCTGAACATAAATGGAGTAGGGATGTCATTGTTTTCTCAGGTATTTGGTTATAAACCAAAGTAATGGCAAATTAAACGATTTGGCCTGGTGATGTCGCAAGATGAAACGTTGTCATACAGTTGTCATAACCTTTGTCTTAAAAACCACAAGTGTCAACCTTCTGGTGGTGCTAGAGGAAAAGTCAGGGGATCGTCAAAGTCATTGGGATTCATCCTCTGAGGACCATTAACAAGATTGTAGGCAATCTATCTATTTGTTAAGATATTTCAGTCTAGACTGAAGTGTTAGACTGAGAACAATTTTTGCTTCATATAGTCATATTAGTAAATAAACAGTAAACACCATGTTTTGCTGACACCGGTGGCCACTTAGTTGTTCCACTGACCTCAGCTGAGTGGCTTCTCTTGAAAATATGTAGTGTTTAAAGTGGCCTCGTTCCCGTGTTTGTCCAGTTTATTTCTGGCCTTTCTTACACTCTCCAGAGACTGGGTGGTGTTTGTGTTTCCTTATGTGCCAGGGTGGGGGCTTCTCCAGCCATAAACTACCTTCTCCTCCCTGCCCTGCCCACTGACAGAGTTGCGTAACAAAAATGTGAAAAGCGTTGGGGTCGTGTGATGTCGCCCTCTGGCATGTTATGATGGTTGTCAATAGAAAAAGATGCAGCTTACTGTTTCAGCCTGAGCCCTTAATGCATGAATAGTGCATGTGTCATTAAATGAATGACATCCCAGTGGCGATTTTTCTTAAAAGCTGCCAGATTGTTGAGTGTGTGTTAGTTTAGAGTTCACCCCTGTATGTGATTGGTGTTACTGTCCAGCGTGCTCGTGTTTCACCGTGCACAGTTACATACGTAGTCTCTTCTCCTCACAAACAAAGGAGTCATTTGTGGAGCGTGTGCAGGGAGGAAGAATAGCTTGGTGTTTCTCCTTGTTGTGAGCTTCTCCTCTGACACTGTAGGCTCCAGTCAGCTACTTTACTAGGTGGTGGGTGGACTGTGTCCTCGTGTGTCCGTGTGAATTGCATTGATTCATTCATGCTGCCCTCTCCTGCACTGGGCCCCTCAGGCATTCCTACCACAGCCCCCAGACCTGGTTTGGAACAATGTCAAGTCGATTCACATCAAGCATTAGACGTTGCTTCCGGTTGTAGCCTACTGTAGGATATTGATTCAGCAGACGACTGTGAAAGTGAATGTTCGTGTTCTTGTTAAACGTGTGTTGCAAGGATTTATATTAAATTATGTTTGATCTTGATTCTGCTGTAGATTATCAAAAATATGAAATTCATCCGACCAGAGTGGTTTCACTTTTAAGTTTTGCAATGGTGTCTTTGTGAAATAAATTACTCATATCTGTGGTTTACTCAGTTCAGGTGTTGCCAGCACTCTGTTTGGTCATGTGTGTTAAGTGTGAGTGGGTGGATGGTGGTTTGCTGAAATCTTGGCTTTCGCTTCAGCTCGCTAGCTGTGAAGTTTCATTTGCCTGGAAATAGGAAGAAATAAGAACAAAGACGCGCAAACGTTAAAGACCAAAATATAAAAATTGCATAAAGGTGGTTAAAAAAACATAATGACAAAAATTTCAGTAATACTTCATTGTAAGGCTGTTTTCTGAACAACTTGTGCTTGTTTATACAGAATTACGACTCAAGACAGTGGACGTTTTTATACTGATGTTTCGGACATTTTTCAGAACCATTACTCTGAAAGAATCGTTTACATGAAGATAATAATTAGGTAAAGTATCTCGACAAGTATCCTTTCAAACAGGGAATGTACCTCTTATCATTTCCATCATTTATCTTTCCAGTTTTTTTTACTAGTACAAACTTCTGTCCTGTTTCTGAAGAACAAACTGCTGATTAGCAGCCTGTCAGTTCAAACTGTGTCTGTGTGTCTGCAGGGGGCCCTCCAGGGCAGTCGTGCCCTGTTCAGTTGAAACCCTGTAAACCTCCCCAGGGTCCTGGCTCTGACTCATTCTCTCATCACAATATTAGGTCTCTTTGCAGGTGCACCATTGGTGCTCACTTTCAGTTACTCAGGACAGGGGAGAGAGACAGTGTGCTTGTAGAGGTTTTTATCTGCTTCCTGTTGGCATCTGCACAGGAGATACAGCAGGTCTGCACTTAGAGGTGATGAGGCAAGCTCTCTGTAATGCTTAACAGAGGGGAAATGGATGATATTTCAACCCTGTCAGACTACAACGTGATTTTTTTTGTTTGTTTTGTTGTTGCTTTTTCACGCAGGTCCTGAAACGTACTCCTGGGTTTGTGTTGACCAATGGATGAGGATGAAATCATGTAAACGTGTGCTAGCCTCGCAGTGCCATGGACTAATAGCAGAGCAAAATCTCATCTCAATGGACTGGGGGCCTCGCCTGCACGTGGTTGACCTTCTGTCATCAACCTGTGAGGAGTATCTACTGTGAGAGCAGACGCTGGAAAGAAAACCAGGTAAGAAGATCCCAATCACATGTTCAGTATCTCAGAGAATAGAGCTCTATCAACGCAATTCTTGGGTGTGACTGCTGTGCGTGTGTTTGTCTTAGTGTACACTGTTTAAACACACAGATGAGTTGGTTGTGTATTTGAAAGTTTATCTGCAACGCTTTCTGTTTGCCCTCTGTGTGTGTGTGTGTGTGTGTGTGTGTGTGTGTGTGTGTGTGTGTCTGTGTGTGTGTAAGAGAGCTATGCAGACATGAGATCATGCCAAACAGTGACTGTGCTCTCCTCAGAGCGGGGAGGACCACTGACCAGCTCATTGTGTGTCTGAATGGGAACTATTCACCTTTGAAATGAGGAGCAAATACCAGGGATGATGTCATTTTGGATCATACTGTTGGTTTTTCGTGCGTTTGTGAGTTAAAGATAGCGAGGCAGGATGATGAAGAAAAGCACGTTTTAATTTCTCCAGATACACATTCAGAAACAGGAGATGGATGTGGCTGACCATTTCCTGTTTCATCAGAATTGTCACGTCTCAGATTAATTTATGTTCTGTTTGTGGGACACAGTCACTGAGCAACAATCCTGAGCTGATGAGGTAGAGTAGGAGGAAGTGAGAGTCACGCTCGTGGCTTCAATAGAAAGCCCTCTGTTCTTCAGGCACAAACAGACCCACACACAGGATGCCAGCCAGCCACACACTCCCGAACAGGTGTCTGCAAACTGAGTCAGTACAAAGACAAATAATCAAGTGAGTGTGTTTAAGAGCAGAGATGGAGGGAAAAGTTAGAGGAACAGACCGCGTGAGTGTGTACAGTCTGTGTGCCTGTGAATGTAGGAATTGAGCCAACATGCCTTTGTGTGTGAGTGGGTGCACTCACTGACACTTTGTATATGCTTTTGTTTTGTCAAACGCCACACGAATGGCTGAATTCTCCGCCAGGCTGGTTGTTTACTTGTCAGAGGCAGATCGTCAGTGTTTAGCTGTCTAAGTGGCAGGGGGAGTGGTAGCCAAGTTCAATATATGCTTATCACCCAGCACTGTTCAGGTCAGGCCAGCCATGTCTGAGTGAAACTTTGCATTTTTTATCTTACAAATAAAAGATGTTTTCAGTAATGTGTGAAGGTAAGTAGTGGAAGTGATGGCTGACAGTCATCGACTGTATACTGAGCGCTCTGCCAGCGTAACATCGTTACGTTTGGGGAGTAAAATCTTGTTACTGAATATAGCTGTTACTGGATGTAACTCCATTTGTATGAGTATGTTCGTAACCCTCAAAAGGAATTAGCATGGTTCACATGGGCATGGGGGGGTTGTGCGCTAGTGCAGTAAAATATAATCTAATAATATGATAGTCAGAGGTGCAATTTATCGCCCTAAGGAGTACTTTTGATATTTCTTGTAAATTCTGATGCTGGTATTTCTGTACTTTTGACAAAGTAGATTATGAAAGCAGTACTTGTAACAAAGTAGTTTTACATCGAGGTATTGATAAGGTATTGGTAATTGTCGGTATTGTCAGTTCTCCTTCCACTGATGAAGCTGCTGGTTTGTTACTGGTGTTACATAAGAATGCTTCAATTGATCAGACGCCGATCGTTATCAGCCGATAATCATTCCAAGAAGTTTGATTAATGGTCTCTTTAAAGCCCGGTCAGAAGAGCCGATCAGATTAACACATGAGACGGTTGCCAAACTACCAACTACCACACTGCAGGACTCTGCTGCTCACAGCTAACAGGCATCAAGCTCTCCTTCTGCCAGTATCAATGCAGATTTTCAGTGCCCTCTTGGTTTAACATATTTGTACAACATATTTGCAGAGGTCCTGCCAGCAAGCCGTTTGTGACAGAGGGGATTGATGGACCAGTAACAGGGAACAATTAGGTCTCGCGCTGAATAATGTGCCACTGATTGTAACTAGAGACATAACTATGGTAACAGCATGAGAAGATGCAACATAGTTTGTTTTGAGCCCTGTAACATTAGAGCTAACAGCGGAGCTAAACACACAGCAGGAGTGAGAGTTTCAGTTCAGAGGAACAGAAGTGTGAAATGCAGCTTAATGTAACAACACAAGTTTATACTAAATACATGCACTGAATTACTTGAGCTGAGTTCAGTTTGGAGGTTTGAATTTTTCCCAAATTCTGTGTTTGGGAAAATGTGTGGAGCACCCTCAGTGTTACTGAAAGACATGGTCCTTTACAATAGCATAGTTCCAGTGTATTATCCCATAGAAAAGTTAATCCCATAGAAACGTTGGCCGACTAGCCAAGGAGCTAAGCTAAGAAAATAGTGTCTTGGGCTCTCCTAACTCTCCGAGCTGGTTTAATAAGAAAATAATAAAACGGGACATGGAGACGTAATGTTGGTGCGCTGAGCAGCAACATACTTCTTTTCATTTCCTCTCCCCACATATCACAAACAACAACAACTCTTGCCCTACGGCAACTCTGAGGGGACATGCCTCTTGATTGTGCTCTCTGGTGGGGAGCCTTTTAAATCACGGTGTTACGATGGTCAGGGATTAGTAGTCCATGGCTGTCAGCCATCAGCCCAACCCTAGTTCCACCAGCTGTTATGACCTGAAGGTAAAAGTAGTTTGTGTCCCTTAAAAAGATAGTGGGAAAGAAAATTTCTTCCATCATCGCCTGCGATGCTCCAATAATGAATCCATGCTTCCGAGAAAACTAGTGTTTGAGTCATTTGTTACTCAGGATTTAAATAAAAAATAAGGGAGGAAAGGTAGACGGAGAAAGTATGAGGATGGAGGCATAGGCACTAAAAGGGAACCGGGGAGCGGAGAGGAAGCTCCCAGAATAGCAGCGAGTGTGCTTTTTGTGGAGAGTGTCTCTGAATGCTTGGAGGGCCTCGGGGGCCCAGACTGACAGAGGAGAACTCGGAGGAAAGGGAGCCTCTGGGAGTCAAGTGTGTGTGTGTGTGTGTGTGTGTGTGTGTGTGTGTGAGAGAGAGAGAGAGGGACGACAGTGTTATTTTAACCCTGAACTTACATCCGGCTGTTCCACCACCCCCCCCGCTGCTCCAGTCTGCTGACTCCTCAATCAATCTACCTGCAGAGCAGTTGTCACAATGTCGTTTTCACTCCCCCAGCTCTCCTCTCCTCTCCTTTCACCTTCAGCTGTGTTTTTCTCCATTATCCTTTCTCTTTTTTTCTCTCGCTATACACAGATACACAGGTGTAGCGTTACCAGCCCCCCTGAGGGCTGGCGTGCTGTCTGACACTTCCGGATGTATTGTATGTTGGCTGTGTTGTTCACGCATCAGGTTTCCTGATGAAGTGACCCTGTAATAGATCACCTTGTGACACTGACTACTCACAGCTACAGGCTAGAACTCCAGAGCTTTCCAGAGTTTTAAAGGCAAGCTCTACTTTTTCATCTGAAAGATAAACCTCAGAATACTAACCATTATTTATATAAATTAGCTACTTTCTGTTTCCTTTTGGTCTGAATCAAAGAGAATTGCTTGACATTTCTATTGAATTGACATATTTTGGAAAGCTACAGGAGGCTAATGCTCCTTGCCCCATTGTCCTTATAATGAACAATAATCATCAGGAAAAAAAAACAAAACACCCATGTTGAAAGATACCAGAATATCCCTTTAGTCAATACATGGTTCACACTGTAAACAGTGAGAGGCTTTTCATAGAAGTTCAGGGTTCACTCACAGTTTAACACCATCAAATCACGATGTAGGCAGATGAGTCTCACTGATAGCACTTGTGTATCAAGTTAGTCTAAGCACGGGGTTTCCTGTGTTTGTCTGAGAGAAGTGACTGAACTCAGTTCGCTGTTTTCCTTCATGATCTTCTTTTCATTGTGTTTGTTCTGTAGTAAAGGAATGCTTTAGTTTTAGTGATAAGCTGTATTTTATCACACACATACAGTACACACTCCGGGTATAGTGTGTATTGTTATCTCTCTTATCTGTTGTTACTCACTGCTCAATCACTTGCGCCATGTGGGCAGAGGGGACCGGAAGAGCAGCTTACATATTGACTAGGCACACTTACAAACACCCACACACACACACACACACACACACACACACACACACACACACACACACACACACACACACACACACACACACACACACACACACACACACACACACACACACACACACACACACCTGTACACTGATATAGAGAGGGATGATTTAAGGCAGGTACAGTGAATAGCAATCGGACAAGTTTTTTGACTTACAACAGAAGTAGATATGATCAGTATATTCATTTTAACGTTTGTACCTGCCACACAAAGTTTGTCACTGATGTTTTATCGCTCCAGTCCTTTCTGTCATCTGCTCTGAGGCCATGGGGAGAGTATGGGTGGAAATCATTAAGCTGGCATTTCACTTTTTTCTCATTGCCAAGCTGAAGGATAAACAACACACTTCTGCACATAGATATCAGTCCAAGGGTGGGACGTCTGCTTTTTTCCAAAAATAGAAAGGATTACGTCCCAGGAAGCTGCTGGCAGACATTATGGAGAATTATTAACATCTAAGCTGGCATCAGTGAGCAGCAGCCTTTTCTCATCTCTGCTGATTAACCTCACTTTCCACAGCTTTCTTAAAAATTATGGAGAATCTATTATGTTTCCAAAATGATTTCAAACACACACTGAAGGATCACAAACACAAAAAATGAACACCTCCATCACAGCTGCCCTCCACCCTCCCTCCAGGAGTCCGGAGCATATTTGGGACATTTCAGACTGCATACTTAAGAACCAAATATAAGTTGTTCAATAAAGAAACTCAGATTTGTGCCTCATGTCTTTCACCTGCCTTATAAACAGCATTGAAAACTGCTTTGAATGAGATTTTTTCCTCTGCTTGCCTCACGCTGCCCCCATGTGGCCAGATGGAAAAATGATGATAGCAGACAGTATTTTTTTGGCCTTTCATGGCTTTGTTAATAGGACAGCTTGGAGAGATGACAGAGGCGGGGAAGACACGCAACAAAGGGCCACAGGTTGACAAGGCCTTTGTATGTGGAACATGCGCTCTCGAGTTATTATCTCGAAATAACAACTGCCGTTTTCCCGAGATAACGGTATAATTTTCTCGAGATCTCGAGATAACGACACTTTGTTTTCCCAAGATAACGATATAATTAATTCGAGATCTCGAGATAATGATTGTGATATGATAGGCCTGAGATTATGGAGACGCCCGGGACCTCGTAGCTGGTCAATTTCAAAGGCCTTGATTGAAAAGATATGTGACGCGGTGATCAATATGCTCCTGCTCCTCTGACATTGCTACACTGAATGATGTTTCCTGCAATGATTTAATATACGACACTATCGTTTTGTTTTCTCAAGATCTCAAATTAATTATATCGTTATCTCGGGAAAACAAAGTTTCATTATCTCGAGATTTCGAGAAAATTATCCCGTTATCTCGGGAAAACGGCAGTTGTTATTTCGAGATAATAACTTGAGATCTCGAGAAAACAAATGAAATTAACTCGTTATCACGGGAAAACGGAGGAAATAAAATGTATGAATGCATGGCCCTTTAGGGCTTCCGTAGGAAACATCATTCAGTGTAGCAATGTCAGAGGAGCAGGAGCATATCAATCACCGCGTCTTATCTTAACATATCTTTTAAATCAAGGCCTGACACAGGCTGAAATAGCATTATGCCTTGCTATTACAGATAATATAGACATTAGTGTGCGTAATCTAAAAAGACGGTTAGCAAGGCTTCAGCTATATCGGCGGCGCAATCTAAGTGAGCCTGATGTCGTCGTTAACTACATAGCTGAGCAGCTACGAGGTCCCGGGCGTCTCCATTATCTCAGGCCTATCATATCACAGTCATTATCTCGAGATATCGAATTAATTATATCGCTATCTCGGGAAAACAAAGTTTCGTTATCTTGAGATCTCGAGAAAATTATCCCGTTATCTCGGGAAAACGGAGGAAATAAAATGTATGAATGCATGGCCCTTTAGGGCTTCCATGGAGACCACTAAAAGACATTCAATTTACTGTCTGAATCCAAACTTTCTGATTATATCCAGGTGAGTGTCACAGTATTAGAGATTTTAAGGGTGGTCTCAGACTTTTGGACCCCACTGTATATTTAAAGTGTATATATAATGCAGTGACCTCAGCTGCATATGTAAAACCACAACTTCAATAACAAGATGAGATAGTTTATTGTTAAAATTTGCACTAAAACCATGGCACAATATGTCCATATCATCATGATAAGAAAATTGATCGATAAGAACATTGATTGATATTATAGTATTGCTCTCAGTCATTGTACACTGTTTGGACTGAAGAAACCACTTGTTGGATCTAGAGTTGGTATCGATCTGATCCAATATTGGTATCAGGATACGATACGATACGGTACTGATCCAGAATCCATAGTTTGATTGATTGATTATCAATTTATCTTTGGAATCAGTAACATTTATTGCATTTTTGTTGGTGTTTTGCTCTAAGAAGTGCTCTGTTTTTACTACAGCCCGATGTAGCCACTTAATACCAGGACAACAACAACAAGAATTATAATTATAATGTTCTGCTCTGGAATCAGCAAATCAGCATCACTATCGCCACCAGCTGATATCCAAATTCAGGCATTGGAATCAGATCTGAACTATAAAAAAGAAAAGAAATGGATGGGTGCATCCCTAGTTGGATCCCCCTTGATTCCAGATCAGCAGGGTTGGCACGTGAGCAGAGGGTGTGAATGAGTTAGTATGTTCTGTGAGCTACTTCAATGTCAACACACACACACACACACACACACACACACACACACACACACACACACACACACACACACACACACACACAGACACAGGCCTTGGCATGATGTATGAGCAGGCACCCAGTTGGCGGTGAAACATTTCAGCTTGTGCTGATTTGCATACCTCCTCACCTGTGACCTTGGCACCAATGCACACACACAGATTAAGTCAGATAGTGAGACCCTCAGCCCATCTCCTGCTCCCCTAATCCTGTCCTCCACCACCCTGCATGGTCCGGTGTTGGCCCGCAGGCTTTAGAACACCCTCTTAAATCCCACCTGTTTAGCCTGTGGGGACAGAGGAAAGCCAACACCACACACACTCACGTGCCCCTTCAACACTTCCCAGAAAGACGGCATGAGAGCTGAGGATTATATGGCATGGAGGTCTATCTATCTCTCACTCTGTCACATCACACCAACACACACACATGTATCCTCTCTTTGTCTCTTCATCTCTCTGTCACACACCTCTGTCCACAGTGGATTTGTTCAGCGTGCCTGTCCACCTCCGATTCAGCCGAAGTGGAAATCTTTCTGGGAAAGGGGTGATGAGAGAGGATTTGTTGAGGATAATATTTCTCCTGACAACAAGAATGAAATACTGTGTGCTCTACAGTAAATGGAAGCCATTAGGAGGTTTGACTCTGTGCCCGACCATGATTGATCCAAAATAAGCCTGCGGGGTTGGGGACAAGCCATCTTTCAACCGCATCCTTTTCATCAGGTTTACTGCCTCAGAGCTGGACATGGTGCTTTTTACTGTTGATAAAATGGCAACCATATGATGCAAAGTCAAAATGTGATACTATTACACGTAGGGTAAATTGTCTTTACGCTCACCTCCCATCAAAGGGCAGTCAGACTCAGTTAAACATAATCATAATTAAATGAATAGATATATTAATAATATGATAAAAGCATCGCTCTTTATGTGCCCGGCTGAGATCTGGTATGTTATTTTTTTAACATTTGGAGTAGCCTGGAAGAAGAAATACGAATTTGTCCAATGTTGCATCTCAGTAATATGGAAACTGCAAAATCAAAAATATTGTCAGAATATTTCGGATTCATTTCTTTCTCAGATGGAAGTGAGTGAGATGGGTACAAAGGTTTCCAGCTGGATTGAACTGGGGATGTTGCAGTTCATGGTCAGGGTCTTAACCCCTCAGTCATGGGGCAACCGCTTAATTTGATCATTAATATGTGAGTCAGCAGCACATTAACCCCCTTCCCCAACCAGGAAGCCCCACAGAGACAGCCTTTTTACAGAATTAATTAATCAGTGAGTAAACAAACAAAATAATTCTCAACAGTTTTTATTACATTTCTCCACTCTGAGGATTCGAGAGTTTTCTATGTTATGTGTCATTATAAATTTAATTATTTTAAGTTTTGAGCTGTTGGTTCAGCTCTGGGTTTTTCTGATGTACATTTTTTCAAGTATTTCCTAACATTGTAAAGACTAATTGAATAATGGTATAAATAACCAACATTTTATTGACAGTGAAAATAGTTTGGGCTGAATTTAAATATTTTGTTGATCATTATTTCCCCCAATGAATTGTTTACAGTAGAAAATATATGAAAATATGAAAAATGGCAATCACAATTTTCTGGAGCCCAAAGACGTCAAATTAAATTGCATTTTTTATTCGTCCAGCCAACCCAAAATAATGAATTTACAATGATAAACAAGAAAAGCAACTAATCTTCACATTTTGGAAGTGTTTGCCATTTGAGCTTGTTAAATAAGGAAGACTGAAACTATTAATTAACTTCAAAAGATAATAAATTAATAAATAAAATGGAAAATCGAGAGAAAGTAAATAAATAAGGCAATAAATGCAAAGAAGTAAAAAAAAAGAAATGCAAAAAATACAGAAGTTAAAACAAAAGTATCGATTCATGTCAGATTTAATAATTTAATTTATGCTTACATTTATTTTTTAAATCATTTTGGATGCATTTAATGGCTTATATATTTATTTATTTATTTTATCTGTGATTTTGTCAGTTTCAATCCTCCATACATAAAATTAAAATTAGATCAATACTGAAATAGTTTCCATGACCTGTCTCCACTTTTTCACAACAAGACAGTGACGATTCTCTGATATGCATTATTTTCCAGAAATATGGCAGCAGAAACATCATATTCGTATTTGAAAATCTTATTAAGCTTTTTCAGCATATGGTGAGGATTTAGGGAGAGAAAAGAGGTTTAGTTTTGAATGACAACACGTGAATCCACAGTCAGGTTTCAGCCCACTGGTGTTGAAGGTAAAATCCAAACAGAACAGAAATGCTGAAGGAGCTGCTGCACCACATGTCCACAGTCCACACCCTGTCCACAGCTACATCAGCTTCCCCACTGGCAGATTTGAACTGTGTCAACATTTCACTGACCTCAGCACAGTAGCAGAGTCGTTGGTCAATCTAAACTTCCCTTTTCATATCGTAGAGTAGTGAATCATCTGGTAGTGTGTCCGGTTTTCACCCTCGGTGAGGTGAAGTCATTGCCTAAGTCAACAAGATTTGATCTCTGACTAGAGGTTGTGGGTGGGTCTTCCTACTATGACCTATAAGAAGAAATATGTCTTTGACATGGGTGCTTTGTGTTGGGGGGCCAGATTGAGCAAGGATTCTTGTGGAGTCCCACCAGAAACAGGTCTGTTAGCCAATTTAAATTCACCCACTGCTCAAGAAGCAGACTTAATTTTTTAAGATTGACTGCTGTATGGTTCTAAATGGTCAGTTTTGTTTTACCAGGCAAAATGCTATTAGGCAAAGTGACAATATATTTTGTGAAGTGGATGTACAGGTTGGGTTGGAAAAGACTTATACTTGGGTCAGTGTGATGATTTTTTAGATAACTTAAATTTAATGTGTTACGAATCAACTTCAGAATTATGGGGGAACTCCAGATTTAACTCCTGAATGTCAGTCTACTTATTATTGAGATTACTGGGTGCTTGTGGAAACAGTTGTATACTCTTCTGTGGTTGTGGAGGACTAATATGAGTCAAATGTGTCAAATATGAGAATATGACCTTGATAATGTCATTAGGATTATCAGGGCTCGGACAGTAAGCTCGAAGTTCACATTTTCAACAAAAAATTTGCATTACAAACTTTGACCATTTTTTACGGCTACAAATAATCATTATTTTTCACTATCAGGTAATTAATATAAAATTAATGAATTGTTTGTCCTAAAAAAAGTTTTTAAAAAAAAGTCCATCCCAGTTTCCTAGGGTCAGAGGTGATGTTTTGTCCGAACTGGAGGATATTCAGTTGATAATGATATAAAAGAAAAGCAGTAAATCCTCTCATTGGAGGGGCTGGAACCAGACAATACTGTGCTTAAAAAATGAATCGATTATGAAAACAATTGCTGATTAATTTTCTGTTGATTAATCATCGCAGCTCCACCATTCTTCCCATAATCTGTCTCTTTATGGAAGTGCAATTCTGGATATATACAGAAAGTGTATCTAGTGTGTGTGTGTGTGTGTGTGTGTGTGTGTGTATATAAATGTGATTGTAGAGTCAACATTTAGAAACCAGTATTATATAATACTGTATTTTTTGCATGGGAATTAAATGATTAAGCAGTTTATTGAAAAATGAAGGATGTTAGGTATGTAATGTAATTATCATTAGTTAACAAATAAAAAATACTTGCTTATTAAATATATCAAAATAAAATACGAAATACTGATATAAGAAATTGTATTTAATGAATCATACAAGTATTTTTTTAAACGGTTACATTTAAGCCATTAAGTTGCCTCAATATGGGTTGGATTGTGTTGAGTACCGACAGACAGGAGCTGTGTAACTAAAATGAAGTCATTATTTTCCCATATGAGTGGTTAAAATTAACGGAAGAACGTCAACCATTTAATATACTATTAGTGATTAACCGACTGATAGGGCAGCCAAGTGTCAATTAATGACACTTCTTAGAATTAGCAGCCCCAACATGGACGACTTGATAGATAAATTTAAAGAACGAAAGAAAATGCTTTACTTCCCACATAGGTATGACACTCAAGAATGTACACACACACACACACACACACACACACACACATACACACACTACACCATAGCTGGAGAAGAGCCTGTACTGTCCAGTTACTTCTCTGATTATATTTCCACCCTACGAGTCCCACATCAGTAGTAGACATCAGGGATTTCATCCAGCTCCTGTTCAAAAGCTTACTGCTGCCCCCAGAGCCTGCAGTCTGCCCACCAACGGTCGTAAAGAGACAGGAGGGACTCCGGGGTCCCAGTCTGTTTAGTCTTTAAGGACTCTGAACTGTCTGTAAAAAGGGAGGGTTTGAACGGCCTGCGACGTCGGGGCTGGGAACGCTGCGCTGTTACACCCACAACCTGTCTGCTCTGCTTCTCCTCACTCTCCATCACGAGGACAGAGAAGGCGTTTACATGTTTAACAGGCTCGGCTTTACCTCCCCCCTGACACAAGATGGCTGACAAATGAAGCCTCTGGGGTCAAAGGTCAAAGCCCTAGTGTGTGGTTATTAAAGGGCTTTTCCAGGTTTCTGGAGAAGAGTGTGTGAAATGTTGTCTTTAAAGGAAGCAGAGAGGTCAGAGGTGGAGGTGTGATGCTCTCTGAGGAAGTGATATCATATGTTTAAAGACAGATGATTAAATGAATAAGAAAAAAAAAGTTTGCTTAATTAAAAAAAAATTAGATCTATAAAATAAGAAAATGAAAAGAAATAATTGCACATTCCTACTGAACGCCATTATGCCTGTAGTTTGCTGATCAAGTAGAAGGTAATATAATACAAATACACATTTTTCTGTCCATAATATGATGAATTATAATATTAAACATCGGTAGGTTTTATGTAAGAAATATTTATACACAGTGTATTTCACTTCAACTGTAATATTTTTGCTCTTCAGGCCTAATTAGAAAGATTAAAGATCAGATTAAAACACTGGTAAATAAATGTGAATTTCAGTAAAAAAAATGTTTTAAAAGTGTTGCAGAAATTTCCATTGAAGTTTTGTGGCAGTAACTTGAGTTTGTTCTGCTGTCCATGTAAAGATAGAAGATTAGAACTAAAAGGCAGAAATATAGTTCAGACAACTCTGTATGCAAAATGTGGAAGGAAGTTATGCAATATATAAAAAAATATGGCAGCTCATGAGCTCATAAATATGTCACCATACTTCCTGTGACTCCATAATGTCCATATATTATTGCATCTTATTGTCCTCATTTGCCTTTAACATACTTATTAAACTTCTCTACTTCTGATTTATTGAATGATCACATGACTATTTTATACTATTCATCCCTGCCCCTGTAGTCTTACCATACAGTCTGTAATGGAGCGTGTTAAGTTCATCAGGGGGAGGTAGTGGGGAGCAGTGACCCCACATGACCTCACAGCTCAGCCCTGCTCCATTTATCACAGCCTCCACCCGTCAGGATGTCTCCTCTGTCTTTCTGTCTCCTCTGTCTTTCTTTCTATCTCTCTTCTCCTTCTCCTCTCCTCTTCCATTGTCTGACTCTGTGTAGCTTTACTCCTCTATCTTATGCATTTCATATTTTATACTTTACTGTTAGATTGTGTAAACTGTTTTTATTTGTGTAAGTGTATTCAGTATTGAGGTCACAGTTTGTGATGTTGCATATTATATTTAGGGATGCAGCGATTAGCTGACTTCACTATAAACTGTGTTTTAAAATGTGACAGTTTTGTAACTATAATGGATCAGCTACACAAACTGTTTCTCATCTCACTCTCAAAAAAGGGATATTATGGTACATTGCTTTCCCAAGTAGTGGTGAGTTAAGAGTTGAGCAATGTGAGCCAATAGCAACCTAACAGGAAAAGGAGCATTGCACCATCTATAAATTACACCCACAAAAACGGAATGAATCCCCTCAGGGACATAACACCTGCTTGAAAGATATCCTCACTTTCTTTCTTTCATTTTTGCTAAAACTGCACTCCGACCTGACTTTTTGTTCTATTCTTTTATTTTTTACTGTATAAATTAGCAACTATTGAAAACAAAAGCCAATGAAGAAATGTTGTGGGGACAAAATACACTCAAAAACTTTAATTAAAATTACCTTGTGATTTTATACATTCATTTTGTTGTTAAAGGTGCACTATGTTATTTGGGGTAATCGTCATTGAATGATTTTTTTATGCCTGAACAAACTAAATAAACAAAGGACAACACAGTTTCATACTGTGTTACTTTGTTTATATTTGGCGGACCCTGCCACCTTTCTAGCTTCAAAAGTGTTCTGAGGCTCTGAGAACAGCTTGTTCATTCAGTTATGGAAAAAATAAATATTTCTGAGTTTGTATTACTACCTCATTATATGGTGAATCGTAAAATTCTGAGTTTGAATTTCTTCTCCAAAACTACATAGTGCCCTAATTAAAATTATACACGAATGCATTATTATCGTGAAACCGGGATTTATCCTCAAAATATAATTGTAGCATCAAAATATGTAATTGTTGCATCCCACATTACAGTATATTCCCCTCTGTACATGTTGTATTAATTGCCCAAACCAAGATGTGTATCAAACAAATGCATCTGTAGTAGGGATGTTCCTAATGAATATATTCCCTGACATTTCAACGTAAGTTTAACTCTTCCCCTCCTCGGGCATTTTTGTACATTTTTCTAAAAATTTTTTTTTATTTGGTGATCATTTTGGCTTCATCGCAACTTTAAACCTGCTTAAAACTACCAAACATTCATAATTTTCAGGATTTTAAAATCCTGAAAATTATTGAATGTTTGGTACTTTTGAATAAGTGTGAAGTTGTTTAAGAGATTTATGAAAAAAAAGCAGAAAAAAATATTGATGTATGATGATTTAAGAGCAGTTTCTTTGTGCGTGTACATTTTTGCCACAAAGGTGTCCAGAGGGTAGTAAATTTGAGGAGGGCGCACAAGGGTTAAACTTTGACTAATCGGGTATTCTTAAAGTAATTAAACACAGCAGAATTTAATCTATAACATTGTCCCAAAAATATTGTGTATATTATGAAAGATATTTGAAACCATTACTGTTAGTCTTCAATAGCCAAATCTTATTTTAAACACCACTAAAATGTGTGACACTTTGCACCATGCATTATGAACATTGCACATGTTCCTACAAAACATGACAACAACTGGAACTGCCTGCAGAGCTCAGAGACAGGATTGTGTCAAGGCATGAATCTGGGGAAGGCTACAAAAAAAAGTGTGGCACTTTTTTATGCAGGACAGAATAATTTCTAGATGTGAAAGAACTGAAAATACAAGATTCTTATTTTAACTCTTTATTAATAACTGATTAGTGCAAACATTCTGAAACTACTACTTGAATGAATACAAGTTTTCAGGTAGCCTCAGTGTTTCTTAGTCGTTTAGGACAGATTTAACCTAATCCAATGAAAAATAAGCAGTTGGCAATTGCTACTGATGTCACAAAGAATCAGAATAATGATGAAATGTAGTTCAGAGGGCCAAACTTCAGAAATTCATAATAAAATAAAAACATTTTTAAAAAAGATACTAGTATTTCTGTTGTCAGCTAGCCAGGGTTCCAATGTTTAATAAATAGTCGACTAATTGTGCACAGCACTAATTTGTAGTATGTGTGATGACGGCTCTGACTGGCAGTGGGACTGGACTGAGACAAGTGAATGTGATAAGCCCTTGTTTGTTGATACTGCCAGCATGTCAGTTCATTTTCTACGAGAGTGGACGTGGAGACATGGATGGAAGGATAAACTGAACCATCGTGTAGGGAATGCAAGAAGTAGGATGTGAAGGTGATGAAAAAATGAGGTTTTAAGCCTTTGAGGTTTGTTGTCAGATAGGCTGAAAAATAAGGGTCGTTGATTTTGGATTCAGTTGTAAGAAAGGAAGGGGAAAACAGAGTATAAATCCATAAACAGAGAGCGTGAAGGAGAGGTCAGCCAATAAAAATGTATTGTAAGGCTCATTTATGGCAGAAGGAATTTTAACTGCGATTACTGACAATGCCCTTCATATGTATAGATTGAATCAGTATTATGTCCGATGCAGACATGCAGGCCTCTGTGTTACTCTTTGTATGGTGTCTGCGTGCAGGCACAGTGCTGTTCCAGTTTTGTAGAAATATTTGTTCACTGATGCGTGCACATGTGCCTTTGTGTGGAGGTGAGCGCACGTTTGTGTGTTTACAGTGCGATGTTGCGTGCGGCTCACGTGTGCGATAGGACAGCCGGCCTCCTGAGGAGCAGATTCAACAACAGAGCAAGAGGAGAGGAAAAGGAGGAATGAGAGCAAGAGGCGAATGTTGCTCAGCGGGCTGCAAATAACCGGCCCGAGGACATCAACAGGACTGGAATGGACTCAGAGAGAGAGGGAGAGAAAAAGGAGAGGCAGGAATGAGATGAGAGAAAGCGAAAGGACATAAGTGTTTAGGATGGAAAGAGGAAACAAGAACGAGAGAATGATATGGACTGAGGGTTGGAGAAGAAGACATATGAGTCAACAAGCAGTGTTTACTGCTGTCATTTACACGTGTTAAAGATTTGTTCAGTGGCACCAGGGACTGCTGCTAGTCACACTACCAGTTACGCACACACATTCACACAAACACACATTGTTCTTTTATTCTATTTTCCCCTCCATCCAGATGTCCACTCAGCAAGGATCCAGATGGCCTGGATACCCTCCCTGTAGTGGAGAGGTGCTTTTGATACACACACACACACACACACACACACACACACACACACACACACACACACACACAAAGCAGCATGACCATGTTTTTCTCAGAGGGAGGATTAACTCTCCTCATTAGGGCTCCCCCGCCTCTCGCCATCGTCTCTCCTCCCCCTCGCCTCCCCATATCAGCACGCCTCGCCACCATTGGCCGCTTCTATCAGGACCACCGCTGACTGGATCGCTGCGACTGCAGGACACAGGGGAGTGGGGAGGAGGTGGGATGGGTTGATGTTGCCACGGTAATAGAGGAGGGCGACCACTCACCAAATCATCGAGCTGGGGCTGAAATGGAAAAAAAAAAAAATCAAGTGGAGGGGTGCGGAAAGCGGGTTAGAGGGTTAGAGGGTGAGAGACTGTATGGAGGGGGGGGGGGATGCACAATAATAACAACAGCGAGGGATTAGGCATCGACCGAGCAATCAGGAAGTCCATTTAGGACAAAGCAACATTAAAAATCCTCCCAGATTTCAGGCGTGATCGTCAGAGCTGAGCTGCCAGTCCGATTGGACAGCTGCTCAAGATATGTGGAGGGGAGAAAAAAAACAGATGCACACACAAAGGAGGGATGAAATGAAAACAGGTGAAAAATGAAAAACAGCTCCTGTGCGATCTCTCCCCTTGGCTGCTGTGATAATTCAGCAATGAGAGGAGGTAAATTGGCTGGAGTGATGCCTGGGGCACAGGAATAGAAAGAGAGAGAGAGAGAGAGGATATGAAGAGCATGCGTCAGCACTAAGGCAGGGCGAACAAGAGAGAGAGACAGAGAGTGTGTGACAGCAGAGATGAGCGAAGTGGAGGGCGAGGTGGAGCGAGAGAGAGATCGGGGGTAGGGTCGAGCACCGTGGCGTGAGAGGGGACGACAGAAATAGAGCCTGCTGGATTTGTCACCTCCAGTGCCACACCTTGGCCGCTTCATCCCACCGCTCCATCCTGACTGCAGCAGCTCCCACACAGGGGGTTTCCTCATCCGGGAGGACAATAACAATCAATAGGTGATCACTTTTACACCTCGGATGCTTCCTGAAGATTTAAGACACTGGCGTGGGAAAAGGACGAACAAGCGGATTGTCTATTTTTCTTCAGAAGAAGAAGAATCTCTGCCTGCACGGATGAATGCAAATATAGGGATTATGTTCATTGTGCATCTTGCCAGAGGAAGGTATTACTAAAACCTTTTTCCAAAAAGATAAGCACCTGTGTTTTTACAGACTGAACACAGCCTTGTTATCACTGTGTGAACATGAGGAACTCATTGTCCGGCCATTTTCAAGGAAAGCTGACTCTCCCTAAATGACGAAGACAATGAAGGTGGGAGTATTGGAGGTGTAGTTAGTTGAATGATTAGAAACAATGCGCTCAGCTGTCTGAAATAATGCATAGCTGTGCTGTGAATGACATGCAGAATACTGTACTCTTCTGCCTAATGACAGCACGGACCTGGCAGCGGGCTGACTGACTGACCGACTGACTGACAAAGTGAGTGGGTTTGCTCACTGACTGGAGCTGTGGCTGTCGGAGGACTTTGAGGACACGTAGCCCCGGGCAGGTACCGGTCAGGCCCCACAATGGGGGAGACGGCAGAATACCAGAGGCTGCAGGAGACGTCAGAGTCTGACTAC
Organism: Pagrus major; assembly: GCF_040436345.1. Lineage (NCBI taxonomy): Eukaryota > Metazoa > Chordata > Actinopteri > Spariformes > Sparidae > Pagrus > Pagrus major. The sequence goes on from NC_133235.1 coordinate 11,428,271, forward strand.
CAACGGCTGCCCAGCGATGATGAAGAGGTAGACCACTACACTTTCCTTTTATTATAATAATGGTAGTACCACACAGCTACAGACAAACATGGATGACACACAAACAATGAGCAGCAGTTTCAGCAGGTATTATGGTTTCTGGTGAGGGAAAATTAAAGGGTGTGAGATGATGTAAGGCTGTGGTATGACTCACTAAAAGAAAGAAAAATATTTTATTCAGTAAATTATTGTTTTATACATCTATACATGCATCTTTGTTGGAAAAAATGTGCCATTATTTTCCTCACTAAGTAAACTAAGCAACAATGTTGCACCTTTATCACGTGTGCAAATGTTACACGTCTCAGTCAGGGTTATGGATTTTATATTATTCCCTCAATATTCTTATAGTCTTTTTCACAGAAGCTATTTTGTCATCTCACAGCAGGAAAAACACAAATGTAAATAATAAAAATAATGGCAACTATCATCAAACCTCAACGACTGTGGCTCCCAAAACAGCATTAGCTTTCCTTAAATGATAGGATTGTTGCAGTGTATCAGTGACAGGCATAATTTTGGGTTGAGGCGAAGAAACTACTTGGTTAGGTTTTGGAAAACAAACAGCGATCTCCTGGGTGAAAGTCCTGAGCTTGTTTAACTCCCCGACCTCCTCCCTATGCGGATGTGTCGCTCTTTGCTTGACTTCCTCCTTTACTGCCATAATTATTACGACATCCACTAGAGGTTGCCACCTTAAAAGAAATGTAAATATAGGTGTAATAAGCTGCTTTCACAGCCGAACTTTATGGTTATTATTGTTGCCTGTTGTTACACAGAACCATCTGATAAGGCACTGCAAAGTTCAGGCATTTTCAAAAAATATCTGGGCAGGTGATTGGACCTGCGATCTGTCTATCGCCGTCTATCGTTGGTTAAATCCAATCAATCAGATCAACATTAGAAAAGACTTGAGAAAATACTTCAGTGTCATTCTTCGCTTTGCTTTTACTTTTGCTTTTGCTTTTGCCACAAGCGCATAGCTTGAAGCCTGGCAAGATGGATTTGTGGGATAACATGATCACGTGATCTTGCGAATCTGCTTCGGAAGGTGATTCATTTTCAGGGTCCTGGGGTTGTGCATGCTTACTTGCTGTCATGACTAGCAGGACATGTAACAGATCAGAATCAATATTAATGGCATTAGTAACACTGTTACAATTTAAAATGTCCACCATGAAAAAGACCAAATGTGTAGATGTCATTGTGTATTACAGATCTATATAACAGTGCAGAAGCAGCTCATTTGCACCTGAATGTCACCATCACCCTCCTTTGCCTCCACACATAGCACTTCTCACTCACACACAAGGCCAGCCCCTGTGTGTGTCATGAGTTACTGAATGCAGGATCATGAGGTCATTGATGAAGTGCTGCTGAATAACTCGGTGACAGGCAAAGTATGACATTTTATAGCCTCCCACCTCTTCCTCAAGCCCCCACGTCCTCTAACAAACCCTGTGATCTACTGACAGGCCTGACCGTTCTTTTGGTTTGGATGATGAGGCTGGCAATGCCGCTACGCTGTCAGTGTTTTTGTCTTTTTAAAATCTGTATGAAGGCAGACAGGAAACGTACAGAGAGGGAAGGGAAACTCCCAGAGTTTCCTGGCTAGATTTGAAATGTACATACGGTAAAAAGTGACCAGGTGGATATTTCAACCCATATTAGTGAGGTGAAGACATTGTATTGCTGTATGTCGTCAGATAAGTACAAGAACATGTCGTAGAGCAAAGACAAACTGGGTATAAGATTTCTTTTTTTTTTTTTTATTTTAGAAATTTCGAGTCATATCTTGGCTACAATAATTAGACAAACAAATAGAAGGGATCCATGCAAAGATTAACATGTGTGTTAATCACGTGTGTTTGTGTTAGAAAAAAAGTATAGTTGGTCAATATATCACTATCAGCTTTTTTAAACTCACAAATACTGATATCAGTATCAAAAATCCACTATCAGTTTAGTTATAATATTATATATTATACATTTTGTTTAATTTTCACAAGATTCCTGAATAAACTGGAGTGAAAATGGAATGAACAGCAGTTGCCATGTTGTGTGTGAGTAACAATAATAACCAAGCCTGCAAGATATGGTAAAAACAAAAAAAAAAAAAAAAAAGCAGCCCAAAATTACATGATGATCCACCGCTGTGCTGGAGGTGTGTTCACAATTAAATGTAACAGCTCACTAAATCAAGATCACCGTGGGTTAGCAAAGTTATGCAATAGATACCAGTCTGTACTACCTGACATGAGGGAGAACATCCTTCACCTCTAGCACTATGCACACACAACAATTGTGAGTGCAATATGATCATTTTTGCATCATAATTTACAGTCTGTACAGTCATGTTTTATTATTATGCACAACTTTCTCACTACTTTTTTGCCGCTGACCAAAATGTGTCTGTAACAATTAGTACTGAAAACTTTCAAGTACACAAAACTGAATTGAATTCTTGCCTGAACTCATATAATTGGACTGCTTCTGATTTAATTCTGAATTTTCTCATTTTTGGTTGTATTTATCAGGGGTTGCAGAAAAACATATTTACTAACACTTCACCATAACCATCATTAATAATCTGTGAATTTAAAGTTAATTAAACTTTAGTTAATAGTTATTACACGGTTAGCAAATAATGACATGCTTCATTTGTTAAACAATAGTAATGGTTTATAGACATCAGTTGCAACTTTATAATGTCCATCAAAATAATATTTAAAGATGAATTACACAGTATTAACCATTTACAATATTATATATTAGCGACACCACTTGCAACTTGACAACAAACAAAAGATTAATAAATGGTTTATGAAGCATTTTTTCATTTGTTAACAGTGACAAACTATTTACTTTAGTTAAATTAACTATAAATGTACAACTTATTAATGATGGTTATTATAAAGTGTGACAAAATACTTATTTTCCCTCAATGTAAGAATCTAAAAAAATTGTTTTTGTACCACTACCAAAACTCGACACTACTATCAAAAGATTTCAAACGACACGCAGCTCTTCTCTCACCCAGTGTGAACTGGGATAGCCTCCAGAGCCTTCCGTGACCCTGCACAAGATAAGCTGGTATAAAAAATAGGGTGGATGAATGTGTAGATCTGTGCTACAGTTTAAATATCATGAATGTGGACTGTGTACAGGGTTCATGGTCTAGTTCAGCAGAGTTAAGCCGCTGGACGCTGCAGCTGTCCTGGCTGCTGGGGTCTGAATCAGATCACTCTCTTCCTACAGCTGCAGCTTCGTGCTGAATACAGCGGTTTTCTGAATACACACAACCACCTTCTCAGTCAGAAATACAGAGATGGAGAGAGATTTGTAAGAAGACACTAAGAGAGAGGAGAGGAGTACTCAGAGGGAGAAAGAGAATTAGGTTAGAGTTTACATATACACATTGTTTTATGAGGGCAGCCATTTTATCCCTCATACAGATCTATTTCTGATACGTTTTTCCCCTCTGGAGCTTGAGGGGATTAGTTAGGATCAACCAGTGCTACATTGTTGAGCATCTGCTATATTTCTTAAAATGAGGACAATCAATCAAACCTTTTTTTATTTAAACTCAAAGAACAATTGAGGTTGCCCTCATCTGCAATGATGCCGAGTTACAGACCAGTTAAAAATAGATGGACAAAACACAAATTAATAACCTTAAAGGGGACCTTAAGCATGAGCCAGTCATTAGAACGAGTTTGACAGGAAGTTCCACTCCAGCATCACTGATATGTTCGATGAAAGCTGTCCAACAACGATATTGCATTTCTAAAATAAAATTTCTGTTTTTCTCACTGTAGCAGCCACTCTGCTAAATTATTACGCTGTTGTCTCATTTGACCAACATTTTTCTCTCACACCCTCCTTTCCCCTCTTAACCAGCTGTAGGGGATCAAAGGAGAGGTGCCTGAGGACTGAGGCAATGGTAGGAAGCATTAGTGGGGGTTGTTTTGGTAGTCTGGCATTATGCATATTAGGCCAAGCTACCAAAAGGGGGACACATATGTTGTGTGTTGGTCTGGAAACAATCTGTTTGTGTCCAGAACTCCTTGTTGATGTCCACCACCTCACAGCGTAGGCTCTCCCCCTCCGACTTTGTGAATGATGAGGTGCTGTGGATGGTGGAGGGATTTAAGGAGAACGTAAAAGCCAGTCTTTGGCAGGGGGTTACTATCTGTGAGATCAGGAATGACGCATCTCTGTCTGTCTGTGCATGCTCCATCAGAGCCATCGACTGTCTGTGTGTGTAGATATTTTGCTTGCTTGTAAGGGGGATTAGTGATGTTTACTTTACTACTCCTTCACACTACTCTGCTGGTTTTTGGCACCCTACACCGAACCACAGATTGATGCTTTGCCGCCAAAAGGTTGCGACTTATTTTAGAAATGCACTGGCAGCGCGTTCTCCCCGATCCACTAAGCCATCTTAATTCCCAACACTGTACGTCAGTGTGAATCCAGCCGATGTGAGCACATGCCTCTGCATGCCTGTGTCTGTGTACAGTGAGCATCATATTACAGAATCAAGCTTAATGTGTGTGCGTGTGTGTGTTGCAGTGCTCAGGCAGAATACAGACCTCACACAGCGCTTTGTTCTGCCTAATCTTATTAGCCAGTGAGCCACTAATTTGATGTCAATTCACGATAATGCAATCTACACGGTCAGACATTTAACTCAGGCTTTACATTGTTAGCATCCTTTTCATATTCCAGTTGAACAGCCACTGAGTCATGCTACTGTGTGTGTGTGTGTGTGTGTGTGTGTGTGTGTGTGTGTGTGTGTTTGTGTGATTGTGTACATAGGCAAAAATGAAATGAGGGCCAGAATGGAGCAGCTGGACCGACCATCATTAGCTGCTTCGTTGTGGGTGTCAGGGACCAAGCTAATCAGGCACAAGAGACAGTTCAGAACTAAAACAAACCTCAAGTTTTAACTGCTGATGAAACACTCTCAGTTTATTACTGATACCTTTAAATGACCTATGTACCATGTAAATGTCATTTACATGGAACTTGAGAAACCTGTTATTTCATGTCTTTGTATACATCATCCAGTATCCAGGTTGTCTTGATTCCTGGACATGTCAGCACATCTCTCAGACATTTCTGCACTGACTGAGTTACCTCAGCAGTGGAAAAAGAACACAGTTTGGTTTCTGGCTGTTTGAACTCTTCTGCATTTGCCACTCTGCTGGCTTCTCTGTCTGATGACAGTAATCTATTGGAAAACAAGAGCCACAATACAATTCATGATCTGCGTTATGGAAATCAGACTTTCCTGCGAAAAAAACAAACACAATACTTACAACATGTCCCTGAAACCAATATATTGAGTTTATCCTGCAGCTCTTATCTGGGATACTCCTAAAACCTGATCATGACCAGGCCAATCGTGCACATGTAAACACAGTCAGTCATGTCAGTGTGCTCAACAAAGAGGAAAACATGGGAAACATTTTACCTGTCTCTCAGACAATGAACAGAACATACTGTACATTACATTACAGTGAAGTGAGGGCATAACCTTAAAAATAGCTTCATTTGAACAACACTCTAGTTTATGACTTCCCCTCCACACATGTATTGAGGCATACATACACATTGTCTAATGTGTGTCTGACATTAAAAAAAGCAATTACCATATTAAAGTCCTTGAAGTGGCACCTACTTCTTCTCCCTTATTAAAACTTCTAGTATATATGAATATTTAAATACTTTTCATTTCACAAGCTTAACTGCTGGACACAAGATGTCTCCTACTTGACTGTGAAGTCCATTCTCAGTGTATGTGCACTGGAGGCTTCAAGTTTACACATCACACCTGCTGAATACTGGACCAGTCCTGGTTTCCAAACTAGTTAGGATGCTCTAAGGCCCATAGAAATAATAGCAGATTAAAGTTTGAACATTTTACAGTGTTTAGGTTTAATCCTGATTCTCCTCCACGTCACTTTGAATACAGTTCAATCTACACAGCAATCCTCATAACTTGGCCTAATGCTGAGATCACTCATCCACCTGGCTGAACACTGAACATTGTCAGACTGCTACCTAGTGGTGTCACAGTGGAGCTGCAGGTCAACTCGCACACTATTAATCGTATTGGTCTAATCTTCTTAGTTAAGAGGCAGCTGACAGCACCGTGGTACATTCCTTCCACTGATTTAAAACCACCAAGCATCAGTGTAACTTCTGTATCTGATGCTGTACATGCACTGTTTGGTAAACACCGTCACACATTCATTGAACACACCTTCCACTGTCACCGTCAAGTCCTGCCCCTTTCACCACAAGTGTTTCCTTGCCCATATTCTTTACTGTCAGCTCCTTCCTTTTTTACTGTTAGATTTTCTCTCTGGAAAAGGCTTATTTTCTCTTCTTGTTAATCACATTTTAAACTCAGCAGTTCATAAATCAGTTGCAGGCTCTTTGTCCAGCTGCCGATTTGCAGGAATGTGTGCTATTTTAAATCATCTGTTTCATAGTCATGTGAGTTATATAAGTGCGCCTATACTTAAGCAAACATTATTTTCCTACTTGTCAAAGCAATAAAGTTCACTTCACTGTGACCTAATCCTTCCCGAGCCAACTAATGGTTAAAAAGAGCAGAGACCATACGGACTTGGGGGAATTTTTATGCCTTTAATGGCATAACTCACTTCAGGGAGTTGTGTTTCCAGCCCCTGTGTGAGAGTGTGTGCGGTTGCAAAACGGGAGGAGAGGCAGGGAGGGGAAGGGTCTTTGCTTTTTCCCCCTAATGTCCTGTCACATCCTGTGTGCTTGATGATTTAGAGCCAGATTGATGACGTCACCTCTGCGTCTGAGCGACTGTGAGAATGAGACAAGTGATGGCTGAACGAGTCCAGGAGGAATCCACACTGAAAAAATGGACAGTTGGGCAGCTGGCGACTCAGCTATTTCTCATAAAACATTTGTGAACGCACGAGAAGAATAAAAGGTAGTGCAGAGGCTGACGCTGCAACATAGTGTATGTGAGGTGGTGTTAGAGCAGTGTAGCAGTGTGTGTGTTTGTGGTTTAACCTCATCACGCTTTGTGGTCGTGGATAACGTGGTGTCTTGGATATTAGGGCATTTACCTTCGTATTTCCTTACTTGTTACTTTGCGCTGGGAATCATTCACATGCATCACATTGGTCACATACTGTGTGTGTTAGCCTGTTTTTTTGTTTGGTTCGCGATATATATCATGTAGCAAGGGAAAAGCGTTGCAAATAGAGGTGTCACAATTTTGATTCTAAATCGGAAAATGATCGATTGAAACTAGCCTACTGGTAACCTGTAGCGTCTGTTCCAGACACTTATCCTACAAAGTCTGACAGTGTCTGAGATGTTTTAGAGATCCTTTATTGGTCTGCTTGGTAGGATGATTTACTTAGGACAGGTTTGACAAACCAAACTTTGTAACAAACCAAACTTTTTTGTCCATCGTTGAATCCCCAAAGGATGGTATTTTTTTTTGTTGAACTCTGGAATCTTTTATTATCTATATCTATATCATTTTTCTATTATTTGAACTTAACCCGAACCCGCAAAAAAGCAACCAGGATTCAAGCTGTTGTTGTAAAATTCCCACATATTTTTAAGGAAGAATCTGAAAATGTAACTGACAGTTGTCAGGGCATAAAACCAATAATCTGTGAACTTTAGGATGTGCTTAGGATTGTCCGACAGATATTTTGAGAAATACCACCCTAAAACCTTGTGAATGACTAAAAGCACAATGCTGGTGTTTTTGTGAATGGAGGCACACAGACACAAACTGACACACCAACATACCCATAAACAAAACCCTCGTACATAGCACCACATGTCCGCTGCCCTGCCTTTAATTAAAGTCAGACGTTTTATGACCACATCACTGTTTTGTTGTTGTTGTTTTCTCTTTCCTTCCCCTCCGTGACTCCAGCGCCTGCTCACCTCCCTTCCTTCCTCCAGTAAACTCAAGCCTTCCTAATTAAAAGCAGAGGAGAGTGACGTGAATGAGAGAGAAAGAAAGATGGGGAATAACATCCAAAGTGAAAAGCAGAACGCCAAGTCAAATGCTGAATGGATTGATTGAGTAGCAGAGGGCAAAGAAAAGCAACAAGGAGAGAGAACAAAAAGCTGTGAAATTAGAAAACCAAAACGCTTAATGGCGTTTGGCAAGAGAGTGAATAAGAGGCCGGCTCACTGCTACTGACGGTCTGAAAAGCAGCTGGTAAGGGTTTGTTTATAGTCAGCAGAGGGGGAGAGAGATAACATTTTTGGAGGATTAGAGGCAGGAAATAAAAGGCAGCACCAAATAAAGAAGAAAATGCAACGGGCTGGCCAGACCCTGGGGAGAGAGGGAGGGAGGGAGGGTGAAAGAGAAGGGATTAATGAAGGAGCAAAGGATAGGAAGGAGAAGGCGGAGGTTAGAGACTTTTCTGCTGCAATGATAAAAGACAGAATAGACGTCACTGAGAGAGAGGAGGAGTGAGGGAGATGACTGAAGTCAGAGGGTCTGGTCCTGTTAAGATAATTGGTTTTTATTTCAGCTGTAACTTTAAGTATTAGTCACCCACTGACAGACATCTGCTGCCTCTGTGATTTATCCTCAGCAGTCAACAGGCTTCTGTTTGTGTGACTATAAACAGGAGATAAGTGGATTCAGTCTGAAAAGCTACTGCTGCCTTTAAAACACATCAAGTTTGGCATTACACGTAAAGATGTAGATTGTAGGGCTGCAACTATTGTCACTATTGATTATTTTTTTCTATTAACTGAGTAATCATTTATTAAAATGTCAGAAAAAGTTCACAAAAAAGGCTCTTTTACTATTCTAAGGCCCAAATCGATGTCTTCAGATAGCTTGTTCAGTCTGATCATTAGTTCAAATCCCACTTTCTCATTAGACTAAAGTAATATTGCATTAGTTTGGGACCTCTAGTATTTTGTAATAATTGCGGAGAATGTTATCTTAATCCCATGCGAAGCACGTCCATACGTAAAGTGAGAAATTCAACACAAACTGCCAAAAATATTTCTTCAAACATGAGTTTGTGTAATAATATTAGTCCTGTGCAAATTGGCACTGGTTATATTTGAAACATTTTCTGTTGTCAGACAACTGATAAAGTAAGAAATTTGATGTGTTTCAGAACAGACGCCTCATTACACAGAGCCTTGACATAATTTCCAGGAGATATTGATATCTGTGTGAATGCACCAAATGAAACACCATCGTCGGATGGTAGTTTCTAAATCACATGATAATACTGGTAATACTAGTCCGGTTCCGATATGGCTTAAGACACACAGTAAATATTAAGAATTGAGCAGGTGAAACAGTGATGTTTTGTTTATTAAATGACCTTAAATGCCTGAAAATTGTTTGTTGTTCATAAACCAATCACTCAATCAATCAATCAATCAATCAATCCACTAATCGTTTCAGCACTGGTTGTTTGATTTAGGATGATAAACAGATACTGTAATGTAATCCACTGGATGTCAGTGTTTTCATGAGTGATTTTCTTTGTCAGTATTTCACAAAGCGATTTAAGAGGAAAAAACATTATTGATATCACATAAATTAGTTATTTTGTGATTATAAACACTTAATAATAATAATAATAATAATAATAATAATAATAAACATTGTCATACTCATGTGTATTCTGATAGAAAGTTATCTTTCTGTTTCAGTGACTGAAATTTCTCCACTATGGCAAAGTTTAAGAGAAGCCAGCAGCGATATGAGCCGAGATCAAGTAGTGGAGAGGGGGAATAAGTGGTCGGTGGTGGTTGTGTGCGTGCGTGCGTGTGTGTGTGTGTGTGTGTTTGGGGGGTTGCATCACAGGAAACAAGCTCTCCATCCTGCAGTTGAATGTGACCCTTTGGCCCTGGATCAAATGCTCCTCCGGGCTGAATACCATGAAGCCTCTGTCCTCTGCACCACACACTGCTCTGCACTGCACGGACCGTCTGACTGACTGACTGACTGCAGGAGGGAACTGAGGCGGGGGGAGGGCAGAAAGATAGGGTGAGGAGTAGATAAGGGAAAGGAACAGCAGGAAGAAAGGTAGGAAGAAGAATACGAGACAACATCAGATGATACAAACGCACATTAGCGTTGTCAGAAACCACCTAGACACACATCGTGTTGCACCCTGACATGTGAAACCAGAGACGCTCACTCACTCTGGCTCTCACGTCTCTGCTGCCTGCCCGACTGGCGAGCGACTGAATCGGGGAGAAGCTGCTCCTATTTTTAGCCCCACGCTCGATGGAAGGATGGAAAAGCAAACAGACAGTAGCTGCACGCGCAAAGACAGAGAATCACAGAGAGAGAGGGAGTCTGTGTGAGAGAGAGAGAGAGAGAGAGAGAGAGAGAGAGGGAGTGAAAGGAAGGGAGGAAGGAGGAGTGACTTATTTGTGAAGTTCTGTAAGTTTGGATGACTGGCTCAGTGCTGTGTGAGGACACATGGCTGGACTGGGCACAGGGCAGAGCTGGGTGGCGTTCTCTCCTGCAAACAGCAGCTCCTAATCACTCTTCAGCCTTTTTTTCCCCACAAATTCTAAGACTGTTTAAGTTCCCTTTTGCACACTGGAGTGCTCCATGAATGCCTCTTTGCCTTCTTGAGGGAGCTGAAGCTAAAGCAGGGGCTTACAGGACGAACTGCCCCGCCATGGAATGCAGTAGATTTGTGTATTGGATCGTAGGAAGCTTTTCTTCCCCCTCTCGGGTTCGGTGCTGCGGGTCCGGATCCGAGGAGTGCGTGCGCTTACTAGAATTCCCTCAGAGACTGGGGTCGTCATACTGGGAGGACTGTGGCTCTGGTAATGGTTTAAAAGACAAGCAGCCACCTCTGGCCATTTAAAAAGCACACACGCACATTTTATTTTTTTGCACCTACACTCGTCTGGACGAAGGAATTCAGGATGCGACGTTTTGACAAGCTGAAAAAGTCATTCCCCTTCCTGGCACACTTTCACGTGTATCGAGTAAGTCTGGTGTCTGTCTGGTGTCTGGCTGCTCCTCTGAGGGGTGAAATTATTTGGAAATATGACATGAGAGTTGTAACTATAGTCAGGATCATGTGGTCTGCACAGATGTTTGAATATAGAGTTTGTATCATGAATATGGTATGGTATGGTGTGTGTGTGTGCGTTTGTGCATGTGTGTGCGTGCACTGTCCAGCTGGACTGAGGCCGTCCTCTGGGAGGGTTGTTGTTATTGCAGCAGGATGTTAGAGCAGAACAGATCTGATACAGGACATGGCTTTGGCCAGGAGATGTGTGTGTGGTGTGTGTGTGCGCATTTCTCCACCACCATGAGGAATGAGTTCAGGCCAGAGGCATTTCTCAGCAGGGACATCATGTTGTTTCTCTGCATCTGAGTTCCTTCATCCCTCTTTCCCCTCCCTCTGTCACACTTGCTGTTTCTGTCTTTCTTTTTACGATGTTTACCACATGTAATGAGAGAAAATGTTGTCTTTTAATGGTTTATTTACATGTTTTAGAAATGTGGGAACACTATTTAGGGTCCTTATACTCGGGTTGTTCTGATAGCCATACCAGTATTTGAAAAGCCTCAGATATTGCCTACAATGCTGGATTGTGAATCTGGCGAGAACACAAGTCTAATAATTTCTTTACTAGAGATGGGACCTCGTTATTTCCCTGCAGCTTCTCGTACACTTGTTTGCAACTTAACAGATTTGTTACTGCACAAGTAGCCAGTGATGGCATGTAACATTCAAACAAGTACATTTACTCAAGTACTGAACTTAAGTACAATTTTAAGATACTTGTACTTGACTTGAGTATTTCCATTTCCATCAGAGCCAAAGCAGCACATTTTTCAAATTAATTTATCCAGTGATGTTACTCAGTGGCTAAATTGCATTGTGGGTAATGTAGGCACTATGTTTGAATAGCAGTCCACTGGTCTAGCTTTGCACTCCTGACTCATTATGGGCAGTTTAAAAACAAATGATCAAAGTACACATCGCCTTCTTATTCCATTCATTCTTCTTCCTTTTTAAAACCTGTTGCCTACATTACCCACAATGCAATTTAGCTACCGAGTGACATCACTGGAGGCAATTTTATCAGATTACATGCAGCTGCCTCTGGAGCTACAAAAGGGTTTATACTACTTATACTACTACCACATATGCAGTAGTACTCCTCAAGATACTAGAGTACTAGTCAAATGGGAACAGCAAGCAGCTTGTGTAACTTACACCTCACCATAACATAACAATCCACCATCATATCTAATACTGGACTTGTGGCCTTGGTTGGATTCCTCAGACTCCTGTCACAAGTCACACCTAAAGGTTTGAACGTAGTGTTCCTCCTGTTGACCTCACACCTATGCAACGTGCTTCATCCTCTTCATCCCATTACAGGAGAAGTCAAGATAAGCACCTGGTGGAAAGAAGATATTTTACACATCGTAACATGACAAAAGAACAAAAAACAGCTCACTGTTTTTCTCTGAGTGACAATATATGAACCTCCTCCATTAATCACCTTATTTCTGTACAACACCTGTGTCCAGAAACATGTAAAACATAATATATATGTGTGTGTTTAATGAGTTTTGTAAATTAGGTAGCAAGCTGACAGAGAAATCTGATATAAGCACCTTGATTTTGACCCCTCATGCCTCAGATGTGACACTGTCATGGAAAGAGGCCCAAGAGGAAGCTGCCTTACGTCTTTGGCACAGTGCAGTGAAATAACACTTACATGTTGACTGCCAAAGAAGATCAGACTTGGTGGATGATGTTGGACATGATGCATGCTCCATACAGGAGTATGTTGTGCCTTTTTTACGAAAATATGTCTTTCATGGTTGCAAAAGGAAAAGTTGGTTTAAATGTCGTGAGAGAAATCTAAACTCTGCAGATCAAATCAACATGCCACATGGTAGGAGAGCATTCAGCACAGCTTAGCACAGGAGTGGACCAGCCCAACAGGCCGCTGTATCGTCTTTCTCTGGGTAAGGGTCAGGCATGATGCAGCAAAATGCAAAATATGGAGATGGATTCAGATGACTGCAGCTAAAGCCACAGGCACCGCAGGCATTCAGTGTCGCCTGCATCTCTGTAATCATACAGGTCATTTTATTATACTGGGTTAAGTTAATAACCGGCTTGTAATACCTGCTTCTATAGCTGCAACAATTAGTCAGATAATAATAATTGCCAACTATTCTAAAAATGTATTAATCGTTCTATAAATTCTCAGACAGTAACGTTATAAAATGCTCTTTTCAGCCTCTCAAATGTGTACATTTGCTCTGTTTGTCGGTTTTATATCATATTACAGGGCTCTAGGGTGCGACTATTTTGGTGCTACATGCACCCAAAAGTCTGCATGTCACAAAAAACAAAGCAGATCCACAAATACTACACATGCAGCCAGTATCCCAGTAAGACAGAAGAAGACACTAAACATTTAACACTGAGTTTTAACTTAATTTACTTTTTTGTCAGTTTTTGTAACTTTACTATTTAGACATTTAAGATTGTTGCGATTCCTTGTGGGTGTGCTGTGATTAAAATGGACGAAAACATTTATCTGCACCAAACCATTAATCCGGAAAATATTCATCAGATTAATAGATAATGAAAATACAGTAAGTGTGAGTCACAGCCTGACCTGCTTCACTCAGTGTGCATTTGAACAAAAACAGCTCAGAATTCGGTGAGAGAGGACGGAGCCTGCCGCTGAGGCCAAAGCTGCATGTTTGGACGTCGCTGAAGAGATATCAGCTGACCCACTTTTATGTGCATCGCTATGAATTTGTATCAGGATACAGACATCTGGCATAACCATCGGGGGATTGAGCCCTCTGAGCAGACCTCGCATCAGATATTCATAGAAATGCAGGACCACTCACTTGTTATTGAAAAGGAACCATAGATGCATGTTGTCAGTGTTTGTTTAAACATGTATTTGTGTGAGACAGAAAGACGCTCAGGTCGCAGTCATTGAGCAATAGGACGTGACCTATCACCAGGCCCATTAAGAAGTTTCAGTGACAGAGAGGAAGCTGTGAGCCCTCTGACACTTTCCTCTGGACCTTGTAACCTTCCACAGGAAGTTCCTCATTCACAGAGTCTAATTACTGCTCAGTGCAGTGACCCCCACACCCCCAAGCATCCACCCTAAAGGTCTCCCTGTCAGTCTCTGCAGATTAGGAATGTTTGTCATTTCTTTGTGTTGTTTCGGTTGATTTACAGGCTCACTGTGAATAATACTGTGTGAGCGGCAGGTGTAATGGAGGAGTAGATGAACTCTTGTAGAGGTTCTCTACCTTAAATTGAACTCCATCATCATGACTAACAGCCCGATGAAGAAGCCCAAGCTGAATTTTAGGTACATTTTGTGCTACTTACAGCTTGTTGGATTAAATAGACAGTGATGGATGGTGTTTTCAGCTGTGATGGTGTGTTGTGACGTTGAAGATTGATGGTCTCACTCAGAGTCTTATGAAGGGACGTAGTTTACATATTGCGGTCTGATTGTTTAGGAGCCAACCGTTTGACTTCACTGACACTTATAGACCCCAGATGTGAATCATTCATCTCAAGTATCTGCCCAAAATACTACTACTCTTTTTCCAGAGTATATATGAATCTATTTGTCATTGAAATATTTTGAAGAAGATAAACTGCTGACCAAGTGGTGTATTAACACTACAATGACACAGGATCTGTGTAATCAATGTCTCCATGACTTGTGAACTAAAATGAGTGCACAGTTAGTTTTTAGCACATGCTAAATTTGGCCCCCTTCCCTTCATGTCCTTGTTTATGTGATGTCAATTTGGGCAACACAGTGTGCAACTTGTGTGTCTTTTTGAGTGTATACATGTATTTATAACCACCCATGCACTATGTGATGTGAATGTCTGAGCCTCTAAGCAGGTATTTCAGTGTGCTGTAAACAGCACACAATGGATCTGAGCTCAGTTTCCTCTCTTTTTCAAAGAGAAGAATGGTTTGATTGTTGCTCAGTGACTTTCTATGTGGCTGTATTTTGCAGGTTTGAGACCAAGTGTTGAGAAAACTGTTTTAAACTTAATTTCCTGTGTTATTTGTGTGTGTTTTGCAGAAACTGGGCAGTAGCATGCAGTGTGAGGAAGGCACAGAATGGCTGCTGGAGCTGCTGATGGAGGTGCAGCTGCAGCAGTACTTTCTACGGATCCGAGATGACCTCAATGTCACGCGGCTGTCACACTTCGACTACGTCAAGAACGAAGACCTGGAGAAGATTGGCATGGGTCGACCTGGTAAGAAACTCTATGTGTGTGTGTGTGTGTATTTTCTTTTACGTAAGACAAAAATGAGACTTGGTGTGCATAGTCTTGGTTAAAATAACATCAAATTACACTAAACATAATAAATGGATCGTGTGCAGTGGTAGCTGTACGATCCATCACGTACCTTCTGCGCCCATTCCAAACGTCCATTTTCTTTTCTTCGCACCAAAAAGACAGTCACTTCTTTTTTTCTTGCTGCACATTGATTCCTCTTTCCTTTTTAGCAGCATGGCTTTAAGTATGGCAGTGTTTGTCTGTCAATTTTGTACATGGTTCCCAGAGGAAAAATCCTACTGACGCTTATAATGACTCTAATGTTGAACCCAAAAAACACTTTTAAGTTTAAACAGTTTTTGGTTTATGATCTGATCAAATACCTGCAACACAAGTGACGTTCCCATCAGCCTCAGCTGTGTAGCAACTGTTAGCGTCCAATCCCACTAAACCAAGATGGTGCACATGGTTATCGTTATTCCTGCTTACGTTAGCATGTTAGCATTTTCATTGTGAGCAAGTCAGCATTATCAACAGACTGTCTGAATGTTGATGTTAGCATTTAGCTCAAAGTACAACATAACATAGCTGCTAGCTGTAGACTCATCATTTCTTCAGATGAGACAGTACTAATCTTCAACTGTGACTTGGTTTCTTCAATAGTCACTTTTTCTAGATAAGCAAGGGGATTTTATGATTAAAATGCACTCAGCCAGATCAGAGAGTGAATTTTGGAAGCTGTCAGGCTGCCTGGCATGTTTCCCGTGTTTTTGCTCCTCTTGCTCATTCTTGAATAATCATAACCAGGCAGCATTTGTCTCCTCAGCTCCTCTCTTTTATCAAGTACACATTGAGACTGGCATTCCCCTGATCTTTCCTTATGAAGTGATATTCTCTTCACCTATGCGTCATTTTCATCTGTTAATTATACACTGCAGAGAGATTCAAAGCTAAGTTAATGTCCTCCCAATGTTGTCTTTGCTTTTGTCTGACTATATAAGGGGGATATTCTACATCTAAATATAACCTCAAGTGTTACTTTTGTCTGCAGTAATGCCCGTGTGTCATTTGGCTCACCCTGAGCATAGCTTGAACAAATCCTCCATCACTAATACCCCTAATATCATTTTAAAGCCACAGCTGGTAATTAGGCACAATAGGAAGGACACTTAAGTGCCAAGTCTTTTGTGTGTACTGCTTGTATGTGTGTGTGTTTGAAATCCAGTTACTGAAGCCCTCAGGGCCTCGGCTACCGAGCCGCTTAAGACTAATTACACCCCCTTCTCCTGCTCATGTATTCATTCACATCTTTCTCCTCCACTCAGCTCTCTGTTCTCTGCACCCTCCATCTTTTCTACTTTCTTGTATTCGCTGTTCCCAATTTTTCAATCTATCCAATCTCTTCTCACATAGTGTGTGCCCTCCATCTTCTCTCTTCCCTCTCCAGTGTTAGTTTTTTTTCTGTATTTCCTCTTTCTGATGCAGACCCGTAAGCCTCCTTTCATGTTTACCGCTGACCTTTACTGCGTTTCTCTTTTCTTTGATGTTTTTTGATAAAGGACAGAGACGACTGTGGGAGGCTGTGAAAAGGAGGAAAGCCATGTGCAAGCGCAAGTCCTGGATGAGCAAGGTGACAGACATAGACAGACATACCACACAAACACACACACACACACAGGACTCATTTAGTATGGTATATGGTATGCTTGACATTATGTCGCCACAGTGGCGTCCGTCTGTCTGCCTGTGGGCCGCAGTGTGGACACAATAACTTATGAACAATACATAGTAGGAACCTTACACTTACCCCCTATACAGATGATATGATTACACATATGATTACAGAAGTAAGGCTGTCAAAAAAGCCTTTTGGGGTATCGGCAAATGGTTCCTTAATAGAATAGATGCGAGGATGTGAAAGTAAAATGACTTTTATTTTGTCTGAAAGTCATAGCTAAATGTAAAGTAAATAAAAAACATAAAAAAATTAGTAATTAGTAAAATAAGGACGTGTATTTATTCTTAAGACTGCTTTATCTATTTAATCCTAACAAATGTACAATTAAAAGTTATTAAAAAATCCAAGAAATCTGGAAGCGTATATCTCAAGTTTCATCAATTTTCAGTGGTAAACTGAGCAGAGGAATTGTAACACACATCAGGCAGAGTCGTTTGCTCATGCCCACCTCTCCCTCTGGGCCGGGTTGCCAGATACCATCACATATAACCCCGCCAGAAACAGAGAAACACCTATTTAATCTGTATCGGCATGAAATTAGGTGATTAAATCGGAGAAATGACTGTTGGGAACAAGAAGAAGGGTTAAAAATAGGGAGACCCCTGATGGATGGATGGATGGATAGATAGTATAGTACAGTATAGTAAATATTGTATATTAACATAAATATCTTAAAATGCAGATGCCAGTCTGCTTAAGGGGAGTCATCAGCCAGATATATATCGTGAATCCTTAATGACGGTTGTGTGGTGCTACAAAAACTATGCACAATATTACTTTTCAATATTTATGGATCAACAAGTCTCACGGCAGACGAATCCAAGTTGAGTCACAAGTCGGCATTTTCGCGACTAGATTCCAAGTATTTAGTTCTACAGCTTTGGTGATCGGTCACAGTGTTTACAAAATGTCAAGGTGAAGCTTCTGAAGTACTGACTGCATGTGTGCGAAGGTCTGTGGTCATTAAAGAGGAGGTCTCAGTGTGCTCTGTGACTTATTTATATAAAACAAATACACATCTGTAGGGGACATTCCATTGCATGACAACGAGCACATCCACACTTGAGTCAAGTCACAAGAGTTGGTGACACACAGATTCAGAGCATGCTGCATTCACAGAAATGTTGTTTCATGAAGCATAAAGTTTCTCTCTTAAAGAGACAGAACCACGTCTTTTACTTGTTTACATTCTTTATATAAAGGCTGAAAAATTAAAGGTAGAACATTTGAAACGAACCTTAGACACACGATCTAATACTGAGTCTGATACACACACAACGCGTGGAGGAATGAAGTGTGTGAGGGAATACTGAGCAGACATTGCCAGTGTGTGTGTGTGTGTGTGTTTGTGTTTGTGTGTGTTGGCTGTTCTCAGTGGAAGTCGTCGTGCTTGTCTTCTATAATTACACCTGTCTGTTTCCCCCTCTGGCACCATCCTCAGCTTGAGTAATCTGCTTCCTCAGCCCCCTGTGTGTGTGCGCGTGTGTGCGCACATGTGTGTATGTGCTGTGCTGCCATAGCCGGGATCTTTTGAATGTCGAGCCTCCTATTTGAAACCCACTCGCCACACAGTGACCACAGAGACGTGGTGTTTTTTTAAAAAAAGGTCTGCAGCATTATGTCATGTCTGTCTGGTCCAGTGTGAATGTGAAACCACACACCTCTCGCTACTGTTTATATCTGGCCAGTCAAATATGTCTGGCACTGGGGATTCACTGACACCTCTTTTTCACTGACGATGGCGTTTCTGAGTACTGACCTTTGTTTACGAGCCAATAATTCACTTCATGAATGTGACACTTGGCTTTAGATTCAAGAGAAAGTTATGTGTATGTGATGTGTTGCATGTAAATCAGTGGTGGATGGTACCCTCTTTCACCTGGTATGTTATCTGATATGTAGCTTGATATTGTTCCCCTGAGTATCAGCACCAGTGTCAGTGCATTCCTATTTTGGTAAACAGTCACTTTTAGGGCCTCAACAAAACAAAGGTTTCCCTTAATGGCTCTGCACAGCACACACATTGTACGGGTTCAAATTTAGGGGAATGGGAAGCTCTTAAGCGCGCGCGCGCACACACACACACACACACACACACACACACACAGAAACAGTCAGTTGACTTAATCTAATAGTGCTTCTTAATGAGTACTTCCTAACAGCTAAGTCATTCCTGCTGTGTTGTCAGTGCTTAAGCTAAGAGACAGGAAATTTCTCTCTGTCCCATTATCGTTGGTATGTGTGTGTTTGTGTCTGTGGGTGTGTGTGGACATTACTCATGTTGTGGGGACATACATCTTTTCACACAGTCACATTATGGTAACTTTTAAAGTTAATGCAAGTCCCCATAATGTACCGTAATCATTCAGTTTTAGGGTTTAGTGTTAGGTTAAGGTCAGGTTAAGGGTTAGGAAAGTAATGATTAGAGTGAAGTCAAGTTTCCTGTGAATGTAAGTCAATGATCTCATCTAAAGCATTATGTGGTGGTGATCAAAAGATACTGATAGGTCAATATCTGCTGATAATATCAGCTATCACAGATATATCAGTATCAGCATATATGTTGTTGCATTATAACACATTATTTACGTACATGAAATGTGTTATAATGCACCTAAAGACCTGTATAATCATAGTTATAAGCAGTCCTAAATATTCAGAGTGCTGAATAACAATAATCATAACACATTAAAAAGCATTTATGATGACTTTGAGTATTAATACTTCATAATTTCTGGTCACTACTATTTTTGATTATAGTTTATTAAAATTCTCATGGTTCATTTTGTAATACATTATATGTATATGTTTTATATCACTATTATACTGCAGTTATATGGGCAAATATCAGCATATATATCAATATTGGAAGAAATTCAGTATCAGTCAGTGATTAAAATCGTCTGACTGCTGGCCATAGCTTGACTCTGCTTTCTAACCACAGTCTCCTCACATCACACAACACACACATACTGTACAACACATTGGCTAGACATGCATGTACAGCAGGAAAGGAAGAACAAGATAAGATGACGAGGCTCACTGTTGATACTGAATGATGAATTATGCTTTGAAGTTCTTAGCACCTACAGTTGGTTTAGTGGCTCTGTTGGTATGTAGAGAGGCCGGTCGAAGCTCACGCGCACTTCCATTAAGACTATAACTACACAGAGGGGCTACATTGAGACTTTTATTGGTCTGCTTGTGCTGCTTTAAATGTTGTTACCTCTTGTTGTGCCAGTACTGCTGGTTGGTTGTGTAAATATTATGCAGAAAGTTAAGGAAAAGATATCTTCAAGGAAAACCTCCCCTCTGCTGCCATTGTTGCTAACAAGGGCGCAAGAGAATGTTGAACTGTTATCACTTCCATTTGGTGTTGTCTGTGGGTGCATGGGTCAGTCCTGCGTGTGGGAGGGAAGTTTTCAGTGAGGCTGACAGATATGTAAAAGAGTTGGAGATAGACTTCATAATTGAAACAAGTGTCTGGCGTCTTCCCTCCATCTCCAACCCCACTCTCCAGCCTGGTGCAAAGTGACCAGGCAGAGAGCTCAGACCAATAAAGTCACAAGATAAAACTCAAATGTAGAGCTTCGTGAGGGATATTTCAACTCCTCAGGCAGCTGTCGACACTTTGTTTATCCCATGTTAGGGTTCATGCTATTACAAGGAGTTCAGTTCATTTTAAATGTATTGTTGTTATACTTGTAAACAAAGAAACATGGCCTTTTCACTCTTAGATAATGTATATGAACATAAACAGCTAGAAGGATGCTCCCACATAAACATTTACACTCTGTCTCTCTGTACTGTAGGTGTTTAGTTCCCCACTCTTGCTCACCTTGTTCTTCTCTTCTTCTGTTCCTCACCAGGTGTTTAGCGGTAAGCGTCCAGACGGAGGAGACTTCCCCCAGCAGGGCCAGCCGGCCTCCTCTTTTCGTAAGCTGTCTCCCACACCTCCGCTTGGCCTTGGGGAGGGAGTCCTGCCCACACAGCCTGGCAGCGGTGGTGCTCCTCTTGACGAGCAGCAGCAGGCGCTGACCTGCCTCATCCCAGAGAAGGACCTGACGCTGTTTGAGAAGCTGGGGGACGGCTCGTTCGGTGTGGTGAAGAGAGGAGAGTGGCTGACACCTGCAGGAAAGGTGGTGAGGAGACTTGCACTTCACATTTATCTTACATGATAAGTTTACCACTATTTGTTAAAGAGAGTAGCTGGTCACACAGCTACAGTTGTTTTGCTAAAACAGGCATCTTGTTTGCTTTATATGCTGATGTAGGAATAAATAAAAGCATGACTCAGTGTACTCCAGATGCCGTCTTTATGATGAGTCTATGTGTATCTTTTAGAAGTGCTTCTGCCATATAAATCGTACCTAAAGGCTGAAATCTCTCTTTTTTCCAGCTGAATGTAGCTGTCAAGTGTCTGAAGACAGACGTGTTCAGCCAGCCCGACGCTCTGGAGGACTTCATCTGTGAGGTCAACGCCATGCACTCCCTGGACCACCAGAACCTCATTCGCCTCTACGGTGTGGTGCTCACACACCCAATGAAGATGGTAGTGGACTCGCAGAAACGCACACACACAGGGAGGACAAATCAGTAGAAACACACATTCACACACACACATAGGTGTACGTCAGTCGCTTCCCTCTCACGTCCACCCACACATACTCAGCACAGATGTCCCTCTCAGGCATTCTCTCAGCTGGCTTCATGACCTTACAGTGTGTTAAAATCAGGTCGAGCACCTTAAGGCCTTTGTCATGAGTGGAGAGAGAGAAGAAGGGAGACAGGAAGCGAGGAGAGCTAAGATAAAGGCTGACCTTTCAGCTTTGTTGTTTTCATCCCACTATGACCCTCCAGTTATTTGCTCTGGTGTATTTTTGTTATGATGACATTCTCCTTTTTCTTCTACATACTTCTTCCTCCTATTCTCCTCCTCTCCAACTCACATCACATCTCTCTTCTCTTCTACATCATCGGTTTCTCTTTTCTTTTTGCTGGTGATTTCCATGTTCCTCTTTTCACCCACCCACCCTCTCCCTCGCTCTCTCTCTCCATGTCATGAAGGTGACTGAGCTGGCTCCTCTCGGTTCTCTGCTGGAGCGTCTGCGATGTGTGCGTCCTCAGGGCCCCGTGTTGATCCACACTCTGTGTCAGTATGCGGTGCAGGTGGCCTGTGGCATGGCCTACCTGGAGCAGAGGAGGTTCATCCACAGGGACCTGGCAGCCAGGTAGACAGAAAACTTTGATTTAATAAATTTTAGCAGCTATAAAAACCTGTTTTTGAAGAGGGTGTATTCTCTTCACATTCTCTATGAAACCTGTTTTTCTTTACAGGCATGTTAAATTATTTATATTCCTTCTCCGTCTCCTCCACCCAGAAATTTATAGGCCATTACAGAGAGGTTTGGCCCAACAGCACGATGAGTCACTGGTTGGCCAGCTGTGCTGGGTGGTCTAAGCTCTTGGCCTTGTCCAAATTCGTCACTTTTCACTTTACTTTTGACATGCTGTGAATGCTTGAGAAAATCTTAATAGCTGGTAAAAATGAGTCATTTTCCCACTTAAAGCTGTGATACAATGGTAAAGACTTCATGCGGCTGTTACGGTAGATTTCTCAAGCTGTGGTTTTAAATGCTGGACCGCTGAAGTGACAGTCTGCTGATTTTATAAGCTGCAGTACCAGATGGTGAATTGTATTGTTAATACATCACAGGTTTATTAGATGCTTTCAATTAAAACCTGCAGTAGGTCCTGAGTTGTAGGGCTGCGTTCAGACATTACTCACCATGGACAACATTCTTAGTGTATATTTTTACACGGATGGATCATACTCTGAACATTTGTCAGCATTTAATTGGATGAAGTAGTTTGTCTCCTGCTAGAGCTGTAGCCATTCACCAAAGCCATAATTGCATTTAAATTTCATGTTTTGGGTCAAATCCAAGTTTAACAATTCTTTGGACTTTTGGTCAAAAATGTAATATCTCCCACATTTTCCCATGAAAAAACCCTTATGTATAAAACCTTTAGATTCCTATTACTCATCTTTGTGGCTGCCACTATATTTGGAGAGTTTTGAGAGCATTTGTGAACTTGAGTGTGTTGATGGCATCAGTAGTAGGCCACCTAAGCGAAACTTTGAGTTCAAATCAAACGGCAATAATCTTAAATTGTAGGTACAGATGAAGATTATGATGAAAAGCTGCACCCCAATTGTGCATATACTCTAGTACAGTGACTTTTTCTGAGGTTATTACGGAACTCTATAACAGTCTTGGGTGTTAAAATTAAAAATGCACAGAAAGTTAAGTTGAACATTTGACCCTCTGTCTTCAGGAACATCCTGCTGGCCTCAGCTCACAGAGTGAAGATAGGTGACTTTGGCCTGATGAGAGCGCTGCCGAACAACCACGAGCACTATGTCATGCAGGAGCATCGAAAGGTCCCCTTTGCATGGTGGGTGGACAGAGAGAGCAACATAATCACCAAAGCTGTGCTTGGATGTAGTCCAGGCATGGATATGAGTGATTTTAGTGGTTAGGACGGGAGCGAGATTTATTTTATTGCAGAAAATTTTCACAGATAATTCTGATTGGTCACAGCTGCATTCCAGTGTCAGATTCTGAGTCAGTCAAATACTTAGCTACCAATTTATCATTCTTTCTACTGTTTTCCATGCATATACTGCACATGTATGACGTTAGTTGATGTTTCATTTTATATAGCCTCAATTCATAACAAAACCATACATACCATACTCCTTAATTAATTTACACAGACCAAACATTCCCTCATGAGCAAACACTTGACAACAGTGGCGAGAAAAAACTACCTTAAAAGTAAGCATGGTCAGACTTAATAATTGATTCACTGCACTGTCCATGTTGAAGTTTGTTGTCCGTTCGTCCAGGTGCGCCCCAGAGAGCCTGAAAACCAGAACATTCTCCCATGCTACAGACACGTGGATGTTTGGAGTGACTCTATGGGAGATGTTCACACATGGCCAGGAGCCTTGGCTGGGTCTTAATGGGAGCCAGGTAAATACAGGATGTATGGAAAAATATCTTGAGGCTGGATTAACAGTGGGAGAACTCTCAATTCTACACTGATATATTCTGCTTTTGTCATCTTTCCTCTTCCAATTTGTTTCTCCCTTGTGAAAAAAACTTAGATCCTGCACAAGATTGATAAAGAAGGTGAACGCCTCCCTAAGCCTGAAGACTGTCCGCAAGATATCTATAACGTCATGCTGCAGTGTTGGGCTCAGAAACCAGATGACAGACCCACGTTTGTCGCCCTGCGCGAGTTCCTGCTTGAGGTAGGAGGGCTGTCTTTTAGGTATCCAAAGAAGTTTTGAGGTTTTATTTGAAAAAGCTTTATTTTTTTCAACTTTAAGTTTTTCCTTAGCTCTCTATTTGCAAAAGACACTTGATAATAATGTTGACACCTCTGGTCTGGAGAGGCCAGTGTTCCCTCAGAAATCCAGCACCCTATAAATGGACATTTAGCTCCACCTGGTGGAGTTACTGCAAAGTAGAAACTGAAACATCCCGTCACCTGGAAGGACTTGGACAACCAGTTTACAATATTGCCCACTCATAAAAGTTTACTTTGGTGTTTCATGTGTCACTTTTGTGTGTTTTTCAGACCATGCCCACAGACATGTGCGCTCTGCAGGACTTTGACGAGCCTGACAAACTCCACATCCAGATCAATGATGTCATCACCATCATAGAGGGGAGGTGGGTGTTCATAAGTGTTTCACTTTTACTTAACAGACCCACCAGCTAATCTCATTACTGAGACTTAGTGTTTAAAGCGGCCACAGGTCTCCACAGTGATCTTTAAGTTGTTTTAGCCATAAGTGACCCATCAATACTCACCAATTCAAAGATCTTGGATTTCTACTAAACTAGCTGTATGTATTATTAGTTATTAATGTTAAATGTCCCTGCAGATGACTCCCCATGTCAACAGCTGTGGTTCCTCCTGTTTCATCCTCAGTATTTCTGTGTTTCAGGGCGGAGAACTACTGGTGGCGAGGTCAAAACAAACGGACCCTGAAGGTTGGACAGTTCCCCAGAAACGTGGTGACATCTGTCGCAGGTTTGTCAGCTCATGACATCAGCCGGCCGCTCAAGAACAGCTTCATCCACACAGGACACGGAGACAGCAACCCTCATCGCTGCTGGGGCTTCCCTGACAGGATTGACGAGTAAGGAGCAGCGTCAGTTTGTCGGCTTCTAGTCTTAGTGCCAAAATGTACCACAACGCTTTTACATGGTCTAAATGTCTCTTCATCACTTTATGAATGTGTCTCCTGATTGAGGAAGTTTGTGGTAAAAGTCTGACTTTTTGCTGAGTTGTAGTATCAATTCTCACCAATAGATGACAGTAGCACAATATTTTACATGACCATCAACCTTTTCCAACATAACATCACCCAGGTTAGTTACATTCAGTACTGTGACATTTACTGTTATTAAGTCTGTTCCTCTTCTCCCTTCAGTCTGTACCTCGGGAATCCCATGGATCCTCCTGATGTCCTTGGTGTAGACCTCAGTGGTGCTCGGCCCACGCAGCTACCAGGACGATCTAGAAGTGAGTAAAAGAGCTGTAAATTAGGAAGTATCCCACGCCATGATGATAGACATTCTGATTCACAAATACCAAGGAGAAAAAAAAAACTCTCACAACACCATTATTAATTAATATCCACCATCTTTGGGTTCAAACTCTTTAGTTGGCACCACTGATCAGGACTCATTTTAAACGACCATTCTGTAGTTTTTTTGATTATTTATGTCAAGTATAATATATATTAATTTTCTGCTAGATGAAAAACTAACTCACTTTTCTTAACTGACCATAATGAAAAATATAGAGCTGAGCCATACAGTCACATCTGTGACTATAAAGGAACATTAACTGAATAATGTAAGCAACATAAAACTAAACGTAATAACTTAACATTTAGTTGTCAAACATGTTCTGTTGTGAAATGATAAGACTGCATGTTTAAAAGGTGCAACTATATTGTTTTATTAACATTTGTACCACAGATTGTGGGTTAAAGTTTTAAGTTTATGGCAGTGCAGTTTTTGATTTTTTAAAAATGG
The DNA here is from genome assembly GCF_040436345.1 of Pagrus major. NCBI lineage: Eukaryota > Metazoa > Chordata > Actinopteri > Spariformes > Sparidae > Pagrus > Pagrus major. Next base: position 11,454,504 of record NC_133235.1, read on the forward strand.
CCGCCACACACATTGCTTTTCCTTTTTCTTAACACTTGTTTGCAAAGCTAACATATGCAATCTGACATTTGCTTCCTGCTTCTTTTCCCTGACTTTTCTGTCTTTGTTGCTTTCTTTTTGTTTTTCTCTGTTTCTCCTTTGCGATGGCGGGATTTGCTTTAATTTACCCAGAGGAGCCTCCTCCCCGCCCTCCTCAACCAGCAGTGTTAATCAAGAGTAAGTCTGGTTTCCCTCAGCAGCTCCTCACCCATTGCTCCTGCCCCCTCTGTTCCCTCCTAGCTCCACTCCTCAGAGGTACATCCCGTACTTTGTTGTCTTTTCTTTGCTTGTCTTTGCAGTGATTCTGTCGCCTACTTTTATTTCCCCTTTTAACATAATAGTTCACCCATCTTTCCACCTCTGTGTCCCTCTAACAGGTGTGCAGTGTCCTTGCTGTGCACTATAGGACTAACTTCAAACCTGGCGACTTTTTTTGGAGTGGTGTGTTTTGTATTTTGGGGTGTGAAGTGACCTTGAAGAACGTTGGTGTCATCACCCTCAAGTTTTTTTCAGTTAGTAATAATGCATTTTGTGTTTGTGTCCCTAGAGCCTTGTTATGACCCTGTTAACAATGATGAGGATCTGACCTCGGCAGGACTGAAGAGATTATCACTTCGGAAAACGGGTTCTGTCAAAGGCTTAAAACTGAAACCCGCTGCATGGGTCTCTGCTTCCAGACAGGGGAGCGGCCGCACTTCAGGCTCAGGCTACAACCCCAACAGTGAAGTGTCCCTCATTGACTTTGGGGAGGAGTTCCCCCCGCCCACACCCTCCCCCTCCCCGGTGGTTGAAATGCAGATTCCTTCACTGGCAAAGCTAGCTTTGGAAGCAGACAACATCCTGGACCGGACTCCGCCTCAGAGCCCGTGTAGGTCGTTACCCCGCCCCCTTCACCCTACGCCAGTCGTGGACTGGGACGCCCGGCCATTACCCCCACCCCCGGCCTATGATGATGTAGCCCAAGATGAAGACGATATGGAGGTACGGTAGGAGGTGATACAGCACATTTTACATGATTAGTCAATTAATTGCCAACTTTTTTGATAATCAAGCATTTCAAGAAAAAATGTTGATCATTTGCTAGTTCCAGCTTCTTAAATGTGAAGATGAACTGCTTTCATTTGTCATTTATGATAGTTAAATAAGATTTGTTTGGTTTTGTAATTGATAATTCAAATGTTAATGTTAATAATCATGTAGTTCAGCTGTAAATCTCTTGTAAATCTCTCCACAAAGGTGAGCTCCATTAACAGCTCAGAGCAGCAGCATGAAGAGGAGTATAGTGAAGTCAGTCACCCAGATGAGGCTCTCTGTCCTGGACAGAAGGTGGACAGTGAGGCTCTTGTCTCTAGGGGTCTAGACAGACCAGGCCTCGAGGACAACCTCTTCCTCCCTAGCAAGCAGAGCCAGGGCCTGTCCACCTCCTTCTCACAGTCAGCTGAGATCTTCCAAGAACTCCAGCAAGAGTGCATGAGGAGGCTCAATGTGCCGACAGGAAGTGCTGCCCGGTCGGGCTCACCGTCCCATAGCTTGGCCTCGTGTCCCCAGACTCCACAGAACCAGGAGGGACCGCAGCAGACTGTCCTCTCCTCCGAGGACAAACCCCAGATTCCCCCCCGGGTCCCCATACCCCCTCGCCCTATAAAAAAGGGGGACTACACATCTGCTCGCTGGTCAAGGGATCTCTCGCTGTCTCCGACGCTGGCTGACACCACAGAAGACATTTCAGGCCCAGGCAAGGACCGACCACCTCAGATCCCTCCCAGGGACCCTTTGTCCCAGCCGGGCTCCAGGACTCCCAGCCCCATGGGCCTGGTGGTGGGCTCCCCCCAGCAGAGAGTCTACTCTGTCAGCCCCTCCATCATGCAGGCTCCCCTTGCCTCCTGCTCCTCCACACACACACACGGCTCCTACCTCTCCACCTCTCCAGGTAAACTCATGCCCACCACACACAGCTTCGCCTCAGATCCTAAATATGCTGCACCCAAAGTGATCCAAGCGCAGGGGAAGGACGCCGCCAACAAGGGCCCCTGTATCCTCCCCATCGTCCGTGATGGCCGTAAAGTCAGCAACACCCACTATTACCTTCTCCCAGAGAGGCCCCCGTACCTCGACCGCTACGACCGCTTCTTCAGGGAGGCGGAGAGCCTGTCTGCCAGCAGTGTGGAGGAAAGACATTTACGGCAAGCCAACACGGCCACTGTCAGACCCATGGTGGTCAGCAGCCAGACTCTGCAGGGACACGCCCAGGGACAAGGGCTTGTCCAGCCAGGCGAGCTGAAGGCTAATTTCTCCTCCAACAATAACAGCAGTCTGGGTGGGCCAAGGTCAGGGATGAAGACATCAGTTAGTCTCCCTCGCGTCTGTTCAGATGGGCTGACAGCGCCAATGGTCACTGCTTCCTGCATCAGGACAGACGGAGGAGGGAACTCAGCTGACAGGGTGAAAATGGTAAGGCCAGAGATGTTTGGATTTTCTTTTTAATGCTTCAGGAATTAAAGTGCTGACCGTTCTTACTCTCGCTTTCATGATGGATGTTAAACCACTGCAGTTGAATAGTTTACTTGCAAAAGATAGTCGACCTTGTGTCCTTCTTAATGCTTCTTTGATGCTTTTGTAAACTAGATAAAAAGTCCTTACACTAGATAGCTATCTGTTCTGAGTTTCTACTGTCATTATCACACAGCTAAGTGCTGAAATATGAGTGCAATACTCAGGGTAATGCAGCAGAACTGTTCAAAGAAGTAACAAGAAGACTTTAAATGAAATATAATAGTGTTTGGTGCTTATTCAATGCATGACTTGCTAATCTTCTCTCAGTTTAAACTTTTGCTACGGTTAATATAGCTTTTGAATGCAACCTAACATTTTACTTTATATAACCATTAAGGTGTACTGTACACTACATTTGCCCATACACTGAACACAAGGGGGCAACAGAAGGTAATTTTTATGGGTGGTCCGCTCTGGCCAGAGCTCGTAGGGGAAATGTGTGTGCTGAATGTGTGTTGCCTTTCTGTGAGAGACTGAGAGTCAGAGTGAGCAATCTGACATTTTTCTCACAGTAGCAGCTTTTAACTAATTAATCAGATTACCTCCCAATTCAACTTCAAATCATTATCAGAACTGAATTATGATTGATGTTTGAGAACAAAACGTTTTCAAACTGGAGCTGAAGCCAGTGAATTTAGACTAATTAAACTGTAAATTACATCTGAATATCTTTCCTGTACAAAACTTTTTCTATCACAATTAAAAAGCATAAAATGTTATAACTTCTCATAACTAATTAAAAAAAATATGCAAGCGTTCTTTTGAGACAAAGGCCACGTTCATTTTTGCTGTGAATTGAACATGAAAGACGTGGAACCAGAGTTTGATTGGTCTTTTTCTGAGCAATTGATTCTGACACCGATTAAACCTGATCGAACCAGAGCCAGAGTCACTGCAATGGTCTTTACATCGATCAGCCACTTGGCATTTTGCAATGGACACTTAGATCCGTGGCCACACACGAGCTGCGTTGAGAATGTGGGATCACGTATAAACTGAACTGCAGAGGAGGAGTTCAATGCAGGATGAAGGCGTGCACCGCACATTTATTAGCTGTAGTAGTTTAAAAAGCACAGTAGTATAAATAAAGACACAAAATGAACGACTATGCTGCTAGAAAGTCCCGTCACATGCGGGAACACAGTGTCAGTGTGATTTTGTTGAAACCAGAGTTAGCTTAAGGAAGGTTTGAATAAACATAATTAGTAGAACTCAGACAAATATAATTCAGTGTGTGATGAGATAGGGGACTGTTTGAAAAAAGCCTCATCAAATCCAGTGATGCTTAAATCTCTGCACTCAGATTCCCATCATCAGCTTTTTCAGGTGTAGCTAAAAGTGAACAAAAGAGCTTCAATCAGTGCCAAAAACAGGTATAAAATCTTTTCAAGTAGAAGAATCTTACTTGGTTGTCAGATTTGGAGGTTTGTACATGAGGGATTAATGCTGAATTGAGAAAGCACTCAGTCTCCTGTTGTAAGTGTTGAAGGCGCTACCGAGGTCAAGTGAGGAATGAGAGGCAGGGGAATGTAAGTGTTGTTGGATGCTGCAGAGACTAACACTGTTGATTGTCATTGTGTGATTCAGGTGCAGGAGGCAGTTCATGGGGTGACACTAGAGGAGTGCCAAGCCGCCCTCCAGAACCACAACTGGAATGTGCAGAAAGCTGTGCATTATCTAAAGGTGAGAGCATTTATTAGCACACCATGAAAAGGCTTGATGCACTGAAGACAGTTATTGAATACTGTATGTTTCCAATATCTGTTGTTCATACTGTGATTCTGTAGCAATTGCATTAATAAAAAGTCAGAAATATAATTGAATAAATCAATAAATAATAGTAAAAAAAAGAAAAATAAGGTATTAAAAAGAATATAAAACTTGTTACCATTAACATATTTTTTCCTTAACCTTAATCAGTTTGTAAAAAAGAGAAAATCTCAAATTAGTTTTAGTATATAAATGTCTAAAAACAAATAGAACTTTGTTATAAATTTTGTTGAGGTGTGTTCTAACATTATCCCAAATCTTTCCAAGAAATGGTCTGAGAAACAGGAAGGAGGTAGAGGTAAAAGAAAACAATGATAATACACTTATTTACTTTACCAACTGGTTTAATGTTAAAGGAGAAGAAACAAGCTTTATACTTCTTATTCTCAACTTATTTAAATCATTTAATTAAGTTTTATTTATAGATGCACCCAGTTATATTGTTGACATTTAATTCCCTTTTACTGCCTTTATTTGTTTGTACTGCATAGCATCAAAGTACCATATAAACAAACCAGTTCACAAACAACATTGCAGACATAAAATAAATAGTTAGATAAGAAGCCAGGGGCAGATAAAAATGATATTAGTTTCATAGAAGAAAGGCAAAGTGAGTTAGTAAAACAAAACTTTCTACAAAGTACGAGCAACAGACAGTTCATGGTTCGAGTCCATCAAACTAAAGACCCTACGAAGGGCACGCTTATGTTGCAGCGATGCAATTACTAAAAGAGAAGCTCAGTGGTCCTCAGTGGTAAACACTGTTGTGGTGCTGAGGGGTCCTCAGAGATCCAGCTCAGCGCCTCTTGGGTCAGCCTTGAGTCCTTTTCTGTAATAACCTGTTTTTACACAGGACATAACTGTAAACACATAGTCATTTCAAGTTGCTGAATGTCATTTTTTACTTTATAGCTTCATATTACATGATAAGAGCAGCTATGTTGAACCTTAAGGGAAATTCAAGTCATTGCTGCTGCAATGAGCCGGCTGTAGATAAAAAAAAAGCTTATAGATGCTCTGATGTGTCTGCAGCACCCTCCTCGCTGCCCGTGGTTGGGACCACTGTGAAAAGATGGAGGATGTTTTTGGATGGCAGTGAGCCAAAGGGAGCACTTGACTGCTCCTTAATAGTGGCTCCAACGTTTAGAGGATAAAGAAAAATGCAATCCAGAGGTCTCAGATTCAGTTGGAGCAACAGAAGTATCTTTGCCCAAGACACTGAGCTGCATTAAGGCTGAAATCATGTCACAACACGCTTACTGGTGCTGCAGACACTCTCACCTGAACGAGTGGAAAAAATGATTTCATCTTCTGCAGTTCTCTCCTATAGACAAATCCACCAACCAATTTGCATTTTCCTCCATCTTGCGTCGCCACCGTTACTGCGGTGGTCACTCTGTCTGCTTGCCAATAGCGACATCAGCATAGGTAGTTGGATTAAAAATGTTAGACAGTTGCCCCAGTTACCGATTAATGCCTTGAACACACTACACAACTTTCTGTCTTGTAATTGGGAGTCTTGCTGTCCTGGTGTTTTGCACACTACACGACTGTTCAGGATTCACACACTATGATGACACATGAGATGTGTCACAGGAATAATGTGGTTCAAGCAGTCTAAGTTGTTTGTGTGCTGAAAAAACAAGGAAGAAAGAGAATGTGTGTGTGAGAGAATGGATTAGGAGGATGCGCAGAAAGCAAGGACGACACAGTTACCAATACTGAACAGTTTGTGTATATATATTCTTATGGAAACGATCGATCATGAGCGATCATTGTGCCCACTTCATACGAATAGATGCATTAGAAGACTGGGTTCAGAGAGCTACTGTGGATGACAACAGAGGAGGGAGGGAGAGAGGAGTGTCTGCCGTCATTGGCTGTAGCTCATTTCTGGCCCATCTGCGACTCAACCAGATATTTAGCCAGGTAGATATCCAGCAGATGTAAGGTTCATGTCAGTGAGCTGTCCCCGAGCACCTGGATCGGGTCTTTGAACAGTTCACACATACTGATGGTCCTCCTTCTGATCCGGGGCTTTTTGTGGGTGATCTCCCAAAAACTGTCTGCCACGGCAAGATCGGACTAAAATCCTGTAGTGGGAACTTGGCATAAGGTACCTTATGTGGGTGGTTGCCTTTAACATTATTCAGATTTTACATGTTAGAGATTTATTACAACAGTAGCCGGAATAGAAAATGGAGAACTAGAGAAAAAACGTGGCTATCCGTCACATTTGAAGTGATTTTGTTCAAGATTATTGAATTGCCTGATGGTGAACAAAAAAATGCCAGCAAGTCCTACAGGGGACTCATAGAGGGTCAACATTACAATAATAATATTAACTAATCAGTAATAATTATGATATTCTTTAACCACATCTGGTGAAGTGGAACAAGAGACAGTATTTCCCTGGATTCCTGTTTAGAGTAGCCGACCCTGTGACTCTGCTATACAGTAATATCCCATCTCATCTGATCTCTTTGTACTTTCTTTGTAAGATTGTTCTCATCTCTGTTTTTCTGTCGTTCTGCAGGTGGAGCAGCTGTTCTGTTTGGGTCTGAGGAGCAGGTCAGAGTGTCTTAAGCTGCTGGAGATGTGTGACTGGAACCTGGAGGTGGCCAGCACTCAGATGTTAGATAACTATGGATCCACAACCAGACAGAGGTACTGTATGCTATACAGTAGGTGTGTTTGCTGCAGGTTATGAATTCCCTGTATAGAATCTATACGTTTGAATGGACTGTACTCTCATATTACTATCCATCCATCCCAACTTCTTTGATAGTTCAGTGCTGTCAGCACCCAGAGCCTCTACATTTAAACATTTATTTAATCTTGCATGTGTGGCCCTTGAACTCAGTCACTTATGACCTGGCTCCACATGCTCACATGAGGTCACTTTGGTCACATCTGTCTTTGGAAAACATTAAAATCTGCTTCCTCGCTGGGTTTAACTGCTGGAAGTTTTCCCTCTAAATATGAATAAATGTGAGTTACCTGGAAAAGTTTGGAGCAGACGTATACAGCAGGGAAACAGGCAGCGGTATGACGCAATCAGAATGCTGCTGTTCTCTGTCAGTGAGGCTAAGAGTCATATTTAACTGCTAGACTGGGAAAGTTTTCTGCTTTTTTGCTCTTTCTATAGAGAAATGTATATATTTGAGCGATTTAATGAGCATCTCACCTTAAAAGTCTCACAAGTGGAAGTCTCTCTTGCAAGACAATGTAAATATCATTCAAGTTAATTTAGGAGGATTCAGCATTTCATCTCATGATTCTCTCAATCTAATCTAAAGCCTCTTTCTATTTGCAGACGGTGACAGGAATCTCAAGCCGCTGAGCTCTGATTGGAACTTCATCCTCAGTAAAACATCATCAGAGGAGGTGAATCTGCTCCTGACCTGTTTACGCTTCAGACACGCCTCCAATAAGAAGACCGTTATTTGACTATGGAAGGATCAAGCACATTTTCTCTGAACTGGCACAAAATACCAAACTCTATTACGGCTCCATTCATACTTAACATGGATAAAGGAACTAAGCCTGAGGGCGAAAAGAAGACTTTGGGTCACAAAGATATGTGATTGCTGCACTTATTTAGAAAATGTAGACCACCATCTACCTTTTTTTCTTCTTTTTTTTAAAGCTGTTCAAAGACAAAAAATGACACTGTTCTTCAATTTCATTTGGTCAGCCTGAAATGTGTCATCAACAGTAACAGATCCCCAGTGTCACAGATCCTTCGTGCTACAATACTCAGTCAGATCCACTTACATGTGTCGTCAGCGCCGCAGTTACACTGTTGGCGCACTGCAGAAAGACAATTTAAAGCAGGGGTGCTCAAACGAATCTTAATGGTCGGCCACAAGCCAAAACTAAACACCTATTGTGTTGTGATGCAAAGTGTTCCTTAGTGTCCGCTGTTCTCAGCTTGTGAAAAATAACTATTTATTATTACGGATCCTACCTGTTTGAAGAGCATTTTGCCTCACAAAAATAGATCAGTATATGAAAATTCGGTCAAATTTGGAATATATTGAATGACTCCCCATGCCAATGGAAAGCCGGCCGACGTTTCGCAGTACACAAAGCAGTTCTGGAGCTTCACAGCAAAACAGTGTTGCAGCATTCTCCTAAACAACTGAAGTAGACGTGGACTTTGGGGATGGGGACGATTAAAAACGTAAAAAACACAATGTAAAAATATTCAATCAAATGACTCCATGCATCCGGCATAATCCAAGACGTTATTTACACTCTTTTATAAGCTGAATTCTTCACTGTAGTTGCTAAGCTGTGTTAGCACGCAACCCGTCTGAAGTGGGTGCACAAGCTCTCCCTTGTGTCAACCATGTAAATATTGTCTTACAAATCAATTTGGGAACTTGAGAATTTTATTATGCCGGACGAGCTGTATGGAGCCATATCATGGTTTGTGCGTTTGTTTTATTTTACTTCTTAAAACAAGTCCCCGTCTACTTCAGTTGTTTCGGAGAATCCAGCAATGCTGTTTTGCTGTGAAACTCCAGAAATGTTGTTGAGTAGATAATGACTGGATGAACTTGTCCTTGAATCTTTTCTCTGGTTAACAGCACCAAAAAGTTTGAAAGTCTATCTGAAGAGGCCTCGAGTTAAACAGCTCAATATAAAAGGTCCATTCTTTGCCTCAAGCTCATTGTATGTTGTCAGAATATGCCAAGAACTCGTTCAGTTTGACTGAAAACCGGTCTCTCGTTTGGTGAATCTAAATACTTTAATGTGTATGTGCAGACAGTCTAGTAAGCGTAAACATCTCCTGAATTGCCGACTGCAGTGCCACTTGAAAACAACTGTTTTGATGACCAATTGGAAAAACAAACTAACGTAGTTTACCTCGACCACACATAAGCACAACAAAGCTAATACTGAATTGGCTGTCCAGGCCTCATTGTGCAGGAAATAATTTGGCCTGTTTACAGTTGTGAAGAGGAGGGATGTGATGATGCTGCTGAAAGGCTGTGGTGTCGAGGAAAAATGTGCCGAGAAAGTGCTGTTGCAAAAAAAAACAATGCTCGTCTCCTCAATAATTTGTGTAATACATTTTAAAGTTACGAGAGGGACGGTAGTCAGCACTGACGCAGTGCTGCAGTCTCTGCTCAGAGTTACTGGTTGAGCTGTTCAGAGAAGCAGTTTGTCCAGGATTCACTTCTTTTAAAGACCTACTAAACTGTCTAATTTATACTCAAAGGGTATAAGTAGTATACTCTTTACATTGAGACATTTGTGTATTTGTGAACAAAGTATTGATATATAATGTTAATATATTTTGAACACCATCTCAGAGACAAGAGAAGACTGTTATGTCCATTACTGGGCAGGCGATTAGTTAATTTAAATGCGTCACTCCCTGAGTTAATCGACCATGTATGACCATTAGCACACGTGGCTGGACAACAAAGGGCCACCCACTCAGTGGAAACTTCCTTCACCCCTGATATAGTCTTTCCTTATTCCTTCCCTCTAAGCACTTTGCCCACACAGAACCCCCGTGCATCAGCTGAAAACTGCTGCCAGGCTGTTATTTTCTGTACGCACCCAGACTACACTGCCAGCTTATAACAGCAACGTAGTGAAATTTGCCCCAAGGCGCACATCCTGTCCCATAATCATCACTAAAACCACGACTGTGATATTTTGGTCAGCAGCTTTGGGGGCAATAATTTAAAACTGGGAGGAGGTGTCAGCTCTGGGTGAACTCAGTCACTGCTGGATGGGACGATACATCTTGTGACCGGGCATTGACAGAGTGGAGCCCTCAGCAAGGAATGGTTCATAACTTGGTTAATGTAAGAACTTTTGGGCCTGTCCGCCTTTTGTTCTCTTGACGTGTGGATTTTACTAAAAAGAAAGGACATAAAAGGCTTAAAAGTCCCTTTTACGTGGTCAACAAGATGTCAAAAACACTTTTTATGGTAAACACAGATGATCCCTTTGGTGCTTCTCTCTGTAGAGAAAAAAGATCCTTCTTTGCCAACTGGTACCCATCTATTTAAACTACAATATGTCCACATGTAGACACAGACACCAGCCCCTCCGTATGTCCACAAACAGCCCGGTATGACAGGTCTGAACACAATCTGTTTGTGCAGAAACTTCAAATGGCCTCTGAAAAAAGCTAATGTACAACCACAACAAGCCTGCTATCAGCCCGGGCACATTAAGAGGCTTAACAGAAAATAAAATGTTTGGAATATATTTATAAAGGACTGATTTTGGACGACAACCTCCAGTGAAACCTTTCTCCCGTGTGCAATAAGGCTGCTGTAGAACCTGTAACCTCCCATCCTGTCCGTCTGTCAGTGCCATCCAGTCGTGTAAAAAGAGCTTTCATATCTGTCATGATGTATCCAAGTCACTGAATGCACAGGAAACAGTGTGAAATGTTTGGTGACTCACTTTTCCTCCCCAGAGTAGGATGAAGTTGTCCTTAAACACTGATCCAGAGTCAGTTCTGCCACTCTGATGTGTCGTGGTAAAGCTGATTGTTAACCGGTGCAGAAGCACAGCTTGATGCGAGCGGTGCCTCCACAGTCAGTTCATGTGTTGTTCGTCTTATACCAAGCTGCTGTAGTTGTATTGAAGGACTTAAGTGTGAACCTCGTGGTGTTATGATCAACCTAAAGCAACATTCTCCCGTTGTGGTGTTGAGACTCCGATGTTAAAGAACTCTTCTGTTTAGTCTGCGTTTCTTCAGACACCGTCTGCTATTTTAAGTCATTTTTATCATTTTTGCTGTTTCTCCTTCAATCCAACTCGCCATTTTCTTCCTCATTTATGTGTATTTGCTTCCCAGAATGTGTTTTGAATGCCTGATGTACAGTTGGTTTTCATTGTTTCTCTCCTCCTGGGTTGATGGATATGTTCAAGAGAAGTTCATGCTGCCGAATTTATAAATGTATTTTTTATTAAAGAATTAATTATTTTTTAACCTCTTCTGTTCGTTAATCTTTTTTCGGTCACTTAAGTCATCTTTATCTTTGAAGTAGACTAGATTTTGTTTTCACTAAATTAAGATGCGTTCCACTCCGTGCTCAGATGCAGATGAGCTAATTATGACAATGAGACAAATACTGCATTAATTAGCATTTACAAAGTATTTTAATGGACATTGAAATGTTTCAGTCCTTTTTTTATTAATTAACAAGAATCATCTGTGTTTACATGGTGCTCATCAGTTTTGTCAGTTTTACTTTGTATTGTTTAAAGTGCTGAGACAGTTCTTCAGTTAATGGATTGATCAATCAACCGAAAATGATTCAACAATTCAATAATAGATTAATTTGTGAATTGATTTGATTCATTTATCACAGAACAGCACTAAAGAATCTGCAGACACGCTCGTGGCCTTGTCCTTAAGCTTAGCATCGCTTTGAGCTAAGAGCTCATGCAAGGACAAAGTTCAGGTACTGATGGTACGATCGGTTAAAGAGACAGTTCACCCAAAAATCCAAAATGCATATTTTCCCTCTTACTGCTATTTATCCAACTAGAAAGTTTTGTTGCCAGTTGCAGAGTTCTGGAGATATGAGACGTAGAGATGTCTGCCTTTTCTCAAATATAATGAAACTAGATGGCACTCTGTGTCACATTGTGTTCAGGGCTCCAAAAAAATACATTTGAAAAACTCAGCAGCAATGTCTCTTTAAAGAAATCATGACTCAAGATAATCCACAAGATGATCCACAGACACGGTCGTGAGCAGTTTCATGTCGGAACTATAGGAACTATTTTCTTTCTCCCGAAGTACACCCACCAACCGTATCACAGAAGGAAGCGTATGTCTACTCAAGGACGAGAGGCTCGTGACGGTGTGGGATGTAAACGTTAGTGACGTCCTCCAAGGTTAAGCTATAACTTTGGCCAATTGCTGCATTCATCTGCTTCTCGGATGGCCCCCCTCCCGGAGTTCAGAGGTCGTTCTTCTGACCTCGGTGTGTTCTTGTGCGTCAACTAGGAATGTGGGAGCCACGTGGACGATGTTTTGCATTTCATCACGGTATTTGAGTGACAAGGAAGAACAAAAGAAATCGATCCTGTCATGAAGTATATTCACAAATATGCAACCTGATGTTTACTTTCGTCTGCCATGTCATGATGGCGGCTTGGCAACTGTTGTACCAAAATTTTCTCAGAATTTCTGAGTTGTTACTTTGGTTGGACTTGAGCGGGCGTTGCATTCTTCCAGTTATTCCAGCAGCACATGAATGCACTATAAGCGGGTGGTGATGGATGCTGTGAGCACCACAAGCCAAGTCCAATCTAGTTCTACAATATTTGAGAGAAGGGAGACATTTCTATGACCAGTAGGAGATTTGAGGAGGGACGAGGCGGTACGCCACCCAAACTGTTAGCAAAATGGCCGCTGTCCGGGTACGAACCCAGATGCCATCTTTTCGGGACCCAGACCTAAAATTCAATTTAAATTATTTTGGTTAATTACGTTTTGACAGAGCGTTTCTATTTGTGTACACGTACGCAGCCGTGCTCTGTTGTGCAGTGGATTGTGTAACACAGTGAGTTACTACATAAGTAAGCAAGCAGTTGCCCGGCTCTCCCTCCAGCAGCCCTCGTGGCCTTGCCTTGTGTGTGATTTGACAGATCAATCTGAATCAATTAGGCTGTGTTTGTGTTTGTGATCATCGACGTTCCGACGATGTGAGACCTCGCTCCCCGTGAGAAAATAAAACCCAGACCTTGCATGTGTCGACCGTATTGATCCTCGCAGCACACATATCAATTGACCTCATATTGTTATTTCATATCGGCTGCTGCGACAACAAGATTTAATGGTTCATAGTTCATAAATTGTTCCAGACGTGTTAGGACCTAAGTAAGCATATCACAGACTCATTTGTTTATCGATGATACGGCTGGAATCCTAATGATGAAAAATGTCTTTGAGTCAATAAAACATAAAACTTTACAACAGGCTCAAATTGGACAATGAGGCTGGCAAAGATGGCAAAGACGGAGGAGCTGCTCAACCTTCAGTCACACAAACACAAATTATCTTTGATTTCTTTTGTCCTTCCAGCACCACTGACCATCTTTCCATTCTTACACACAACCTGCTATACTGACGGACCTAAGGAACTTCTTCTTGCTAATGAGAGACCCACTAGGCCCTTCATTCATCTTCGTGGTGCGTTCGTGTATGAACAATATCATTACTCAGTCCCAGGGCAAATTATTAATGCTGTTGTGCTGTTGGGTCTGGGATTGGGTTCACAGGAACCCCCAGAGAAATTATTGTCGCTTTCACCAAAGAGAATAGGGTAAATAGAGAGGGAAGGGAGACAAAGCAAAGCAGGACGAGAGCTGCCAAGAAAGTGCCGAGGAGCTGATAAGAGCCTACCTTGTGCCATCTGGGAAAGAACTCCTGCGGCATGTGTGTACGTGTCTACTGTTTGCTTTATAGAATTCGATTTCCGTATCTCCCTTTGCTTTTTTCAGCTTTTCTTTCTTTTTAAATTTTTTTTAGTCAGTGCGAAGGTATATTTTTCCCCAAGACTGTCTTTTTCTTCCTCGCCATCTCCTTTGTTGTTCAGAGTTGAAACCTTAGCTCGGAGCAGAGCTTATAGCACAGGCACAAACCCTCAGTATGCGACGGAGCAGATGAAGACGGACTGATGACAGGGTGACGGTAGAGATGAGGCGAGACGGGAGACATTTTGAAGAGGTCTGCGAGGAGAACAAGAAGAAAAGAAATCACAAAAGAAAGGTATGGATTGGTGACATGACTGAGAGGAAAATTGTGCTGTGCTACGAGACATGGATCTCCTTAAGCTCTCCTCACTTCCTTTTGTCTCCCCTTTGCCGAATACCTTTATCAGTATATACAAGTTAGCCGGCTTGGTCGGCGATCCAGGTGTTTTCATAGCTGGGACGTCGAGCTTTTTTGGCTTCAAAACACCACTGAGCAGCTTTCATAGAAATGAACGGGGCTCCAACTCCAACACTGTCCAGTGATAAAATGTCCCAAATTCCTTCTTTATTTACACGCCACCACCAGATGTTGATAACACGTCATCACTTTGCGCGTCGGAATTTAGCATGTAAACCCGTGTCAGCTGCAGAGTCAATTGACCCAGGTGTAAATGCAAAGTTTACACATTCCCATTGCACAAAAAAGCCTGATCTTAGCGGGTTTAAGTGGGATCTTTGACCAGTGGAAAAGAGAACTGAAGTGAGTAGAAGTAAAGTTACAACTCAACTGATGAGCAGTCACTTCAGCATTTTGTTCAGTGTCCCATGTACTCGTGTTATGTTAGAATAATCTAACCTTACTGTTGGGTAACCCCTAACAAATGAACTCCCTCTTGATCCACTTAACTATTTATTGCCTTATTTCCATGGTGTCCAAACCTCCTCCTTATAACCCACAACATTAACTTACATACCCATAGGGCCTTAAACCATTACATGATGTAGTCATATATGTATGCTGCCGAGCATGTCCTATCATTTGAGATAATGAGACATGAACGTGCGGACGTCAGCTGTGAGCCCGGCAAAATATTGGGCTTATGAATTGCCGTCTGACTGTTATAATGGTACATTATGTGCATGTTCCTTCCGCCGACCTCCACTCATGGATGTAATTGGATTTCTGGAGTGCCGATACACGTGCGTAACTAGAGATGTTGTACAGAGCAGGTGCACGTGTGAAATGTGCAGGCTGTTGGTTTATGGGTGAAGAAAGACAAGTAGGTGTGTGATTTTTATTACCGTAAGACAGGTGCAGGACCAAAAAAGAAAAGAAAACATAGTCTAACTTTTCTACTGAAAAAGTCTGTTAATGCAAATTAAACAGGAGCTGATAAAACACTGATTTATAAGGGCATTACAGTTCTTTTGTCTTAAAAACCTCACTGATTTTGGAGTATTTCCAGATGGTAAACATAAACTGTATTTTATGCTTAGAAAAGATTGCCTCCTCTTCATTAAAGCTTGACAACCTCTTTGAATCTACTGAGAAAAAGGATGCCAACAATTTTAGAGATACAAGCACAGAGGCAATTTTGGGGCATATGACAGGAAAGTGACTGAAGACATTGTGGCTCCTAAAGGGTAAGAAATAAATCATAACTCTCTAAAAAAGCTTCAAGTAATGACTCTAAACCTCACAGATCTTGAACCATGAAGTGAGTCGTGGAGAAACAAACACAGAGAGCTGCAGCACAAACACAAACTTCCAACAATTTTAAGTTTCGAGGAAGACAGTAGGAGAGAGACCTCGAGTTCCTGTGTGTGAGTCTTTCGAAAAGGGCGTCTCTCATGTCTGCCTCTGGCCGTCGCTCTCTGGGTTGCTGCACTTACATTTGAGATACTGCATGGCTGCTGCTCTCCTGGTGGTCACCTGGTGGGAATACACCTACGTGCATCCCCTTCAGGTTGATTCCCCCATAGCCAGCCTCTGGCCCAGTGCCATAATTACTGTAATGCCAGTTTAAACGTCTCTACCAATCACATTACAAACCTATCTCCCTGCTCGCTCTTAAAGGAAAAGTTCACCCAAAAATGTAAATTCGGTCAGTATCTATTCACCCTCAGGCTGATGGAAAGTCAAGCGGAGTTTTGAAAAATGACTCCATGCAGCTCGTCCTGTGTAATCCAAGTGTCTGGAAGCTCCAAGATCCCAAACTGATTCAAAAGACTTTGTTTACTCCCTTTGTTAAGCCGGAATCTTCACTGTGGCTGCTAAGCTAAAAGCATTAGCGTGTACCTAGACTGAAGTAGGTGCACAAGCTTGATAGCGTGCCAATAAATAACATCTTTTCCAATCAATTGGGGAACTCGGGGCTTCTGGAAACATGGATTATGTCACAGAATCTGTATGGAGTCGTTGTTGTAAGTATTTTAACAGTCCCCTCTACTTCAGACGCTGTTTTGCTGTGAAGCTCCAGAAATCTTTTGCAGACTAAGAAACTTCACCTGACTTTCCATGGGCATGAGGGTGAGGAGATAATGACTGAATTTTCTTTATTTTCATTTTCTTTAAAGCTGCCCTGTTTCTGCTCAGTAAATTACAGTGTATAATTAAAAAAACAAGACATGGTTATAATCCCAGTAAACGAAATAGCAAAAGTTAAGCCTGAATTTGGAGGGAAACTCTTCCTTCCTCATAAAATGACAAATTGCAAAACCAATTTCTGTAATATTTCTAATGCTGCATTGGCAGTGAAGGAATGTACTAAGTACATTTATTAAAATACAAGTAGGCGGCTGTAGCTCAGTGGGTAGAGCAGGTGACCAGAAGGTCGCTGGTTCGAACCCCGGCTCCCCTGGGCGGAACTGAGCTACATGCCGAAGTATCCTTGAGCAAGATACTGAACCCCGAAATTGCTCCTGACGCGCAGTTGGCACCTTGTGTGGCAGCCTCTGCCGTCAGAAAAGGGCCCTGCGATGAGCTGGCGACTCGTCCAGGGATATACCCTGGCCTCCGCCCATATGAAAAACTGGGATTGGCTCCAGTAACCCCCCGCAACCCCCTGAAAGGGGGGGATAAAGCGGTAACATCCCCGCGACCCTCACGGATAAAGCGGTTAAGAAAATGAGATGATAGAGATGAGACAAGTACAATTTTGAAGTACTTTACTTGAGTATTTCCATTTTCTGGTACTTAATACTTCCACTCTTGAAGTCTAATTTTGTACTTTTTCTAATTTTGTACTAGTTACTTTTCAGATTGCATGCTGCTTCAAAGCCAAATGAATGCATATTTAAATTAACTTATTTTATTGACAATCAGATGAAAAAAACAAAACACTGATTCCAATAATCAGAAAAATGCTGAATATTAGATCTGATAACTGGCCGTGCAGATCGTCGACGTAATGCGTATATGTAAATATATGTACAATTTACTTTCACTTGTACTTTTGATTCATGTTTTGCTCAAAAAATTACTTTTCATACTAAAGTACATCAAATGGCAGATACTTTTACTCAAGTACTATTCACTTTAACTGAAGTAATATTTTAATATGGTATCTTTATTTTACTAAAGTATGACTTTTGGGTACTTTATTCAAAACAGTGCATTGGTTATATCCATTTTTGCTAATGTTGAGTCTTATTTTACCCTCGTCTTTGCTGGCACATTTCTTGTAATGTTTCAACCACCAGCTGTCTGTGGAATAATGTGAAACTGCTGTCAGGATTTTGTATTGTTTTATCTGTAAGAATGTCCACATAGATGCAAAAAAGCATGAGATACAGAAAAATTAGGGTCCGCTCATCAAAACATGATCAGAGCATGAAGATCAAAAAGTTCATGGAGCACTTTGAACCTTTCAGTTGTAATAAAAGGCCACAACAAAGGAAACTTTTTGAATTAAGAACCTGCATCTGATTTGCAACAGTATCCACAGGTATGGTGATTTGGGTTTAAATCTTCACATTATTAACAAAATAATTGGATTCTGGTCAGGGGACCAGTTATTTCTTACATATCTAAAGTATTAATGATGTCTTCAATTACCATAATTATTATGGTAATTGGTCAGGACCAACAAAAACAAAAAATGACAGACTACACTTGTGTTTTCAAAAACTTTAAACTTTAAATATTCATGATGCTTAATACACTGAATAATGAGACAATTAAGCAGCTATGTTTTGTATGAACTCAATGCCGACTGTCTGCTCACGTACCCTTTCAAACTTTTGTGCATTTTTGATACCTGTACTGCTCTATTAATAAAATAAACTCTGGAACTAAAAGAATGATGCCCAGACACCCCAGTTATGAATCAAACTGAATCACTGATGTGAAAACATTTAAACGTGATTTGTATTCCAGCGTTTGCTGGCTGCATTCGGTGCTGTCTGCCAGCACAGGCAGGTGAGCAAACTGATTTGTTTGGAGACTGAATGTGTGTGTGGGAAAGTGTGTGCCGAGGAAGTAACTGCTGTCCATCATCCCTTGTTCCCTTCTACCTTTTTCATCTTTAAACTTTCACAGAATCCCTTCTTTTCCCGTCTCACTCCTCATTACTCCCTCCTCTGTCATCGTTAAACAGTACCACACACACACACGCACGCACGCACGCACGCACGCACGCGCGATAAATCCACTTTTCAATCCCACAAGATAAAAAGTCATCTCCTCCCGTCGGTAAATGGCTCATGATCAGAGCAGAATCTGATGTGACTCCAGGGCCAAATGTATAAACCATGCGTATACACAAATGTACTTACGCTACTTTCCACACAGGTTTCCGAATGTGTAAAAATCCACGGCAGTGAGACTGTGCGTATTGGTACATACTTTTAACACCATGTCTAGTCTCTTCAGTCTGATTAGTGTGATGCTGCAAGTTGGCAAGAAATGGTGTTAGGATTAAATCTATAGTTTAAAAATAACTTTGTTATGTTTAGACAGTGATGCACAAGTTGTTTCCCTTGTTTTTACTGTCTTCTGCAGATATGTTTGTCAGTGTATATTATGACAACTTTAACAATAATGGTCTTTATATAAATAAAGATTACTTTCCTGTATTATTTATGAGAACACATTCAGGTGTAACCTCTTTTTTGTCCAGTTTGATCAATCATTACTTCAAGTTCACAGTGCGTAAAATTACATTTCCTCTTCTTCAACTGCAATTTGCTTCTGGCATTTCTCCTCAAAACTCAACTAAATTCTGGCCCTTTATATGCAAACCAGGTAATTGGAGGTGTGTTTGAATCCACTTATAGTAAATTATGGGCATAAAATATCAGGATGATTGAGACGTATGAGGAAAAGACACGTGGCAACAAACATACGTGGGGTTTTATAAATCTGACGAAAAGACATCTGAATAACAAACAACCGGCAAAGACCAGTGACAAACGCAAAGGTTTTACTAAAAGTTCAATATTTTCAGTTCAGGTGACTTTGTATGTGATGCAGTTGCCCTTCGCTTCCTGTCAAACTGTATAAAAGTGAAAAGTCATCGGGCTCAGGAGTTTTATTTCACTTCACACTTATTTCATTGATTATCCAATAAATAAAAAGTATCTTTCAAACAGTAGTTGAAGTGGCTTGAAGAAACTTTAAGTGGCACAATGAACTGCATTTGTATCAGGGTTTTTACTTTCCTTGTCATGAGTTTGTGTTTGTTTTGAATAATGGGTCTCATTCATGAAACGTGAGCAGAACGAATTTGTGTGTAAACTGTTCGCAGACGGAAATTTACGTGCATCTCGCATTCATCAATATTTTAGTAGCTCCGATCTTTTCGTAGCTACTAACAAAATCTACACATGCTGCTGACCACGCGTAGTGCTTGTGTAAATTTACGAATGCACATAAATAATGCTTGTCACTATTGGAAATTACAATTTAAATTCACATTGCGCTCTGTTATGTACACAATACGCAGATGCCTTTGAAACACGTGATATAGCCTAAACATATGATAAAAATATAACACATTTAGTTAAAGTAGTTGGCAATTGGCAGGTTTAAGATCCAGATTAGGTTCATGATTGTGAATTATCCATGTAAATCGACTCAATAGATTACACGTTCTTTCTACATGTTGAATGATGATAATAAAAATATAGGCTCCAGTGGAGGCATGTCGCTGTCTCCGCCAGGTATAATTCCTGACAGAGAGGTCTCCCCAATTATCCCCGCGATGCGCTCGTCTGCAGTTGATAGCTGCGACTGTGAGCCTCCTCCTCCTGTGGCTGATATATTTCTTTTGTGTGAGGTTATGCGTTTCTTTGCCTCCAGTTTCATGTCAAACCATTTACGCTTCACCTCGGACATGGTTCTTTGGACTACAGAGACAATATTGACGGCATCTGTCACCTCCCTCCAGGCCTTCGCTTTGCCTGTCCCTGTCACACCACTGCTAACAGATGAAAATACTTTTTTTTTTTCTTAATTCCACTTCACCCAAAAGTATTTCTATCTCCGCTTCCGCAAAGTTCTTTTTTCTTTCTCTCCCTTTCTTCGTTTGTGCCATGACTGACAGGTCGACTGGATGCATCTACACCTCCTTATATGGTGGTCATTGGCAATTCATGGGCGGGGATTTATGCTAATAGCTGATTACCAGGAGCGCGCTGTCACTTTACGATGGATTGCCATTCACGATCATACACACGTGTTTACGATCAGATCTGAGTTTCCCGCGGTGTTCATGAATCCGGAGTAGGTTTTTAGTAGCGTAGGCTTTTATGTGCAAATCTACGAACAAATTTACTAACGTTTCATGAATGAGACCCAATGTCTTTATATATTTTCTGTGATTATTTTTAAGGAAGCCACTAGTCATTAGCTTGCACACTGGTCTCCTCTCCCAGACAATTTCACTCCTTAATTTCAGCTGGCATCTACATCTTACCCTCCGGCAACCAATGATGAAATAGGATGCTTATCAGAGGCACACATTGCAGAACTGGACACCAGAAATCCCAACTCTGCAATCTTCATTCTCGCTGATTTGTGCTGGAACTGGTTACCTTTCCAACCCGTGAGGACAAAATATTCAATCTAATTTTTTTCGTATTTTGTTATATTAAGGGTACATCTCGCCTGAAGCAGTCATGACCAGGCAGTTGTTCAGATTGTGCCGTCCAAATTTCAATCAAGCCAAACCGATGTGGACCCCAGAGGAAACTGAAAAGCTCGGAGACTGCAAAGTAGGTAGACTTTACATTCCTGCACAGACACTCTCTGGGCTTTCTGTCCCCCCAGGAGAGCCTTTCTTAATGTGCACCGAGCATCGTCCATATACAGCTGCCATCTCGTCACCCTAATCATCACTGGGGAAGAAGAGATCCAGACAGAGACCCCTTCAACAGCACACAACAGGAATCCCGAAGACCTCAGAAGCTTAACCGACCAGCATCTCGTCTCAAGCTTCTTTTCAGTTTAACTTAAGTGTCTAATGGAAAATCAAGTTGACCTCACCTGTCTGGTGACACACACCTGCCCCTCAACCTGCAGTATATAGTTTTGTTGCTTACAAGGCAAAATGTCAAAATGGGCCATCACACTGTCCTGGAGCACTGGGAGGCTCCTGTTTCCTACTGGAAGTCTTTGTAAATATGTCGGTTGATGCTTTCTGACAGATAGGAGACAATTTATCACCAGGACCTCGTCTGGCCCAGAAAGTTTTTGGAAATCATTTCCTCCAGACACAAAGGTCTGTATCACCTGCCACTCTGGCAGTATGATGGACTTTTGAGAGAAAACAACTTGTCATCACAAAAAGATGAAAAATTTACACACACACACACACACACACACACACACACACACACACTGATGTCTTTTATTCTACATCGCCCTGACAATGTTTTGTCCTAAAGTCGTCTTCCTCAGGTCAAGGTGAGGATGTGAGCACAAATAGAGGCTTTATATAGATAAGCTATGATGGCACGTCGGACGTCGTCTGTGCATTTGGGAATTGATAATATGAATGTGAGGACAATATGCCCAATCAAAAAAGTGACCACGTCTGCTGAATGGGTTTAGTAAAGGACTCATATCTCATGTGAGTAGACAGTCAGCACTGTTCACTTATTATATTTATACTAAGTTCACTTATTTGTATTATTTTCAGGTTTTCTCGTGCTTGTATGAGGTGCTGCTGGAGTTCTGGCTGACGTCACTTCCACTGTCATCAGAAGTCACATCCTCCTTCACTTCAACGCTGAGTAACGCAGCGCTGAGCACAGGGAACCAGGAGTGAGTGCCACACCTCATCCTCTTACCAGGTGCATCACCGTCATCACTGGCTTTTCTTTTCTTAATCTCCTCCGAGAGAGCCAGAGAGTTGGTGTGGTTGCTACACCTCGTCCTTTTTACAGGCATCTTTCCATCATCAGGGGCCTTCTCTTTCTCACACTGACATCGTCCTGAACGTTGTCACAGAGGTCAGTTGAGTGGGTGATGTTGCCTCTACCCTGAATCTTTGTGCTGGGTGATCCTGCAACACCACTGTCCTTCCTTCCTGTCTCATGCATATTGAGATTTCTCTCCATGTTGTTCTCTACAAAGGAGAAAAACTTTTTTTGACTGCATGATTTTCACCTGATATACATGACTTAGTTGAAGTGATGGAGGCGACAGATTATATCAGTATTGATCAGAAAGACTTCAGCCTCTCTCTCACACCAGGTGCCAAATATTGCTCTGTTTTGATGCAAAAAAGCCACTTTAACAGACGGACGAAGTTGGCAGTGCTACAAATCACATGTCTGAAAAAGTTAATACTGTGAACTAAACCCTGAATTACCTCACCAGCTACTTTATACAAATAGTAGGCTTTCTATTGAAGATAATTTGAGAAATAAACTCTCAAGCATCTGCCTGAAACCACACGGGTCGCAATTACCTAAAATTACCATGATGTGCAGTCCATTTCTGCCCCAGTGAGGGCTCCCCAGTGATGTGGAAAAAGCATACGTTCAAACAAAATATACAAAAGCCATTCTGAAATCCTACAAGCGTGCTGCCTTTTTTCCTGTGTAGTGCGTATTAAACACGGTCAACAGCCTCATAAATTATGTTTCCATCCATTTTTTATGTATCAAGCAAAAATATCAACTAAATAAGATGTGAATCAGTTCATGTTTCAATCACCTGCTCTACCTTTATGTAGTGCATTCAGAAAGTATTCAGACCCCTTCACTTTTTTCACATTTTGTTACGTTCATCAATCTACACTCTGCCTGCAGAGCTCAGAGCTTAAATTCTGTTTCCACTTTGTCATTATGGTGTATTGAGTGTAGATTGATGTGGGGAAAAAATAATTCAAACGATTTTAGCATAAGACTGCAACATAACAAAATTTGAAAGAAGTGAAGGGGTCAGAAAATCCAAGAGAAATCGAGAAAGAAAGAAATGGCTCAATAAACATTAAGTGCATCAAAAATAATATTGAAATACATTTATGATTTGCATAATGAAGCAGTAATATATACAGAAATGTAAAAAAGAAAATACAGAAATAAATATTTTTGATTAAATAAATTGGGGGGAAAATAATATAATGATAGTAACACAGAAATGAAAATGTCAGTAATTAAATACATTTGAAATTAACATATGAATAAATAAAATGTCAAATTAAATGTAAGTATAGGGGAATTAATACAAAGTTGAAAAAATACAAAAACAAATGAGAACAAAAATATTAGTTTATGTCACATTTTATAAATTAATTGATGACTACATTTATTTCTAATATAGGTTTTGGTGCATTTAATGATATATATTATTTTATTGATAGAGCCATTAATGAATGAATCCATTCATTCATTTATTCATTCATTCACTTGGGCAGTTTCAGGTCACCATAAACCTGAATGTGGCACTCTGAATCTAACGGAAAAATGCAGTAGTAAGCTAATGATATGCTGCATGCTTTGGGAGTAATGTTAGATTATATCTGTAAGTAGTAAGCCAGTGAGCCAGGTAGAGTGTATTATGACAGTGCCACCACCCCACGCACACACACCAACGCAGGCCTGCTCGTTATGGATGCTAAGCTATGGTGGGACAATCGCTGCTCATGGTAAGTTACTTCCTCCCAATTGCAAAGAATTACTGATACGTGTGAGTGCCTCTTGATGACTGCCTAAAACAACTTATTATTAAGTGGATCAGCTGTGAAGCTAGTTATTCAGATACCAGCTTGGTTGTCACTGAGACCCTCTTTGCGGCAGTAAAGAAAAGGTTTTGTGCTCTGCTTCAGGAATCAAAGACATCCAACCCTCTTCAGTCACAGTGTGGTTCTGTTCATCCTCCTCCTGTTCCAAAAATAACAACTTTTTGTGCTTTTGTTTGATTTCAATCTGCTGTCACTTTCCATCACCAGCAGGAAGGGAAAAGTAAGAAAGATTAAGACTGTTCGGATCCTGCAAACTCATCTGACTGTCCCACCAACCTCACCACACATCTAACACAATATTGTTACAACAGAAAAATCCTCAGCCAAATTCAGAAGAATGTGTACTTTATACAAGTTCCTCCCCATTGTAAGCTCCAAAACAGATAGCTGTTTTCTGAAATGCAGTTATGGCCAAGTACGTGAGAACTATTTAAATGTTAGATTATTTTCTGATTCGTGCAGTGGAGCCGTTTGTGAGTTTATTCCTGCTCTGAAAACATGAAGATGCACTGTGCTGCTGATCTCGGCTCTTAAAGAAGTTTGTGATGTTGTTTTCGGAGGATCTCTTTGGAAATGATTCTCCTCAAAGTCTGACCAGGAGTGTGCCTTTAAAAAAATTCATACCACCACCACCGCGGAAGGAACCGTGCACCTTCTCACGGACGAGTGGCTAACAAAGCTAGCTAACATTACAGTTCTGCCAAGCAGGACATCATTCATGTTTACATGCCGTGCTGTCACAAGCATGAGCTTCTCGTCCAAGAGTACATGCACTCTTCCTTCTGCCAGTAATGCGGTTGGTGGGGTGTAGTTTGGTCGAAAGAAAATAGTTCCTACATGAAATTGCTCATGTGCTGGGTTGGAAATGCTACATGTTAAGTTTTTTATGTAAACAGACACCCCCGTAATTTTACTGTAAACATTTGAATTATTCTAACACTGTTTATACAGACTTTACATCAAGTTGATACACAAACTATTCAGTAGATGGCGCTCTAGTGTCGCCATGTTGAATATTCACTTTCTGTAAACTTCAGATTTCTATAGTGGTTTTGTAAGTGTAAGTAACAGACATAAGCCTCTGGTAACGTAAGAAAATGTGTTTTAAAGAGTGTTAAGAGTATTAGCCACCCAGATGTAAGTAAATGGTGAAGAAGGACGCTATTTTCAAACTAGTTTCGCTTCTCCACTTGCTAACATGTGCGGGGTTAGAAGCTGGAACCAGCGGTCAGATTTCTTACACAGAGATTAAGAAAACAATCGTTTTGGACCAAAACAAACATTTTAAAACTATCGAACACAATCATAATAACGTTTTTAAGGAAAAGAGTATCTTTTATTCTGCACTGTTCTACAAGCTCTGTAGATGAAGCACGTCAAGACTTCTTGTTTTTCAATAAGCTCTTTTCAGTGTTTAAGATATGGAAGACAACTGAACAGACCTTCATTAAAATGTAACTGCAACCTTGGATTCAGTCCATACATGGAAAAAGAAAAGTCACGTTGTTTTCTGTTCTGAACGTCTTTGTTCGTGTCTGTGTTTCTGTCTAATCTGATCAATTTGAGGTGACCCTCAAATGCTCCGCATCAGTCTGTATGTGTTCCAATATATCAACCATGTTATAGATGTCCCCATGTCTTATTGTGCTTTGGAGAGCACATATTGTGCTCACAAGGACACACACGTGCACTCAGACATCCAATTGATCCGTGATGCTGATACTATTGAAGCTTGTATATAGGATGAATGCTGCCGATACAGAATGAGCCTTTTTTTCCCTTCAAACTTAATCTTTATAGCCAAGTAATGACCAATATCGTCCTCTTTCAACAGCTCTGTCCCCTTGTTTAATGCGATATGTAAATTCTTATTATGTAGATGGCTCTTTGGGCTGCTGTATGGGAGTGAATGAAAGCCCCAAAATGTGAACAAAGCTAATAAAACATCCTGCCTCACTGCTGTAGCTGATCCTCACTGGCCTCTTTCTGCTCTGCCATCTGTCCATTTATTTCTGTCATGAACAGAGTACCAAAGAACAAAGCAGAGCCGTGCCGCCCGCAGACCCAGGGTGACCTGGGCCCGGTTTCTGATGTTTAAGCACTCAGATCAAAGTTCCTCTAAAAGCACCAGATAAAGCAGATTTTAGCTCTCTCGAACAACTACAGAAGAGGGCAACAGAACAGAAAGTAGTCAACACATTGCCTGCAGTACACTTTATGGTCAAACAGGACTGGTATTTAGTAAAAACAAAGTAAATAGGAGCATGGTGCGTGGTGATTCTGCACTTTAAATCAAATTCACTGATTTAAACAATATAGATTTTTTCCTCAGAATATAATCAGGATAGGAATAGCAATCGTTTTGCACGTGACATAGTCGGCAATCAAGTTTAGCGATATCCGGTTAGACTTTCAAAATAAAGCTTGCTGACAAACACATATTACGATATATTATGACTTCTGGACTATTATTGATATGGTTAAACAGTCTTAGTTTGGTGAGGTTTAGGCTCAAAAACTATTTGATTAGGTCTTAATTTGGGTTACAGTAACTGCATTCATTCTCTTAAGTTACGTAACAGTAGTTGCGTGAGTGACGTAACTCACGTAAGTAAGTTCCATCATTTATGGACGTTAACTTACTAAAATCAAATCGCTCTTGATTCTTGGTCACAAACAGGACACAAACCCGTCTTTGGAAGGAAAGTCTAGTGTATGTCCCATCCAACCACCCCAGCCACCCCCAGACTTGGACTTTTCTTGCTCTTCATACTATAGTTATGCTGGAGGAGTAACTACAGTGTTAAATTTAGAGGCGTTGCGCCGCTGACAAGGCTGCTGTATTTGACGCATTTGGAGTTAGAATGGGCTGTGTATTGATCCTGATATTGGTGTGTTATGAATACTTTACACTATATTTTTATATGAGAGGCAGTCTTGTTTAATAATAAAACACATCCCTAGCTGCTGTAATACATAAAATAATCAATGTCAAATTTCACATTCAGGCTTATTGTTATTTTGTACAAATATGGAAATAGAAATAACTTAAAAAGCCAATTGATTATATTAATTTGAGGGTGTGTGAGACACATTTTTTGATTTCATTTTTGTTAAGATGAGCATACAGAATGAGTGCACAGAACGAAGCAGATGGTAATTGTTAAGAGTATTGCTGCATCAGATATAATAGATTGCAAAGCAGATTTTCAGTGACAGCAAATGAAAATCCCGTGAACCAATCAACCAACTCCCCATCCAATGCAGTTAAAGTGAGCAAAACAGAGTACGACACACTGTAAAACTCATATCTGTAATCGCTCGTCTCAACACCATCCCTTTCTCATCTGAGAAAAAAACAAAAACAATTTAACTTTCTCAAACAATTACTCTCTGGTAAACTTCTACAATAGCTAAGAACGAGGAGAAAAGAGCATGAGGACCGATGCAGCAGTTTATGTTGTTTATCTGCCCTGTTCTTTATCACAGTTTACATCACATTGTTGCAGTGGTATTTCACTTTGGTTGCCTGCAGCACACATACAGTTGGCCAAAATTATTGGCCGCCTGCGGCGATGTCATCGCTGTTAATTTGAAATAGCTCTGTATAAGTCACAATACATTTCTCACATGGACATAAACTAAGCAGGTGTGGACTTCTGGTTTGATTGTTTTCTGTATTTATGGCTGGTATTTTGTAACTGATAACAACCCTGCCACACACTCACACTCACACACACACACACACACTGTGAGAGAGTACCGCCTATAGATCACTTCTTTGACTCCTCTTGGAAGGCTATTATAAACATGTAGACTGCATATTAGGCCGTAAAAATCCACCATAAAACTAAAGCAATCAATGCGTGGAATCAATAACAGTTACATTCACACTGCCTGGTTGATGGGCAATCAGGTACTTGACAAACTTGCAGGAAAAACTGAAGCCGACAGATATCACCTGCTGTGTGGCCGGCGTGCTGCCTTGCCCATGGGGCTCTGGAATCGATCAGTCTCTCTGTTTTACCACACTACTCAAAACTCAATTGTCTCTCTTCTTCTCTGTGTGTCCCTCTCTCTCTCTCTCTCTCTTTCTCTCCCTCTGTCTCTCACTCTATCTCAATGCCCCATTAGTGCTGTGAACAGCCATCAGGGCTGCCCGGGGCTGCTGGGTAAAACACTGAACAGAGCTGACAGGAGAGAAGGTGGAGGGGCCAACAGAGAGGAATTGTGCCAGAGTGATGAGAGCAGAGAGAGAGAAGGCAGCTGAACTTGATGGGAGCTAGATCGTCTTGTGCTGTAGAGGAAATGTAAACACAAACACACTGTACTCTACAGTATATACTGTATCTATAGGTAAAGATACAGAGTTGGTATTTTCTGGGAAATTTTGGACCTGAATGTACTTTCTCTGCAACTTTTTTCTGCCAGGTCACCTATACACTTTTCCTATACTTAGCTATTTTCCCCACACAATGCACTCAGAAAATGTTAAAGTGGGTTGGACAAGTCAAAAAGATTGTTTTCCTGTAGAGCACCGCTATTATTCATATTTATTTATATTATTCAAATATTTATGTATGTTTTTAATTTTAATTTACTGCTCATGCAAACCAAAGCTTCACGGTAAAAGCATTTAACCGGTGAAGCCAAGTTGACTCTTATTTTGAAGTAGACCATCCACAGGAAATGCAATGTGTTCAGTGAGTCAAAAATGCATCTACAGAGCAAAACAATGGTCATTTTTGGCATTTGCTGATGGCAGGTCAGTTTAAAAGATGTCTGCGAGTAGTTTTCTACAGTCTGTGGGCGCGATGGAAAAAGAAGGAGCTGTTAGATGAAGAGCTGCAGGCGACAGGTTGCCCACCTCCAACTTCTCGGAGAGGTTACCTCTTTGACGTTATCAGGTTCTCTATAAGTGTTTGGTTTAAATCCTAAGTATTGAGAAATGACATCAAATCCTCCGGCTCTTGTCAGATGATAGGGGAATTCGGACAGTATAAGTATAAAATTGTAGCGCCGTTGTCTGACTAAGTTTTGATTTTTTTAAAAAGTAAAACAACAGTTAGGGCAGTGGGCAAGTAATGTAATCGGTGTACGTCCAAACACACTGTCACACCGGTAACACCTACCACCACAGTGCAGGGATGATGCAGTTATTGATATGAGGGAGTAAAACTTCGGATATCGATATATCAACTGATACACACACATTTTTTGCAGTGATCCCTCCAATGTGGTTATTAAATACTTGACAAAATGACAAAAAATGAAATAGAGGCAGGATCATTTATGGTTTAACAATAAACGTTATTGTCTTAAATGATAGCAGTGCACTGAAACAATAAACTTCCCTGAAACTTTAATAATCATAAATTACCCAAAGCATATTTTACTGCATTGTGCTTGGCAGGTTATAACCAAAGGATATATCTACGTGGTGGTAAGATTTCCAGCTACTGATTAAAGTATGCTTTGGAGTTTTTGACCACTAGTAGCATCATCTAGCACAGTTTCTTGTCATACGGAACAAGAGTGAGCTTAAAATACAGACCTCAATACACAAATCAAAAAGAAAGGAGAGCACAAAGAGAGGTGTATTTCAAAATAAAACAGGAAACAGACAAGAAAACCCCAGGACCGTCACATTTCTATGAGTTCGACCTGCCAACAAATGCTGCAGTGCTCTATTGAGGGACAGAATGAGAGTGTTAGCATTCAATTCAATTCAAAATGCTTTATTTGTCCCCAGGGGCCAATTAAAGGCACGTGGAGTAGTTGTACACAGACACAAACAAGTCAGCATGTTAAAACAAATCAGTACTTGGAAAAAATAAATATGAATCAAATAGATAGCATAAAATAGACTAAATAAACTAAATACGATAATTACAGTATTTACATGAGGTGTAAAGTAGCATTGAGGTAGGTTGGGTTGTGCATGAAGAAGCGGCAGCAAGTTAGTGCAAATGTGAAAAGCGTGGGAGGAAAGAAATGCAAGTTACAAGCATTTCAAAATATCAGCTTTGCACATGTTTTATGGGGGAGAAAATACATTGAATGTTTGTCAGACCTCAAGGATACACAGATCCATCTGTATGTAAAGAGAATGTATGTTTGTTTACAAAAAAGCCCTCCACACAGCACCTTTAAGTTGCCGCTTCAAGAATGGCATGAGCCTTGGACTGAAAAAATAAAGTTTCCGTTGAACATACTGTAATCCAGTCAACTGGCTTTCTCGGAAAGTGTATTCGGTGAAATAAAGTGCACATACATATGATACACATATACACATACCGTGTACACTGTGTTACCTTAAACATCATAAAAAATGCATAGAAACCACATGTGACATTTAATAACCTAGACCCTTCAGATGGGAGTTGCATGTGTCTTCCTGCATGTGTGTGTTTTCTTCATGAACTGTATGTGCAACTGCAGATAGAGAGAGAGAGAGAGAGAGAGAGACAGACAGTGAGTTGATTAATAGGGTTGGCTGTGAACTGATTACTACTCGGGTCTTAGGGGAATACCTCTCCTCTCCTCTCCTTAAGTGCCTGATGTCAGTGATCCATCTGGAGTCAGCTGGACCGTCTCAGATGTCATGTCACATGTGCTATCATATGCCACATATTTAACTTTAAGTTTAACACACTGCGCTACTGGTATCTTACGCCTTGAAAGAAGAGAAAGTGATAAAGGTGAAGACAAAGATAGCTGCTATGATATAGGCACCAGAAACACAAAAGGACTGAGGTAATAAAGGCTTGTTCAATAAAAAAAAGGGGTTTAGCAGATTAATCAGGCAATTTTCAAGGTTTGATAGCACTGACTGAATTAAAAGGAGCAGAAGGTCTTGCCGTGTCTCCATTAGATGGAGTTTGAAAAAAGCCTCAAACAAAGCTTAACGTTTTTGACACTTCAGTTTGTGCTCATTTGCAAGACGGACTGTACCATTCAATCTAAACGGAGCACAATAAATGTGAAAAAATAAAATGTTTAAGTAAGTAATCTTTCTAATCTTCGTCTGTCTGTACTTTGTTTATCTCAAGAACCGTTTGTCTGGTCTACTTCACACTTTGCAGGTTTGCGGCTGAAGACCAAAGGAAGTGCAGTGTCAAATGTGGTGCAATTTGGGCACACAACATGTTCAATATTCATATTTTGAATAAACAGCTGCTCTGTGCAGCAGTGGGGGCGTGGCTTCAGCGCTCTGGCTTCATGGCTCTGCTGACTGAAGCTGGGCTCACACATGATCCCACTCACATGCTCTCATGGGGAAGCAGACAAACAAAATGGAAATTAGCTTGGCACAAAAAACTTGCCTTTGTAGCGCGGTGAGAAAAAACAAAAGCAGAAGGTTAAATGAGACAAGTTTTCTATTCTTCAGAAGGAACTGGAGGTGAGATTTTAAGTTTCTCTCAACAGTAACATGCTAGCTAACGTTAGTCTCAAGGGCTAGAATGTTTACCGTTGCTTGCGTCAGCACCTTCAGCTGCTCCGAGATGCCTCCCTCATTAGTTGATGTGGTCTGGCTCAGAAAGTACAGATGTAATCAACCAGATTCTACATTTGAAATATCAAACATGTTTGATATCATCAGGGCGACCAAAATGAGTCAAAATCACTGTAGCTAACCACTAACATGTAGGCATGTTCCAGGCAGGCTAGCCTGTCAGAATCGCTGTTCTGGCTTCGCTTTTATGTTCTCTGTTCTTGGGACTGGTTGTAATTTCACTCAGTAGAGAGTTATTCAAGAGGGGAAAGCTCTTAAAGCTACCAGACACATCTGAACCATTTACTGTCAAACTATTTCTCATTTGTGAAGCAGTTTCTATTCTAGCAGGAGGAGGTTAGATAAAAGTAGATGTAATAGCTAATAGCTTCCTCCGTTTTGAACTCTCAGGTTGCTATAGAGTGCCGCAGTAATGAGTCTTAAAACCTGGAAATCAGCTAGCCTTGTTGCACTTCTGGTTCCCTTGTCTCAAAGTCAATGGGGTTTTTGAATGGGTTTTTGGTTATATGCCTGAAATAAGGTCTGTTGCTACAGCTAATAGCTTCCTCCATTTTGGACACTGCAGCCACATACCTTCAAAGGTCATCAAAACAGCTTGCCATTAGGTAATGTGGCAAAGTTGGTTGTGAAAGGTCACTGACGTTGAATTTGATGCAAAGATTTGATTTACTAATAAACCTCCATTTTAAATACTATTTCTACATCGATATCTCCAAATTATTATTGATTTTATTTTTGACGTTGGGATGGTGTTGCTACAGGACCTATAGACTGGGAGAGTAGAGACAAAATGACTCCCCAGCATTGATGCAAGACCCAAGTGTGTGTCCACATGAGTGTATTCGCATGCAAGCAAGGCCTATATGCATAAGATGTGTAATCACGTAATCCAACCTTTTCACCTTTGAACGTTAATCTTTTTCACTGATATCGCTTCAAATGCAAATATAATTTTTGCCACTCGCTGACTTTCATGTCCGGGAAAAAAGACGACTGGAGCCGAAAATAATTAAATAAATTCCAGTGAAACTTTGGTCTGACAGATTTCTTCCCCCTCTTTGGCCTTTTGCGTCCTCCGAACATGAAAGACTTCCATTTCACCCATGAAAGATCAACAATTTGAAAGAGATAGCTTACTCATTTTCCATTGCGTGGTTCAACATTCAGCGCAGACAGCTCACCTTTCCAATCAAAGGGGAATGGAAGCGCACAGTCACCTTTGACAAAAATCTGGCCAGTAATGAGTTCGCACATAAGAACAGACTGTCAGAGACAGAACTCTCCCAGCATTAAAGACAGACGCTGCACTGTCTGACCAAGACATAAAAATGTTCCCGGTTCTGTCCTCACAAACTGCAAGAGACTGATAAAACCTCCACAACTAATCAAGTGCCCTTGAGCAAAACATGTTTCTACAGGTGTGTGTGTGTGTGCAGTAGTCCATGATGTACTCAGCATGTGTTGTGTTAACAGACTGATAAACAAGTTTCATTTGCCAGGCTGACATGTAATGCTTTAATGTATTAGCAATACATCAGATTTGTTTTTTTCACTTGCTACCTCACTTTACGCTCACTGACAAATGCACAGTGGTGTCTTGGTGCATATTAACATATAAATACTGTTATTATTCAATCTCCTTATGTTCTGTCTATGACATAAACCTGCCGTTTAATAAAAACAGAAAAATGAAACAATACATCTTCTCTAAATATACATTAGGTCTGCATAACCATGGGTACTGTTGCCTTCCCCTGTGTACCTGAATGAACAAACACATATGCTTTCATTGATTGACATCCAGGGCTACCTTTCCCCCCGGTGCAATGCATAAACGCCAGGGGCCAAATGTATAAACCATGCATACACACAAAAAAATGTACTCACGCCACTTTCAACGCAGATTTCCAAATGTATAAAAATCTATGGGCGGTGAGACTGTTTGTGCTGGTACACATCTTTAACACCATGCGTTTCATGCATGCTGTCTTCTCGGTCGCATTAGTGTGATGTTGCAAGTGGGCAAAAATAAAAATAAAAGTGAGAATTAGGTTAACATTTTATTTAGAGCTGTTTTTTTTCTTCACTAAATTGTGTTAAGATTACATCAATAGTTTAAAAAAGCCTTCACTATGATTACACAGTGATGTGCGAGTTGTTACCCTTGTTCTTCTGTAAATATGTTTGTCAGTATGCATAATTATAATGATAACAAATAATTAAATGATCTTTGTATATGTATAAAAAAATAAAGATTATTTTCCTGTATTATTTGGGAGTAAGAATACATTCAGGTCTAACCAGCACTATATAAGGGCTGTAGCCACGCGTAATGGCCGTGCCACATGATACAATAGCTGCTTTGGGTAGCGAGATGATACTGCCAATGCGCAATTTAGTCTAGAGCGAGTTTTCAAGGACCGTGCTGATGTTCTGGCCCATGATGATAACTGCTCATCAATCAGAGAGAGTGTGGGGATCCCGTCCCCTCTTACAGTAGCTCTCTCACTCTCATTGTGCACAGAGATGCGCTTCTTGGCCCCTCGCTTTAAATTAGACCACTTTTTTTTTCAACTCCTCCAAAGTCATGGCTCTGAACTCACAGTGTGTTTCTGTCATTTCACTTGCTTCATTTTGTTGCTATAAAGCCAGAACTGATGCCCCAAGAAATACTCTTTATCGTCTGTCAGTTCGATCAATCATTACATCAAGTTCACGGTCTGCAAAATTATACTTCCTGTTCTTCAACTGCTTTTTTGCTTCTACCATTTCTCCTCAACACTAATAATATTCTGTCCCCTTTAAAATGTAAAACATGTATTCGGGGGCATGTTTATAGCCATTTAAAGTAAATCGTGGTGATGGTCAGACAGCTCATGTGTAAAATTTCAGGATGATTGAGATGTATGAAGGAAAGACACGTGGGAACAGACAAACGTGGGTTTTTTATAAATCTGACCAAAAGACTGCATTACATGTCTCCTGTTTTGTGTGTACACAGGTTTCTACACCTGAATGTACACAGAGATTTATACATTTGGATCCGCTGGAGCAGAAGACACCGCGCTCACAGATCTACCACCTGCTTTAACTCAGCAGCGGGAGCAGTGGGTTCATAATCCGCCCCGCAACACCGACATTCCCATACGTGCACGTCCATGTATTGCACATGCACCCCTATGGAGGCAGCTACTTTACAATGTTTCAAAGTCGCCCCTGACATCTGGAGGAGTATCCCCCGGGGTTCAGGTGTTTCAGACTCACTGAAATCTAACACACACATGCGTTTCATGCAAGCGCACATGGGAAAGTTCCACAGGTCGACATACTGTACATAGGAAGCTCCACACAACCCAAACCCAGATTAATGACATTCTGACATTGTATTGAATTAAACTGCCCTTTTAAAAGAGTGACCCTTTTATTGAGGAGGTAAATTACAACAAGCAGCAAAGAAAAGACAAGTTCATGGAAAGTCGTACGGACTGTAGTCAAGGATGCTCCTTAATCATGCCGGTGGTAAATAATGTGTCAGCCATCATTAAACAAAAATTCAATATCCACAGTGTTTATTAGTCCTTCAGGGGTGATTTTGTTCCTCTACTGCAGTGTCAATCAGGGGTGAGCTATATGCTAGTTTCATCACCCTCACTGGTGTCACATTCTGCTAGGACATGGTTTTTGCTAAACCACCACAGTTTTAAAATGTCCATAATGAGTCCAACAGTGGTATAGGAGTGCAATGTTACACCAATGGACTGCTTTTCAAAACCTGGTGCCTACATTACCCACAATACAACTTAACCACTGAGTAACATCACACAACTTTGACATTTTAGCTCTTATCCTAAAAGAAGAAAAAACATTATTACATTTCCTTAAACGTTGCTCTGTAATAATAAGACCATAATAAATGTTCAGAAAACAATGCCATCCATAACCTCTCTCCTTCAGCACTCCCTCCTGGAGTACAAACAATCCTTTATTACAGGGGAACAATATACACTGAGTGACAAGCTTTGAGAGGGAATCACCTTTTCTTATCTGAGAAAAAAAAATTGTTAGTGTACAGTAAGGGCACATTTCCATTTGAGACTCCCTGTACCGCTCGGCTATAAGCCGGGAGTGTAGTAATAAAAATGATAAAACCACTGCAGTAAAGCGGCTGTTTGAAAAATAACTTTTGTATCCCCAACAATAACAAGTAAGTAATAATAAAGAAAGGATTTCAGTCCGACTCAAGGCTGTGTGACTCTGAATCATGCATGTTCAGTTAATAAAATTTCTCTCTATGCGATGTGAGTTGTTCCTGACACCTGGAGCACGAATTCTTGGCTAATGCTTGGACAGCTGATGTGTGATTCAATATATTCACATCATATGAGATGTAATTTAAAAACCAAGTTGTTCTTGACTTCTCAGCCGCCCTGTGGAGAAATGTACGCAGTTAATGATCCCTTATGCGCTTTGCAATGCAGATAGGATCCTGCGAAAGGGGATATAATGAACATTTTGTTGTGTCAAGCCTTCTGCATGAGACAATGAAGCTCCGAGTTTATCACGGAGGCAGTGAATCCACGTTGTTAAAACTGTATCCTAATCATGTTACGCTGCCTCCCACCGCATGAAGGGCCTCTTCATCTCTCTCTCATACACACACTTAACCCAACAGTGCCAGACCTCACAAACAAGCGAGAGCGGAGTAAACATGTGAAATAGAATTCTAATTCGAGAGCTTTTTTACCCAGGAGTCCACCCCCCGGGCTCCCCACTGACACCATGATGAATGGCTTTGTGTTGGCGCGATGTTCCTGTCTATGTGTGTGTGTAGCAAGGTTCAAGGCACAGAGGTTGTCACCCCTCAGAAAAAAAAAACACCCCTCCCGCTCCCATTAAGCCGCCTGTGGATAATTGAACCTAGTTTTGAAGAGTGGCCACGCTATTATTTATTTACTTGTTTGTCTCACATGATACATGAGAAGAGGGAAACTAAGAGGGCGGCTCGGGGTGGATTCTGCCAAGCACGGCATATCCAGGGCCATGCTCCCAGTTAATGGAATGAGAAATCGTGCACTTTTCATACGCTTTGTGTGTGTGTGAGTTGCGTCTGCACCGTCTAGTTGTATGCGAACAATACCTGCTGGTGTGTTACAAAAGGATTTTTGGACATTGATTAATTCTGGCCTGTGAGTATTATTAAACTCCGCGACTCGCTGTTGTCCTGCAAAACAATGACGATGGCCTTGACTTAAGACTAAATCAGAAATAGATTTGGCTAGCAGGCCGGACTGCGGCAAAGACACTGCCAGCTTAGTGTTGTAAATCTCCTTTCTTCTCAGATATCAGAAACTGGCTCAGGTCTCTACAGGATCGTCTACGGGAAGGATCAAGAGTCAAAGAATAGGAGTTTTAGCAAACAAGTCTGAATTAGAAAAGCAATCAAATGCAACAATTCGTAGCCCAGATGACTAATATACTCCTCTTTAGTATTATTTATCCTCATTTATAATAGGTCGGCCCTCTTGTTCCCACTGAAATTAGTTTTTGTAATTATAAACATCTGCATTTAGAAAACTACAAAAAACAAACAAACAATACAAGTAAAATGAGGAAAAGGGGTGAAGTGCCCTCTCTTCACTATTACAATATCACCACTTTTTATGCACTGGTGAATTAATGAATACATTTTGAATAAACATATGCAGCAGCAGAAGCGTGGGTTTCAAACATATTTGATATTATCGGGGCGGCCCTGATGAGCCTTCGAGCTGTTCAGGAAGCTTAAGACTGGATCAGTAAACCCCTCACATTGACCTGCACTGAATTGGCAATTACAATATTGTGAGATTTTCCTCCAGAGATAAACACAGCATCACTTGTTTCAGCTCTGTAACATCTAGGCCGAGTTTCCAATGTTCACTGGCAGCATTTCACAAGTCATGCCTCTTCAAGAAGCCTCTGCCTTCACAGTCAGTCTGTTATTTTGTTCAGCATGCTTCAAATATGCCCGTTACTGTACTTTGTCTCTCTCACCTTCACATTATGAGCAAACCATTTACTCTTAAGAGAGACCCCACTCTAAAATAGAAAAAAATGTCTACGTCAGTGCTCTTTAAAGCAACATTATGTAACTTTTTCACCTTTAAAGTTACAGCCTCCAAATCATTTTGATGGTACAGTGTCTTGTAATAGGGTGAATAGTGTCTCTGTCACTTCCACTTCAACATACAAGTTTCCAACACATAATACTGTTATGATGAAATGAGTTTTGTTTGTAGTTAGCATCTACATTACATCTGACAGATGTTACAGATCTGGCATTTGTTTTTACAACAGTGGTGTTGCACTCAGAAGCTGCACGGGGTGCCAAAATGCGAAAAATGCTGATTTCTACATAATGTTGCTTTAAGTTAAGTTTAAGTTTACTGTATAGACCGAAAAGTCACTTAAATATGGATTTGTACTGGCAGATGTGCAGCAGATTGCCATCACACTTGCTCAAAAGGTGAAGAACCACTGTCATATTACAGTACGTAACATGATGAACATCGAATGAAATATATAGCGTCTGAATCAAAGTGGCAATTATCTTTCTTGTCTTCCCACACAAAAAGCAACTTAAACGAACGCACCCACACACACATCACATTTGTTCAGAAATAACGACTCCATGACCAGTTAATTGGACAAGCACAATCCCGTCCTCCAATCACAACCCTTCTCAGAGCTGAGCCCCCAGACCAAAGGTCACGGTGCTGTCAGGGACATTGTCTTTGCCTTCTTGACTTTATCGACGTTCTTATGGACGCTCTTATTGACTTTTCTGAGATTACATAATCGCTTTGTTTTCCACAGAACATAGTATAGACAATACAGCCAGCAGCTCATTATCAAAGCCATTACTGTATGCTCTAGAAAACGCTATTATACAAACTGACTTTGATCCCTGGAGGCCAACATAAGATAGCCTCATCAATTCACTTGTCTCAGTTTCTCAGAGTGTCTCCAACAGAAGCAGAAGTAATGATAAAACCCAACCCAGCATACTGTAGAGTCATTATTGTGACCCCAGTCTGTTAATATGGTGTGATTACTTGATGATGCCTCCACAATGGGCGTCCATAAGGGACAGCCATGCAGCTCAGGTAGTGCTGAAGTGTTCCTTTGTGGCTCTCCTGAACTGTATGTGTAATGCACAGTTCCCATGGTAAACCATTACCGTGTCTGCTGTTAGACATAGCACCCACCCCAGGGAGAGCTGCAACCAATTAAAAGAAAACCTGGAATGGGAGATGCTCTCGGGGAGGAGGACATGCCAGTCTGTGACAGGTGGACGAGGGTGCCATGTTGGGTTTCAGTACATGTGTGTGTGTAATATCTGATGGAGGAGAGCTATAAAGAGAGAGGTTATTGTGTCGGAGCGTTTGCACATGGGATCTTTTGCTGCATCTGTGCCAGCTGTTCAGACAAAAGGGGCATGATCAGAGCTGGGGGTGGGGGTGAGAAACGCATGAAATGGGACGTCAACTTCAGGCTCTTGTCACTGTTATTTATAAATAGCTTGCTGTGTGCATTTTGAGCTGATGTACCTGTCACTCGCTCTGTGACAGTGAGTAATGAGCTCCACTCACCTCTGCATTTAATTTACTGGACAGACCCTCCTTCACTCCCAGTTGAAGTTTCACAGTTGTTTCATAACCATTTTATGATCAGTTAAAGCTAATGGTTCTATGCAACAATAATGGCCACATGTGGCTGAGCTATGGTTGTGCACATTTTCTTCTTGACTGGAGGCTACGTGCACGTTCTGAGGTTCAAGGCCCACAGGACATTCAGCAAAAACATTCCATCACTCACAGCGAAAAAGGTGTTTGTCAATAGCCTCTTGCTGACCCCTTCCCCTAAACAGTGATTGTCCAATTATAACTGTGCAATCTTAACTAGACGTGGCAAATATGTCACGCTTTGGATTTCTCCACATTATGAAGCTGTATGCTTGGGGCAACAGCGATACTAGACATCGAAAGAGTTTATATTTTTCAAGCCTTCCAAGACCAAGAAAGACAAAAGCAATGCTGTTAGTAATGGATTAAACATTACAGACAGTGTTTCTTCAATGATTGGAAGCTGTGCCCTGGCTGCTGCTATAGGCTATCTCCTAGTTTAGGCTAAAGTTAGCGGTTCTGTTCTGGTCTTTCTTAAGTCTGGGAACTGACTAGTCTGACTAACATAGGCAGACTCATATCCGACACTACCTGCACTCAGAACTGCCAATTTTCACTCGCTTGCATTCCCATATGTGTGGCCGCAGCTTAATTGATGTGTGTTCTTTTTAATCCAGCTAAAAATGGTGGTAAAATATGGAAGAAGTACAAATCAGGTGCATAAAGTGCAAGCAGCGAGAAAAAGAGAAAAGTTTAGTTGCTCCTTTTGTTCTTACATCTTACTTCTCGTGTCTGCGACGATGATAGAACAACAGATAATCAATCTAATGTTACTACTGCTAACACTATGAGCCCGAAGATAGAAGAATGGTGTTTAAACCATAGTGCAAAGTTCATCAACCTGTTGGGATTATTTTGTTCTATGGAGGATGGCGTGTTACTTCAGTTAACTACAACAAGCTGAACAGAGAGGTTGGTGAATGAAAGATTTATAATTAGTTTTCTATATATTCGTTTCTGTAACTCCATGTGTCACTACCTGTGATGATGTAGACTGCCTCATTTGTATTAAGACTTTCAGGTGGAACCTAACCTGCTATCGCTAAATGGTGTTTTGAATAACACGCCAAAAAGTAATTTTGTTAACCCATCCCTAAATCATGGTTATTACGGTCTAGTTTCCAAATATAGGCCTAGGGCAACAGTATTAGACATACCAAACACATATAAACATTGGAAACAATATTATAGTCTAGTACTGGCTGATACAATCAGTTTTTTCCTGAACACTCACCCTTTGTCCCGACACCATCCTGTCCTGACAGCTGCACACAAGAGCCCGTTCAATCGGGTTGTGAGTCGCCAGGTTGCGTTGACGGATGGGTTGAAATTCAGAATCAGAATCAGAATCGTAATTAAGTAAGTAAAAGTAAAGTAAGCTTTCACATACGAGGAATTTGCTGTGGTCTGTCGGTGCAAAACAACAAACAATACTAAAAACAATTAATAGACATAATAAATATATAAATAGAAATGAAAAATAGAAAAGGAAGAAACGGTTCATATGTTGAGAGGACCGCAGCCTCCTGCCACAGGGGAAAGTCTCAAAAAGTTTGTGTCTGGGATGGGAGGGGTCGACAACAATCTTACCTGCACGCCTCAGGGTCCTTGAGGCGTGCAGGTCCTGGAGGGATGGCAGATTGCAGTCCATCACCTCCTCAGCAGAGCGAATGATGCGCTGCAGTCTGCCCTTGTCCCTGGCAGTGGCAGCGGCGTACCAGATGGTGATGGAAGTGGGAATGGACTTGATGATGGCAGGATGAATTTCTTCAACTGCCGCAGGAAGTACATCGTCTGCTGGGCTTTTTTGATGAGAGAGCTGGTGTTCAGCTCGCACTTCAAATTGTGTGAAATGTGCAGATGGTGTTAGAAGATCCAGCATCTTATGGATGCGTGTATGAAGATTATTTATTATTCATTATATTTGTTTCATTAAAACGCAATGCAAGTGTAACTAAAGGGAGACGGGGCTTTGTCAGTCAGTCCAATGCTTATACCAGGAGTAATTAAAAAAAAAAAAGTATTAACCCTTTTTTAAAAAAAACTACTATATACTATACACAAACACTACATGGTACGTACCGTGTAGTGTTTGTATATAGTGTGAAAATGGGACACAGCTACAACGTGTGCAATACAAAAGTACACACCACAGAGTTCGAACATGCTCGTGGTCACCATGTTAGAATAATGGCTGGGGGGGCTGAATTGGTTGGTCCCCCCGGACACTGCTATCAGCACAAACATACATCTTAAGTGCCTTATCCGACATCCCATTCTCTGCAGCATACATGCATCATGTATCAGATCCCCTCAAGGCTGGCTGCAACTTCTTGATTTGACTGTGAGATTGGATTTTTCTCACCCAGATGGCTGGTAATGGTGGATTGCCGGGTGTTGATCAATACCAGTGGTTATCAATATACGACAGATCGATGGTTAGCAACACACACAAACACACATGAACATAAGATGATGATACGCTTAAATTCCTGAAGGCATCATGGTATTGTGGGGTCAAATTCTTTTGTGAATGTCATTTATCAGAATTCTTCCAACATCCATATATTTTAATTCTCAAGCTGAATGATCAATTTTGTTCCAGGCGCCTAATTTCTTACCGTTTTCCCCATGTGCCTCATGCAAAACAATAATTGATTTTATCATTCAGCCTAGTAGAGTTGAAATTTGGTTAATGTTTAGCATCAGGATCAAGGTAAATGAACAGTGAAGGATTTTATCAGTGATGCCGTGATAGTCTAGGAATCTATCTGTGAATAGACCCTTTTATTTGGGAGGAATCACATTTATTCCTTTAAATCTCCAACTATATTTTCTAAATGATCTAGATGCATTGCGAAGAAAAGCTTTCTGGGGATGCCAGAAATTATGGAATTCTGGTGCAGAAATGAAAATCCAGTTCATTTTACTTTTTATCTATAATGTTTGTGCCTAAAAACAGATTTTTTTAGACAGGCCTACTTAAAAAAATAGTTAAAAAGTAAAAGTATGCCTTAAAGCATACTTAAAGTTGCCTTAAAGTTTTTTGTGACACATTGAATACTCGGTTGGTGCTTACTGGGTGTATTTCTACTTGTTTCACTTGCATCTTTCCTCAAGCAGTTGCAAGTGATTGTGCTCTTTGAATAAGTTGCTTTGGTATGTTCTCAGACTCCAGGAGGCAATATGATACTTAATACACTTACTAACAAAAAAAACATATCTTTCATACATATGTCAGTATTAGGGAGCCAGCAGCTTCAGGTCATTGCTGGCCTTTAATCTGGGATTTGGTGAGTGTAGAGACGTCAGCAGTGGACTAATGAAGCAAAGTGATTGTGACCTGTCAATCAAAAACTATGGATTTTTCAGGGGCTGTATTAATATATGGATCTATGTGCCAGTGGGAGAGTAGATGTGACCTACATGCTGTGAAAAGTGCATGAGTGTTTGACAATCTACTGATAATCATATATTATATGTATGTAACATTTCACATTAGCCTGTCGAAGCAGTTTCAGAAGTGCTTCTGAAGCTACATCTGAAAGGAGACTGGTCTGATGAGACAGCATGGCACCTGGTCCCCGACAGGCCTCCGACTCTCTGCTGTATTTCCGCACAACAAGAGGCTTCAGAGAGCAGAATCACAAAGAGTGTGGGTGTATTGTTTGGCATAAGTTGACTGTGACCCAAAAACAGCACTTCTACTTTCCTCTTTATGTGTCCCTGTGTCGTACTCATACATATTTTTGTCACAGGACATCTGTTTCCCAAATAGAAACTGGGTCAAAAATCAGCACACTTCTCCATTATTATCGACAAGCTGGAACACTTGAAGGTCAACTTGATCGCAAAACACATACCCACAATGTACACCAACACACACCTACACACCCAAAATCAAATGTTGCTCAAACAGTATTATAACACTATGAACGGATACTCCAACATATGTCAGCACAGATGTAGATACAAACAAACCATGCTCCATAATACAGCAAAGTATGTCCAGAAGTATGTCCTTTCTGATTGGCCGGAGGGCATGTGTTATTTTCAGTATCATTACTACTACTTCTTACCTCATTATTGCTCTGCAAACAAACAACTTGTCTAATCGCCTTTTTTAAAAAAAAAAAAAAAAATTTAAAAAAAAAAAAAGGTGCAATATGTAAGATTTGGCCATTTGTCAAAATCCTAAACAAATAGCAGCATATTCCTAGAGTAACCACTAACTGTAGCTGCTGTCAGCTAGTTAGCTCAGTTAGCAGTGCAGCTAGTGACTGACTCCTGACTGGCAGTTCAGAGTACCAGGGAATTGTTGGAGCTTTGGACTGAGAAGGGTCACGGCTAGCTGGTTAGCAGGCAGCACAATACATAGACGTCATAATGTCGTCACTTCCAGGCAGTGCTTAATTTGTAAATCATAAGGTGCCGGAACGCAAAGTACATATGACAGCGCAGGGGTGACGGGACGGGCACAGGTCCCGGAACGCATACAGAAAACGGTGCTGAAAACAACATGCAAAGGCCCACTTACCATGCTGTGGGACTTACAATCCTCAATTTCAAATAATATGCATGGTATAAATGTTATGACAGCAATTTACAATTATTTTAGGCTATACTCTGCACAGCACAGGCAAATGCCCACATCACCACAGGTGGGACTTACAGTATACAGTCAGCAATTAATTTCTCAACAGGTCTAACTTGCAAAACATAAAAAATATAAAAGTTCAGAGCTTACAATAAATCACACAAATCTTCCATTATTATTATTTAAAGATTGGCACGGCGGCCTATTAATAGACAGTATGCTTACCATATTTAG
Source organism: Pagrus major (assembly GCF_040436345.1). Lineage (NCBI taxonomy): Eukaryota > Metazoa > Chordata > Actinopteri > Spariformes > Sparidae > Pagrus > Pagrus major. The sequence continues at coordinate 11,498,598 of NC_133235.1, forward strand.
TTGTCCAAAACACCCCACATCACGACCATGTCCGGATTCTCCTCCTCCTCTCTGTTTCGGGTTTTCCTGCTTGTCTGTGGCAGTTCTGTGTCCTTTGGCCACCCACGACCTCACGTACGGGACCGGATTGAATTTAGCCAGGGGGGGTCCAACAAGATTTAGGAAGAGTAAAGATGATATGACTCAACCTCAGTCTCTCCATACAGCGCACCTGCGTCCTCGGGCCAGTACTGTGCATAAAGCACCTTCAACTCTTGCTCCGGCTGATGTACCGGGCTAGCTGATGCCAGGGTACCCGCCTGTTGCTCCGGCTGTTGCTGGACCACCTGGCTGGCTGCTAGCGCTGTAGCCGGCTCCCGCTCCGGCTGGCGGTGAACCTGACCAGTTGCTGCCGCGGTACCCGCCTCCTGCTCCGGCTTGGCTAGCTGTCGGTGAAGCGGGCTAGCTGTTGCGCCGCTAGCCTCCTGCTGCAGCCGGTTTTGCTCGTCAACATGACCGCTGCAACTGCCCTCGTCGTCGCTTGTCGAGGCTTTTCTGACTCGTTTTGAAGCGTCATGCAACTCTTCCTTCTTTTTGAAAAAAGACAGTAAATTTAACTGTCTTTTTGACATGTTTGCGTTGAAATAGTAACCCTTTGTTCCTCTCTGCTTGCTCCCCAGATGCGGCAAATTTGAAAAGTTTTTTTTCTGTGTCAGAGGCGGGGTTTGATGACACAGTAGGCTTTCCAGTGCAACAGATCTCCGACGCTTTCAAATGACGTTAAATCTTAATACACAACATGAAATTCTTGGGATTTGTTCTGTAAATTAATATATGAATATTATTATTTTATTTTATACATTTTTTAAAAACTTTTTTTTATATTATTATTTTTTTCTATACGAGGGGTACCGGATCTGCCCAAATAAGTCCCGGAACACAGGCAGGTCAAAACCAAGAGGTGCCGGATCCTGTTCCGGCAGGATCCGGCACAAATTAACCCCTGCTTCCAGGATCAGGAAGCCCGCGAACAAGACTAAACAAAATGTTAATTCAACTTTAACTCGTCTGTCAACATTTGTGACCGAATCACATCAGATAGATCTTTATCAGCAAAGGTTTAATTAATGTTAAATGGTATGTTCACCACCTGGGAAGCGAGTTTGACTGTGGGATCATTTGGGTTTATTTGAGTGACCTGCCCTCTATTCAGTTGCCCTAAACAACCAGATTACTACTCATACTACTTAATACTTCATCAGCACACACCGAGTGTAAATTCAAGTCAGCTCTCACTAAACTCGCACTCACCTGGGTTCTGTTTTGTTTCCTCCTCCCCTTTCTGTAATATTGTTGGTGTTTGCTCAATTCCTCAATTCAGTCTCTCTCTGTCTGTCTGCCTTAATCACACACAGTCAGACGCAGTCCTGCAGTCAGAAGGACTCAATTTTCATTATTGCCTCTGAGGGGTGAAGGTAGGCAGCATTTAATTTCCGTGAAAATGTGTGGAAAAGTGTTGAGCAGTCAGCTGCCATCCTCTCATTCAAAATGACAGTGAGTGTGCACAGTGTTTTCTGAATGTCATCATCACCCAATCTCCGGGATATGTCACCTCTTCACACACAGTGATGCCACTGTGAATCTGGCTGAGGAATGTCAGGTGTTCATATTTCAGGAAGTATACCATCTCTCCTCGGCTTCCAAAATGTCTCAAAGCAGTTTTCTCTCCCTTTTCTCAGAAGAATATTGAGGTGATTATCTCTCCTCCTTTTCCTGCCAGCCTTCCCTTCCCTCCACACGATGTCAGCCAGTTTGTCATTGCAAATGGTTGATTGATTAATGGTGCATTTGATTGTAGTATCGTGACAATGGCCGGCATGGACAGGCTTTGTTGTTTTTGTATAAATCACAATGGGAAATGTTTCAAAAAACAATATAATAATTGGTATCCGTGAACAAATATCTTCATTTAAAAAGCTGAATAAAAGAAGAAGCATTTCCTCTCCTTTTGGAGATGTTTACAAATGGATGTTTACCCAGACTTGGAGGTAAAGGTGTTACAAAGTGTTCGAAAGCTTTGAAGCATGAAGTCTAAATTACTGTACAAATACTTTACTTACTTTTGGAGCACAGGTGGCAGAAAGAAAAATATTTCCAAGCATGCAGGAATTGTCAGTATGTGGCTTGTTTATGTAACCGAACAGATATGCTAAATTCAAAGGACAACCTCTGGAAGGTTTTTTGTACAAAATTACATCTCACTCTTCTTCTTTTCTTCTGTCTGTGTTGAAGGCTGTTAATATTTCCATATATCTACATAATTTATGTGAAAACTTGTAAAATTCATCGTACCATTTTTATGCAAGTGATACTGTAATCTATTGATCAACCCCTTCAGTGGTACAAACTCTTACATTCAAACACACACACACATACACACACACACACACACACCTACACATACATGTGGAAAAATCCAAAATAATGCTGATTTTAAAATGGCAAGTAGTCACCGTCTAAACCTTGTGAAGCTCTCAACTGTCCAACAGGTTGTCCTGAGTAGTTACTAAGGAACGAGTGAGGAATGAATCAGGAATGATTTGATAATTAATGAATTGTTAATTAATAATTCCTGTGATTCCTGTGAACTGTGATTTGAGGACTGTCGATCATGATGAGTTACTAGAGAACAGACTGGGAGATACTATATGAATGAATCATTAGGTAATGATTAGTTAATTAATATCTGTGAACAACATGTTTACCACTTTCCTCATGAGTTGTTCCTGATTAACTATTAATGAGAGCACAAACCACTGACAACTGATTAACTACTAATAACTTAATTAAAAGTCACTCTTTTTGTGCACCTTTAAGTTAAGTGAAACATAACACTGAGTACTCATCAAGCAGAGTTAATACTTATTACCTGATCATTAGTAATTAATAGTTATTCACTGAGTCTACTGTGTCACTCAGGGGCTGGTTCATACTTAGAAACATTTAGTCTTTATTGTTAATGAAAACTTGCATTCAAATCACACAGTGAAAAACTTGCAAGCTGAAATTGAAATTACAGGTGGGATGAGCGATTCTGGGGAAACATAGTTGATTGTTTCCAGAGCTGATGATTGCATTGGCCAAGAAGTGTGACAGTTGCACATTAGCAGTACTGGTCAGAGAGCTGGCAAAGATTGGGCACTGACAAGAACGACTGACAAAGTTAAGGTGGTTACTTTTTAGATATCTTTAACTTCAGTCTCTCTTTTGTACTTAGCGCTGATTGAACAAAGTTTGAGCTCTTAGTACGAAAGAGAAATGAATGGAGCCAGGTGGCAAAGAATTAACAAGCCAGCTTCCTTAACTTCAACGCACTTCATAGCATTGCGCCTCACAAGGTGCAAAAATTAGCATGTCCACCCTGGTGTTGTGTTTCCCTCCAGATTAATCCGAGCTGGAGTCGATAAACACCCTCAACTACTGCCAGGTCAATTGACCTGGGCGGGAGTGAATGCCTATTGTACCAATTTACATTACAGACAAAGGTCAGATGTTAGTGGGTTTGTTGTCCAGTTTGAAAGGGGTATTTGAAAATCATACCTGTTCATGCATCTTGGATTATTGTGATGTGTATTCATTTGGATAAGTGCCAGAAAATGATTATCATCATTAGAACGTAGTTTTAGGTTAGAAAAGGACAGAACAAAGAGACAGAGGACGAAGAGAGAGGCCAAGAGGTGGAAATCTCTTCATTTCTCATCTTTGACTTTGATCTAGTCTTTTGAAGTTTGTCCCAGAATGGTATAGGGCAAACACTGCTAAGCATACCAGGCATATTTTCTTTTCTCCCAAGCATCTGAAATCTCATCACGATCTATGCATTAATGCAAAATCCAATAACTACAGCACCTCTGCCCTGGAAAATTCACATTAACACACCAGGATTTAATATTCTCTCTTGTCTCTCTGGGATTCTTGCCACCAAAATATACCTGACCACCAGCGTACACTGACTCCTACCCAGCCAACAGTTTGTGTTTGTGTCCACACAGAAAGTCCTGAAAAACCTGACAAATACTTTCTCCACATGGTTGCTTTGTGAGTACACCCCACTTACAAAACAATCTTTGTCAAAGAATATCTGCTGTATTTTCAAACTCATATCTGCATTCGACTTGAAACCACATCAAAGTGGCACGATTTGAACAGGTATGACTGAAGCATATTTGTATAGTTCTAAGTGCTGTACCGTAGGCAACTGGACTCAGTTTCTTGAAGACGTTTCACCTCTCATCCACTGCACTTAGAATTACCATGACCATGATGACTGAGAACGTTCATCAACATTTGTATATTTAGACAAACAAAAATAAATGTCCTCGACTAATTTGAAAAATAACTACATTTCATTCAGGAACACTCTCATCATTGATTAAAAACATTTATTGCAACAAGTGGCATACAGTTAGGCTTGGCGCTGAAGGCTCCGCTCCAAAAGCTCCCTGGATTTGACGAGCAGCATGCTAAGTCACTCCAGGGAGCGCAATGAATGCCCCCCGCAGGAGTAGATCGAAGCAACTAGATAAATTGGAAGCCATTTTAGACTCAGACTAAGCAGGTGGAGGCTGGGGTGGTGGTGGCAAACTTGCCGGCAGCAGAGTTGTGGGTGCAGCAGTGTTGAAGGAGAGATCAGTGTATGACAGCTTAGATTTAAATAGACTGCCTTATTCGAAAGAATGGATATGATTGGTCTGTGACTGATGCTGATCTGATCTGCTGGCTGTCAGCTGACTACAGCTGGGGCTTATTATTATGTCAAAGCTGTCTATGTATTGTGTTACAGAGATATCTAATGTGGTTAGCATGCTAACCAGCTAGCCACATGCCTGTTTTTACCTCAAGAGTTGATAGTCCGATACAAAACAACACTAACACTCCCACAGTGCTTCAAGCTCCCAGTCCGGGCAGAGTCACCTAATAGAGCTTACTAGCTAACGGCGTTAGCGGTTACTCTGGTGCCATGCTGCGCCCTATTAGGATGACTTTGACGGGTGGCCAATCCTTACATATTGCCTCTTTATGTGCTCTTCAGGGGTGGACTGGGATAATAATTCAGGCTGGGAATCTTGTGTCAGTCCAGATCAAACTCTACTCAGACCCTACTGCGTTTTTGTTCAATTATTATTACTGTTTACTGTTCATGCCAGTCACATATCTTTAACATCACCCACACATCTTTTAAAACAGCCAGTTGTCTTCAATAGATATCCGTATATCTTTTTTGTACACTTTTGGAGTGATTGTTTTGCACCTGACATTTCCTTAAGCTCTGACTGGACATGAATTTATCATCATGACACTCTGGTTACTCTGAGTATTTGGAGTTACTTCCACCTGACAGAAAATTGTCGGCTGTACTGGTCTCTTCTGCTTTACACAATATGATTACGTTATTATAACATAGAATCAACCCGGGAAAGGTGGTTGTGATATGACATGCTGAAGGTATCCCTCCAGTGTTTTTTTTTTATGCACTCCCTTTTAGATCTACTTTTTCTCTCGTTCTCTCTCTGCTCTCTTCACCACACTGCAGCCACTGGCACTCCACGCATGGACTGAATGTTGTGTTGATGTGTACGTACGCACGTGCAACTAATCACATGTGATGACAGACAGATCAAACCATTGGGTTAAAAGCAGGTGGGGGGCTGATGGTTGACAGTTGTGAAGGACTTGTTGGCCTAACACTCCAGGCCAGGAGCGTGTGTCACTTGTCTGTCACTCATTGGCTGTTGAAGGCTCTAGGGCGGGCAGAGAAGCTCATATATGCTCAAATGAGCTGACAATCAAACGGCTGCTATCTCAGGATGTAGCTGGTGTAGAGGGATAATGGTGTCTGCTGTGAAGTGAGAGTCTTTTCACAGATAAAAGCATGAAAAAGCTTCTGCGATCACAGTTTAGTTTTTAGCATTTTCACCATTTAATCATAGAATTCTGAGTTTTAGACTAAATACATTACTGAAATGGATCCACTGGACCAAGGAGAAGACAACAGAAACACCCAGACACTTCAAAAATGCTAGTTTATTAGCTTGTTTGTTTGTTGATTGTACCGGTCCTTGCTTGATGTGGTTTTCTCTTGAAATGGTTTGCATGAATAGAATCATGAGAAACTAAGCTTTTAAATTTAACTGAAGCAGTTGCCTGTTTGCTTAGCTGTGTTTGTAAAGTTTGCTGAACTTGCCGAACGACCCGAGGAGCTTAAAAAGTTTAATGAACTCAAAGTAAAAAAAAAAAACTACTCAGAATTCCAACATGACATGAATGTGGAATGGATGGAAGTCCCTGACAAATGAGTATTCAAACAAAAAGAGCCAGCCCTTTAAAATTATAAATACACAAACTATGCACTGCACTGTATACTGTACATTCAAACCAGGACATTTTTTCCCTTTTTTTCCTCTCTCCATCACTCTCTTGCACATACACACCTATAAACCCCCCTGGGATGATACGTTAGGCAGATCTGGTTCAGGTATTAAGGGACACGTGCTTCCATAATCACCTCTTTCATTTACTCTAGAGCTCCAGCCTGTAGTGGTGAGGGGGACGGTGTGATGAGCTGAGGGCAGATGGCCCCACGTGTGCTTGTGACTGGGATAAGTGGTATTGCCTGTGTGTGTGTGGTTGTCCTTGTGCGTAGGTGGTCTTGTTGAATGTAAGGAAAGGAAATCCATAAAGTCCATCCCTCTCCAGGTTACACTTTTCTCATCCGTTGTTTTCCCACCCCTCCTCCTCCTTCGCCTTTTCTTCTCTGGCTGCAGTTTCTTCTTTACTGGTGAAATGGCCTTTCGCCGCAATACTATCTGAGTTTATGTCATGGCCCAGTGAACCATACATTCACTCCCAGCAGATGATAGAGAGCCAGACACAGCGCAATGAGGCCTGAACCGTGTTTCCAGTCTACTGTATACAGTACCAGTCCTTATAGCTGGTCTAAATTGACAATCGATTCACAGCCATCCACCCACACAGTACAGTATTGTTGCCTTCAAACAGGAGTGTGTTTACTGTGATCATGATAATTTGATATGCTGACCGAGTCATATGCTACTCTGACTGGTCTATCTGCAAGTCCGTCTGGCAGCACACCAGGCTCACAAAACCTAGCTCAAACTGTGAAACTAGGCATATAAATACTGATGTGACACTGCCTGTTGCTTGCTTTAAATGTTTCAGAAACATTTCAGAAACACATTTTAGCATGCTATTTAGCTGTAATATGACATTATTTTCCTGCTTGAACTCCAACCACCCCAACTCGCATCACTCAGCACTATGTCGACCCATGGAAATCAAAAATGAATTGAGAGGGACCAGACTAATTTGCACTTGCGAAAAATGGGAATTGGCGATGCCAGGCAGGTCATATTGTAAACTTTAGATTTCCTGCATTACGTTACCTCCTCATTAGCTCGCTAAAGTGTAAGCGTCTGTGGCTTCTACCCATAGACTTTATAATAGAACTAGATACTGAAGGCAAAGATGGCGCCCATTCAATCCAAAGGGAATCGCTCACCTGGTGCATACGGCAAAAATGTTCTAGCTTCAGGGTGTAATTTCTGATTATGTGGCCCTCTAAATATGTGCAGTAGAGTTTCTCTCCCAACTTCCTTCTTGGCTCAAAGACTTTACATTGTGATGATGTCACAGCTTTTTAAATCACTTTCCCAGGCTTAAGGAATGTTTTTGTAACATAAAACCTCTAAAAACAATTAAATCAGTGTGGCCAAGGCACCGCCTGGCCACCCCTTGGTGGCACCACTGTCCTTGGTGAAAATGGTTTTGGGCCGCAGGGTAATTTTCACTGCAACTTACCACGTGCCAAAAATTGGAAGCAAGGCTGAGCGACCCCGCCGTATCCAGGATTAAATAGATTCATGCCTCTTGTCACCTCGTCATGGTGTTCTCACAACTTGAATGCCACTTGAACACTAAGCATATGGTGTACACAACTTCCCATGTGGTAACCACAAGCCACCACGTTCCATTCGAAGGCAGCATTTAAACTGTGAAAACAGTGTATACCTTCTTCACATGAAAGCATTCAGCATGTTTTTCATCCAGAAACAGGTAAAGTGTGTTTTGAATGTCTTGTATGGTAGCACGCTGAAAGATGAGGTCAAACAGAAGACAGGAAAATAGAGTGCCATTACCCTCCCTCTGATTTTCATGCTCAGCATCCACGCTCACAAGTCCACATATCTTTGAAAAATCATCTTTGAAGCCCTCACTCCGGCTTGATTATGCTATTCAACCTGTCTGCCGATTTCGCACCTTTTTTCCTCCCTGCCTTTCGAGCGTCGCTATTGATTACTTTTGTCCTGCCCGCATGTAACTTCGCCATTAGCAGAGTAATTTTGGCTCCTGCTTTGACAGGCGTGCAAAAAACAAGTCACGGCTAATGTGGGCTGACCAGCTGAATGATTGCTGCAGAATGCAACGCGCACAGACCGCCCCATCCTAACCGAAGCACAATCAATGATAGCAAACATGTCACGGATAAACACAAGCAGAAGAAAAAGCATCTAATCAGTGAAACATGAAGGAATTTGTTATTGATTTCCAAAAGAAACCAAGGAGAGAAGAAGGGGAAAATGCGGAGAATGACCGGCAGGAGCGAGTAAGGGTTAATAGATGACACCTCACCTCTGTGCTCTTTGACTAAACACTTTGCTGTTGTTTATGAAGTGTGAAGATAGATGGCTGTTTCTACCATCCTCATCCCTCCTGTCACCAAACCGCTTGGATGAATCTGAACAGCGTGTTAAAAACCATTATGTGAAAGCGTCAACTCCTACAGTACAACCCCCCTCTCATTTTCTCCCTGTCTCTCCTGCACCCCCTCTCTCCAGGAAAGATATGTTAAGAGAGAGGGAGGTTGATGAATGGCCGCATGCTTCTCTGATGAACTAGGGAAATGTATACACCACCTGCACTGTCCCCATTATATTTTGAACAGAGCGGTTAGCTGACATGCCTGACCTTATCCTCTCTGAGGGAGCACAATTAAAGTGTCCTCTCTCAGCTGAAGAAAGAGGAGGAGACTCAGAGTCATTTACCTGAGTCGCCTGCCTGGCTTTATCATGTGAAGCTATTTGTTCCATTAGCGTACATAGTGGCTAATTGTTGATGAAGATTCTCAGTCATCCAGGTTATGGTAGTTCTAAGTGCTGTATTGTAGGCAACTGGACTTGTTTCAGTTTCTTGAAGACATTTCACCTCTCATCCAAGAGGCTTCTTCAGTTAACTGGAGGGGAGTTGCAGGCTTTTAAACCCTGTGTGGGAGTGTCCTTACAGAGTCGTTTGGGCCACTTGTGAGTCGTTGACCCAACCAGCCTTCATCTGGGATGTTAGGGGTAGGTAAGCCCAGGTGTGAATGGTTGTTAAGCTGTACTGAGTTCCCTCCCCTTGTGAATTCTGCTTTAAATGCAATACATTCAGGTGTGTGTTTCCAAGTGTCAGTTTTTGGCAATTTTGGCAAGTGGCCACTCACAGTATTGTAGCAGTCTGTTTTCATGTCCTGCCCTGTGTCTGAAGTGTCTGAAGTGCGTCTTACCTCCCCATAGCTGTTTAAACTGTTTCAACTGATTTCATCATTTACACCAAATCTATTAAAGAATATAACATATAGACTGTAAGTATTCCAAAATTTACGAATACAGTAAACAGTAACTAATAAAGGCTAGTTCTTTGAAGCCCAAGGGGGAAAAAATGTAAAAAAACAAATAAATGTTGAGACTTATTGCGTTCGGAGACAGTTAAACTTTGTAAAACACTGTTTGCAACATATTCCCAATTATTTGGGCCTACTTGTTAATTCGGCAAATGTTATAAAGATTATAAAGAAAGATATTTCTTTCTTAGTGTAAAACATCCGTTTGTTCCAGTGATGTAGGCGTATATTTGCTTATAGAGGGGGGAGGTGAGCCATAAAAGAGACAACAGGAAAGGAAGGAATAGACACGTTTATCTCACATTTAAAGTTCTGCTTTGACACCACGTCTCTTCCTCTTCTGACCTTCGCTGGACAACGTCACCATTCTTACAATTTGTTCACGCATCAGTGTGATTTCCCTATTGTTGTTCACAATTGCCTGGTTGCCAAAGGGCAATTGGCAAAAATAATTCAGGCACCTTAATCTCCGCACATGACTGAAACATCATTGCTGCTCTGTGCCCAGTAACAGGAGATTTTTTTGCAATCGTTCACTTTAATTGGAGTAAGATCCATGTTAAGACATTCTCCCTCTGTAGCACGGAAATTATAATTACCTCCAGTTTCTGCTAAATTGCTACCATACCATATCACCAGCTATGAAAAAAGAAAAGATTAGCCGCCATTGTGGATGACATACCTTCCCATCATGCCCCATTTTACCTGCTGCCTTCCACACCTTAAATCACTACAGTCCTCAGCCCTCAGCCCAGAAAATATGTGAGTGACACTGTAGCATAATGTTTTTTTTTCTTTTCTCACCTGCCTATTGAAATGTCTCAACATATCAGAGTTAATGAGTTGAAAAAAGACAGATCTGCAAGAAAAGAGGAAAGAGGTTGCAAATCTCACACTGATGGATGCTGTTTAGAACGGGGGGCAATGTCCGAGCAGGCTGCACAAATATCGTGGTATCAGACATTGGACTAATGTCCAAAAGGATCACATATCACCATCACTCTGAAAAAGAAAAGTTGTAAAACTACAAGACTGACAAATTTGCCATTTTTAATGTCAGTGACTGCCTGTCCTTCCTCTCAGCAGACGTCTCATTAAATCCATGTCTTTAAATGACAACACCTTGCAACAACACAAGTTTGACAAGAATAAATCCAGACATGATGCTTGCTTAATTGGCTGCCAAAAGCATGAATGAATACTTGGAAATTTAGATACACAGACTCAAACTTTTTTTGTTGTTGTTTTTTTTTTTGCTTATGTCATGCAGGGTTCGAGTTATAATCTGAGCTTTGTGGGGGTCTCTAAGATAACGAACCCTTACCAATATTAGGGTGAATATAAATGCAATGAATGAATTGTGGACACCTCCAATTCACAGCTGACATTAAATGCATCTTGAGTGATCACTTGTGATTGGATCTCACTTCCCCGCTGTACAGTATATGCAAATATAGGCCTATACCTACATCATTAGAACAAACAGATACGTTTTTTACATAAAGAAAGAAATATCTTCATGTATAACATTTACCCAATGAACAAGTAAGCCTAAATATTTCTGAATGTGTTGTAGATGGCATCACAAAGTTGAATCACTGTATCCTAACGCTCAAAATTGTGCATTTTTTTAAAGGAGTCCGGTCCTTCTGCCTTCTGTTCTTCTTCTCTCCAAAGAAGTAACAGGCTTTTACAGCAAATAGTGACAAATTGACACTTTTTTCAAGTAGAGAAACATCTTAGTTATTTTACTTTATGCTGAAATTACAAGAAGGCACTAATGAGTTCAAATTTGCTGTAGCCATTTCACAAAGTTACGTTTCCCCTCAGGTAACAACTCTTAAAATCACAGGATTTGCCAGGGAGACTGGGATATTGCCATTTAGTGACTTCGCTTCATAACGTAGTCCATAGCCATGACTTTCACTCACACACACACACACACACACACACACACATACACACACACACACACACACACACACACACACACACACACATAAAAAATACTCATTATATCAAAAAATTCATTATTTATGATTAAAATAATGGTTGGTAATGTATTAGAGACCCCACAGATGTGTGATTTTACTGTTTCATGGGAGCTCAGACCCGACCTTATGGAAGCTCAGCTCCCATTGGCACCCACATATCTCTGGTGTCCTGCAGTATAAATCCTGCAACTGCAAGTTGCATTTCTTTGATCATTTATGCTACAAAATTAAAAAATAAAATAAAATGGTATCTATACATAACATTGCCCACACGTGTTATCAATATTGCAAATAATTAATACGATATTTCAAATGTAATTTAATGAATTTAATATTTTTTCGAGGATGTGGTTTGTACAAACAGTTTATTTTGGGCAAAATTGTACATGAGATATCTTGAATATAGTGATTTCGATGAAGCTTAGCTTTGTTTATCTTTCCTGACAAAAGTGTTCATCACACATAATTTGTGAATGGGCCGTTGGACATGTTGAAATTGTATGATAATTTCTATAATTACTGTTTTGGGGAATGATAAATTGTGTAATTTTGGTGATTTTTTTTTCAAGAAAAACAAACCTTCCAACCTGCTGGTGTCACGCTGAGATTGGAGAAGGTGGACCCAAACAGAAGATAAGTGGCAGACCTTTATTTCCGCAGTTAACATCAGGAACTGATAACAGAACAGGCAAACACAACAGACAACTCCACAAAGACTGAACTGAAAGACTGAGCTTCAATACAACCTAAACTAGCGAGGGGATGAGGTGCAGGTGGAGAGAGGCGGAGAAACACATGTGAGGCTAATGAGTAAGGGATACAAGAGAGCAGGGGAGGAGCTGAGGAAGAACAATGGGAACAGGACGGCACCATGACAACCTGCGTGTTGTCGGGGTTCAGACGGTTAAAGATGATAACTAATTCAAACCAGTTTTGAAAAACAAGAGAAGCTGTTTAATTATTGAAAATTAAAAGGACATAATATATAACAATTAACTGGATTTAAAATGACATTAGATTCTTGCTACTTTGTTTTTAACTGTATTAATGTCAAAGCAAAGCAGGCGAGTCTCAGACACATGTGAAATCATCTATCGTTTAATCTAAGAGGCAACACACTTCCATACACTAGCATTAAATGTGCACTGTGTACTACTCTCACACTGCAATGGACAATAAGGAGAAACCTATACTTTTCCAGCATAGCCAAATCTGTGCATGTGACGATCCAAGCCACACTCACATGCTCTTTAACAGTAACCTCACAGTCAGGGATAATTGTGTTGACCCTCATTGTTTATGGCTGTTCAGGCCTGATCAGGGCCGACCCACTTAACAAGAGGGAAAGCAATTATTGGTCTTTCTGTGTTCAACTCTCAGTAGGTTTGAAGCTTGTCACTGAATCTTTGTGGTTGGACTTTGGTGTCACACCTACATACCTGCTGGTTTCTGTGCTGTGAACTGAAGATTTCCCGCAGCTTTCCACTGACATCGATAACAATATACCAGATCTTTTCTGCTTAATCCAGCAGAAAAGGTCAAATATGAGATGCAGTTGCCTCCCTGACACATAACTGGCATATAAATTCAGCTAAATTCTTGGAATTAACATTCAAACTGCAAAATGACTTAGTGAGGAAGGAGAAAAGAGAGATTCTACATCTTCGTAATGTGTGATTAGCCGACTTCCTGATGAACAAGTCATCTTTATTCCAGGACAACATCGTGTCTCCAGCTGGGTAAAGGCCATCAACTTTGAGCAGGTCAGGTCAGATTCAGATGCAGGGCGAGAGAACCCGGCTGGTGAAACAACTCACCAGCCTGCAGCTCAAAGGTGACCCGCTATGAACTTCATTACCCCTTATGGCCCAAGAGCCATTGATGTCGAATGGGCTTTTTAATGAGGTCACATGTAATCTCATGTTGTTTCATTGTGATATACAGGTATAACAATGTTACAATCTGGGAGAAATTCCTTCCACAGTTAGCAAGAAAATGTAACCAGGATTCAGTCATATTTAAATAAAGTCTACAGCGACAAACACAGAATGAAACCTGGACTAAATTTTAATCAGAAGAGTAAGAACTGATTTTTATGCCTAAACAAACTAAATAAACAAACTGTCTTTGTTTTCATGACTGAATAAACAAACTGACCTTAAAGGACAACATAATTTCATTCTGTTCTACTTATATTTTGCAGACCCTGCCACCTTTCTAGCTTCAAACAGTGTTCTGGGGTCCTTATATTCCTCTGAGAACAGCTTGTTTATTCAGTTGTGGAAAAAATAAATATTTCTGAGTTTGTATTATTACCTCATTAATATTGTACATATTAAAATTCAGAGTTTTAAATTCTTCTCCAAAACTACATAGTGAGTAAGAAAACTGGTATCATTGTTTAGATTTTGCAACCTCTTTGAATTAAACTATTGGCTTTTAAACTGATGATGACTTGCAACCAACGCCGCAAAAGAAAACAGACTAGCTATTACATCTGCCAAGAAGCATATTCCACCTTTCATTTTTTAAATTAAGACTCATGCTTTTTCTTCCCTTTTTCTTTTCTGTCTCCATCAGCAGCGGGGGATGGTGAGGATGAAAATTGGACCAAATATGTGTAGATGTGTAGTCATCCAGATGGAAAATATGAAATTATGATTCCTTGGCCATACAAGGCCACGATGATGAGGGAGAAACAAGCGTATTTTTCAGATATTACTGACAGGTCTACAACAAAAGACAAAGAGAAGAAAGATGATTAAAGAAGCAGCAGCAAAGGATAGCAAAACACTTCGAAACTACAATAATTGGGATGACTTGCAAGTATGATGTCCTTCAGTCTCACAGTTTGCCAGCAAATAATGTGGTAGCTCTAGAACCAAGAGGAATAACACTATTATGAGTGGATGCCCGACTAGCCAAATTCAATGTTAGAGTTTGAAAAAGCTTTCCTAAAGCCACTGGACACTGTACCTGCCAAACACAAAACGGCAGACAGACAAATTAGCAATTAGCTGGTGACAAACATTGAGGAGCATTTAGCAGCTTAAGGGCCCGATGTTTGATCCAATCCATGAATCCATTTAACCCTAACCCTAAGTAAATGTGTTTACCATTTGTTCCTGCTGCTCAAAAAGTGGCCACAAGATCAGCTAACACAGGTTGTAGTCCAGGCATGTCCCCTGTGTTACCATTCAGGACTCTCTGGATTGCCTCAAAGGAACAGTGTAATGCTTCGGTAAATTAATGAGCGTTCTTTCGCGAGAACAGAAGATTAATGTCATAACTTTGTACTAGGTAGCCTCCAGTGCTACAATACAGATGGTGGTTAACCTGGCTCAGCACAAAGAATAGAAACAAGGGATTAAAAATCACACCAAAACCCTTAAAGCTGGTAAAGTAACACATTGTATTTGTTTTTGATATCAAGACCTACTTATTATAAGCTGTTAGCATTTGTGAAGCTAACACCCCCTGGTGGTCAGAAATTGCTTACTACAGTTTTAGGAAAACCAGTGTTAGCAGCTGTTTTGGCTACTTAGGAGCATTGCGTGTCCGGAGAGCAACGTCAGTGTTAACTGTTGTTTTACCTCTATCTCTCTCATTCCTTTCTGTTGCCACCAAACGTGATTGCTTGGCGGGAGTGGGTGGTTACAATATGGCCTCAGGGCAGCCGAGATAGAAAGTGGCGTTACGAGACAGGACAGACTGAGGCTAGCTGGTTAGCATGCTAACTTATGTAGCTATCTCTTTGACATCACTTAAAAGCTGTTATTTCTTCACATCCTGTTCATTTTTAGTTATTTTTTGGATGTTTTAATGCAGAATTCTTACATATAGCTCCTTTTATATTATGAAAGATGGACAGGTTCAGGTTGGGAAGACTGGGGAATACTGAGGTCAATATAAATGCTGTACCCAAGTTTATTCTGCCCCTCTGCTGAAAGCACACCACATCATTGTAATGATGATGACTGGTTTCCAGTCTGACCTCTGGCCTTCAGGAAATTCTCAACTACTCTAATCCTCATTCCACACACTCTCCCACCTCATTACACATGCTGATCACGGTCCCATCTGGCTGACATAAACACACAGTTGCTCGTGCACATACACACACAAACACACACCGTTGTGAGGACACACACCACACCACTGAAAAAATACTGCCAAGAAACAGTGGAGTCATTACTGTAACCTCACTTCATAGTTAAACAGCTGGTGGCAGAATAATGTAATGTAACTTCATTTGAATATTTTTAGAGAAACTCTTGGGAAGAGTTGTCCAAGGTTATTGTCATTAGTGGTCCTGCAGCAGTTGAGGAAGAAGTTGCTTCTGGCTGGAGTTCTCTTTTTTTATTGTTGCCCCAGAATATAATTTTCTTATCTAGAGTTGGTCCTTTATTTTACATAATGGACTTAAATCTCATCTGCAGTAATCACCCACCAGCAGCACTCCTGAGGAGGTGAACCAGGCAGTCACTATAGCAACCTCCAAGACCTGCAGAGGTACCAGTGGTCTTAGATTTGATCTTAGGACAAAGCCTTGAAGAGTGCTAAATTTCACAGAAGAGAAGGTCTTCATTTTCTCAAGGGTGAGAACTCTCACGTCAAGAGTAGCTGTCTAATAATGTGTGTGCCTCAAACAATGGAGCTTCAATTAAACTGGTGGACTGATGATTTCATCTTCTGAATTTCACCTTTTTGTCTGCTTGCACCTGCTTGATTGTAGCATAAAAGGAACCTGCATGCATACATGTTTATTAAGGCAGGAGGTCTATACACAATTTAAATAATCAAAACTGATTTTCAAGTGGTTTTAGTTTGTTACAAAGGCCAGACAGGTATTTATGATTCAAGATATTTGGTTAAATAACGATCATACCAAAATACTGTATCTTATGTAGATAGTAACAGTAATAGTTCTCTCTCTCTCTCTCTCTCTCTCTCTCTCTCTCTCTATATATATATATATATATATATATATGTATGCATGCATATATATGCATTTTTGCATTGAAAAATGACTTAATTTTATGTATAAAGGGAAATAAATGAGGAATTAATTAAAGCTCCTGTTGGTAGAAAGTAATACTGACGCTTTGGGATTGTAGGTCGGATCGGCCACCAACTATCTTACACACAGGAGCTTTAAAAAAGGACTTACTTACAACAAACAGTAAAGTTAAATAAATTCAAGTCACACATTACGTACAAAAGATATATCCAGTATATCAGCAGGGTGGAGTGGAGTTGCAGCGAAACAGCTGCACATTCTGATAAACCAAATCTCACAGTTCGTACAAATGAAAATAAATCACCAGGGCTATGGCTTGAGGATGCATCTTCGTACAAGAGTGATGACCAATACAAATACATCAGTATTGTAAAATAACCTTTCACCTGTAAAGTGTTATCCCCTGTTGCTTTGCTTTGGCAATTCTTTCTTTAAAAGCAGCACAAAAGTCTGGAATTATCTGCTTTTTGAACAGGAAAGAACACATCTGCAAGATGGTGGCAGCACAGACGCATCTCACAAGCCAGATGTGGCATCTACTGTTTACTGTATATCTATGGTGGTGGCCAAACAGAGCCACAACATCATAAACATGTTTATAGCAGAGTCACAGAACACCCAGCTGGGGCAACAGTGAGGACCAAGGCTGGAAGCTGTGCTCAAGCAGTAACAGCTGTTTTCAGGGATGCAGTGCAGCACCTGGCAAGTTAGCAGAGGATGGAAAGCTTAAATACACCGCCTTAGAGCACGGTGTACCTTAGATACATGTTGTCACCAGCACAGGCTGACATGTGTTAACTTGCACTCCAATTATCTCTATTTTTGATGATGATTAATATTTTTTAAAGCAACATTATGTAACTTTTTACCTTAAAATGACAGCTTCAAAATCATGTTGATGGTACAGTGTCTTGTAATAGGGTGAATGGTGTCTCTGTCTCAGCCACTCTGCCCCCCATCACATTGCGTCTGACAAATTACAGGTTACAGACCTGGGATTTGTATTTACAACAGTGGTGTAGCACAGTGGGGGGTGCCAAATTGCACAAAATGCCAGTTTCTAAGTAATGTTGCTTCACATAGCACACTTAAAAGGAGATAAACAATAAAAAAACACAGTAGTAGTAGTAGTATTAAAGAGGAAATATGTGAAATATGTACAGTATTTAAAACAGCATCGGTCACATGCGATGATATTCATCCTCATAAATAAGCCTGGAAGGTAGGAAATCAACCAAAACATTTATGGTATGCTTTGGGAAATGGTCAGCAGTAATGCAGGGTGTATGCAATTTGTAGTTAATGGGCTAAAACATGCAAAATCACTCATACGGTCCATTTTATCAGCATTTTACTGTCACTTTTATTGGCATCAATCCTTTAACCGTGATACAGCCAACATTTTCCACTGAATTATTGCACCAGACCTTGCATGCACACTGGTAGATCTTGATGCTTTGCTTGCGGAAAGAACCAAGTGCTTTTTTAGGGCCAATCAGAGGCAGGTTTGACAGCTTAACAATTCTTTCCATCTTCTGAACAAGCACAATATTTGCACAGCCGGTGTGAAAAAGCCCCCTCGGTCACAAAGTTTACCGAGCACCATGCCTCCCCACAGTCTCCTCCCGTCAGTCATATGAGCTGTCAGCAGAACATCCAGATACCTAATGAACACAGGGTCCGTTCTGTCACCCCTCCGTCCATCTCTCCGTGTGCCATCTCTTAATCAGGAAGGAACCTGTGGGGGCGTAATGTGGACATAAGTCTTTTTCTAAGCGAGGCACACAGTTTGACAGTGGAGGTCGCCTTTCCCTTCAATCAAAGGGAGTCGACACACAAGACGTACACATCCCATCCACACATTCGCCTCCAACACCAGCCTCCTCCAGAACAGCTTATATTTATATAAATGTGCATACATGCATGGACACAAATTTAACTTCTCTTGCTTCTGTTCCATCTGTCCTGGCACAGCTGATTGGGAAAGTTAATTAAAGCTGCTTTAGTCTATTTCTTTATACATCTTAATAAAGTAAGACATTTCCTATTGTAACTGGGGCTCTCCACTCTTCTGCCCATCAGATAGAGAAACTACTCGAGGTCCCGGTGAGAATATACCAAGGTGATACTGAGGCTTCCTCTTCTGTATTCAGCTCGTATATATCTTGTATTCATGTGGTCCTTACTGGACTGTATAATGTGAGGTGATGGGGCGTTCACACAGACAATAACATTGTCCTAGTTTTCAACCAAGTTTGAACACATCTGTTAAGTGTGACCCCATATGCAGTCATTATATATGTTGCGTGTGTGACACATTGCTAAAATTAGCAAAGAAGAAAAGCTGAAGAGACCCTTTATACCAATCAGGTGTCAACACTTTGGAGGTACCACTTGTAAGTTTATCACATTTCCCGCTTGGCCAACTTAAGCGCCTAATTAATTCAGTGATATCCAACTCTATTAGGGGTTGTGTCCCCGCCTGTTTACCTAATGGGCTTCTTCTTCCTCTTTTTCACCACCTGTCTATTGTTCTTCACCCCATCCCTCTGTCTCCTTGTGTCCCTGAGGATGTGATTAGAAGTGTCGGTGGTCCAGGTGGGAAATCACTCGAGTTGCTGCTGGTATGTCTACAGTGACAGATTTGGCCCAGGACTCTCTAGCTGCTAAATTACTCCGGGTCTGAAGGAAAAGGTAAGATGAACGAGGAGGAAAGGGAGATGGATGAGGAGCCGGAGCAAAGGGAGAAGGAACAAGAGGTTGATGTGTGGAAAGAGGTGTACGGTCAAGAGGGAGTACTGGAGGAATGTGGAAAAGGAAAAGCAGAAGGAGACGGCAGAGTAGAGGAAAGGCAGGGGGTGACAGAGAAGAGGGAGATATTGATAAATTGACGTGGAACCATGGAAGGAGGAAGAAGCGCAAATATAGGAAAGGAAAAATTAACCAAGAAGAAAGGGAAGGGGAGATGATAAATGAGAGAAGAAACAAAGAAGAAACAAAATAATTACTAAAGAAAAAGCTCTCACAGCGTGCATACCATACCCGAGGCTGTGCAATCCCCTAAATTTGTTGTTTTAATAAGAAAAATGGTTCATTTTGTACTCTGACTGGATCATCTGGATCTAAATCTTCACCAAAATAGACATGGCAAGAGACAATGATGATTTTTTTAAGTTGATTTTGAGAACCTACAACAAATCCTGCTAGGGAGTATAAAGGTGTTGAACAATACAATACATCGCGATATGATACAAAATTATACAATACGATACGAAATGATAAGATATGCAATGATACAATACGATAAATGATTTTACTGTTAATACTGCTGATAATTCTGCACTCCTTATAATCTTGAACATATTAGTCTTAATTTTTCTCCAGATCCTACTCAGCAGCAACAGGATAGACTTATGTATAAAACAAATCTCAGCCTGTTGCATTTAAATGGAGTAACTCCGAGGATGGTGTCAAATTTCAGGTAGTTCAGACTTAAAACCTCTGAGTTATGACCAAATAATCATGTTGTAGGATCATAAATGGATGAGATGGCGTCTAATTCTGTAGGATTGCTAAGATCTTATATGTGTAAATGTAAACTTGGATGCATTTGCGGTCTAATGAAAGCTAGCCTTACTTATCTGTTTGTTAATTAACGATATAATAGCATTGTGACATTGCAAAAAACCCCAAAACAAAATCATTTTTTTTCTAGGTCATCCGAGACGTTTCTATTGATATTTTGCACCCTTGTGGAAACAGGTCACTATTGGTATCCATTGTAACTGTGTAAATCCATCCTAACCACAGCCTCTGTGCTCAGGGACACACTACTAAGTGCATCACTCAAACGACATTCATATAGATTTTGTGCAGAATATTCCTTTAACACTCCCCTCTTGGAGTTCCTATAGTGTAAGCATATGCTCCATCCACATATTTCATTTGCACAACAGTGAACAGGCCCCAATAGCATGAAATTAATTCAAACTTGATAAACAGCTGCTTTTATTGCCATCTGGTTGAGCAACAAGAGCATTAATTCTGGGAGGCAACTGTATTTTTTGTGCAGTTTGTGATGAAAACACTCTGTACTGTAGTAGAAATGATACTGGAGGTATTGCAGTCAATAAATGTGTCATGATCTCCCTCTTTTATTATTGATGTGCTGATGGATGGAGGACGGATTGGTCTGCTTTCCATTTTATATTCATTTGTTCATTCCTCCAAAAGTCATTTAAAATGCATAGCCGACAGTGTAGACAGTAGGAATATTCCCTGATTGACTGGGAAAATGTGGTCACGGGAAATGATAAGGTGGCCATAGAGGTGAGGCTGAGGTGCTCTGTGACTAAGAGTGAAAATTGTGAATTACCTGGCTGCTCCCAGATGCAGAAATGTGTCACGCTCACACATACAGCTTTTTGTATCACAGGGTGTGTATGTTGTAATGCATTAAACCTTTAGTTTTGAATATTACAAGACTAAAAAAGGGAAAACACAAACTAGCCCCCTTAGTTAGCCTACTGATACTTTGCCTTTGTTCAGGCCAGGACACATGTACAGTTTACGACATGGCAACCATTGAAATTGTTTGTAATTTTTTAAACAATGGGTCGTCAGTTTCAGTCAAATGTAGACATAGCAGGCCTCTAAAGCTTGACATGAGGACGCTGGTCGCGTTTAGCTGGGTGCCACAGTGTTTATTAGATAGTTTCTAGGAGTCAGGCAATATGGCTTCAAGAAGCCGACAGCAAGGACCACAGTACTCGATGTTTTCATGAACATGGCTAAACAACTTGAATTGAGGTCAAGTCATTCTGGTCTCAGCGAAAACGAGAGAAGCCTCAATCGGTAATTCATCTTAAAAATATGTCGGCAACCAACCCATCTGTCCTTTTCCAAGTATTTTTAACGTTGCCACAGAAATAAGGATGCAGAAAATCTGCTCACCATTATAAGTTAGCTCGTTAACTAGTGTTTTGCTAGCATTAGCTACCTAAGATGTGGCTATATGTGATGTGACTTTACATTGTAATGTTACCTTTGAACAAATGAGGTGTCTTTGTTGATGGTGTTGATGTTAAGTTGATGGTGATGTATACCGCACAGCCTCATCCACTCTTTACATTGGCAAAAAATGTGACTTCGGTTTTGGGGACACAATAAATAAAACACCTGCCACATGATTTTGAAACCAAAGCAGGGATCTGGGGGTCAACAAGTGTACTGCAACAGCATTTTTATGTTAAATGCAACCCATTTGTCAGCCTTTCGATGGTCATTGATATTGGTGTGACGCCTGTGGCTGACAGAAAAATCGTTGCAGCAGATTTTATAAAATGCAGACCCTGGGAATTCTTATTTCTAGGATGTCAGAAATTGCTTGATTTTTTTTCTCTTCTCCATTTCTCTGTCTGTCTCCTACTCACTGAGGATGAGGAGGTGCGACAGTACAGTAGACTACACGCTGTACAGTGCCAGAACTGGGTTTTGCTAACCAAAAGGGGAAATTGTGAAAATATGTAAATCTGGAGAGATACAGGAGGATTTTGACCATGGAGGGCTAAATAAACATGAGTCTCCCAGGAAGTTTGAGAGGGTTGGCAAGTATGGTAGTGCCTACTTCAAGTTTCGAAGGTATTACTGGATTGTTTCCGATCGGGAGATGGGTTTAACAAACAGCCAATGAGATATCCAAGTGGCCCGGCGGTGTAAGACACACAGAACATATTGTGACATCCTGGTATATATCTGGCTGTTGACCTAGGTCACTCGTCAGCCTCCTTTCTTCCTCCTTTCTTCCTATGTCTCCTGTTACTCTACTTTCAAATGTTAAAGGAAATGCAGTTCTCTATATCTGTATCAAAACCAGAAAACTAAAACCATTTGAAAGAAAAAGTATTCTGCCAATTCAATGTCTAAAGAATAAACAGAGATTGCACTGTGTATGAACATGTGACGTAAGAAGAAATTATTCATATTTCAAATGGTGACATGTTTCCTGGTTTAGGGGTGTTTTCATCAGAGCGCTGTGCACAGTGCTGCTCACTGTGGTTTGGTTCATTAAATAGGCGCTGACAGAATTTATTTCTGGCCTTTAACAACAAAGCAGTGCGTACTACTCCGTTATCTTATCACATGACTATTAATCTCAGCACCCAGTTGGATTCACACCTCCCCTGACAAATCGCTTCATTCCTTCACTGCCAAATAACAGCAGCGCTTCTCTGTAATTTCACACTCCCCAATATCTGTCGTGTTTATCAAAGGGCGAAGGAGCTCCCTCAGGTAAAATGATGAATAATTGCATCACATTGATACATTACAGATCTGTGCTTCCTAAGCTTGTCGCTTCGAAAATGGCTGTTGATCTGTGATGTTGGTGGGCACAAACAGAGACAGGGCCCTCGCCGCGCTGGCTTCGCTTCTCATATTGCCAGTGACAAAGAGTAATGACTGTCAAATGAAAAGATGATGCTGCAGGAGGGACATCGCTCCCAGGAGGGTGTAACTGAAACACGTGGCCCTGCATGCCTGGAGACTCACGCACACAAGCACACATCCCAGATGAGAAATTGAGAGCTGTGCAGCATTTTCATCGATTCACTGGTTCCATAATAGCAACATTTCATTTAAATGGAAACTATGATTGTCTCATGCAACTGTGATGTGTGTAGTGCTGACTTAGCAAAGGGATACAGGCCCTTCTGCTGCCAGGTTATTGATGGAGACAAAAAGCACATCCTGCGATCATATTACTCCGCTTTTAACTCATCTGTGTCGGCTTCCTGTGCATTTTAATTTTGAAAACAAACCGATCATTTCATAATTCAGACTTCTGGAAGAGAAATGTACATTTCAGCTTGTTCTCCCTCCTCCTCCTTTCTAATTTCATTCCATCCTCTGAACATTTTCCACGACTCAACAATGGACAAGGCCACCAGGGAACAAACAGGATCACAAGGCCTTTTGTCCTCAAGCAATAAAAGCAAATGACAAAGCAATATTATTGTACAGAGCTACAGCACTTAGAAGGATGATAAATCACCTCTCTGATCTTTATGTCTTTCGCTCTCTGCTGTAATTAGCCAGCTTTGTTGTGAAAAAGTGAACCGTAATGTTTATGTCTCTTCTCTCAGCTTTTCATTTAACCATCCACCCATGTCGTTTCTAAACCTTTGCCACTGAGCATACGCCAGCATGTGCTGCACGATAGTCTTTTTTTTGCTTATTTGTTATTCTGTAATAACATTTTTCATACTTGCAAGTTACACAATTATTTGTCCATTTGAATTTTTTGTCCACTGACATCTATCCTCTAGCTTTCTGTCTCTCCCACACACACAAAAGAACTATTTAACCTATTGAAAAGATTCAATCCCCGACCGGACATTGTTTTCTTTCACTGCTCACTGCCTCAGATCCAGTCTCACTGATTTGCTGAAGATTGGTGCTTCGTCAGCCTTGAAAACAAGAGATAGATCATTTGAACTGGAACGTATTAATATTCATTGGTCATTAGTTATTTATCATTTTACCTGCCCAACAATTAATAGTAGCAATAGAGACAAAAAGAGGTAGCTGTCTTGCATGATTTTCAGGAGGAACCCTCCTGGTTGAAAATCTAACAAAACCTGAGTTGATGGATCACATTAGGAGCAGCTTCATATGTCTGTATTGCTCTAATGAATGTACAATGAATATATCATGTGATGAGCTATGATGAAGACAGTCAAATCTGCGATTCACATTTCAAACCATTCTTCAACAGCTAGATCTCACAAGCAATGAGCCTTGAAAGGCCATATTTATATTTTTCACCTTGTCTATGAAAAGTTTCGACACATCTCATCCAGTTTGTTCAGAAATGATGCAGCTGCTTCACGATAAATGAAACAAAACAAATCAAAATTATGAAGTGCCAAAATTATTGATAAAAAAGTTGAAGCAACAAAGAGGAGGATTCTCAAAGTGCTTCTTTATTTCAGCATCTTAAGGAGCCTTCACATAGATATGAATAATGGATATGGATCCTGTGTGTTACAGCTCTTGTACTTAATATGCCTGTCAGTTGCAAACAGGTCTTTTCATAAAGTTTGTTGGAGTCTGTAGAAGATTAGGTAAAATGGAACTTTATCAGTCCCAAAGGAAATTCTGGTGCTAGAGATTGCTCTGAAATTACAGTAAGAATGAAAACACTTAAGTAGTAAATATATATTGGCTAAAGAGTTAATAAACACAAGTACCTAATAGAACAACAACAAGAGTAGATGCATGTCGACGCCTAGAGAAGTAGACTCAAATAAACAGAAAAAATAAGAAAAATGGCTGAAATATTATTGAAAAGTAGTCAAAAGTAATACTGTGCATAATATTGACAAAAATCATACTGCACAACATACTGGGAACTAATATTGCACATGTTGAAAAAATATTGTACATGATGTTGAACAATATTATTGCATATAATGTTAAGTATTATTGTCTGGGATGTTGAAAAATAACATTGCACCTGATATTGATAAGTAATATTGTATGAATGTAGTCTAATTTTCAGTTTTCAATGTTTTAACTATCCTTCCTGCAGAAGTGGGAAGAGTTACGGTCACTTGTAGAAAAGACCTCCTGTGGTGCACCCTGATTCTCTTAGTCTGAAGGTCCTCTGATGTGACCCCAGTGTGCATGCAGAGGGTGAGAGGCATTTTCCATAATATTAAGTAGACTTCAGTTCCACTGTCAGGACAGAACCAGTCTCCCCAGTGAGCTTACTGAGTCTATTAGCATCAGCTGCCTTCATGCTGCTGCCCCAGGACACTACAATGCAGAGGATGACACTGGCCACCACCAGGTGATCGAACATCTGCTGCAGAGTTCTGCAGAAGTTAAAAGATCAGAGTCTCTTGAGAAAATTCAGCTGGCTCTGACCTTTTGTCTGTGTTTTCAGTTCAGGCAATCTTACTGTCTAAGTGGACGCCCAGGTACTTGTATTCCTTGACATGTCCACCGCTGTTCTCTACAATACTGATGATACTCATGAATTTGCTTCCCATGAGCTCAACATGACTCATTGTTGGAGAATGAATAACACAATTGGATGTCAAATAGAGGACATGAAATGTGCTACTTGGGATTTTAAACTATAGGTTACAAGAAATCTATAAGCATAAGTTATTCAAGATCCTGCATGCTTTGTTTCCCCCAGTGTAGTGGAAGAATCCAATACAGATGGGTGTTTCTACTGTTATTGAAAGATCAATCACCAGACTTCTTGCCATTAAGTTAGATAAACAAATAAACAGCTGAAAAGTGGACTAAGAAATTGTTTACATGATTCAAACACATACATCATACGTCATTTGGAAATATATCACTCTTGTGTTATTTCTTGAACTCTGGAAAAGGATCTGTCATTACAGGGATAATGGCTCTGACCTGGTGCTAGCTGGCTTTGGTGGTCGCAAGGCTGGTTTGTACATTAACTGCTGCGGATGTAAAACAGCACTGCACACTCAGTATCAAATTATTGACACTACCACTGCTGACATTATACTGTCTACCTCCCCAGAGACTCACAACTTTTAATGAAAGGGAAAAGCAGTGAGTGGGACTGCACAAAGATGGACCACTGAGGCTGTGCAAAGAGTGAAAGGGTGCTTTGAAAACACACTGATTGGGCAAACACAGTAACACTGCTAGACTCCTCTCCAATTTGCATACAGACACAGCAGAGGAGTAGAGGATGCTTCTCTAACACTACTCAGTTATCTATAAATATCTGGAACTGGATAAAACACATGTCCTCTTTATATTTGAGGATTTCGTTTCCACAGGATTTGCTGCCATTTAGCCTCAAGTTTTAGCCCAAAAAACTTCAGTCCTGTTTTTTTTTTAGATTGTAAAGCAACTATGTAACTTTTGGGAGAGGAAATAACACAATCTCCCTCTTACAAATAAAAAGGTGAATTAATGAGCTATAAAACGCACTATTGCTCAAATCAGTATATTAAGGGGTTTTACTGCTGCAGCCTGCAAAAACTGCTGTTTTTTTCCAGGCAGAAAAGTGCTGGTGTGACTGACACTTCGCCTTTACTTTTTTACCATCTCTTCATTTTCTATTTGACATCATTTTGTTGGTTGTGTTCTTTTTACCATGCCCACCAAATGAAGGATGCTTGCCCTCATACTTTGCAGGAACGATGAGGTTAATGAGTTATTGGCCCGCTGTCATGTCTCCAAGAATACAGTGAAAATCATCGCCTCTTCCAAGAAAAAGACTGGAACGTCACCAGTGCCTCTCTGAAAAGTTCAGAGATTAGCAACTTGAAGCACTTGGAGCAGCTCTGACTTCTCTCGTGTGTTAGTTTATCATTTAGCTAACTCAGTAACTTTAGCTAACTGTTTAAGAGGGCAGCCATTGACTGTGTAAAATATGGACGGAGCTTCCAGGTCTGAAAAGTGTGGAAGTTCACTGCTGCCTTCTTTCTAATGGCCAGGTGGGGCCAAAAGAAGTCTGATTCTATGTAAGCTTATGAGAAAATTACCCTACTTCTTACTTGATATATTACCTCAGTAGCAGTTTCCTGATGAGTTTATAGTCTTAGTTGCTAGTTTCAAGTCTTATTCGACAAGGCACGATGTTCAGGATTACAAATAATTCGAGAAAAAAAAAAAAAAAAGACGTGTCACCCCCTAATGCAAACGGGGTGACACTACAAAGCAAACTTTTTGTTCTTTTCTTCACAAAATACAAGGCAAGCAGATAGCACCAGAAACTTTAGATCGACCTTTGTCAAAACACAGCAGGTTATAATTACAGTATGAGGAGGAAATAGCATGTTCCTGGCTTTTAATTTGTTCAGTGGTGTCATATTAAACAAAAAGTTTTTGCCATTGTTCTCTTGCTTAAAATGGCACTGCAATTATCCAGCAAAACACCATTAAGAGCTCTTCATGTTCGGGGTTTACTTTAAAGCTGTGCAGTTCTTTCTACATCCAGTCTACTATAGATAGATGTATATGGTTTAGCAGTGTCTATCTGAAAACCCCTGATGCCAACAGACTAAAAGTGCTGTTATTAAAAGGCAGCATAGCAGTCTAAATGTGTCTTTGGAACAAAATGTGTTCCCACTGATACCAAAAATGTTACCTCCATCTAACTAGCAGCTACGCATACATAAAGATCCGTTAGGCTTTGACATGGTGCCATATTGTAATGTGATGGAAGCGCTTGAAAAACATTATATTTAACAAATATTTTTTTGATGTAGTATGAAAAGAGGTTTCTCTACAATTTCCAACCAAAGAGGCACTTCTCACTGCTTAGTGCTTTCAGCACCCTGTCCATCTCAGACTGTACTTATAGCCTTTCTTCATTCAGTGATTGCTGACCTGAAAAGGGGTTCAGCTGACAAAGATTTTGAGGGTGATCTCTAAAAAGGTTTTAATGATGAATGGACTGACAGAAAACATAATGTGCCTCCCGGGGTAAGAGGTGAGGATACTTCAATTAAGACACCTGAAAGCACAACTTTCTGAAACTGTGAGAAAACTGCACTTTTTCTTTTGAATCTGAATGCTGAAAGGCTTAATGTGTGATGTTTAAAGCCTCAACACCCATTCCCACATAATGCATGAGAGTGGATTGAGTCTGGAGTTCTTGAAGTACATCAGAAGTAGTTTAGAATGACAGTAATGATTTCTTCAAAAAATTATTTGAAGGCATTTGAACTTCAGTTGGACTTGGGCCAGTAGTCACTCGAGCATGTCTGAACGGTGACCCAGGCTCATGTCCTTGTGACACTGCCAAACCACCCTCAGAGTTTCTGTTTTCCAGACACTCTGACCTCTTTGTAAAGAGAGATAAATACAAAAGACCAACTCTTTTATTCCTGAGCTCTTCATGGGTGTTAGCATGGCCGCTCATCAGCATAAATGACCAGTCCGATTAACCTGCCAAGTCTGTTGTTAGACTAAATTACAGGTGGACTTTTATCTCTAAAGCCACTCTGGCCTACCTTGTGTTTGTGTCCTTTCAGTTTTTGTAAAGCCTTTGATATTAATCTGTGCCTGGAGTCTCAGTTACATTAGTCATAAAGACTACCACATGCTGCTCTCCCTTTTCCTTCCGTCAAGCGTAGTTAACATTGAAAGGGCTTGTCATATTTCAACAAGAAACTGCCTACAGTATGGTTTGTTTTGCCAAGAGCCATTTACTCTTGGCTCAGTATTAAATCCACTGGACTGGAATTGGCGTGCTGCCCTGCTGCACTCTAGCAACTGAGAATGTTTCAACTCAGAAGTAGTGTTAAGACTGGTCTAAATGTGATAAAATGGTGTTTTAAATGGTTGGGGAATTAAATTAAGCCCATTATTGTAATAACTCATGGTCCAATGATCTTGTTATTACATTGACAGAGGTCAACATAGTGGCTCAGTGGCCACCTTACAACAAGTAGGTCCTGGCAAACGGCAACATCAAGGCCTGAATAAAGATGCTAACACAGCTGGCTGCTACTAAGATAATGAAATGGGTGGATGATGAGACTTGAGGTAAATAAATAAAAAATGAATAAATGAAAAAAAAAAAAAAAGTTAAACCGGATAGAACAGTGGAGTGCCATTGGAATAACAGAAACCAAAAGTTATGTTTTGGACACAACCAAAAGTGGTGGGCAAGGGTACCCTAAGCCACCTTGCACTTATCACACAGATCAGGAAACATTTTGTGCAATCTAGCCTTAGAATAATGGAATTTGTGTATTACTTTGTATTGTATCAGCTGAGGTCTAGCATTAATTGGGCAGGATTTTATACTTAACAGTACCTTATCCCAAGTTTCATCATTAATTTCAATGTTTAACTCACCCTCCCATGATTGTTTTATCGCTACCTGAGGCTGACCAGTGCCCAGTTCTCAGCTGTGGAGCACCTGTCCATCTGTCTCCGGTGAGAGGCAGTTTCTTAATTGGTGTGTTAAAATCAATAAATAGTAACTGTGACCAGCAAGTAGACGTAGACCGAATTAATGATGCTGATTTATCACATCGGTATGAACCCAAAACGAAGCAATTTTGCTTCATAATCATCATCATCATAATGCTGCCTTGTTAAAAGCCTGAATCCATGCTTCGTCAGGTCTGTCGGCCAGACGACAAGCAAACCATCTTTTAAAATGCTTGTTCCCTGAATGGAGTTCGGGTCGATCAAAGCTTTGCTGTGTTGAGACATAATTCTATAACGTTCATGTCAGCTCCTTTTTTGTCCTGTCTTGGTATGAGTAGACGTGTTATCGTACAGGTCGGGGTGTCCGCCAATGGCCATGATTAGTGATAATGAAACCTCTCCTCTATTGTTGTTCATGTTCAATGTCCGGCCATCAGATGACGTCATTGTCAATGGCGTTAGGCTTTCGCAACACAGCATCATGCAAAAATCTTGCTCGAGTGCAGTATTTTCAACTCACGTGAATACATCGTAATTAGTCTGCTAGTGGACTTGCTGGTACGCTTAACCAGGCACTGCTCAGATGGCCACAGGGAGCTTTACAAAGCTCTTCAGAAACCGATGGGTGATTTCACAGGGACTACGTCCATGGACACAAATCTCTGCTCTCTGTGGACTTTCATTTTCAGTTCATGTTGTCTCCTCACAGTTGACAAGAATAGGTTGTCTATGGCTGAAATGTGTTTGGTAAGCAGTAGTGTCTATAATGTGAATTCCTGCATATTTAATGATAATCTGCAATTTTCTGTAGCATTTCCAATAATATTTCTTCTCAAGGTGCACTGAAGTAGCAGATCACATGACATGGTTGAGCTAAGTTTCAGTAATAAAATGTTAT
This sequence comes from Pagrus major, assembly GCF_040436345.1. Lineage (NCBI taxonomy): Eukaryota > Metazoa > Chordata > Actinopteri > Spariformes > Sparidae > Pagrus > Pagrus major. The sequence goes on from NC_133235.1 coordinate 11,529,170, forward strand.
AATCGCAGTTGGAAGAACAATACTTTCCACTCATATCTTAAGATGTTTGATTTGAAAGAGAACATTTTCTAATTATAATTATACCTTTTATGATTATCTGTTAACTCACCCTGCTCCTTGATCCATTTCTGTCTGCAGGATGTCTCTCATTTTCCTAAGAGTCACTCTGTGTTAAGTGTTTTGTAAGACTCACCATTACTTTGGGTGCTTTAATTGTGTGCTCTCCCTCATGCCTCTCCGAGCAGGGAGAGCTACTTTCTCTCCACGCATTGACAGAGTATGGACTGGTTATTGATTTCTCATGGGTGAGGCAGGTATTACTTTGGACTTTTGGGTACCTGACAGACCCAGTAAGGCATGGACCACATCCTACTTGTTTGTTTTTTATGACAATGGACACAAACTTAGAAAGAAAATGGGACAAGGGTAATTTGTCACATTACTCTCTGCAAGGACTGACTGCTATATATGTAGGATTTACCCAAACCACAACTAAGTATCCATCTGACTGTACACTATATATACTACTATATATCTGGCCTGAAGACAAAACTGCTCACGTGATTATGAACATAAATGTGAGTGTGGCTGTCCACCCTCCACATATTTAGAGTTCGTCTTAGACTAGGAATTAGCAGGTATGGAAATCAATCAATGAATGCCATTAAGAGGCAATTACTTCAAGTAGTACAGTAGAGTTACTTTAACACAACCACTTATTCTGAGTAGTTTTTTGTTTAATGAGACAGTTCCCATTCCAAGAGCCCATTTTTCAGCCACTGTGGTCTTGATTGCATTAAAATGCTGGGTTTGTGTGAAATACATAGCACTGGTTGTCAGAAATTAAAATTCTCAGTCACTCTCACAGCTCACTCTCCTCAAGAACTCAGTTGGTCTGATAATGACCAGCAACTCTGAGAATGAAGACAACTAATTCACACTGGGAGAAAAGCCATTTCTAACCCATCCAATAGATCCTTTGGAGGGTTTTGGCTGGGTTTTAAAAAAAAAAATCCAATCCAGTCTCAACAGAACAATGGCAATAGAAATGAAGAAGAAGAAGAAGTAAAACTAACTAGAGGAAACAGCTGGAACTGGTCAGACGAGGGATGACACCAATCCTGTTAATGTCTGCTGGGCATCTAAAGAAAACTTTTATCCAACACCAAATGGAGGCTGTTAAAATAGCTTTATTAAAAGACCTGTATCAGAGAATATTGAAAAAATATAGGTATCTTGACTTTCCAAGAGCTAACCCTTTCAACAAGTTTGTGAGCTCATGATTGTTTCCCAGTATGGACTGCATTTCTAGCACTTTCATCCAAAGCCCTTTACAATAGACCATTTTCACACAGCAGCCATTTTTGTCTGGTGTCACACTTAGGATGGGACGCTTGAATGCTGGGATAATGTTATGCTGCTGTGTTCAACGTTCGAAGTTGTTTAAACATGGGAAATCTGACAAATTGTTAACATTTCACCACTTCCTGATTGATAAGCAATGGAAAATGACCATCAGGAGGATCTGTGGCCATGCAGTGCTCAAGAACACTTCGACGTGAGGACAGGAGGAGCCGGGGTTGGACCGCCAACCCTGTGATTAGTGGACAACCCACTCTGCCCGAACCTGCTCATCAATAAACCCATTAAGGTAGTTATAGCTGGAGAGAATCTGATCAATTGTTCCATTGAGGTGCATGTGTGATGATACCACTTCACTATTCCTGAAGTCCTGATAGTTGTTTTCATTCTGACTGCTGCGGTCAACTGTATACAGAAAGGACAAACACCGCTGATCCTACTTCAACTGACTGTCACCCTTTAAGATTTATTGTAATGAGAATGATCCAAAAGTCATCCTGCTAATTTAATCAAGCTTGTCTTATGTTATCTGGGGAATTATGATAATGAACCATCTGCACAAAATACATGTTTTGACCTTTAAATCACCTTAGAAATTTAAAACATAAAGGCTGCCGTGTATAAATGGATAATCCGTGACAAAAAATCTGCTGTTGTGTGGCTCTTTAGATTAAGACCTCGTCCACATGCATATGGATATTTTTCCAAACAGATATTTTTGCCATCTGTTTAAAGAAAATCATTTTTCTGTTTCAACCTTCGTTTAAAGTTATAATATGTATTAATTCTGCATTAAATAGATGTTTGTTATATATCTTGAGTTGCCATGCAAGAGGCCAACTGCTCATCAGGAGCAATTTGGAGTTCAGTATCTTGCTCAAAGACACTTCGTTATGCAGCTGGGGGAGCCGGGGATTCGAACCAGCGACCTTCCGATTACTAGACGATCCGCTCTATCTCCTGAGGTACAACCACCCCAGTGGTGGTTGTTTAATGGTGTATACATCAACAGTGAAGCGAGTTTGACGACAGGAACATTTGTGTTACTCATGCAGTGTTAATCTGCCCCAAACAGCCAGTGGACTTTACTGTACACTAGCCGTAAGAGAATACTGATGAGCAATGGTACACACCGGGTGTGTGTGTCTGTGTGGTTAAATGCAGCACAACTCAGGAATTCTGGTGATCACCAGAGGCTCTGCTTTTCTTGTAAAGTACATTTCCCCTCCAGCTCCAGTCGGCATAAACACCCGAAAACAGAGGTCAGCTCCATGGATCGCTGCTGCAGTCAGGCTGATAGACAGGAGTGAAGATAAATCCACTTTTTCATACCAAAAGTAATCTCTGAGCTCTCCTTCCGTCGGTAAATGGTTCTGGATCAGAGCAGAATCTGAAGTGTCTGACTCTAATCCAGAATATCTAGCCGGTCCAAGCAGCTGAGCAGCGACTTTTGACGCCCTCTCCACCGGGCCCTCCACACAACACTCTGCAAACATCTCTTTGCTATAAAATATGTAAATAATAATAAAAACAAAATACAGGGGTACATATTCAATAGAGGTTTTAGAGAAAAATATTACGTTTATTATGTTTTATTTTATTGTTATTTAAGGTTAATATTTTTTGTTTTTGGGAATAAAAAAATGTTATACATAGAGAAATTAAATTAATCCTAAATTCAGAGTACCAGCTTCTCCTCATTATATCATTTCACCTGCAGCTGTCTCTGGAAACCTGTCTACGCCTGGTCTGAAGGATAGCAGATAACACCTTCTTCCTTTATAAATATCACTGTATGTGTGTATGCCTGGGTTTTGTGCGTGCACATGGTTTATACATCTGGCCCCAGGTGTTTTGGCATTTAACAATTGTCAGACAGTCTGCAGAAGTAGTATTGCAGCAGCTTTCTGCCTTATGATGTTTTACTCCTTCAGGATTCCCTGTTGTTGAAGACCTAAACCAAGTTATGAGCAATTCACAGTCCAAACATGTTCACTTTAACCTCCTCAACAGTGATGAAAATGGACGCAGGAGCACAGCTGTAATATATAAGCTATGCTCTGCCTCCCACAGTACACTCTGTTCAAATGATACTGGCTTTAACAGCAACTGTTGATACAATATTTGGAATGTTTTCACTCAGTGTACAGAGCCAGTGACACTTGTTTGCTCCGTCTGAATATCAGCCTGAAGGCTACACCTCAGGGGTTTACGCCCCTGGCAGGTTTGACCGTGTCTGGACAGTTTTCACACCAGGGAACGAGATGCACTTTAACAACAGGAGCAGAGGGTCAACTTTCTGTTTAAGTCCATATTTTTCATATATTTATATGCTCCTGTGTGTCTCTCCTGGCTCTCTGTGGAGTGAGTCGACTAACTAATTGTTGGAATATCTATGCATCCACAAAGAAACCCAACACAGTGGAAGCGTATGTGCTGTATGTCCTTGTCTTCCTTGAAAAAATTAACAACTCTGTGTTTCACCTTCATTGTTTCGGTAACTGGCCGCTCTTAAAGTGTCTTTTTTGGTCTAATAATAATAATAATAATAATAACAATGATCATAATGATAAGGTCTAATAAACCCACCATACACAACAGCAACTGACAAAATCAGCAACTAGCTGTTCCATTCAACTCCATTATGCCAGTGATGGCAGTTGTATGAGATCACTTGAGTGAGTTTGGGCATTCACAGCCACGAACAAATGCTGGTATGTCACAAGAGGAAAACAAAACTTACAGAAGGTTGTATTTGAGAAAAAAATACAGTATAAACATATTTGATATTAGAAGTCAAGGTCCAGTAACTAGTGTTCATTGTGGTATGGTTCAGAGCGGATGGATGCGCTAAAGCCAAAGCTGGGGACAGACATGCAGGCACATGCACTTGATGTGACACCTGTCAGTCTGCCACAGGACGCTGTGTTGAATCATGAATTGCCTCTCACATGTCTCTCACAATGAATTCTCCGACAGCTTTTCCTCTCCACCTCTCCCCACCCACCATCCAAGATGTATTTTCCTCTCCCGTATCATGTCATGACAGGCTGTGTGTCAAGCATTTAAAGCATGGGGCTCGAGTGACACAAGTGTCCAGATAAACTAGGGGCTGCGGCGGAGCCGTGTATTAGACCTGTGGACAATAAATCTATATGATCCATGATACTGCACCTCATCCGAGCTTTCCTTAAAGCCTGGGGCATATTAAGTTGCAGAGGAGCAGCGGCCACTCTCCCAAGGTCAATGTCAGGGGGGAGGGCAGCGGTGATGGAGGAGGAGTGGAGGGGGGATCAGGAAGGAGGGGTGGAGGAGAGGGACAAAGGCAGAGCAAAATGCCAATGTGATGGGGCTTAAAGCACACTTTCACTGGAGAAGCATGTTGTGTAACAAAAACATTTGTGTACCAGCTGTAGCTGACTCTTGGACACAGCAGTACACGACTCATGTTTGACGACCTTTCTCTACATCCGCTCACCAACGTGCTCATTTTGTTCTCTCCCTGTTTCCTCCCCTTGACTCTGTGAGATGTCATCATGTTTTCTGCCCTGACAATATGGCAGTGGTTGGACCACATGCATACAAAGATCTTGTGCATACACCCTGTTTGTGGACTATTTGAATGCAGGGCGGCGATACCTGGTGACACTTCTACCTTGAGTTGCGCATCCTTTGAGGCCGGCATAATGTCGACACAAAAAAAAAACATCAAGGCCTCCATAATCTTTTCTGCAAGACAGGATAAACAAATCAAATGTACCTATTCCAGGCCTGATATTTAGACAGTCTGGAGGAGAAATTGCAAAGATTTATAGAAATACACATAGATATGAAACCAAATTGAAGAGATAATTTCCACAATAACCATAAAAACACAAAGAGGAAAACAAACATTACCTGACGTCAATATAATTTCACAAAAAGGCTGCATCAAGCGTAAGAAGTTATGTGTGATCATTAAAGTTAGTGCAGTTCTCAGGTTAGAAGAAATGAATGGGTTTCTGCGTCTGACTTACCACCACCTAACTGTTCCTCCTCAGTTATATAAACACCAATATCAAGGACTGCTATAGAAGGATGAGTGTACTGCAGCTTGTATCTGAACAATAGATGTACTGTACATTTTGTCTCTTTTCAAAATGTACTGTGCACTCGGGCGATGATATCTCGGTCTAGCTTCTTGGTCTGGTTCGTCTACAGTTCCTGTGTATTTTTCAGCTGATGGATATTCTTCTAATAATAATCTACAATAGTTAGTTGATATGTGTAGTCTGGTTTATATTCAACTTGTCATGATTCTGTTTATGTTCCTGTGATTTCCTGTTTTATTTTGAAGTTTTACCCTCATGTGTCGTGTTTTGCTGACATTTCCTCCTATCGTGTCATTTCCCGCCCTTCTTCTGTGTCCACCTGTGTGTTGTTAGTTAATCAGCCCTTGTGTGTATTTAAGCCTGTTCTCCCTGCTGTCTTTGTTGGTTCGCCCTGTGTTTCTCGGGTATTATCCTCCTGTGTTTTTCACCTGCGTTATTTCCCTGAGCCTCTTCCACCGTCCCCTGTGTTTTCCCCACGGTATGTTTCTGGTTTTCTTGTTCCTTGTGTTTTTACTGGTTTGAACTCTGCTTTTGGTTGGACTTTGTTGCGCCTTTTGTGTTGCTACTTTCTGTTTTGGTGTTTGCACTTCTTGGTTTTTTGGATTATTTCAGCTTTTGGTAAAATAAAGCACACGATTGTTTTACATGTGAAAACAAAATGCCACATTGGAACCGGATATTTTCACAAGTGACTGTTTTTTTCACATTAAAATGTCCTTACAAGAAACTCACATGTAAAGAATATGAATTTGTTATTTTCCTTTTTTTTTTTGTCCTCCAGCAGATAATTAAGTTAAGAGCAAAAATCCTTTTGCCACATCGTAATGTTTATTGTGGTTTTGGAATGTCTCAACAACTATTAGATGGACTGCTGTGAAATCAGTGCTAATTAGCTAATGTTAGCATGCCACCCCACACAAATAAATCATCAGCATGCATTGTCATTGTGAGCATGTTAGCATACTGTCATTTGCCGAAGAACAGCCCACAGAGCCGCTAACATGGCTGTAGACTCTTGTTATAATGTTGTTGAAGACTGATAAAAGGCACATAAGGACGCGTTTTTGTCCTTACGTGCCTTTTATCAGTCTTCAACAACATTATAACACCAACAAATACGTGAGAGAAGGTGACATTTAGAGCAAGAGGATAACGTGTTGTCCCCAGCAGAGCAACATGACCTGTGTTGCCCTTGGTCTTTTGTGGGACTTAATAAAAATTTGATTAGAAAGGCTGAATCTGTGGTTGGCCTCTAACTTAATTTTGCTTCAAATCTTGATGTATAATTGCATATTTAGCTGTAGAAGGGCACAGGAAACTACATGATCACAATAAACAAGGTCATTAATGCAGAAACATGCACTTTAATGGCACAATTGACATACCAGCAGTCAGAGAGCCAGTTTATTTCATTATTGCTTAAATGTTAAAGCTGGCTAATGTTGAAAGAGGGATTTGGTGCACATGGGATCGCTCTCTGCACATGGAGGCAGCATATGTGGCACTTAAGTTCTGGGTAGAATGAGCCAAGACTTTTAGGGGAGACTGACAATTTACTTAAAAGTCACGCCGGTTATTAGTAAAAGCAGCAATTCATCTATCTCAGATTGAGGGTTAAGATAGTGCGGCTCTTTTGGACAACAAGCCTGATTTAATATGAACAGTCCAGATCAAATCAAATACATGGGATACAAAGCATAAAACAGCATTCTCCACGCTGACCTTCTTACCCCATTTGTACTTGTTCTTCCTGAACATTTTCCCACAGCGCAGCCACCCAGCTGACCTAGAAATCCAACTAAATACCAACTGCCCAGTCCCACTGAGATGATTAAATGGGGGTGGTATTCACAATAGAACCCAAGTGTCTTAATTCAACCCAATTACAGGTAGGACCGTATATGTGGAAGATGTCAGAGTAAATGTCACTGTACAGTTTTCTTGGGTAATTACCTTGCTCCAGTGTGACGAGTGGGGAGGGATTAGGACATACCAAAAAGGGGAAGAGCAAGTTTCCCCATCTGGTTCTGTCATTGAGTCAAGTGTTGCAGAGGGCACATTCTCACCCCCATAATTAAGAACATTGTTTTAACACCAAATGCCAGCGCTTGACCATGAGGATTTGCTTTTAATTACCAGCTAATTGCTGACATTTTGAACCCCTGCTTGCCTTTTTTTTTTCAAATGGTGCATCATATTGTGGGTTTCTGTGCCGCATTTTTTAGGTGACACAAACACGATAAAGCAAACAGCCACTCGGCTTCTGTGTTACCTGCTGCCAGATGCAAACTGTTCTCTCAGGAAGCCATTAGAGCGCTTTTGAATCTGCTAACTGTCACATTACTTTTGACAAGATCACAATATTCTCAATTTGAGACCAGCCTATTGTAATTAGGACATGCTGTTCTACAAATAAAAGCCTAAATTTGGCAACACTTAATCCGTCATCAATCCTTGAAAATGCTTGAATTTTAGCACTGTGTTGTCAAAGTCTGAAACGTGCTTGAATTTTTGATAAAGTACTTGAAACTGCTTGAAATTGAAACTGCATTACTTTCATGAAATATTGTGACCCAACTCAATAGTTACATTTTTAGATTGAGAAATAAAAAAGTGAATAACAGCTACCAACAGACTGGCCCAGCCTCATGCTGCATTTCTGTAATAGTGACGGAAAACTGATCAACGTTTTATCTGCTTTATAGTCTGCCATTCATTGAACATGTTTCTTTAGAAACGTATTTTCTATGAGTTGATTGAACTCAATAGAGTACATTAATACAACTCATTATTTCAAATCAAAAGCAGAATTTGTGTTTATAAGTTCTGAAGTGGTCTGAAAATAAAAACTTTAAGTTCAATCAACTTGAAATAAATAAAACGTGTTGATTCACGTTAAAGGTGTGATATCCAAGAATTGACTACCTCTCAAATTCATAATAAAATAAAAAACAAAAACAAAACAGTTAGCTGCCATTAGCTATTTAGCTCAGTTAGCAGTGCTGCTAGCGGTCTGGGCTGTGTGCAGAGCTCAGGGGACAGTTGGTGTTTACAGCGCTAGCAAGGAAGCTTTGGGCCAGGACTGGCTGGGACTAGCTGGTTAGCATGTTAACTTATTTGCCTGGAGTGAATTCAACAGGACCGGATTCTTACTTACAGCACCTTTAATATTTAAATTTTTTCAACCAAAAGTCTTACATATTGTGCCTTTAAGTTAATTAGACAAGTTGATTCCACTAAATTTGTTTTAAGACTCTTTTACAGTGTAGAAAGAGCCGCTGCTTCCCTCAGCCCATGGTAGAAAGTATGGACACCATGACATGGAGATGCCTGACACTCATATTGTTTTAGCATTTCGCCGCTCCTCATTATTCCAGCCTGAAACCTCCATCTCTGGAGTATACGTTTGCAGACCTGACAGATGGGGGGGAATGATGATTAAATTTCACAGATAGAATCAACCATAACAGAAGAGAAAAGGGGCCGTCGGACAATGGAAAAATCTACTTAAATTGATTTCCTCTGTGGAAAACAGCCCGCCAAGCATCCACACACCTGGATGTGTGACTGCTCAGCGTCTTGCAGAGTTTACTAAGTGTTGCATGGGGCCCCAAAGTGACCTCACCACCATCATCAGGTCTAAAATACCCCAAAATTGATTCATCTTTGACATGGGAGTGATTCAGCCTCCTGTGTGTGTCTAGATCTAGACAATGAGTCAAGGCCTCATTTCCTCCTGCCAAGACTCCCTTCCGTGCCAAAAATAACCAACAATGTACTTCATCTTAAAAATACACTTAAGGAGACTGTGGTGGCCATGATTCAAACCCCCTAATTACCAGTTTGACCTCTGAGCAGCTCACCTCGCACTTTTTATAAATTACACTGAGCTGGCACTTGTGTGGTAAATAGTCCCGAATTCATGTTTTTATAACCCAAAATCAGAGAAATAAATGCTCGCAGCTCCTTCAATCATTTTTATTTACAGCAAAAACTGCGATTAAAATGCGCGACGCACCAGAATAAACAGTTTGATCGGCGAGTCCCCCGCTCGCTCCTCGGAGAGCGCGTTCAGCACCACGGACAGAGGACGTGAGCGCAGAGGGTGAGGAGGGTGAGGCGGAGGGGGTGACGAGGCTCGTGAAACTTTAAGGTGGACTTTGAGGAATCGAGCCATGGCGCAGTGTTGTGCTGGAGCCACATGATGACGGTCTGATTGGTCTCCATGCTGCTCTCTTTCCCCACCGGAGCGCAGCGCAGCTCCTCCTCTCCTCCTCCTCCTCCTCCTCCTCCTCCTCCGCCGGACGTCAGCTGCTGAACGCGGGGAACGCTGATTTAAATACGGCCAGAGAGGGAAGGTGTCTGCATGACAGACACAGGAGCGTGTCTGGCACCGGGTGAGAGTGTGCGCTATAGTCTGCCACACAGTGGAGCAGACATCCAAACTTTTCCTTTCTTACTTTCTTTCTGTTTTCTCCTCACACAGCCCTTCTCCCCTCGTCACCCCCTGAACTGAGTCACAAAGTTTCCCAGCAAAACAAACTTTTTGAACTTCCCCACATTTCTTCACTTTTTCTTCTTCCCTTGTCCTTTCTTGAAGAGCAACAAGTGTTGCTGGAGAAAGAAAAAAAAACGACAGCTTGTTTGTTATAGTTTTAACCACACACACTCTCACACACACACTGAGAAAAAGAAATGCCAACGACATATTAGCCGCCGTTCGGAGCGCCGTGGCCGCCCAGTGTGCCGCCGCCGTGACACTGGACTGCGATGATCGCGTCCAACGTGAGCCTGAGCGGCTGCGCAGGGTTCAACAGCGCGCTGTGCGCCGGAGCCGCGGATGGGCACCAGGGGGGAGGCTCGCACCGGACCACCCTCACCCCGACGGGGAACCTGGTGGTGGCCGTGTGCCTGGGCTTCATCGGCACTTTCGGACTTCTGAACAACCTGCTGGTGCTCGTGCTCTTCTGCCGCTACAAGATGCTGCGGTCGCCCATCAACCTGCTCCTGATTAACATTTCCATCAGCGACCTGCTGGTGTGCGTACTGGGGACTCCGTTCAGCTTCGCGGCCAGCACGCAGGGACGGTGGCTCATAGGAGAAGTGGGCTGCGTGTGGTACGGCTTCGCCAACTCCCTGTTTGGTGAGTAGAAAGAGGAGATTTTCACGTTTTATCTGCTGTAGTGTGTATTTTTTATGTGAGACGTGGCTGAGTGATGGTGTGCTGTGTGAGCCGGAGCACTGCGCTTGTTAGACCGGATGATGTGAAGCTTCAGATGGGCTCGAAATCGACGATGTTGGGAAATCGGTGGTATATTTGACTGTGTCTCTGCGCACAGCCCGTCGTGATGTGCGAGGTGCGTCTTTATGTCCGTATAAAACTTTCAGAGAAAAGCCTAGAAAAATGCGCGTAGCTCGCATGGAACGATGTGAACATCGACCATTGCTTATGCGCCAAATTACGACAACATCAAACCTCTTATTCGGCTGTGCGATGAGGTTTGCATGCCTGTGTGTACTTGAACTTCATCTCCGGCATCTTTTTTTTTTCTTAATTCTGGGTGTGATCGTCCTGCAGTGTGACCGCTGAGGTGCAGATTATTTTATCATCTCTCGTTGATTGTGGAAAAAACACGCAAGGTAATCTAGCAGGGCGAGGAGACAGATGATGCACGATGCATGCACACACACACACGCACGCACACACACGCACACACACACATGCAGATGCGCAGGTTGTGTCCAGGTGATGAGTTGTAAAAAGCAGTCCTGTGTGGCTCCTCACTGGTCATTATCTCCATCTGTGGCAGCATGACAGACTGTTGAATCACTCTCAAAGCTACACGTGCATCCATCGCCGTGGCACGGGAGTATTTGGGGATCATATTTGGTGCTCAGCTCCCTCACAGCTCGGCCATTTGCTCAAATGTCATTAGGAACTCTGAAGCCCTGTCACGCAGGACTGTCAGCGGGTGATTTGGCTGCTGCACGTCCTGTGTGTGTGTGTGTGTGTGTGTGTGTGTGTGTGCGCGCAGCCTGCTATTAAATGGCTGCTAAATGCTTGTAACATATAGTTGAGCGGCTGCGCCCCGAGGCAAAGGAAGCCTCATCACCGTTCATTTAGCTGCCCGCGCAGGTCCGCGCAGCGGGGACATGGTCCAGGGATGCTTCAGCAGCGTTTGTTGCAGAATAAAGTCACCCGGGGGAAATCTGTGTCGTGGACGGGAGGGGTGTTGGGGTGAGGGGGTGGGGAGGACTCAGGACAGGAGTGCTGATATCGATGCAAATTGGACACAATGATGCAAGTGAGAATAAGGTACTTACTCACTGACCTGGAAGCGGGCCAGGCTGGGATGCTGAGCCAGAACAAAAAGCCTTAATGTTTATTTGTTGGAGGGGCCAGGGGTGCTGTGGAAAAGTTGCAAAAAAGTAGTTTTGCATTAAACCAACATAAACGACAGAATAATATATATCGTCCACTAAAGGGGCACTGCGTAGTTCTGGAGAAAAAACTCTACAAACTCAGAAATATTTATTTTTGTCCAGAAAACAATTTAAAAACAGCTGTTTCAGAGGAAAATAAGGTCTCCAGAACACTGTTTGAAGCTAGAAAGGTGGCAGGGTCCGCCAGATATAAGCAAAGTAACACCGAATGAACTTGTGTTGTCCTTTAAGGTCAGTTTGTTTGTTCAGTTATGAAAACAAAGACTTTGTTTCAGTATAAAAACAGTCAATTCAGATCTCTCTCCTCTTCTCACAGTTTCTTCTCCAAAACGACACAGTGCCCCTTTAAAACCTGAACATGCTCTGCTATTAACATGAGTCTTTGAGGCCTGATGTAAAGATCTTTATTGAACAGGGGTCCTCGCTATCAAATCCCACTAATTGCTTCAAAAGCTTTCGAAGCCATCCAAACAACCTTTGAAGACGAAGCAGGCTGAAATGTTGGGTTTTTGAAATCACCAATTCCCCCACTCTTTGACATCAGCACGGTGTAACTGCTGTGAATTATTACTGTTCTCGCTTTCTGTCCAATAAAAGTGCATATTTCAGAGAATATTTGTCGCTTTATGAAACCAACCTCTTACACTAATAGTTGCAGGATACTTGAAGAAAAAGCAGACAGGAGAAGAGACATTGTTGGTAATTTTAGACCTCAATCTGCTGTAATTTTGTGTTTCCAGTCAGAATCAGAAGCCCTCAGACTTCTCTGCTTCACACTGAAGGCCATGATTGACTGACTCTGGTGAATATTACATGTCAGAAACTTCAGTCTACATGCACATCATATAGAATTCACAGCATTAAAAGTGATAAAAAAAAGATGTGTCAAACTACACAAGTGACATCTGTCACTCCTTTAGTCGCGTTTAAATAATTGATCATGTTTTCGTTACTCTTTACTCCTCCACCAATACAGCCTACATAAATTAATCAAAGCCTTATATTCACGGTCAGCTTCTTTCTAAAATGACTTCCTGAAGTTCAATGGATATGGGAATAAAATATATGCCAACTTTGTGAATGGCTTCTCACAGGATAAAATATTTAGAGCTTTTCAGAAATAGAGACTCCCTTCACAGCTGCACACTGACTGCACATTTCACGCTGGACGTGTCCGTAGTCAGCAGCCGTAGCTTCGGTCTGATGAAGTTTGTGTAAAGGGCTCGTGATTCTTGCACAAAGTGTTTCCTCTCACTCACTTCAGTGCATCTCATCTAATCTCCAGATGTTTAAAGCCTTTCTTAAAGTGGAGCGGCTATTGGTTGCCACCCACGATCTCAGCAGCACACTGGCTGAATGTCATCACTTCTGATACCTGTTGTAACAAGAGATTTGGGGCATTTGTCCTCGTCTAGAGCAGGATTATCCCCTGCTTAGCCACCTGGCTGAGAGTCTGACTGATGTTAAACAGTTGGGGGAAAAGGTGAAGTAAAAGAAAACTTCTGAGACTGAACATAGAAACCGATTTTGTGCTTGTTGTTTATCTGCACCTTTTCTGACTCGTTGGACTGTGTATTCCAGCATTGACAGCAAAGTGTGGATGGATTGTGAAACAAGTGGCCCCTGAGAAAGCTCTCCTCTGATACTGGGGCAAAACACCCACATCGAATGAGACAAAAAGATGAGAAGAAGTCGATTATGTCTCTTTGAAGTTGTTTCGCGACTCCTTGTGGATCACATTTTGGTGGTTTCATATCTTGTTGTACACATTTTGTGTCTCTCTGGTGTTGTTTTGCATCTCATAGACATTTTGCATCTCTTTGTGGTCGTTTTGCATTTTGAAGGCATTTTGTGTCTTCAGAGTCATTTTGGAGCACTTTGTGGCCCTATTGCATCTTTTGTGGTTATTTCATATCTCTTGCTTGTTGTTGTGCGTCTCTATGTGGTCGTGTTGCATTTAATAGACATTTTGCATCTCCTTGTGGTTCTTTTGCATCCCTTTGCAGTTGTTCTGCATCTCTTTGTGGTCATTTTGCATCTTTTTGCTTTCTTTCAGGTCTGTTTATAGACTTTTCACACCACTCTGTAGTCGTTTTACATCTGTTTTTCACCTGTTTTGCATCTGTTTGTTTTCCTTTTCGGTCTGTTTTTATTAGTAATGCAATAATAATATTAGATAATGCATCTCTTTGTAGTCATAATTCATCTCTTTGTAGTTGTAATGCATCTCTTTGTAGTCGTAATGCATCTCTTTGTAGTCATAATGCATCTCTTTGTAGTTGTAATGCATCTCTTTGTAGTTGTAATGCATCTCTTTGTAGTCATAATGCATCTCTTTGTAGTTGTAATGCATCTCTTTGTAGTTGTAATGCATCTCTTTGTAGTCATAATGCATCTCTTTGTAGTCGTAATGCATCTCTTTGTAGTCGTAATGCATCTCTTTGTAGTTGTAATGCATCTCTTTGTAGTCATAATGCATCTCTTTGTAGTCGTAATGCATCTCTTTGTAGTTGTAATGCATCTCTTTGTAGTTGTAATGCATCTCTTTGTAGTTGTAATGCATCTCTTTGTAGTCATAATGCATCTCTTTGTAGTCGTAATGCATCTCTTTGTAGTTGTAATGCATCTCTTTGTAGTTGTAATGCATCTCTTTGTAGTTGTAATGCATCTCTTTGTAGTCGTAATGCATCTCTTTGTAGTTGTAATGCATCTCTTTGTAGTTGTAATGCATCTCTTTGTAGTTGTAATGCATCTCTTTGTAGTTGTAATGCATCTCTTTGTAGTCATAATGCATCTCTTTGTAGCTGTAATGCATGTCTTTGTAGTTGTAATGCATCTTTTTTTAGTCTTTATGCACCACTTTGTTGTCGTCTTTGCGCCACCTTGTAGTCACTTTGCATCGCTTTGTGTTCATTTTATATGTTTGTAGTCTTTTTGCTCCCTTTGTCGATGTTTTGCGCCACTTTGCAGTCATTTTGTATCCCTTTGTGGTCGTTTTGCGTCTGTTGTTTTTCTGGTATGTTTGTAGACTCTTTAGACCACTTTGTGGTCATTCTGTGTCTCTTTGTGGTTGTTTTGCATCAATGGCATTATGCAGGTGAAGTCTAAGGGGCCTACTAACCCCCTACATATGTGCCTGATAGGCCAGATAAGTAATCCATCCATGCAGCAGAGAAACGATCTAAAGATTTAGATGTGTTACACTGAGTGAGTCAGATTTAAGCAGTATAAAAGCCCAGCAGGCTTTTCCCTCTCTGGCTGTATCCAGGCCACCCTGCTGATTTCCCTGATCTACTGCTAAAATTTTCACACAGTACGGTTAACTTACCTAAATTGAATTTCCTTCGTTTACGAACCTCTTGAATCTGTCAAACTTTTAAATTGAAAACAGACTCCGGAGCACTACTTCCTCTTCCTCTGGGATAGGTTGGCACTTTCCAAAACCAGATTACTTTATTTCAGTCATATGGCAGAGAATAGAGCCAGCCAATAGAGCCTGGATGTACTGATTGTATCAACTGTCTCACTAACTCTGGTGTTATACAGAGATTAAGCACTTTCTGGAGATGTGTAACACTGACATCCACAAGGAGCCAATTTATTAAAATCTGTCTGACAGGACTTTGGCTTCTACGAGCTAAAACAGAGCAGGAAGAGAGACGGAGTGCGAGAGAGGGAGATGGCTCGCAGACATCATTAGAGCCTCCATTGGTTATGGATGAGTAATTCCTCAATGGGCTCATAAAAACAGAGTGAAAGAAAGAATGAGGGAGGGTCAGAGAAAGGAAAAGTGAAATTGATTGTTTAGATGAATAATGCTGGGTGCAGCTTTGACAAAGTGACTGTGTCTGTCTTCACCAAATCTCTATAAAGCTTTCCTGAATGATCGATGTTCCCTCAAATTAGAGGGCATCACTGTCAATGACAAAAGACATTGTTAGCTTGCTGTTAGGAGATTGTATTCCTGCTCCCCTTTCACATCGATTTCTACTTTTTGCTCGCTTGCTTTTAGCCAATAACGTCTTAGATTTTTTGAATGACTGAACAATTGAAGATTTACTGCTTTGACTTTATGCCAGGAGCTCAAACTGAAGACAATTTGTGGAGACGTTAGTGTGCGTGCCAATACACACTCACCCTGAACTTTTTCCATTCGCCATCAGGCTCCTGGCACCCATTTAGCCGCTTCACCTCTCCTGCCCACCTCTTTGCATTTTCTCCACTATCTCACTGAACTTTTATTGTCTTCCATTATACTGTGGAGGAACAGGAGACGAGCTTATTTTATTTTATTTATTTGACACCGGGTCTGCGTGTTCCTGCATACTGTCAGCCGCCTCCCTCTGCCTCTGTCTGCACACAGTCACTGGATTAACCTTGCACTGCAGCGTCCACTCCCTGCATACTGAAGTCAGATTGCCCTCCTGCACACACACGTTCACACACCAACCGGCTCAGAAGTGGACACGAGTGTACAAAGGAGAGGAGGTGCATATGCATGTGCATCACGCAGGCACAGGCAACACCTGACCTGAGTGATGTTAATTTGCTATGACGGCAAGAAGAAGTCTCTGCAGGGAGAAAGAAAGCAGAACAATGGCGCTAAGCCATAAAGGTCAGAGTGAGTGAGGCAGCTAATGAGCCTGTGTAATAAATAGTGAATTAGGGACTCTTAAAGCAGAGGCAAAAACACATATTGTGGGTGAAGGGTGTCTGCTTTGAGTCGGACATTAGTATGAATAAAAGTCTTTGTGCACAGAGAGCGACTTGCCACACATCTGCCATCTAATAAAAGGTGTTTTTTTTTTATTTTTTTTTACCTGTTAGTGGTGTCATAGTAGTTCTGTGCACCTGTGATGACTGAGATGAGACACCGGCATGGGATTTATAGAGCAAACACAGCTTTATTCAGCTCTGTGTTTTTCATTCAAACTGTCTTTTCCTGGATACGCGGAATCAGACAAGTGATACCGAAGAAGATTCTGTTTGTTTTTTTTAACAGACAAATAAGACAGACGCAGAGAGGGAGCATCACGGTGACGGATGCAGAACAAAGGTGCTTCTTTGCTTCATTTCAGATATTATCATTTTCATTTTGGAATATTATATCCAGCTGCCGTCCTGACGGAGGGCTACGAGATGGTTGGAGGGTGAAGTTTGAGTTCAGATGCTGTGAAGTTGTACAGGTAGATATTTAACTGTGACGTTACATTACCTCGAATACAGACTTCCGTGTCACTCATGTACTGAGAGGAAGAGCTATCAGAGATGGTGATGCTTTCATATTAAAAGTGATTAATCACAATCAAATACAACCTTTTTGTAGAGCCTCAGGGCAGAAGGTGACTGTAAATTGGTTCAGCAACATGATGGCTGCCTGCATTAAATTCTGGTATGTTAGCCATGGAGGAGCGCTGCTAATTAGCTTCTACAATTTTGAGAAAGTGTAATTTGATTTGGCTCCTCAATCAAATCTGGTTAATGGACTCTGGAGACACTTGTACTCGATGTTATCATTCTGTCATCTCGTCACATCTTACTGTCGGAGCACTTCCTGCCTCTGCCTTTTCTGTCACTGAGTTTGTACATCAGGAAATCAAAGTGTGTATTGTCTCGCTCATGAAGGGATCCAATACTGACCTTATTAAGCAGTTCAAGTATTTAAAATTGTTTTTGTCGTAATATTATTACAGTCACGCCAGGCTGCCGACTATTAGTACAGGTGCAATCCCTGGCTGCATGTTACCGCACACAAAAATGATCCCAGTGAGTTCCAGGTACTGAGGTATACAGATTTTAAATTGAATCTCTGTTATTCGATCAGTTCTTCAGCAGACAGGTTGAGGTATCATAGAGAATCCTTATGTATCATGAAAGTAACAGGCAAAGACAGAAGCTGTATCCAAAGCATCGTCAAGTTTTAAGCATGACAAGTCAAATCAGCAGAAAGACATCCTTTGTCAGGACCTTCCAAAAACTTAAACATGACTATTATCAAAAGATTCAGATCAGCATTTGTTCATTTGCCATAACCACAGTTAAGGTTTTTTATTAAGTTTTACACACAACACTTTTTAAGAAATTGTTTATTCTTTAACCAAAAGAAATCAGCATAAATGGAAGACCTCATTCTCAATTTCACCTCGCTTACACAACAGACAAAGTCTGTCCTCCTCTGGAGTTGCACTAAACCTGCAGATCTCCAAGGCTAATGGCCTAATGTTCCTGAATGTAGCTGTGCACATAGGGATCGTTGCCTTTTGTTCAAATTGTACTTTACATAGTTTTTGCTTAGACCATATATCAACAAACCATATCACAAAAGTAACCTGTTCTGGAGTCAGAGAAGACTGTTTTCTGAGTGTGGCCAATTTCATTGACCCATTATAACTTATTACAAATCCAAAATCACTTCTGCCTGCCTGCTCTAAAACATACTGGGATAAAGGCTACTTCTCTCAGGTTGCATATTGCTGTGCTTACTTATAACACCTGGCTATATATAACACAAATGCAAAAATCTTAGCTGAGAGATGAGATCAGCCAGTACACCTGTTGTGATGAGACACCTCTGCTGTTTCATTTTGAAGACAGAATAACAGAGGCAAATTCAGAAGCCGAATGCAATAGGGCAGCGATGAGGAAATCATTTTTATCAAAATATATATGAAATCTGTGTGGGATTGGTTGCTATGAGTTGGCGAGCCCAGATCAAACAGAGACACATGTGGGTTGTTGTAAAACTCTGTTGACTTTGTAATATTGCAGTAACAGAGCTAATAAAAACAAGGAGCTAAGCAGTCTTTGCAGGAAAAGCAACATGAGCATAATATCTGGGGGCAACAGACGAGCACAGCACGCTGTGCAGAAGAGCCTTTGCAGTCAGGGGTCCTTTCAATGTGGTCTGTGTATTTGCACAATGTGAGTGCTCACAAAAACATTCAGTGTAACCATCGTCTTCAATCACAGAGCTAAAATGTGTTTCCATCCTGATCTACTGGCCATAACTTTTTTCTCCTCCTCACTTTTCACCTTTATTCATTCATCGTGCTGAGTACTCGTGGTGTTGGCACAGCAGTGAAAACCCTGGACCGCCCTCTTAAAGGAGAGTCCAGTTCAGGTCCGCTTCACTGAAAATCAATGGGCATGAAGGATGGCCTGTTGGATCATAATGGCTTCAAAACAAATAACGCACAGGATAAAAAGGCTGAGGGGTCAGCATGAACACTGAACTCCAGGCTCCTGCGGTTCTGCCTCTGACATACTGATATAGAAAGACATATATTGAGATACAGTGTGTGTGTGTGTGTGTGTGTGAGAGAGAGAAAGAGAGAGAGAGAAAGAGAGTTTAATAATTTTATGGGACAAGACCTTAAAAGTAAATTTTCTGCTCTATCTTTGTTTTTTCACAATGACCAGAAACAGAGGTCCACACTTGGCCAGTTTAGAATGAGAGTCCACTGTTAGTATGTGTATGTGTGTGTGTGTGTGTGTATTAATCGGTTCGAGCAAGATAAGAAAGCTTTTTGAAATCTTCGTTGGTGTGTTTCACTGCATTGCTGCTAACAAGCACGGACCCTACAGGTGGGGCCACTGTCGCTATAGTTTTATTATGCCACCCTTTTCACTTTTTCGAACTCGTAACTCACCCTCTCTATGAAGCGCTGAACCATAAAGCTCATTTTAGCTGCACTTTGATTTCAGAAAGAGACATGAAGCTTTATATCACAGTGACATGTTTTCCTCACTAGACTAGATGAACATTTGGACAGGAGGTGCATTTTCGTCTCTATTAAATTGCCCCATTAAAGGTGAAATACAGTAGTCAGGGTATAAAAAGGAAGAACACGCCTGAACATGCTGTCTACAGTGTTATGTTTGCTTCTGAATTGCATTTATGGGCACAGTTCACCTCCAAATCAAAATACAATACATATTTTGCCCCTTACTTTTAGTGCTATTAATCCATCTAGATCTGTTTCTCAAACTTTTTACACCAGAAAATATTAGGTTCTCCAAGTAGCACCATTATTATGAAGCCATATAACCTTACTGTCACTTGCTGCTAACAATAGGAAGTGCTGTGAATGCTGGAAGTGACTAATTACAGCTACTAGAATTACTGTAATTAAGTCATATAATGGGGTACTTTTTTCAAGTTTGTAATTTTACTTGTACTTAAAGTTCATAGCCTATTGATAACATTTTTATGTAGACAAATCATCTTTTAAAGATAATAAGATCTACAGAGCTTGTAGATAGTTAGAGAATAAAAGTATCCCTTTCCCCTGAAGACAAGAAATGTGAATCAATAATTTTAAAAGGTTTCTCGGTCCAAAATTATTGTTTTGTTTATGTCTGTGTAAGAATTCTGACCGTTGGTTCCAACTTCTGCCAAGGTTTGTGAGCCAGTAGTATAACGCTGTTGGCATCACTTGGTAACTGTGTTCTGACAACGATCAACAGAATGGCTGATTTCTACCAAGCAATGCTAGCAAATGTTAGCTAGCATCCGTAAGTGGCTGAATGTTATCAGTAACACCTTTAAGTATGCATCACTACGTGTTATCTACTTAGTTACTTTTATATAACTAAGAACTGAGTACCATTTGAATTAATATGTAAACCTTTAATCTGCATTTTTCTATCACAATCAAGTCAATGAAAATGAAAACCTGACCTGAAATAAAAAGAACTCTACAGTAGGTGTTAGTTTGGACTGGTGACCACAACCACTGAGCAGAACAGATCAGGAGTTCTGAGTAATTTAGTCTGAAGATCGAGACACCAGAAACCTCTTTGATTGAACGCCTGCTTTTGATAATGCATTAAACATCAACGGTTAGAAAGTAACTAATACTCTAAGTAGTGTTGAGAAGAATACTTTGTAGTTTTACTTAAGTATTATTTTAACACCAGTCTTGTGTTGCTCAAATAGCCCAAAAAATACATTCAAAAAAAGGCCGCCAACCACCTCCTTAGCTGAGCTGTTATGTTAGTTCGCTGAGTTAGCTTGATTAGCTTGTCTCCTGTCCATCGGTAGATGCATGCTTCCTTTTAAGGCCGATATCTCCTAAATTTGGCCACTCATATCAAAACGATCTAGATGGTACAACAGGTCAGACCTTGGGGAAAACTGTCCCTTTCACTCTTTTTGTTCACTGTCAACATGTTATGTTTCCACATGCTGCGTTCTGTGTTACTACACTGCGTGCAATGTTACCTGTGTGTATGTGTGTGTGTGTGCCCTGTCTACCCTGTAGGCATCGTGTCCCTGATCTCCCTGGCTGTTCTCTCGTATGAGCGCTACAGCACCATGATGACCCCCACTGAGGCAGACTCCACCAACTACTGTAAAGTCTCGCTGGGCATCACCCTGTCTTGGGTCTACTCCCTCATCTGGACCATGCCTCCACTCTTTGGCTGGAGCAGCTACGGCCCTGAGGGTCCCGGGACCACCTGCTCTGTCGACTGGACGGCCAAGACAACGAATAACATATCTTACATCATCTGCCTGTTTGTCTTCTGCCTCATCGTGCCGTTCCTGGTGATCGTGTTCTGCTATGGGAAGCTGCTGTGCGCCATCAGACAGGTGAGGCATTGTGGGGCTTGGGAAGGATTCCACTAAACCTGCAGTACATACACAAATGAGCCTAGGTGCACCTTCAAATACCTTCAAATTTGTTCCAGTTCTTACAAATTACACTTGTTAGCTGCTCTAATCAGCATGTTTGAATGATGGATTGAATGACTACATGTATGTGAAAGTTGTTGCTTGTACTGACAAACCCATAGATTTATCGCCCAACTCTATAATTCTAGTAAGCTCTATGGGGCGTTTTAGCATCTTGCAGCTCTTTGTTTTGGTGCCCCACAACTTTATTGTTGTGGTTCAATCACCACTCTCATGAACCTCATTCCCAGCAACAGAAGGCAGATGTTTTTGGCAAAAATGCTCTAAAAACCCACTGTACACTACCCACCAAACAGCAGACAGACATAGTTAGCAACAATTGAATAAAGTGGAATATTTAGCATCTATATTTCCCTCAGGAGTTATAGGAGTCCAAAGCTGAGCTAGAAGGAGAGTCAGTATAAGACTTGAATTGATCAGTTGGCATTCAAATAAATGCTAATGTTGCTCCATGCCTGCTGGATGTGTAAATAGGCAACTGTTAGCTCCCAGCTTCACCATGTAAACTTAAAAAAAGTGAAACCACATTCAAACACATTTATACTTCCATTGCCCACAGTTTGTGACAATAACGCTACAATAAAACATAAAGCTCTTACATAATGGCATCATTGCTTCCATGCCTGCTGATTCAGCAGGCGCTGAGATTCTCACCATGGCAATCACTTAAGAGGAGAAAACAAACAGCAAACAGTGGAAATAAAACTACATTCTGTAGGCTTTAGACGATACAGCTAGAAATTAAATAACCAAAATAAAAGTCATGGGCACAAAATTGACTCATGCACTCTCAACATCACAAGAGACAATGTTCTCGTCTTTATTGGTACCGGTGCTCCAGACTGCCTTTGAAACAATGTTTGCTTGTGCGGTGCAGACTATGTGTTCTGGGTTATGAAACATTTTCATTGAATTCAGGCAGGTCTTACAAGAACAATAAAGTTTTAACAGAGAAGCACGGGGTGTGTCCCAATAAGCCAAATGTAATACAATTATTGAATAAAGTTTAATACATAAGACATGTATCATGATTATATTCTCACAACATTTACATACCATGTATTGAAACTGTACCAATTCCTCGGCAGCATGCTTCATTATCATTTCAGTAGTTGATTATATGCACATTAACACTCTATTTTGTTGTTGGGTAACTAAATCTGTCCTCTAAACACTTCGCCCTCTCTGTTATTCCACTGATGTCTGGCGGTTAAACCAGTTTTTCTCCCAAAGCTGTGAACCAGTGGACCAAAACCTGCAGCTGCTCCACACTCCACGCTGATTTTGGACTATTATGTGTTTTTTTTTTTTTACAACCCTTTATTCAGATGCCCGTTTTATAGCCAAGCTAATTATGGCTCTGAATCGTAAACTGTGGTTATATCACACTAAAATTACCATCAGCGCTGTCACCGTGAGTCCATAAAGTCAGAGTCTGGGACTTTGTCAGTGAAGCTGCTTTTTGATGCTTCACACCACACACACACCATTTAGTCTAAATCACCTTAAAAACATAATGAATGCATTCAGTTGTTAAATATACTGGCCTCATATTCAGAATGAGCTCATATTTATCGAGCATGCCAAAGGAAACAAGTCTTAACTCGTTAAAGGTTATGAGTAAAAGCTGCTTAGCAACTTTTGTTACTTAGCAAATCACTTATATCTGTTGCAATGTTTTGGAAAGCTCCAGATGTGTCTTTGCTTGTTAGGAGACCAGGAGATGGTGTTGAAGCAGAGGCCTGCACGCGCACGGGATGAGAGATGTTCTCTGCCAGCCACTGTGGTGGAGTTACAGGCGAGAAGGCTGATCTTGGGACAATTCCCAGCCATGATTCTGGCAACAAAAAACTAATATTTTGAGGGGAAGTCTGGACATTTCCAGCCGTGTTTATGCGGTCCAAAAATTTTAAGCCAAAACATGATCATTTCCAACCCTAATCAAGTGGGTTTTGAGCTCCTCACATCGTGACAGCAACAGGGAAAATGTAGCATTTGAGAAAGTGCTGATTTGAGTCTGTCACTCAACACGTTCTGCTGTCATAAACCAAACTTTTGTGACTCGTACAACTCGTCAGATAATGCACAGATTCATTAATTTCCTACCACTCAGTGCTAAAAATATAGAAATAGGCTGCATTCACACAAATCGTAGGTTTATTTGTTAAATTACAGATATTTTATTCTGTATTTCCCTACATTAGGTAACACTGGACAGATGAAGAAAATATATTCTATGTTTTTAATAGAGATGTGTCGACTGTCCATTTGCAGATGTAGTGCTAATATAGGCAGTGTAAAATGATGTGGGACGACTCACACAGCTTAATCAAATGATCTGCTATTTCAAGTTATTCATACATTTATTGTTAAATATATAATATGTAACATTTCTGCCTTAAATTCTCACCAAAAAACAACTGTAATTATACTTTTGCAATGCATGATGGGTAATTATTTGGCTTATTACAGTAAGCTGCTGTCAATTTGAATTTGAGCGGTATTCTGAAGCAACAAAGCAACAAAAATGGTACATTACAAGGAAATACTGTAATTAGGGTACAGCACCATACAGTAATTTAGCGATAAAATACTGTACTTTTACAACAACAAGCTAACAGGCTGACATACTAACAGGCTAGCATGCCAACAGGCTAGCATGCTAACAGGCTAAAAGGCTTACATGCTAATGGGCTAACATGCTAACAAGCAACATGGCTGGGTTAATGTGAAAACATATTACATTTATGTAATATATGCTTATTACATTATCATAATGTAATTGTACATCAAAATACTGTGTCAGGTAAACAAATATATTAGTGTGATGTAATGACAGTATACTACTGTGAATTTACTGGAATTATTGCCAAATTATTCACTGTAAAATTTACAGTAATTATTTTTACAGTGTATATTATCCCATATGTTTCCAACAATGTTAAAACCCAGAAATATTTATATAATATACATTTATTCAAGGTAAAGGTGTGTTTCATTTGGTCACCTTTCGCTTTAACTTGTGGAAGACAGTCAGAGTGAGGAAGGAAGTCTGCGAACGAGACTAACCTGAACATAAATATCATTTTAAAGGTCGAGGTAATGACCATGAACACAGCGTCCCAACTCTGGAGTTCTGGCTGGATAAAACATTGCATATACACATAAAGCCTACACATAAAGAAGATTTAGAGGTTTACCACAGTTTAAAAAATCCAACCGCAACAATTAGAAAACTACAACATGTCATTATAATGTAATAAAAACAGCGACGTCACACTCTGCCCATGAAATCAAACCTCTCTTTGGTGAAAGTCAGTTTAGGAAGCTTCATAAATCACTCTTAACTTCTACTCTGACGTAGGAGTGTAATCCCAGGCTCACTTTCACCTTCATTCCCACGAGTGATTCTGAGATGCATAATAAATGCAGGCCCAGATTATATGCATCAAATATTCCGCGGTAGATGTCTGCAGTGAGGTGAGGAGGACAACTGATCATCCAGAGGATTTGTTGGGGGATTTGCCTCCCCACTCCCTCACGGCTGTGAACTGTGGCATGAGCTAACCAACGTTACTGATTGACTGGAAGAATATGAGGGGAGACAGTGTGGAAGCCCAAAACACATGCACGTACGCACGCACGCACACACACACACACACACACACACGCACACATGCACACACACACATAGCTTGCAGGAACAGGTCCCAGAGCATTTTTTCCAGGGCTAAAACTCACACTCACACTCTGTGAGCATCATCATGTCTTCTCAGGTAAACAGTATTGTGCGTGTGTTTTTCGCCTGTGTGTGCATGAGCACGCTTGTACCCCTCAGATAAACTGCTCAGCAACCGTGTGTGTTTACTGACACAACAATGAGCAAAGATGGATAACAATCAGTCCAGTAACAACAATGTGGCTCTTCCTTCTCCCTCTCTTTATCATTTTGCATCAGTTTCTTTCACTTTTTTCTTATACTGTTGTCCTTTTTCACACTTTATCTATCTGCTGTCTTTCATCTCCAGACAACACACACAGTTCTCTGAATGAATGAAGAAGGTGGCGAGGAGAAGAAATAGTGTTTAGTTCTTTTTCTTTCTTTGTCTTTGTCAGACTTTCCCTCCCCTCTCTTTCTCTTCCTCCCAAACTATTTCTCTCACATATCTATTATATGTCAGCTTCAGCCTCTTTGTCCTGTTTTCTCGTCCTTTGTCCCCTCTGTGTGCAGAACTGCATCTGAATACTTTATCTTTGCACATTTTAATGGCTCCTCGTGCTGTTTAGGGTCATTCTTCTCCTATTGACACTGCTATGTACAGCAAGTCTATAAGTTTAATTGTCAGGTCATGTCAGATATCACCAGCTGGGACAGATAAAAGAAGTTGAGCAACTGAACTCCCCGATCTAATAATGTGACTATCAGAGGAGCAGTCCAGATGGGGAAGACTGAGTCAACATTGGGGTTTGGTCCAAATTGATTCTGCTGCCTCGTCCTCATCCACTGTACACCCATCCATCAGAGATGAGGGAAGACACAAAGTTCAGTAGGATGTGGCTCTCTACATTATATATTAAAATTAGTGACCTATCTTTATCAGTTCAAAACTGTTTGAGAACTAGTTCAGTATCATGTTTTACCTTGCCATGGTGTGGTTCTTCGAACACTTGCTGGTGAGATTTTCATAAAGAGAGAACACAGACAGACAGACAGAGCTCATCTCTTGCTTGCGCATGCTTGTAACTGTCTGTCAGCGTCGTCTTGTTTTCCTGCTCCTCCTCTGTGAGGGGAAATTGAGGTCTCTATCAGTGCAGAGGACAAGAGCTGTGAGAGAAGCGAGTCTGTACTCGCACTTCAGTCAGAGAAGAAGAAAATGAACTCTGTGCCATTTTGCCAGTCTCTGTTTCAGGTTCATGTGATATTAAGTGATCAGAGATGTATTGACTCCAGGATGGTCAACATGTTCCCACTTCCAACTCGTCCAAAAGGGCAGCTTGGTCAGTTGCCTCATTTGGACCTAATCAGGCATTGAAGCGATTAGTCGCATTAGTCGACGGTGTGCGAGTGTCATTCCATGGCCCGTTTGTGTGATGTAATGCTGTGAACTTCAACCTTGGCTGATCCATAGGGTGATCGTAATGCAGCTACGAGCATGCTGATCCTAGTGACCATTTTGACAGATTAAAAAATAATAGTAAACAACCAGGCTGTGAGAAGTGTCATTACGGTGTGTTTAAAGTGGGACCCAAGACCAAACCGAGTGATAACAAGTAAAACATAATGTTACACAGAGAAATGTCCACTGTGTTTCCCCTGTAGCATTTAGCCATGCTACTAGCACGCCACATCATGCGTTCGCCAAAGGAGGATTCATGCTTTAAGTATGCCGGGCCTACGGTGATTGTCCACACTAACAAATGAAAAAAGGGGTGTTAATTAGATTAGATTAGATTAGATTAGATAGGCTTTATTTATCCCACAATGGGGAAATTCACTTGTTACAACAGCTCAAGATGCAACAGTACAGGAAAATGAATCAGACAAATACGCATAAAGTTAAACAGAAAATAAATAGAAAAAAATAAGATATTTACAAAAAACAAAGTGAGTGGAAACTGATTGTTCAGGTAGTGCTTGAGTTAAACAGTCTGATGGCTGTGGGGATGAATGATCTGCGGTAGCGCTCCTTCTTCTGTGCCAAATTGAGTGAAAACACATAAAACATTACATTACACTCCATTGTGTTGGTTGCGGTGGAGTCATCATGAGAACAAACTAAAAGCGCTTATGACTGTCATTTTTAACTAGTGTAGTGTGTTCTGACTTACCCACGGGAGAATAAACAAGACTTTCATTATTTTCACTAACTGAAGCAACAGAGGTCCAAGGACCAGTCATGTTTGGATACCAATGTAGGCATGCGAAGCCAGGAGCAGCAGTTGTAAAGAGTCAGTGTTGTCATATTTGTCAGTTGTTCTTAAAACGTTTGCAAGTTGAACCGACTTTGAACCAGCACTAGCACCAGCACTTGGTTAGCACTTCAAAAAGGGGCATGTGTGAATGGGTCCTTCAGCCTCAAACTATCCTCAAACTAAATATCCAACGTTCGGTTAGACTTTAAAAATAAAGTTTGCTGAAAGACATTTCATATTTAACATGTTGTGACTTTTGGACTATCACGGTTTTGTAAAGTTTAGAAAATAATTACCTTCAGCCATGTCACTTATTTAACCTTACCCAATTTACATATGTTAACTTACTTAACATAGCTTAAAGGAAATCAAACCCGGTCTCCTGGTGGGAAAGACCTGTGTCTGACCCATCTAACCACCTTGACCACCCCCTGCTCTTTTTACTCCCTGGGGCATAGTGCATGATACAATTAAGTTCACATACACATTAAATGTGTAAAAGTTACACATATACTACATACCATAACAATTAAGGTAGCGCAGGAACAAAACATCATTAGTTATAAGTAATTGACTTGCTGCTAGCAACTTTCATTGTCTGCATCTTTTGATCAAGGAAATCTGCTGATGACTAAGTCAAATGTAATCAACAAATGCATCAATTTGACACATTTAAAGCATCATTCACGTCATTACACACACATTGTCATGGTAATTAGGTTTAGAAATTAAGCACAATTTGCAGATGTGTTGTTCCTTTTTCTTTACTTAGCACATGTTGTGTTGTGCACACAGAATAATGAGACTGAAGGCATAAAGATCTAAAACAAGCAAATAAATCTTGTACATGCAAATCAAATACAGCACGCTCACGTAACGTTTTACTGTTTGCACGCAACGCTGTCTATTGGCATGAATGTAGCAAACTGTGGCCTTGGCTTTAATGCCCTCGCAGGCACTGCTGTGCTCTGTGACCCTTAAACATGATGCGTTACTCCCACGACGTCAGAAATGTCTTTAACTGATACTGTGCAAGTCACCCACAGACTCTCAAACAACATTAACCAAAACATCAACACATTAATACGAAAACTGCTCACCGAAGGTGTGAAATCGTGCTTTGAATGTCTCCTGGTATTACAATGAGAACATGTGGGCATTCAAAATGTAAAGCTGTGCTTTGATTTTGATTCAAATGAATATTTTGGAGATTAAAGCTGCAGTTTGATGTTAGAAGCAAAAGCTAATCCCCCTGTCTGAAATCCCTAATGGCTCTTTTTGACCTCAACTGCAAATATAGCACCAAAACTGGACTCACCGTCAGCTCCTGACGTAATGACATTTTCAGCCCCAACAGGCATAAACACAATAAAATATAGCTGCAGTGATGACTGCAGTCAGTTGGTGCTACATGCTATCTGGTTAATTAACCTTGAATTAATTATACAACAGTTGTGTTATCTCCACTAGTTCGGGACATGTAAAATTGGCTAAACCTTGAACGCCTGGATGTTTTTGTGAAACAAGTGAACTGAGCACAAACTGCAGCACAGTTCCCTGCACATGGACCGGGTCACTCAGGGTCACAGCAGAATGTACCACCTTGTTTTGTGTCTTTTTACACTTCAGTTGAACGTAGCGTGCCCAATTAAACCCACTAAAAATACAAAACACACTATTATGTATATTATGCTTGCCTGATCACTCAAACAAACTCACAAAACTGGAATATAAATCTGGATAAGGACACTTTATTATGCATTTGGACAGCCATTACATTTCTCCACTGGAGCTCCAGTGGTATTAAGACACAATTAAGTGTTAAGACCTGCATTACTCATTCCTGAAAGGCTGTCTGATTGAACTCTGTTCTTTACGGGTACAAATTGAATTACGTCAGTACTATCAGAGCACGAGTATCATACAAGTAAAATGTGTCTATCTGTACTCGTGGTGGAGGAAATATATCATCAGCTGTGTCCACAGCTTTCTGTGCAAACACTGTGCAAGATCTGCTGCACCACACACGAACACACACACACACACACACACACACACACACACACACACACACACACACACACACACACACACACAGTCACAGGCAGCCACTCCGTCCGGCGTCCACAGGGATTAACGACTCTCCTTTCTTCTCTGCTTCCACACCAGGTCACCTCTTCTTCCATCGGCGCGCTCCTTCCCAGGGTTTGTAGACTAACCTCAGCTGAACTCATCTTGGGCAGTGCAGTCGCAAGTTACAGCTGGAAACTCATGCTGCTTCTACCAGTTATATATTGTCCCATAGGCTGCTTTAACTTTGGTTTTTCAAAATACCTCCACTCAGTGCTTTTCACAAGAATACAGTCGCAGGGCTGAAGGTGTTTGACTGCACACACGCTCTCTTACACACACCACATAATCCACATAGTGTTTTACTTTGTGTAGAAATAAAAAAGGAAACGCCCTGGCTTCCCATCTAAAATATCCAGTTTTTGTCACCACAAACACGTCTGAAATTGTCTCGAGGTATCCTTAAAAACATAAAAAGTGTCACGCTTACTAATGTTGAAACGGCTTAGTTTATTCTTACATGTTTATAAAAAATTTAACATAAATACTTCTCCTCATCTTGTGATTAAAAACTTTGACCTGAAGCTAAATTCTGAGGCTTTCCTGGAAATAGTTTTGTATATGTAGCAACGTCTCATCAGCCCATATCAGCTTCTGATGTAAAATCATCAACTTCAGGTTAAAGCACCACCCATTCCAAGTACGGATACTGATACAGATACTTTGGCTGGTTGAACAGATACAGATAAAGATACAGATTATAGTGTATTTGCTCATGCCAAATTCCATAACCTGAGAGCGCCTATTTAGAGTTATAGAGAGGAAGAGAAAGAGCGAAAATCACCCCTGAAACAAACCACAGTGAGTCTGGTCAACACTCCATATTGGAGTATTTGTAATGCGAAATGAAAAGGTGACCAGTGAAAGTACTGTTTGATGCTTGACGGCCATGACCCCCGCAGCAGCCGCAGTTGACATTAGCATTCTGCATTTCATTATCGGAGTGTTGAACCCTCCTAAATGAACAACGAGGCATCAACATCTTCATCGACATCTTTATGTAATTAATTAGCTCGTTGGATAAGTTGTTGTTGACGTTATCTTAGCATTTTTACGACACACGATACAAAAAAAAAAACACGATATGATAAAACAGTATGTGAGATTGTTTAGTATGTCTGAAACCTTAGTATTTATAGGGACATTTTACAGTATGTAGCAGTGCTGGAGTGACAAGAGCAACATAGCAGAAATGCTGGTGTTTCTTCTTCTCTGGATTAGACAGATTGCTGCACTCTACCGCACCACTCTACTCTATTGTAGTCCAATACTGTGCCGATATTCCATCAGTTTCTACATTTTAGTCCAGGTATCCAGGTTGAGTAAAGTGCACACAGTGAAAACAGTTACAGGAAGCTGCTTCCAATTATGTGAACAGTTTTCTCCTTTGAAGCAATGCTGGTTGGATTTACTGACTTATTTTTATGCCTCTGGGAATTTCTCCACATTTGGTACAAATGTTCACTTGGACTCAAGGAAGAACTGATTAGATTTGAGTGGCCAAAGGTCAAAGGTCAAGGTCACTGTGACCTCATGGCGTCCCATTATCGTGAACACTGATCTCAAGAATGCACTGAGGGAATTTCTTCAAACTTGGTACAAATGTTCACTATGACTGACAAACAGATTAGAATTTGGTGGCCAAAGTTCAGAGGTCAACGTCACTGTGATGTGACAAAACACATGTTTGGCCATAACTCAAGAAATGATGAAGTAGTGGTATTTGATATTGAAAAGGTCAGATGTTCTAACTTACAACTGAAATTACATTTTTGTGATTACGGAGAGAGTAAAGTACCTGAATAATGTCTGCGTTCCAAGTCACCAAAATAGCTAACAGGCAAAATGAGGCAAAAAAACATCATGAGGAACGAGGAAAACACCAGCTGTTCACAGGGGCTGCACATGTACATGAACACAGATGCTTTTGTGTAAAATTTGCAAAAAAAGAAAAGAAAACAAGATTTTTTTTTACAGTGATTACCTTTGTCTTATGTAATTTTACATAACTTGGTCACTCACATGATATTTCAGTCAAAATCAAGATGACAGTCACTAAATTAGATGCACATTTGTATATGGTTGACCAGTAAATCGTTGCCTTGATGACCCTTTTGCTCTGATGGTCCATGATGAACGTATCTCAGTTCATCACAGGTATGAGATCTCCTCACCCGAAGACTTTCTGTCCAGTGTCGTCCCTTCAGTTAGCCTTCACAACAAAGACGCCAGATTAACATTAGAAAGTAGCATCTCGTGGGAATACTGCTTCAAGTGAAGTGGATAAACTTTTCGCTATAATTGAAATAATTTGAATTAAAACAAAAAAGGACAAAGGACAAATTATGCAGATGAACACAAACACACACACACACACACACACACAGACTCACACACACACATCAGGCACTCTTTGGTTAGATAACCAGCGACTCCCTCCCTTGTCTCAACATCTTTACCCTTGGTCTGAATTCATTATGTGACTCATATGTCCCCATGGATATCTAGCGATACTCTCAAGTGCTACAATATTTCTCCAACATGCTGTAGGCGATGTGGCACAGAGGTAAAGCTGGAGAGAGCGTGAGGGAGATGGAGATATCAAGAGGAAGTGAAGGAGGCACAGAGATGAAAGGAAGAAAAAGAGGGGGGAGAGTGACAGACTGTGACTGCTGGGGGCCTAATTTTGTGCCGGCCTACATCAGATGGAGTGACCTTGCACTGGTCATGAGGTAATTTCATTGGCCACAAGCGCATTTTTTTCTGCCTTTGCCTTTTTGGTAACTTCGTGACCTGCAATCATATTACGCAAAAAATAGGCATGGAGTGCACCAGAGGGGAATTCAATGCAAATTAGTTGGTGCAGTTTGGATTAATAAATTACACCTGGGCCCCAAACTACTCTGCCGGCGTCCATAAAGGTACTGCTACGAAGTATCTCTACCTGTTACAGAAACGGACTCCATTGCAGCCTGTTGACCACTGTGGGGAAAGTGCATTGGTGGGAAGCCAGTGGGGGATCATGTCTTTGCACTAGTGATTCTCAGAGTTTTCATACTTGCTTTCAACAACACGTTCTCAGGGACAGGTGGCTGTGGTGCAAATAGCGTTGTTATTTTAATATGACTGGAGAATTAAACATTACTAGGAGGAACATCAGTCGACACCAGACATTTTTTGAGAACTTGCAAACATAAATATTAATTTGACATCACTCAAGGAGGATTAGAAATCAAACCAGATTAATGAATTGGTAAATCAACACAACAAATTGATAATTTCAGTAATTTTTCAAGCAAAAATGTCAAACGTACATCACTGTCGATGAAATGTCTTTGGTCTTTGGTCTGTTGATCGAGGAAAACAAGATATCTAAAGATGTCAGCTTGGGCTTCGTGAAATTGTACCAGGAATTTCTTGAGTTATTTTTGACTTTTCAGAGATTAAACAATCAATCGATTAATTGAGAAAAAAAAAGTTTGATAATGAAGATGACAGACAGCCACAGCCCTAACACTGCTAATAGTAAAAAAAAAGTACATTAAATAAATACATTATTGGAGACAATTTTTCAAGACTCTCCACCGCGATCTGCTGCTGACCTTTCCTCTCATTCTCATACACTGACCAGCATCTTTTATATGCTTCATTACATCCTGTGGACGCATATATCATTATGTTCCGAGGATTCACACAAACTCTTTGGAGGAATGTGTGGATTTATTTGTATGCTTGGAAAACATCATGCGCCTGAAAGCAAATGGTAACACTAAAAGCAAGTTGCACTGAGTTTCCAGTTTATTAAGAGGTTTTAATATTCAGAGGCACTTTTTCAATTTTATGATGATGAGGCTTTGGTTTGTGGTACTGCTGTTAATGTTTTATTATACTGAGAGATATATGTAATGTTTGGTCCACCTCATTTATATCAGTGAGGGCAGACTAAATATTTGAAACGCATCTCAGCGGGATTTTTGTATTAGATCGCAGGAACAGATCAGAGTCAAGCGACAGCATGAACCCTCTGCATTTGTTACAAACTTGTTGAAAGTAGATTGCAGCAGATATTTTCGCCTTTTGTTCTGCGGCACAAAATACATCAGTATATACCCCAAGCTTGAATTAAAAAGCATTTAGAGTTATAATTCTTAAAACAGACAGTTGCTAACAAGCGGCTAAATGAGACTGCAGAATTTGTGGGGGAAATGAAAGGTCATTGCGCCGAACACGCAGATTCATCTACTCACTAGTCCGTCTTTACAGGCAGACTTTAGTTGCAAACTATTCTGACTCTAACTTTACAGCTCATAGATTGATCAATTTACAGTACAGTGTCTATAGTATAGTGTAGCGAGACGCTTAGTGGTGGTGACATTGAAGTCGTGGTGATAACATTTACTCTTCAAAAATCACAAAAGTGGTTTTCCACTGTGAGGATTATGTTGTTGAACAAAAAGTTATCATCAACTTGTGTTCGCCACAGAGTATATTTTCTGCAATAATCCAAAATCTCTCTCTTTTTTTTGTCGAGGGAACCGGGACGATGCTAACTTCTGAGTTAGCCTACACTTCATCGCTATAGCACTCTATAGAAGCTGCTGGTGGCTACATGTGTATCAGGACTTTATACACTGTTTCCACACACTGTACACTGTTGCATGTGTCAAGGCTTATCAAAAGTCCTGGACCAGTACCAAATATCCAGTGTAACAGCAGCTCTGTGTCACATTCCAAAAAATCGTGTCCAAGTGTTCGGCTGCTACGCACTGCGTTTATGTGTTTATGTCCATGTCTTTGGTCACATTAGTGCCCCTGATGCTCCTCAGCACAAAAAGTAGAGTAATTAAAAACTCATCACACACACACACATATATACAGTACGCACAAACAAGGCAGAAACAGAGTGAGAGAGAAAGACACACAGCTGTGAAAGCACTTCTTGCCAAACCTTTGGATGAAAATTGCCGGCACTTCTGCCTGATACGAGCTCGGTGGGGAGGTGCACTGGCGAGAAGCTGGAGGGCACGGATGCTGCACCGCAGAGTGGGCTGCATGCTCGAAACACAAATTAGTTCTCTGTCAGATTGGCTCCAGGATGAAGCTCTTGTTCTCTCTGTATTGAGCCACAAGTGCAGCGTCTTTGCTCATTGTCTTGCTGGGTCCTTGATTTTTTACTTATTTTTTTTCCCTCTCTTTGTTCCCTTTGCATCCATATCCAACTCGGTTTCCCTGCTTTGACATGTCTTTGGCTTATCGTGCATGTGCGTGCTCTTCATTCTCACGTCTGCACACATTCACACCCTGATTGTCCCCGTCAGTGGCTTACTTTCTCAAATCTGTGTGCATGCTCGCCCAGTACAACGGCTCATTTCGTCATCTGCAGTGACTGCTCCAGTCCCTGCTTTCACACTCGCCTTCTCACTCTTTCTCTAATTGTCTTTCTCTATCTCCCAGCCCTCCATGCGCCCTCCTCGCATATTCTTTCCCTTTCACTGCACCATTATCATCCATCTTTTTCACCTTGGTTGTCTCGGTTGCCATTATCACTTCCATCCCACATCCACCCCTCATCACTTCAGTACAAGCAACCCGAAATGTGCTGTTTCTGTTTAACAATTAGACTGATTTTGACTTCTCATGGTAAGTAGTTGCTTGTGAATACAAAACGGCAAAACAATATGAGGTGGGAAGCCTTTGTTTTGAATGATGTGCATATGCTCAGATGCCCTGTTTGGTCGTGCACTTCCACCTGATACAAACACTGAATACGGTGGGCTTGATTTAGTGGTGGGTTCTTTAGAAGTCGTTTCTTTTTGGAATTAACTTGATCATTTGTACCCTCATGTGTGCCACATTGTTCCTTCTGCTCAGTTGCTTTATGACCTGCTGTTTTAATTATCTCATGAGGAGGTTTGTCCTGTCTTGTAAAGAAAGAGATGGTAGAATAGATTCAGGAAACGCAATCGCAAGAAATACATGTTGGCAACGTATGTTTCTGCAAAAACACGGATATGTTGAGACTTTACATTTCTTTAGGTTTAATATACAATTGTATCTCGTGACAATGCTGTGCTTATGCTGTGGTAGGCTTAGGCTAAAAAACTACTCGGTTAGCATTAAGATAATATCATGTTGGCTTTAAATAGTGATGTTTGATCGCCACAAACACGGCTGGACATGTTCTGAGTTCCCGTCAAAAATATCCAGTGGTTTCACACTTAGAAATATTGAAACTCAGTTATGGAGTGTGATCACTGGTTTGCCAACTCCTGATATGAAAGTTAAGTCAAAAAGATGAAATGTTAGCGTGACATGAATGGTTTTGTTGAAATGTCAGTAAGGTACGTAGCTTATGACACGGAAAACTGTGAACGTATGAGTGATTCAAAGGAACAACAAGTGCAACATTTTGTCTTGATGACTGGGATGGAAAACCCAAGCTTTTTTCAATGTTTTTACCGCTGAATGATCATCAAGTGGTCATAATCTTTATAGTCGGTGAGAGACAGAATCATTAAAGTGGTATTTTTGACCTTCCTCTTAATCAGACATCATTAAATACAAGTATGTTCCACTTTGCACTTAAGAAATATAGACATGAAGATAACTTGCGATTTTAAAATAAATGCATCAAAATTAAAATGTGTTGCATTACACTATATTTTATCAAAGTCCTTTTTCGGGAAGTCTTGCCACTCAGCAGCCATCTTGGCCACACCCATGGGCAGACATTTTGGGCTAACGAGACCAGGCTCCTATCTAAATGTATATTGAGGGGGCTTCACTTTTAATGGTCACTGAGACGAAGAAAGTGCATGTATAGAATAAAAAAAGGATAGAAAATAAGGTTCAAAATACCCTTTTCCACAGGCTATACTTCTATACTAGCTAATCTATACTAGCTTTTACAAAATACAATGTTTCAATGACTTGAAGTCTTCACCTCCTCACTTCGCTGTTGAGGCTAGAAACTCCCAAAAGAACACGTAGAACAGAGATACTGCTATTGTGTTTCCAATAACAGTATTTAGCACTAATGAAGGGTGCAGATTGCTTTACGTATCAGACTGTCAACTGCAGGTACAGAGCTGAACCTTTCAGCTCTGGGATCCCTGACATCTGCCAGCCCCTCACTGCCAATCTGTGGACATATCGAGAGCACATGCCATCTGCACTTACATCCAAGCTGTGAGACGCCATTAACCGCTGATACTTTAATTGATAACCTCACCGAGGAGCACTTCAAATTATGTTCAAAAGTGCAGCCAACCTCCAAAATCCATTAAGAAACCTGAGAGGAAGATTGGATCTGGCGGGAGGGGGGGTGAAACCTGGTTCGAGCTGTAAAATTGATAATGTGCTCATCAGCAGCCACAGTCCAGTTTATGAATGTTTACACCAGTCCAGCGTATGTGGCAGTAAAATCACGAGGAGCCTCTGTGCATCAGCAGATGTTAATTGACGTTCAGAGTCGGGGCGGGCCTCGTGTGGATCAATGGTTCGGTTTATAGTGTCCTCAGAGACAAAAACAGCGGCAGTCAGGTCTCCACCAGCCCATAGTTAGTCCAGTTTTTACAGAGGTCACTGAATTCAGGCCACTCTGTCCAAACCCAGAAGCCACCAGAGTCTGTGTCCATTTTTAGCTTACTAAGCCAAGGAAACCTCTAGCAAGACCCCCAACCATTTTATCAATATTATACAACATGCTCAGCAAATGTCACAGCCTTGTAGCATAACATCTTGTTTGATGTGGCTCCATCTTTCCTATTTAGTATGGAAGGTAATACCTCAAGTGTTTTTGGAGTTAGGGTACCTAAGCTATTATGACATTGGAGAAAGAGGGCTGAACTGTACACACTAAAACCTGCCAAACAGCCTTAAATTACATTCACAGCGGTAGAACGTTGTCCAGCTCAGAGCTGAGCTCATAATGTCATTAACTTGTTTTCTCTCCCGGATTTCAATACTAATTAAGTATATGGCTCATAGACATGAATAATTAATATTTTTATCTAATTTAGACTAGTATGAATTATTATAGCTGTATCTTTTATTGAGAGGCACATGCCTCCAATCCTGACAATTCAACAGGAGTATGATCGAGAGGGCATGTACCCTTTTTAAAGGAATGGTAAAACATTTTGGAATATACATTTGCTGAGGGTTTCAGTAGCTGAGAAGACTGATAACACTCTCATGTCTGTGAGGCGAATATGAAGCCTTCACCAGCTGTCTGTTAGCTTAGCTTAGCACAAGCTTGTTAATTCATCAGCTTTGAAG
Source organism: Pagrus major (assembly GCF_040436345.1). Classification (NCBI taxonomy): domain Eukaryota; kingdom Metazoa; phylum Chordata; class Actinopteri; order Spariformes; family Sparidae; genus Pagrus; species Pagrus major. The sequence continues at coordinate 11,567,084 of NC_133235.1, forward strand.
ATACTTGCAGGTGGATTTTGTTAACTTTCGGCAATGCCAAGGCAAACTCTAAGTTAACTCTCTGCTGGCTGTAGCTTCATATTTAGTACAACAAAATGTAAGTTGTATAGTCCCTTAATGCAACACAAAAAAAACATGCTAGAGGAGTGTTGATGAGGATTAGTTCAGGGGTCTCACAGTCTGAGGAAACAATCTGCTCCATAGTCTGGCGGTACAGCAGTGGATACTTCTGGCCAGCAGCAGGCTGAACAGACTGTGGCTGGGGTGGGTGTTGTCTTTTTGTGCTCTCCGCCGGTACCTCACTTCATCAATATCACCGATGTTCTGGGAGGTTTTATCACCCATTGTACAGCCTGTTCTGGGCAGTGCACCAACCAGTTTGTGATGTTACCAGTCAAAACGCTGTCTAAGCTTTTTTCTTGCCCAAGTGTCAAAAGCGACTGGGCAGTGCAATTACAGGATGCAAACAAAGTCAACTGTTCAACCACCATGGCAAAGCAGTCTCAATGCCTAATTAGCAATATCTAATACGACCACAGCCATCTCTTAAATCACCACTCGCAAGCGTACAGTCGCCCGTGAAAGAAAACCATCGATAGAAAATAGTTTGTCCCCGTTGTTCCCCGTTAATTTGTGTGTAGCTTCTATTGTGTTTCTTGTGTACAGTTCTTGTCTCAGTGTGTACTGTTTGGATGTGATATGTTGTGTTTTTAATGTACTCTTTCCCTGTACATGCGAGTAAAGACAGATGGTATGCCTTTCGGACATACAAGGTAGATAAAGTCTTTTCCTAGAAACAATTGCAAAGAAAACTGCATGACAGCATGTTTTGAACTGTTTTGTTGCACACAGTATTACACACTTTACACACTACATTGTCCGTCTGTTTCTCAACTTGAAATCAATCTATGAAATGTTGTCTGTGTGCAACAAACACTGTAAAGACACTTTTCCTGTATTTACGATGAAATATTAATTGATTAAAAATATGAATTAAGAATTTGCGCTGCCTTTTAAAGAGCAGGTATACGATGCAGGGTTACAAGACCACTTTGAAAGGCAGGAGGAGGATGTATCATTAGTTTAATTCATAATTGAGATGTGCTCATTTGATGACAGCCCTGGAGCCATTTATTTTACTCCAGATATTAAAACGGGTTATAGTAGATTTGAAAGCGCTAATGTTTTTAATGGCTGTCAGAATAATGACATACAGAATATTAGAAGGGACAGATAGCTAAATAGAGGGTTATTTGAGATGAGGGTATTAAAGTACAGATGTAATATAACATGAGCCTCCTTTATCTCCAATGCGAATGTCTCTCATTCATTTTAATGACCTTCTAATGGAACCTACAGTATGCAAGAACAATCATACCGATAACTGAGAAAACTGCATTATGATACAAAAACGTTATGTATAATTGAACATGGTTTTCAAGTGTGTGTTATGTTAGTCACATCAACATATATTTATTAACAGGAGCTTGGATATGCTGTAAATTCAATCAGGAACTCGCCTACATCGTGAAAGCTTTGACATAAAGAGGAGTTACTTCACTGACTCACAGATTTTGAATGTACAGCTTATACAAAGGATCCCTGTGCGTATTATTGACCCAGTAATTCAAACCACATCTACCACATGGGCGAGCATGATTAAATTATTCATTATCACTGAGTTAATTATATAAATTTGACCCATAAGCCTCAGTTAGGACACACATTTTTGATGGCGGTCATCAAAATGCTGTACACTGTACAGTCAATATGGATCTTGTGGCTCCCGTTGCATTCACTTCCAAAGCAAACTGGGACAGAAAGATCTGAAAATATCAACCCCGGTTTTCCACTTACAAACTTTGATGTTGGCATCTCAAGAGGAAATCGAAGTGCAAGCATCAAAGTTACTGAAAAAATGTAAACTACAGAGGCCACAGTACTCCTGTTGTATCACTGAATGCTGTGCTTTTGGGTAACACTTTATAATAACCATCATTATTAAATGGTTTATTGGTTGATTATTAAAGTTTACAGTTATTTCACTGTTAACAAACAATGGAATGCTTAATAAACTATTTATTAAACAATTGTAGAGGTTTATAAACATCAGTCACAACTTTATAATGGCCAACCACATAATGTTTATAGATTAACTACACAGTATTTATTAACCGTTTACAAAATATTATAAACATCACTTGCAACTTCAGCTGGATCATATTTAATTAGAGGGTTGAAGAATTTTCCACAGACAACCTGGGTCATGCCCTACAGCGCTACAGTGTCAGCTCAAATATGTTGCTGGCCTTATGATTCCTGTTCACTGGCAACATTAAGAGCCAGTCTGTCTGTGCTGAAATTCTTCGAATATCTAACCGACATATTTCCTAATATGTCTAACCAAGTTGCTGACCACTGCATGAACATTTGCACACAGTGTAGAACCGATAGAGAGTTACTCTTTTATCAATATTCTTAATTGAAGAACCAGAAAAAAATGTTGCAACGTTATGTTTCTTTCGGGTACATTTTTAATTTTATCTTGTTTCAACACTGTGCTTATGGTCTGGTTTGGGTTAAGCCCAAAAACCACCAATGTTTTGGCTTAAAATACCTGGGTTTGTCATCACAAACAGAGCAGGAAATTTTTCCAGGGTCTCCCTAAAAATATCCAGTGGTGTCACGCTTACAAATGTTGAATCACCATGGTCCTTTGTCAAAAATATCGATTGAATTGACAAATGTTGACATGCAGTCTTGAACTGCAGTCACTGGCTTGGCAACGTGGTCCTCGTATACAAAGCAGTTTTCTCCTTAACAACTACGATGGCAAATATTTGTTGACAATGTTTGTTTTCATAATGAAAGCTAGGCTTAACTGAATATAGATGAACCATTTATAATGAATTTTTTTGTTAAAAAATAAAAGCTTAACGATAAAGCACCTAAGATTATGTTATCTTATCTAGCGTTATCAGTTCTTTAAAAAAACAGATTTATGGACTTAATTAATCAATAATCCACTTAGAATTAGACAACTCAAGACTAAAATATAAGGTTATGGAGGTTGGGGAAGGGAATGGACATGTAGTGTACTTGACTTTACAACAGAAGACCAGAGTTTGCATCCTGTCACAAGCCTTCAATTGATTGCAATTGCTATTTGAGAAGAAAGAATTTTAAAAAATGGCATTGAGCATAATCCAGAGTTTCGCAGAAAAATGCTTCTTGTAGTGTGACCGGGATCGAATTTAACAGTCGTGACGGTACTGTAACAGATCTCTGCATTTGGAAAGACCTTTGAGATGGGACACCAGAGCCGACCCATTATAATCATGAAACTTTAAAGGAGGAAGCCCTGAATTGGGACACAGCTGAAGGCCGTCTTACCATAGCCACACCAGAAATGACGTCAAGCGGTCTGATTAAATCACAACATGATAGGTCAGTTTCTAAGACCAGCCAAGGCTCACCACTCTGACGCTCTTTCTAAAAACACACAGCTGACTTTTTGTCTGTTTCCCCTTAAGGGTCTGTCTTTGGTTAACCTAAATGGTACAGACACTGGCATGGAAGGAATGTAATTTGGCCAACTCAAGGAAATAATTGAGTAGATGATGAAAACCCTGAGGAGATGCTTATCATCTGACAGAACTGTTAGTTTCTAACAGTTGCCTACAAAGTGAGAAGCCTTCATCTATCTATGTTTTTGTTTTGTGTGTGTTTGTAATAAAAGGGACTGCTCTGACAGTATGGTGGCCATTGTTTCTCTCTTTGCTCATATCATGGGCTCTCCGCCTGTCCTGACCCAGTAAGCCATGGCCTAATTGGAGTATCTGAGTGTGAGGCAGCCTCTCATCTGGCAGTGCCAGCCTCTGCAGCCATCTGTCTGGAGGATGTAGCAGCATTTCACTGCTGGCTCAGACACATAGTTTCATTCATTAAAGTCGGGATGAACAGCGATACGTTCTTTGAAATACAGCAGTCATTCTTTGCCATATTTTACAAGCCACAGGTTTATTGAGGATGGCTGCCTGCTGGTAAGACGGCGTGTGCTTGCCCTGGCTCTGCCCCATCTGTGTTTCTCCTAAGGATATAAATCTAACACACCTCTTGAGAATTCTGTATTGGAAATGGAGCAGCAGCAGCAGCAGATATATTATCGCTCTGATTGGGTTCTTCCTGACCCATTTTCAAGTGTTCCCTTGTACCCTGGCCCTCCCCACTCATGCTCATGGATTTGTTGACTTCTACTGGAGAGTTCCCAACAAATTATATTTCCTTTAGAAATCAAAAGGTTTGTAATTGGACATTTTTGTCATCCGCCCTCTGATTTTGTAGTTTCTTATCATCTGCTGTTCGTACCGTATCTGTTTCTCTTCGAATCTTGAAACTTTGTTGCAAGCTGGTCCTGCGAGAGTTGGATCACATCGTTGAACTTCAGCACAGCTGATTCCCTTTGAGGTTTCACCTTTGAATGCCGGGCAGGAGTAAGGTCCCACGTGTGGCTGAGGAGTAGAAGATCCAAAACCTTTGCCTTTAGCCGCGGGGTGGGATTGCAGCAGAGTGGCCTGAACCATCAGCACTCTCATTTAACTTCTGTTGGCTCCTCTCACTACATCTTCTCTCAAACTTCATGCCTTGTTTAAGAAAACCAGAATGTAATCTGTAGCCTATCAGTTTTATTGTAGATTTTGTGCAAATCCATGTACGGCAGGAAACAACAGATAATGAAAGAATCTTCTCTGCTCTGTGAGTTACATTAAAGTTTAGAGTAGGGTCGCCATGGTTTCCAAGGTCATCATCAAGGTTTTTTTATTGTTCCTTGCCTCAGACTCAAAATTTAAGCAGACTAGTTGTTTTATCTGTTTTATACATAATTTCTACATTTCATCTCTATTTTGTCTGTCTTTATCATTTTACTTACTTGCTTGCTTCTTCTCCTCTCCATTTATGTCTGCTTATACAAAGCTATATGCAAAATTAATCTAGGTAAGCTGATTTGTCATTAATTGTGTTATTATTAATTAATGTTATTATTGTTATTAAAGGACAAGGCCACCCAAAAATGAAAGTTCAGTCATTGTCTACTCACCCCCAAGGCGATGGAAAAGGTGAAGTTTCGTAGTCCACAAAACATTTCTGGAGTTTCACGACAAAACAGTGTGGCAGCATTCTCCTAAACAATGGAAGTTACAGGGGACTTGATTTGAATTGAAAAAAAAAGAAAAAAACAGCAGAAAAAAAAAATTTGGCTCCATACAGCTCGTCCAGTGTAATACAAGTCTCAAGAAGCTCCGCAATCCCAAATTGGTTTGAAAAGATGTTATTTACACTCTTTTTTTAAACCCAAATCATTCACTATAGCTGCTTAGCTAATAGCGTTAGCACGCACCCCATCTAAATCAGATGCACTAGCTTGACTGCGTATCAAGTGTGAAAATAAGGCTTTTTCAAATCAATTTAAAAAAAAAAAAAAAATGTAACCAATGTTAGAAGTGAGGGTTCTAGCCACTTGTGTTAGGTCACACTACCATCAAATAAGCCTCTTTTGTTTTTGATCTGAATGCATTTTACAAATCATTTTATCACTAAAACTAGCCCCTTAGGCTGCAAGAAATTAAAGTGTGTTCAGAGGACTCCCAGATCACTAATATATGCTTCATGTGGGACCTCCATTGATCATGTGTTTTGGCATGTCCCACAGATGGTTGATTGGATTGGGATCTGGGGAATTTGGAAGCCACCTTGAGCTCTGTCACATTCCTGAGGCCATTCCTGTGAAGTTTTGGTGGTATGGAGGGGCATATTGTATGGTGTGTGGCCAAACCTTTGGGGAGTGCCATTGCCATGAGGGGGGTGTACTTAGTCTTGGTGTTTGGATAGGTGGTACTTGCGAAAGAACACAACTGCATGTCAGGATTCAAGGTGTCCCAGCAGAATATTGCATTTTAACAAGATAATCAATGTTATTCGCTTCACCTGTTAGTGCTTTTAACGTTGTGGCTGATCAGTGTAACAACAGCAGGGTCCGCGTCTTAGTCCTCTCAGTTCAATTAGTAAAAGTTACTGTCAAAAGCTTTGTGGACACGACTTCAGAGGAAACTCTTATCAACTTTCAACACTGTTTAGGAGGACTGCTAGTCGAATAAAAGATGGCGCCCTTATTTTTAATACCATCTTGCTGTGATGTGGTTCTCTTTAAATAATTCAACTCTAAAAAGATCCTTCACATTTGTTTTAATCTTAGCAAGTTGTAGCACATGACTGATGATAGGAGCAAGCCTTTGCATGCTGAAATAGTGGGGTCGCTTTTGCACTAATGATGACATAATATTAAAATACACCATTTTAAACTACCAACATTGAACCCTGAGGGTGGAGAAAATATAAATCTAAATCTATCTATAATTCACATCTGCAGTGCTGCACCTTGGCTAATTGCTTTTTTTCTTCAACTGTTTCTTCAGACTTAAAATATTCATGTAGATAATTAATTTGCTGTTGGAATTTAATGTCCCCCCAATGTATTAAACCAGAACCACACTGGGACAATCAATAATATTCACACTGAATGTGTTTAAAACCATACAGGGGGTTCCTCCTGGTAAGGTGTGTGTGTGTGTGTGTGTGTGTGCTGGTCTTTTAGGCAGTTCTAGGACACGCTGAGCGATGAGCTGTTAGCCCCCTGCTGCTAACTGATGAAACACAAGGACATAACAAACAGTCTTAATCTGCGACTATGTGTGTGTGCTTCTAACATGTGGGTGAGTGTGTGTGAGGTAGTAACATTTTACAGCATATGGCACATGGAAGTATATACTGGTTTAGCTGTACAGGTAGATTAAAATGGAAACAGACAACTTCCACACACTGGTGTTTCCAAGTGGTATTTTAAATGATGCCACCACTTTTGCAACTACCAGCAACACGGGACAAAATGTGAGTTTATTAATTCATTTAGCCCATGATGGAAAAGTGAAATAGAAATGGTGCTGAGCTGCCAGCCTTCATTTTCTCAGGAGATTTCGTGCCCAGACAGACAGAATAGCATTGTAAAGCAGAACCAATCTAATTGCTAATGGTGTAATTATTTTATAGCCATTACATTGCACAATTAACATTTACGTCATACTGTTTGCTTTTGCTCTGATGGGACTTTTAGTTTTTTACAATCCAACAAAAACAACAGTGATGATATCATCGGGGTTTACCAAAAGACATTGCTGAATTGCAGGTGTCCATACCTAACCATAACTGATCTTTTCCCAAACCTAACCAAGTAGCTTTTGTGCCTAAGCCGATCCAAACTGCAGCTACTGCACACTATTAAAACTACTTAATGTCACATACGTAGGGTCATTCTTTTATTTTTCATGTTGCCAGGTACTGTGTTGTTGGCAACAGACATACCTCCTGTTTTCAGTTAACTCATACCACAGACAAAAGTTCAGGAACACCCATCCCAGCCACAGTATGTTCACCCTGCTGGCATAAGAGATACAGAAGTATCCGTTAAAGCCTGTGCTGAAGAATGACAAATAAACATACTTTAATATCTTGGCCCTGTTGCTTTAATTTGATCATTCATTTTTATTCTGTCTCTTGTTAACCCCCCTCCAATGTAATTATCGTGCAAGACCAAATCCCCTTTAACACCATGCTGTGTTTTATAACCACCCTAAATAGTATATTTTGCATTTTCAAGTAAAATCCTAATCCTATAAGTGCCCTTCTGCACTTTTGGTTTGGCTGTCATGACACTGGATACACTGTGTTAATTGGGTTCTAAGGGATATGACCCCTGACCAGGACTCTTTGAAAGCTCTGGCTTTAAAACCCACTGAGGTCATTAAGTCTCCACTGATTGCAAGGTGCTGCCAAATTTCTCTTCAGTGTCTCTCTTTGGCTTGTTTGTGTTGAATGTAACAAATTATCAAGTTGTCTGCAGTGTCAGAAGAAGCTTGATCCTTCCAGAAATCCTTCCTCATTTGATGCCAGTTTTCTCATTTACCACCACTGTTGTATCACAGATGCCAACATTCAAGTCCATAGATGGACATAGATGAACGCTTTAGTTCATTCAATTAACTGGCAAAGCTCTTAGTGAGTGTGTCCATGACCAAATCCATTTAAATCTGTCTTTGTCTGTGAGTCACATCTTGTGTCAGTGAGTGTAATTGAGCATCTAACTCAGGACAAACCCACCAAATGAGTCAGAATAAAACGTTCACTCTTTCAACACAGCCTGTCATACAAATAAAAGCCTCACTTTAGGCTCACTTTAGTTTCAATTAAGTTGGTTTCCTCGATGATCTACACGTTATAGTATTTCTTAAATTAAATACAGGTAGAGGTTGGTACTGAATAGTTAAGGATCAGGATGTGAGGCATTCTTGATGTCAGGGACATCAATTGTGTTTACTAAAAGCAGGCATGTGTAAGGGCTGCTATGAACTCGTCTTTGACACTGTGCTCACACCCAGTGGCTTTAGTTTTATTTTGTTCTCTCTATTTGCTGAACTCTATCAGGGACTTCTGACATCGGATGAGAACTTTGACCTCTTATATTCTCGTTCTCCCCTCCCTTTCTCAATCTAGAGTCGCTTTAGATCCTCGGGGGGTAAGGCAAGGACAAGAGGCAGGATCTCCAGATGTTACCAAAAGCAAACTAACTGTGAAAAAAGTCCTTCAGGTCTACAATTCAACAAGTCAATTCTACATCCTTTGTACAGTGCTCCTCTCTTCCTTAGATCCTCAGAGTGATGTTAGTCCAAATGAAAATAAATGTCCCGAACCCCCCAAACACACATGCATCTGCACCATCCTTGCATTCACCACAGCCCCACAGAGCCTCACCCTCAATTTTATTCCTGATTCCCTCCTTTACAAGTTGTTTGTCTGTAGAAAGCAGCTGCTGATGCTTATTCCCCAGCGATGCACACATTTACTTGACTCTCCACCTCATTCAATAAAAGCTTTTTTTTGCGCGACCTTGCAGACACCTCATTGTGGTGGCGAGGGGGGAAGAGATGGAGGGAAGGAGCACAGGGATGTGGAAAAGGGGGGGAAGGGGGGACGGAGAAGGAGGACGGCGAGCGTTTGTAAAGTGACTCACTGGAGCGTTGAGGATTCTTGCTGAGAGAGGCCCTTTGATGGGCGACAAGCAGGCAGAGTGTTTGGCAGGCCACAGGAGGCTGGTGGCGTACAGGACTAAAGCAGCAGACACAAATCCTGCGATCAATCATGTTTAGCAGCCAACAACTACGCTGGCAGAACATCCGGGACGACTCAGGAGCTGGAATGCTGAGGCAAAACAAACCAGGCGAAAGTGCTGCGCCTATGTCTTTTCCCCTCCAGGGTAATGTGTTTGTTTGTGTTTGTGTGTGTGTACTGCTGACTACTTGTCTGAGCGCCCAGGTGTGTGTTTAGATGTAAAAACTATGTGTTTGGGTTGACTGCCTTATGTTTGTCATGTTATATCTGTATGGATCTTGGTGTCTATTTTAATATATGGTAGTTCTAGAGACCATATTTTCAAGCATGGTGGATGTACACGTCTGAGTGTATATTTCTGTACGGTGTGCGTGTGCAAGTCCCCTCTTGGAAAAATGTAAAAAAAAAACACATTTGCAGTCATATTATGGGAAAAGACCTTAAAAGTCTATTCTATTTTTTTTTTTTTTAAATGACCAGAAACAGGTCCACACTTGGTAAGTGTAGAAATATAGTCCACTGTTGGCAATGTTGACGTGTGTGTGTGTGTGTGGGGGTGTGGGTGTGCAAGCAGTCTTGGCTTCAATAGCCATTCCCCCTTCTCTCTCACACACACTTCAAGCAAGTAATTTCAGAGAAGAGATGTCACCATCATCGTCGATGTCTCTAATGTGACTCTCAGCATTAGTTGAACGTCTTGTCTCTGTGACTGCACTCTTCCCCCCTCTGGCAGAGCGGGGGTGACGATGATGGAAGGGCGGAAAGTGCGATCAGATTGGTGAGGATGTAGCTTTCTGAGGCGTTCATGTTCTGATGTCAGGATTCAACTTAGCTTTGATACCGTGCAGCAGTTTCAGCCGTCACGGCCCTGCAGATGGGAGAGAATATCACTCGGTACAGAGGAATTTTCCAAACAAGGTTTTGATTTGATCAGTTAATACAGCGACGCCTCAAACAGAACGGGCCACTTTTATTACATTTACAATCCCTGTACTGTAGTTCTTGAAAAGCCCCAGCGTTCACTCAGAAGCCAGAAGTAGGGAGCGTTTTGAAAGCGACATATGGCATGCTCGTGTTTAATAAATGTTTAGAAAAAGAAGCTCCGGCTGTCAGTTGTGAGGCATTTTTATGAGGGTGAGTTGAGTCAAGAGCTGTGGCATTACAAGTTCAGAAGTTTCCTCCTCATTAAATGAACTTTAAGAGAGCGTTGCCCGCCACGATCGTGTATCTCCTATTTTGCTCCTCTCCTCATAACTTTAGTCACATTCAGCAGTCACAAGATAAGTTTTCTGGCTTTCAGCTTTTCAAAGTGAGAGTTACAGACTCGAAAATGGGAAAAAGGTCTGTGTGAAAGATAGAAGGAGATAAGGAGTCAGAATTTACAGTAAAGGCACTCAGAAAATTGCTTCTAATCTTTCCTTCCGGGTTGAGGCAGTGTAGTGTTACAAAGCTGCTCTGGCTCACCTCTCCCAGGGGTTTCTCAAGTGTTGGTAGTGCATTCACGAAAAAAAAAATCTCTAGATACTTATTATGCGGTTTTCCCAAGAGTCTCTGAGAGTATGTGCGCTTAAAAAAGACATACGGAGAAGGTTGTTTGATTCAGCTTGCTTTGCTGAGTGCACTAACATGACAGCCGTCTCTTTTCAGGATCTCCAGGAGCGTGTTCATTTACCTGCCAAGACGAACATGGCTGCAGCCGCCATGCGTTTCCCCAAGCCAAGGTGAACGCCAGCCAAGCTGGAAGCCTCACCTGCTAAATTTGAGCGCCGGGCAAACTCCCACAACAACCTCCCGGAATAAGAATAGAAAGACAAAAGCGGGAGAGGGGGAACTTCTCAGATTCATCACACTTGTAGTCTCTCTGCTGAATCACCTTGGACCACTGAACAGTTGGACTTACAAGAGTCTCCATCAGCATAGATGACTTATAAATCTGCCTCCTTCGTATTTCACTCTCCCTCCTCTCCTCTCTTGCTTCTCTCTGCTGCACAGATCCCACTCCTTCCTCCCGTTGTACCTCTCGCGAACAACCTCTCCCCACTCCCCCTCCATCTCCCTCTGTCTGTTCTCACCTCCATGTCTGGCTCGCACCGCCTGCTTCCTGTCGCATCGCCACCACCACCAATCTCACAGTCTAATAGCCAGTGTCTGGTTGTGGGTGGGGGGTGTGGGGGGGGGGGCAGGCAGCAGCTGGGGAAGGCACAGGAAGCACCGACTGCCTCCAGCATCCCAGAGCTGAGGTGATTTTTAGCAGCCGGTCTGGCAGCTCCGCCCGCTCCATCCATGTAATCCTGTTAGCCGACCTGAAGACTCCAAATTAACTGATTATGTGGATTAATTAGGAACACTTAGAGTGCACTAATGTGGTTGTGTGTGTGGTGGAGGGGAGAGGAGGAGTTGTGGGTGTGTGTGTGTGGTGTAATCTTGGGTCACAGGCAATATGAACAAGTTTTTTCTGTTACTTTTGTGTTGAATGCCATAGTTTTGCTTCAAACTGCGTTTTCATGATACAATTATAGATATGAGCAAATGAACACAGGAGCGTTTGTAGCAGAGCTAATGCAGAAAGAAAAGACAGCGACAGAGGGGGAAATCTTCCTGAGACAGAGAAGAGATGAGGAACATCTGGATGAAACTGCACAAGTGGAGAGCTGAGAACAAAGCAGAAATATACAGAGCGAGTACTGGAGAACGTGTGGAACCAAAGTGTCGTATGAAAGTGCAGCTTCTGAAATGGAAACATAGTCAGGGTCGTGAGTTGATTTACTTTGCCTGAGCGCTGCGTCAACACGGCTGTCAGTCTGTCTCCTCTGTCCACCTGCACACCAGTTTGCTGGAGGTGACTTACCCTCCACACCGGGGATCTCACAGATGCCTGCTGGCCTGATATCAAACACAGATTTACGCTCTCCTGCAAAAAAAAAGAAAAGATAACCTCTCCACCAAGGGCGACACAGAGTAAGACTTAAGTATCTAAATGATAACCTCTATCATGTACTGTTATTATAATCCAATACAATTTTTATTGTCTTAAACTCCATCCTGGCAGATGTTAGACTACTTGACAGGAAGAAGAAATGCAGGTTAAGAGTCTATTTAACCTCAAAGAGCTGCTTGCACTCCATTATTTGATTACACGGATATAAAAAGCAGCTGATCCCACCAGTGTGTCATAAGGCTTCACGGAGGACTGCCACTGAACAAGAAGGCATACTGAGCCTGAAGTTTCACACTGCTTATTAAATCCAAGCCCATAATTTGAGCTTTTCATGCATGCTTTGAAATAACCTGCTGTTGTTCACCACCTGTCTACAAATAAGGATTATCCAGCACTCAAACTGAAAGAAGTTGAAGTGGCAGTCAAAATACAAATCTGACAGATTACCAGAAGGTGGTTGTAAAAATGGACACATTGACAGAAATTAATATTTCAGATTAAGTGTGTTGTAGCATTTGAATAAGATGAAGCGTCAATTGTAAATAAATTTAAGCCCTGAAAAGATGTGGATCCCTATTGAAGGGAGTTGAAGTGTTGGTTGACGTGGCAATTGATTAAAGGTGCAATATGTAAGAATTGCCCACCTGTCAAATTCATACTGAAATCAAACAGGGGTCAGCATATCATTAGTGTAACCACTAACTCCTGCAAACTGTAGCAGTAGCTGCTGCTCCGTTAGCCATTCATGTAACGGACTGAACTGCGAGCTCAGAGCACCGGGGGATCGTTTGTGTTTACACCGCTGGCAGAGGAGCTTTGGAGTGAGATGGGCTGGGGCTAAGTGGTTAGCATGCTAACATTTAGTAGTTATCCCTGCAACACAATACATAGACATCAGAACTTCAAAACTGTTATAGAAATTGAAATTGTGTTATGCATTGCACCAGAGTACGCAATTTCCCCCTCGGGGATCAATAAAGTATTTCTATCTAGTTGTCAAGACTGGGAGCTCAGGGCACCAGAGGAGTGTTGAGTGCTGGTTAGCATGCTAACCTCAGTAGATATCCCTGTAACACAATATATCGACGTCATATCGACGTGTATTTCTTCACATTCTGTTGATAATTTTAGTTAATTTTAAAATGTTCTCAACTAAAATTCTTACTTATCGCACCTTTAATGGAGCGAGAGGGATCAGTTGAAGTGGAAATTGACTTTTACAAAACTGAAAAAGAAGATGCCAGTGAAGTGTCATCTGAAGAGTAATACATGAAAGCAGTTGAACTAATGTGATGTAGTAAGGACAGGCTGGTTTGAAGTTTGCGTAAAGTTTAATTGAATTGAATTTTTATAAGACTGCATCTGGACGCAATTTAGAGAAGACAATAATGACCCGTCTTGATTTCCAATAAAAACATAATTCCTTGTGACCTAGTCTGTCCTCATAAACTATCATTTTACGGCTGACTGTACTTGGAATTGGAAAGAACAGTAAGCAGGCAATCTAAATAGAGTCAGCTCTGAGTCCCTCTTGCCAGTTTTCTGTATTTGATTTAGCTTGCATGGCAAATTAGAGCCAATATAAATGTCTGCCTCAGTATTTTTCTTTGTGTGACCCTCTGCTTGAATTCATGAACTGCAAATAAAAGAACCATGGTTTCAGTCAGAGCATTTAATATCCCTTTTTCAACTCTTCAATTCAATATATACAGAATAGGCTGCAGAATATGCCAAATACAGGCTGTGAAACATTCTGCTTGAAATATAAAAATACTTAAACTGAAATGGATGGATGTCAGGACTCTGCAGAACTTTCCCCCTCTACTAGACCTTTCAATCACCACTGACAAGACTTTTAACGACCCCTGCCTGAAGCCTGCAGGAGCCCTGACTTCAGTCTAGACAAGGAACTGTTATACAAAGCCCACAATGCAGTCACAACACAAGTATGTGGGTTCACTCTCCCAAAAGAAAAAAACATAAATCTCCCATAAATCCATCAAATCTGATCTTTCCTCACCCAGGACTCTGCTCGACTCTTTGCTCAAACTTGAATCAGCCCCTCCTTGACCGCTGCAACACCAACAGCAGCCAGGCTGTTCAAATATTCTTTTAAAACGGAAACTCATCCATGATTCTCCCAATTCTTGCATGTCCTTCAACTATTCCCTCCACGAAAAAGGCTGATAATAATGGAGTTGCATCGTGAACCATGCGGCCCATCCAGTGCTCTAAATTCTGCCTCTACCGGCTGTGTTACCCTCCATGAGACGACCTGGTCAAACCTTTCTCATGGCTTGGTTTCGGCCAGCCTCTCTAGTGTGGAATAACCTTCTGTTTCCATTCAGCAGAGCCAAATAACTTCATTTCTTAAATCTCTCCAAGAAGGACAGCGTGTGCTTACCTCACAGTCTTTCCTCTCTTTAATGTTCAAGGCCTGTACAGGAACTGATTTTAACATTCAGGCATGTGTAAGATCGTCTCCTGAACTTGACGTATGAACAGCTAAATGCCTACAGTAAAGTGTAACTGTCAAATCTCTCAAATGACACAGCACACAATCAGGTTTATCCGACTCCCTCGCTTCACACACCATTATTCATCCTCTTAAATGTGACACGCTGTGATTAGAATAGATGGCTTTGCCTACAGACAGGAAAGTTCTACAGTGGATGTCAGTGTGACATTACAAGTGACAAGTCCACAGAGCGACTGCCTTTTCCCACAGAGGGACGACATGGCTGACACGTATTGAAGGAAGGTTGTTAATGTCAACTTCAGTGTCATCTGGAAGAACAGAGCAGTTTGGCAGAAAACACACATGCACGCAAGCATTTAGACAGGCAAAGAGACGTCAAATCGCTGTCGTGCACGTCTTTCCTATTCAGGCAGCCACACTCAGCAGTTTTTGGATAATGATAATCTGCACGTACTACATGTCACGTCTTTTTTTTTTTTCATTGCTGGCGGCGGGCCCAGCAGGAAGTACAGAACGATGTTGTTTGACTGTCCGTCTTTCATAGTCTGTCAACATTCAGTCCATTTTCCAGCCAGGAATTGGCAGGTTTTATACATTGCAGCTTAGATGTGCCCTGAAGTATAATAACAATATTAGTGTCATATCTATAGAAATTAAAAAAAAATAATGCAAATCTATCTTTAAGTTTGTTAACTGTGTGTTTTGTCTGATTTTTGGGCAAATAAATTCGAGTGTACGGAGGTGGAGAGAGAATCTGTAACCATAACTGTAAGATAAACTGTACAAAAAGAAGAATTACTATCAACTACTCAGTTACTAGAGAAAAAGCATCCAGATGAACTCATAAACAAAAGGTGCACACGGCTGAACTCTTCACTGGATTATTCAAATGATATTAACATATCTGTATTATTTACATGATACCAATATTTCACTTTAAAAAATGACTCAAGTAAATGTGAAAATTACCACTTGAGAAACAAATACTACTGAAGGAGAAGTAAAAAAAAACAAAAAACGATAAAGGTGCAATATGCAAGAATTTGTTTTAAACATTAAACAGAAATATCAGAGAAATAACAGTTTTTACACACGCAGACGTCTCTGTAGTCAGCATGCTAACCAGCTAGCCCATGGCCAGTTTGTATCTCAAGGGGTCCGATAGTAAACAACACCAACAATCCCCCTGTACTCCGTGCTCCCAGTATGGTTAGAGTTACCGGATACATCCACTTGTTGCTCAGTGAACTGAGCTAACTAGCTAACGGCAGCTACAGTTAGCAGCAGTTAGTGATTACTCTGGTGATATGCTTGAGCATTTTTAATTGGAGTATTCAACAATTCTTACATATTGTACCTTTAATGATGAAGTTTGCATTTTGTTAGCTAAACTGCTCTCCAAAGCACACCCATTGACAGCCCAAGAGGACACTAGCTACACATAATGCAATAACATTATGATAACATCAAAGATCCATGTTACGCATGTTTACATTAGCTCACTCCATTTTCACCTATGTGCAACTTAATTCAATGTGCTTGTTGAGGTTAGGAGTTTCTAAAAGTGGAGATCTCAGTGTTTTACAAGAGGTACAGCAAGCACTTTATCATGTAGCTGTGGGGTTGTTTTTGTTTGTTTTTTTGATTTTGGTATATAAAAGTGTGGCCAAGGATAGTGGAAGATATATGGAAGATGCCTCCGTCATCATTGCATCATGGTCATAAGACAATTAAAGGTGCAATATGTAAGAATTTCAGTTTTATGCATTCAAAATTTAGCTAAATTATGAAGAAATTACAATTTTGATGTTATGATGTCTTTATATTGTATTACAGAGACATCTCTCAAAGTTAGCATGGAACCAGCTAGCCACGGACTGTCCTGGTCCAAAGCTCCTGTGCTCCCAGTGTAAACACCAACTCTCCTCTGGTCCCCGAGCTCCCAGTCCTGACCGCTAGCTGCACTGCTAACTGAGCTAACCAGCTAAGGGCAGCAACAATTAGCAGCAGTTAACAATTACTCTGGTGATATGCTGCCTCATGTTTGTTTTTTTCTGTGAATTCAGGAGGTGGCCAGTTCTTACATATTGCACCTTTAAGGTAGATTACTTGTAACAAAGGTATAAATGGCAAATGTAGTGAAGTAAAAAGAAGATACTGGCTCAAAAGTATACTCAAGTAAAGAGTAGAAGCACATTTCACTATCACGTGCTACTAACCACCCCTGTGCACAAAGAAGATTATAAGTAACACCTGTGATTTTCCTACTATGACAGCCGAAATATCCACGGTAGAAAAAAGGACATTTATTTCTGGTGCATCTCACACACACACACACACACACACACACACACACACACACACACATATGTATATATGTGGTACATTAGCAGAAAATGTGCTCTTATGTGTGACAGATAAAAGACAAGCAAACTACAAAAGAAGAAGCACACACAGACATGCACAATGAAAGCACAAAGCCATTAAATGTAGTGACACCTTAAACTTTATTGTATTTCCAGGCTGTTCCTTTCATTTTGCCTCAGAACTAATTTTAACATCGCAGCACACTGGCCAAATGATCTGTCAAAATAACTGACAGCCCGCCAGGGACTGAAGAGGAGACAATGCTACTTCTGTCGTCGCAGAGGAAAATTAGCCACCGGATATTTAATTTAGTCAGTGAACACTGCGAAGATATTCTCTCTTGACAAAGATTTCCCGTCAAACAGTTCTTGACAAATTCTTTCCCACGTCTGTCCACAGTCTGTGAGCATCAGTGCCGCGTTGGACCACTGCCCATAATCTACAACTCTATTTCAGCTTGTCACGATGGTGCGGCTGCTGTTCTCAATTCACTGTCTGCTTAGTGCGACATCATGTCGTCCATCATCGAAAAAAAAAGTCTTGTTATTTTGATGCTCATTACCAGGCTTGTAGTTCTAGTAAAAAGGCTACAACTGATTTGAGCCATCACACAGACGCAGCACATAAATTATAATTATTTGGCTCTGGGTTCTGCTGTTTAGCATATGAAACAGTTTCTCTGTAAGGGCGAGCAATCATTCAGCACTTACTCTCCATCTCCTCAATTTGTCTGTGATCTCTGCCACTTCATTTATTTAATCAGAGCCAAGATTGAAGCTATTAGCCACCTATTCTCCAGAGCTGACAAAGTGAGTCTATCGGGTGGAAACAGAGCCAAACTGGAAGTAAAGCTGAAACTTTCCTGAGCTCAAATGACAGGTGACTCTTTCGGTTTAATGCTGAAAACTTTCAACACACAGGAAGGTAATAAAAGATAAAACTGTGTGTACCTGAAGGCAGGTTAACTAAAGTGTCAGGAGAGCTTTATATAGATGGCACTGAACTGTCACCCAGCTCTTGGCAGGATATCTCTCATGGATATATTGCTGGAATCTAAAGTTATTTTTTAATCTGTTTGAGTTTACACAGGCCTCTTTCAAGCAAACAAGCCAAAAATCAAACTGTCTCCTCAGAAGCTTGTTTATCTGACTTTTTGTCCTGCTGGTGTCCTGCCAACTTAGGGATTTGATGTCAGAGGAAGTCAAAACAAATTCATTAAGTCCCAGTGGCTTCAGTGTCATAGACTGTCTCAGCTCTTTGCCATAATTGAGTGTTTACTCAACCCTTACCCCAAACAACAGCTATAGTCCAACCATAGCTTAGTAAACTAGCAATGGCAGGTGTGTTGAGCTTTGGTTTTGTAATAATGTTGAAGCAGGGGGAGGTTGTTTTTTTTCCGGTATTTCCTAAACCAAGGGAAAAAAAAGAAAAAGTGTATTTGCTGCTTCTAACATAAGCTGCAAACTTAAGCATGTCTGGCTACCTAGATTACTACTTACACTGGCTGAGAAAATGTTACTTCCAAGGAAAAGGAGCATTTTAAACTACGTAATGTTGTGAGGTTAAATGTTACATTATCAAAGAACTGTTCCTTATCAAACTAGTGCTATACCTATACATGGATCATTAAGTGAAGTCAGCTTGAATTATTAAGGGAGACACACTATGCTCATTTTCAGGTTCATAGTTTCATTTTGGGTTTCTACTTGAATAGGTTTACATGCTTTAGTGCATCAGTTTTCTCCTACTATGCAGTGCTGCAGCTCTGTATTCCCGCTCTGACTGGAACTCTCTGCTTCACTTCCTGTCTCTTTAAGGACCCCCGTCTTCTCTGATTGGTCAGCTCACACGTGCCTGACCCAGCATCGCTGACATTAACAGAGCAACTGTGCTAAATCAATTCTTATGTGCCAAACTAGCAGCTCCAGGCATTAATGATGCAAATGTATGACTTTGTGACACTGCGATGTCACAAAGTCACAGAATTAAAGGCGGGACTACTAACGAGGCGTTTCAGGAGCAGTGTTTCCTGCGGCAGAGAGGAGCTTCTGTTGGTGCAGACTTTGACCTTTTTAACTTTCAAGATCTTTTACAAGCACGAGAACATATAAAAAGACACTGAAAAAAATGAAAAAGCGTAATAGGTCTCCTTTAAAAAGACCAGTCGCCAACTCATGGAGCAAATGTTAGCTTGTCGATGCTTGTTTGTTCATTATGAGAAGCGTTCTTCTGTCCACTTCTGTCTGAAATCTAGGAAACATTGCCCAAAAATGACTAAGGTGGTAGCCTATAAGAAGCTAAACTGAGAGTAAGCACTGACGAGTTTGAATACAGTGGTCTAAACATGCTTTGTGGGAACACACCCTAAATTCCCATTTGCAGACTGGTGGGAGTCTCTGGGGGGCTGAAATGAGCCAGAGTCTGTCAGTCATTGGCATGGCTTGATTACACACTGGAAAATCATTTATTTGCTTTCAGTCATATTATGTCAGTAATGCAAACACTCAGCCCGTCTGGTGAAAGCCAGGTGCCATATTAATGTGTATATTCATGCAAATGCTGCAGCGCGAGTGGCAGCATGGGCGTCTACAGGAAAGCAGTCAGTATAACGTGAACTGAACATTGTGGGAAAAGAGCACCTAAACATACTGTATCATTATTTATTAACCCTTACAACACATACTAAACATGGAGACACCATACATGTAGCATCTCCTAAAATGAAACTGTCAACAAATACATATAGAGTAGATTTATGCAAATATGGCAGTTTCATTTGAAAATTAGCATTCACGAGGGTAATGATGACTGTTCACTGGACTCACTGGATTTTTTCCCCCTTGTTTTTCATTTTTGTGTACACCTACTATATGTGTACAGTATATCTACCTTCTTATAATACCACCATCACTTCACCTTCACCCGAAGTAAATAAAAAGTAAAAGAAAAAGAAAACCTGCCACTGCTGGAGCCTGTTCTGAAAGTGGTTCCCTGTCAGTGTTTGTCTGCATGCTGGTGAAGTTGAGTGACAGCCACAGACATGTGGCCATCAGGCAGAGATACAAATGGAGACAGCTAAAGTTCATGGAGAGTTTTGCAAGTTCAATGTGTGTGTTTGTGTCAAACTTAATTTGATTACATGGATGCTGATGTGTCAATACATACATGCTTCTGACATTGTTGTTCGTTTTAATTACTTTGCCAAAGATTAATATCAGTTTTTTTGCATTATGGGTTTATTTTTCAGTTATAACAGACAGATAGGGGTCAGAAACATGAGCAGTCATACAGTCATACAGGTTGTTATTTTAGCCAAATAATGTCACTGATCGTTTCACTTCAATGCATTTCTTGTGCAAGCATCAGGTTTTCTAGGTGACTCCTGTCATGTCTCATAGAAACAATCATTATGTACAGAAGGTATCAAACAGTTACAGTGATATCCCTGCAGTCATGGTCTTGACTGGTCTTGAAATAAAATAAAAGAGTAAAAACATGATCGATTCTGAGACAAGACCTTCAACAAGACCAATTTCAAATACTACAGCACTAGCTGAAACAGTAAATTTCTCCCAAGCATCTTTTTCTGCATAATAATCATAAAAAAAACAACTTTTAAAATTGGACAAAATATACAGCAATGCAACTATATCTGTGATAATATCAGTCAGGCTCTAATTAGGAAAAGTTGGAGATGACAGGTTTCATCCATGTGCTTTTGTAAAAACAAAAAAAAAAGTGTGACCACTTCAATGGTTTTCACCAGTTAATATTTGTGTCTGAGATCAAGATTCAGTAAATCCAATGATCAACAACGAAGCACTCTCAGTCATTTTCTTCCTCCACTGCCTCTGTCTCCTCTCTGATTAGAGACCTTCTGCAGAAGTTCAGATGAGTTCCTCTGCCCCCATCTTCAGTCCATTTCCTGCTCTCTCTGCCTCGTTGTATGCCTTTCAATCGCTCCCTCCCCCCTGTCTGACCTTATTTATTTTATGTTGCGCCTGCATTTTACTTCCTAGACTCCTCTCCTAGCAGCTCTCTCCCATAGGGGAACATTAAGATGTCTCATGACAGCAAAAGTCAAAAACTTATAAGTCTGAACTAAGGCTGTCAGTACAACGCATTACGTTTTGATTAACTCATTACAGAAAAAGTAAAGCCTTAAACTCTTTGATGCCCCATGACCAACATGATGGTGGCAGATGACTAAATGTTGCTGAGCAGAGGCCTACTGAATGTAAAAATCCCTTTGATGCCAGCATTCTTTCTCAAACCAAGAATGGCATGTGTTAATTATTGCATTGAAAATGTTACTACAGCGTCACCTCTGCCTAACATGCACCTCTCCAGAAATGTAACGCAAGGAATGTGACTGGTTCACTCAGAAGGATCGCTTTTTCCAGCTTCTCCTCCTGATGCTTAGCAGCGGTGCTAATAACAGAGGTTGTGACCTGTAGTTTCCCCAGTAAAGACACTGCACTCATCGGCTGTTGCAGTCCGTCCAGACCGGATTACACTCCTCTTCACATGCCGATGGAGAGTCTCTGGGCTTGAAAGAGCAGACAGGCTGAATGTCTGAACAACTTGCCGGAACCAAGTTGTTCAAGCTGGGTTTGTATGTAGCCACGGCCACGGTCCTGCTCTCTCTAGCCCAGAGAAAATTTTAATGCCATCATAGTACTCCAAGTCTGAGATATCACCTCCTCCTCTTAAAGTTTGGAATATCCATTTATTTATTTATTCACTCACTCATCTACCAAACACATTTGCATTGAAATTTTTTTAAGTGCTTATCGTAAATATTGCTATGTGCAGTTAATTTCGATTAATTAATCAGAAAGCTTGTTAATTAGATTTATTTTTTTTAATCGCTTGACAGCCCTAGTCTGAACACATCGTGTTGCTCAATGAAGTCTTATGTCTCATCGTCCTCTACTCCCTCTTCCCCTCGCTGTCTCCAGGTCAGCGGGATCAACTCATCGATGAGCAGGAAACGTGAGCAGCGGGTGCTGTTCATGGTGGTGGTGATGGTGATCTGCTACCTGTTGTGCTGGCTGCCGTACGGCATCATGGCCCTGCTGGCAACCTTTGGCCCACCGGGCATGGTCACGCCCGAGGCAAGCATCATCCCCTCAGTCTTGGCCAAAACGAGTACGGTCATCAACCCGATCATCTATGTCTTCATGAATAAACAGGTGAGAATAAGCAGGAGGGAGGGAGGGAGGGCTGTGGCTGAGGTCAGTGCCTTTCATCATTCGCTGTCACGTAGCAGCAGGTGGAGGTCGTCCTGCCCACTGAGGCCAGTCATCTCTGTTGTTTTCACAGTGGTTTGATATAATAGAAATGAGCCATTGTTTTATATTCCTATCAGATGTTACTCAGTGTCTTCTTGACACTGAATAATCTAAATGATTTACTTGCGAATAATGAATAAGAAGGTGTTTTTTTCACGTTTGACTTGAGCTATTTGTTACAGATTTGAGGAGAGACGCTCAAGCTGCATAACGCACATCCACACCAAAAAGATAATCAGTTACTTTTTGACATGCATCTGACGGATATCTACCTTTGTAAATGTACTAAACGTATCACAGGATCCAATAAGATAATAATCTATCAAATGACATCAACTACTCAATGAGAAGAGACAGGAGTCACTCCCTGGGTCCACCTTGATCCAAGTTTGCATTTGTTTCTCATGCCATGTTTAACAAATCTAATCTATTCTTAAGTCGCCTAACCCAAGCATTTCACATGACCCCAACCAATTCCTGGTACCTACTCACTTGATTGTTGCTTATTTAGTCACAAAAATTTGAAGGAGTAGTTTTACATTTGGCTTAGCTGAGTAACATGCAGAAAATCCTCTCCCATCCAACCCATAGAGGTTGGATTTCGCCTTTGTATTGATTAAACAAATAAGATATTACATGTTATATAATGAGATTTAAAGAATCTGGTAGGTGGATTTTGAACACAGCCAGGCCGAGTGGTGTTCCCTTTTATGCTAAGCTAAGCTGTAGATAAGCCTTAGATTTACCAGACATCTATAACTCATCTAATCAAATTATCCACAAGAAAGCAAGTAAACGTACTTCCCAAAATTCCCTGGTCTGTTCTGTCTAAAAACTCAGCGGGTGTAGTTTAATCAGATTTGGCTGACAGTGAAGAAACCCCCGAACTGTCATCAGATCTTGATCCAGCTGGTACTAAATCCTGATTGGTGCATGGAAATACCTGACATTGGCTTGTTCCCACCGACTTCAAACCAATTGGAGCACAAAAAGACAAAACAAAAACCTGTTAAATATCCTTTAAGGGGAATTTTGGTATTCTCAGACCCAGGCCCTAAATTTATTTGAATGAAATCGCTCCAGTAGACCGCCTCAGCCGGCAGTCGCAACATGGCTGTAATAGCTACAGTGTAATCCTTTAGGTCAACTGCGACTGTCAAACTTATGGCCACTAAACGTGCTTGTTTTTGTCACTGACAGGCTGAAATTGTTCTTGCGTTATTTGTACACTAACATTACAGAAATTATTCCTATGGAGATAAGAGCGTCTTATTAAATAATAACATCTAATAATAAGTCTCATTCAAGGTGAAGTCTCGCTATGAAATCTCACGAGGTGAGTTGTTACAGTAGTTGCTATGACTATACTATGACTCACGTTTCAACCGTAGTCTCTCTGCAACAGCTCAACTCTCACAAGAGTCCAGAGTGAGACTTGACGAGACTTGTGTTTTTGGCAAAAAAAACGATCGCACTATTTTAAAAAAAGGTCCGTCTCTGAAGGAGTGGTTTCTGTGATGTTGTCAGACACTTATATCAACTTCAGCCTGTCAGTGGCAAAAAACAAGCACTTTCTGTGGACGTGACTTTGAAGGTCGTAGTTGCCCCAAAGGATCACACTGCAGCCACTGCAGTTAAGTGCAGCTGCTGGCTGAGGGGATCTAGTGGACCCATTATAAAACTTTTAGTAAGTATGAATCATAAGATAAGCATAAGATGCTCATAATGAAAAGTTGTCAGAGGCTTTGATAACGTTCGATAACGTCAATTGATGGTGCTTTCAAGTTTTTTTTCTGAAAATATGGTGTGGATATAAGTAAAAATAAGTGATACATAATATTATGTGATGGACCTACTGTATGTGGGCTTTATGTCCTGTTGGGCAGGGATTCGGTTTTATTTGTTTCTTAACGCTTTGAATGCAACACAGAGGCTGTTCCTTTCCAGGCGGCAACATTCACTCAGCTTACATCCATTGCGTCAGGCTCGAGTCAAGTAAAAAACAGAACAGGTTCAGGATACAACTCTCTTTTGGGTTCGGACAGAAACTCGAGTTTGCAACGCTTTAGAAGTTTGTTGAAAAGAACGTGTACGCATATTTCTCTTTCATACACACACTTCTGGCAGTGAATCTACACTACGAGATCTATGAGTCTTACGCATCTGGCTCCTGAAAGTTCGACACAGCAGTGGAGGAAAAGCTGCAGACACATGACTGTGCATCTGTCACAAGTTGAAAGGAAAGACAGACAAAAACTTTCTGGGCCTGGACAGTGCGGGCCCCACTCGTGCATTTTTGGCTGGAGGGCCAGAGAGACAGGAGACAGGATGAAAGGCAGGGAGTCAGGCAATCAGGGTTGGGAAGTGAACTCCAACATCAGACGTTTCATCAGTCATTCCTCGTGTTATGCCTCTAGAGGCGAACATGTGGAGAACCACATCTGATTATGAACTCGCTGTACATACATACTGAATTATTGATTAAGGACTAGGGAACTCTAAACCTTTGTATTCAAATTATTAATCACAGCAGACCAAGGGCGTAGGTTTGGTCTCAGCTTTGGTAGTGACTTTTAACACCTCACCTGTCCACCTGTGTGTCCTGCTTCATCTGCCACTGCCAGAGCCTCCTCCTGGTTGGCAGTACACTTGTTTGTGTCCTATGTAGTCAAACAATATGTTCATGAAAAACATTCATGAACCCATTTTTTAATAAACAAGAGGACTAGGATATAGCCGAGCTTACATGTTGCCATGGTGTATTTAGGGCTGATGAAACGAAAACGAAACCTGCTATAAGGCCAAACCGGGCAAGAAGAATTCTTCTAGACAAAAAACATATTCTTAACCTGCACATGGCTTGCATCTGTCTTCTCTGTTATCTAAAGCTCACGCACAGAGCTTTCATTAGGTGTCCGTTTCCGTTATTAACGGATTATTTAACGGAGGGTATAAAAGAGCCTTTACACGAGGGTGGGAAACGGGGAAGACACACTTAGCTAAACATCGCACTCTGAATGCTATTCGTTTTTTTACGTGATTCTGTGCACACTATACTTACAGCCGCGGTAGTGAAATACGTTCGAATGTCCCTTTTCTTTTTTGGAGGTGGCATTGTCTCCGGAGCTTAGCCTACTGCATTGAAGTAGGAGTCCCCAGTCCCGATTGACAGATGCGGGGCGTTTTAATTTCAGCACATGGACGTTTGTTGTTCTTCTGAGTCGCATGTGGGGCCGCGGGGTTACCTGACTGACACCAGATCAGCAGTGGCCCACTAACCATCACTCTGTCGCAGCCAATAAAAACAGCGGATATGGGTCGTCATAGCACGGAATCAATGTCGGAACGTGGCAAAAAAACAAAACGTGAACAAATGTAAAATAGTTTTTATTAATGCTACCATATGTGTACTATATTGAAAATTTGAAATAGTATTTCAACATTGTCAATGAATGTAGATTTTTCCTATATAAAATTAAAATGACAAATATTGGTAGTGACTATTTTGCAATCCTCGAACATTGGTTGTGACATGTCACGACCATCTATATAGAAACCTACGCCCATGCAGCAGACCTTAAAAGTGGTGTCGCATTTATCATGCAACTCTCGCCTGTTTGTGTTATTTAATTAAATCCACACACTGATGGTTGGTTGTTGACTCATTCCGCAGGTTCAGCCAAGATGGAGATTAGAGTCCAGAGCGATGCTTGAAATGGAGCTGAGATTTTCTCTCCCGAAAATTAGATTTGACTATTTTCAGCAAAGGTCTTTGGTGAATGTAAATCAGATTTAATGAGACACATTGCCTAACCAGGAGGAGTGCTGATGCATTTTTGGCTCAAAAGGATAGGCTCAGAGGACAGGTACTGTGTAATGGATGATTCCAGCAGGTTTTAACTTGGCTCTTATTTCCTGGTGTTTTCTATCAAACAGCTGATTGTATTTTAATCACTTGCTTCATTGTAGAATTTTAAACCTAGAATCAGTTCACTGCTGTGCAGCTACAACTGTTGCGTCCTAACAGTGATTCAAACATATTATTTCAAAAGATTTTTGTTGATTGCTTTGTTTGATAAATTATCTAACAAATTCAAGCTTTAATCATGTATTTAATACCTTTGTAAAACATTGTTGACCAAGGCTGGACTACCAACTGGGCAGAGAGGGAAACTGCCTCGGGGCTCTGAACCCTTACTTGTGGTTCTCGACATGTGGGTCGATAAATGTGAGGGTGCACCTGTTACTTTTGTTCTCGTTTGTTTGTTAAATTGTGGATGCGTTTACAAATTTAGGCTCATTAAAATGATTCAAATAGAACTGTCCATTCAGAGGAAAATGTGTCACAAGTACACGGGCCTAATTAAATATGTCAGAAACTGTGAAGCAAATTGTTTGTGATACTCTGATGAACTCTAAATTTGTTTTGTAACATTGAATGCATCACACAGGTACCACATGAGGCCTTTAAAGGGCTCTGTGGAACTACTTTTGCACAGAAGGTGGGAGAAATGGAGGGGTCAATAAAGGCCAACAGCAAATGTATTGACCTGGCGCTCCCTTGTGGGTCAATCCTGCCCTCACGTTCACACTCCTGTATTTACTTTTCTTGCTGCCATTGTGTTGTATTCAGCTTTGAAAGAATACATTAATCAATGGGAAACCAATTTCCTAAATCACTTATGAGTATCAAACCAAAGACAAATTAACTTAGCAGGCAGGCTACTTGTGTGCACAGCCACTTCCCCAGGTGTGTGATAACAGCAGCTGCAAAACTGTCCTCAGATCCTCATCCAGGATGTCGACACAAACACGTTTCCTCGTCGACAGATTGTGTTTACAGAACAGCTTCCTGCGTGACATCAGCATCAGCATTCTTAAGCAGCCGACCGGTATATGTCAGATACCTTATGCTCAAACATGCAGGCAATGGGTAATCATAAATGGGATTCTGGGTTTGAGATTGTCCCGGCACTCTGGGTGTGCACTGAGCTCTACAGTGAGAGAAGAGACTGAAGTTTGGGTGCATCCACATCTTGGACAAAGTATGGAAATAAGTGCCTGGTTAAATAAAGTCAGCAAAACTTTCCTTTGCTTCCCTCTGAGTGTTTGTGTCTCACTGCATTTGTTTTCGGATTTTTAACATCCAACTTATATAAGAGCACAAAAGCTTATCTCTGTGTTCAGTCAGACAGTAACTATTTGCTGTGTTTTCACCTGGTTTGTTATTTCAGCTCACACACAGCTTCAAAGTGTAACACCTCAGTAAAGGAGACCAAAGTTGTTAGATGAAAAACATGAGCTTCCTAAAGCAGATTTGAAGAGCTTCAGACAATTTATAAAATGACTTATAGCACAAATCCAAGGATAACTTTTGTCCTTGGTTGAGAGAAGATAACAATACTTACACAGACTGAATACCAAGCAGAACTAGACAACTTTTCAACTCCCCGCCCCCGCTTTAGCATGTCCCTGTGGTATTACTGTTGTTCCCAAGACAGCATTAGCAACATGGCTACCGCTAGCAGCCTGGCTACTGTCGAAAGCAAAAAGCAACTGCAAGAATTCCAACACCGGTGCTCTCCATCGAATGGATGACTCTCCGTCCAATCTTGTTTTACCTCGGTTTCTATAACTTTTCCTCGCAGTCTTTTTTGCAGCCTCTATTTTGCAGTGAGTTTCCAAAGTTAATCCAGTTGTTCCACCCTTACCTGGGGATGGTGACCATGGAAATCAATGACACTTCCTGTTTTGGTTCCAGTTTTTCTGCAAATCCGTATAGCAAAGTGAAAACCAGGCTTATAGGGAACAAATCTATACATGGGTGGTTCCATTTTTTTCTCAGCCATTAAACTGTGCAATCAGTATTTATTTTAGAATGATACGTTATCGCAAAAAAAGTTGTCTATCGCCAGTTTCAAGTTATTCAATGCGTATGACCATGATTTAGGATTCATAGTTAGGATGTAAGATGGTCTGGAACTTAACTCAAATTTGACTTTGTGCTTATCAAGTTCTTCTCTCAAGTAAAACTGTTTGTACGGAACAAAACAATTGCACACAAGATTTAAGATGTTTTGTTCCTTTGTGAAGTGCAGTTCATCATGGTGAGGAAAAAATAACAGAAGATAAGATAATCCCTCTGGGGCCGGATGATAAAACTTTTCTCCCCAATGTAATCTTTATCATCTCATTCGGTTGTATTAAGTGAAGCACAAAATGCTGTCTAAGGTTTTAAAAAAATATTCCCTTTGGACTCTGGAGAATTATATACTGTACTGTATATTGGAAAGCAAATCTTATCACAGTTTCCAAAGCCATCCAAGTGTAATATTTGCTCTGGAGTTTAAACTTTCCTCACAGAGTTACCATCGAGAGCTATTTTATTGTGAAGCTGGAAATAAACTCAAAATTACACCCTGTTCCAGATGTTCTCCTGTCATCTGGAGGTACATGCATGCAGTGCGTTCCCTTTTACACTCCCTTCTTTCTCCAGCTCCCACCACAGCAGCGGCAAACTCATGTTACAGGGATATTTTAGCCCACACATCATCTACTTCATGAGCCACAGCGGGAGAGAGGGACACCGAATGTCCTGTATGTCTTTTTCAGTCTTCAATTCCTCCCAGCCCGTTACTATGGAAACTGTGAGTTGAGGCGAGTTGAAGACTAAAAATGCTGTACAGATACAAGTAGCAGCTGGTGTGTGTTTGTCCCATCAACAATCGGCGGAGCCCACGGCCAAGAGGTCTGAGGTGGATCTAAGGAACCTGCACGGACACACCCAGGAATTATGGGTAAGTTTACTCTGAATCACCTGTCTGTCTCTAGTGAATACATGGTGGTTTGTACTGAATGTCTGCTGAGAGCAGACGAGAGACTTGCTGGGAAACTGTTGCAAAAGTGATTCTAAGTGCTGTATCGTAGGCAACTGGACTTGTGGATGTTTCACCTCTCATCCAAGAGGCTTCTTCAGTTTTAACTAACTGGAGGGGAGGGTTTCAAGCCTGTAACTCCAAAAATGTTGAACTATTGGCTTAAATTAGGTCAAGTACTAGTAAGAGACCTGGTTCCTCCCTCATATTTTGATTCCACTTTTTCAGTTTTGCATGGCAAAGTTATGACATGTTTTCATTTGTCATCGCTGTATGGATTGCATGAAAACTATTTTTTAGGTACTTTCAAGTTGGATACTTGTTTCCAAATGTTTTGGAATGTTTTTTTCAGTCTTCAGGAATCATCAGATGGTTATCTTTCAAGAAATGTTGTTTCAGACCTGGATAACCACATTCTGGATGCTTGCCATCAGTCCAACTCTGGGAGAGGAGTGGTGGCACAGAGTCTATGTACCGTCAGGTCTTAAGCTCATCTTGTGCTCATTTAGTTTGAGGTTATGACAGATGTTTGAACCCAGATTGTCATATGTTTTTCTTCTACCCACGACAACATAACTATTGGTGTCTTTGTCTGCCAAGATAGGAATACATCTAAAACACTCTTCAATGATTGCCATCTTGGGACCTGGGTGAGTCAGGTCGTCTAAATTCTTAACTAGCCAATAATTTCCTCTTCTTCTACATTTTTTACTTCGTGGTAACAATAATTAAGTGTGTTTTCATGCTGAACCGACTGCAATTGGGGCATAGTTGACTGCAGCTACTTGTCAGAACTCCAATCATCATTTGACCTAAATGGGAACTGCTTTTGTGACATGATTTTAGTACCCTTTAGGCTGATTTACCTCAAATCTGTAATGCCTTATATTATCTTTATATGATCATCCTTTTAATTGGAACATTTAAGTAGAGCTATACTCTAATTGTAACCCTTTGGCATCACACATAACAATGTGTATGCACAGTTGTCTGTGTTGTTGCACTACTTTCATGTCCTACTTGAAGTGACTCTCAGACAAAATACATAACATTTTTGTTATGTATCTTGTATACGAGCCTGATTTTTCCATCAAGATCCATGCATTATTCCCTGAGAAAAAAAACACCTTATCTTGCAGTGTTAAATCTGTAGTGGTTTTTGTGTAATCCTGCTGATGAATCTGGGGAAACATAACCTCCTTGGCGGAGGTAGCAAAGTTTAATCCATTATCTGACACTATAATTTTGTGGGGAACATTTTTTTGTTCAAACAAAAGATAACTTATAAAAATCTGACCTATCATTGCAGATGGAGACTGTAGGGATCACTGTGTTGATGAAGTATAGCAATAATATTGTGAAAAAGGTTATGGACTTATTGCTTTTTTTCTGCCCCCTCAGTTCTCATAGCACCGTTTGAAGCTCCCTCTAAGATTCCTGTTTTAATAATAAGTGAGAAATAAAACAATGTTTCAAGCCCAGATTGGCTCTTCATCAGGTACAGAGGTATTAAAACAAAGACCAAGATGAGGAGCCGATACTGACTCAAAACTTTGTACTTTTTCTGATGAAATTAAATAGTATTTCAAAGGGAGTGTCTTGGCAAGCAGAAATAACAAGGTTTTTCTTTCCTCTCCCCTGAGCAATGAAAGCTTATTTAGTTGGCGACCAAGGCTTTTATGTTGCTAACTAATATAGCTGCATTTAATCATGGTTTTCCTTGAAAAAGTTGTAATGGGAAACAGAAACCATCAGCATCAGTGAGGCATTACTGCATTGTCAAGAACCAAGGTTTGGATGTCTGTTTGGCTCCTGCTTGTTTAACCGTATCAGTATCCTCTCACTCCTCAGGCCACTTGAAACAGGAGCTTGGATATATTTGTTTTCTGAAGAACCATGTTTGAGGCAAGGTACTCATGTATTTTGTCAATGGCTCTCACCATCACAGGAAACAAGATGTTGCACCAAATCTTGACTGTGAGACTTGAGAGTTCCAGCCACTGATTGCAGTGTGCAGAAATGATTGATATACACGATATAAACACACTGCAGCCCTTCACTGAGTTGAGAATGTGCCAGGAAATCCCAAGAGGGTATCAGATGATTGTCATTCCATTCACATGCCCATGTGGCACTCATTGTCTCTGCCGCCTACAGCACTCAGATCTTTTCATATTTTTATTACCTCCAGTGGTCTGCTGGAGATTTCACAACACTGGGGAGTTCACTGTATCAAATTAAGTCACACACTTGTCATATTAAGTAATGGGTTATCTGCTGACTCCTATAAAAGAAAGTTAATACTTCCAGCCATTGACTCCGTTCAGTTAGATCCCCTGAACTGCATTATGTATAATGTATTGAAGTGATTGACTGTCCTTGATTAAACTTGTCTTCTACTGTGGTGAGAACAATGCAAAGTTTTAGATATTACTGTCATAAAGAATTCGATTAAAAGTGTATAATCTCTAGACCGAATCATTGTGACGGTCAAAAAGAGTCACTTAGACAACTGGCGCTTGATTCGTATTGCGGAAATATGTGAAATCAGAAAAAAAAGTTTATTCCGTTGTCATTTTCAGCCGAGACTGTAACGTTTATAGGTGTATAGTTAAACACCTGACCTTTCTGCTGTGCTT
The DNA here is from genome assembly GCF_040436345.1 of Pagrus major. NCBI lineage: Eukaryota > Metazoa > Chordata > Actinopteri > Spariformes > Sparidae > Pagrus > Pagrus major. The sequence goes on from NC_133235.1 coordinate 11,598,895, forward strand.
ATTTTACAAACTGTGTCGCTTCGTGTCTTAGGTATCTACCCAACAGTGACATTTTGGACTAACTACTAGGTTTAGGTAAACTCAAGCTGTCATTTTCTTTAGTCTGTCGCCCAACGCGTAAATTAGGTTTCCAACTTAATGTTAGTGAAAGTGTTGTTATTAATGAGATATACAAACATCAAACATGCATTTTAGATGAATGAGACTTATTCACTTACGTACTCGACCCGGAGGTTATTGTAGACTAACATTATGGTTGGCTCTACTCCCTTTTTTTTGTACCCAGCTCTGCAGTGCAGATATATATAACCACAGATTGCATTTGACCCAGATTCCAAAGAAGGTGGTACACTGTGTAAAATGTCAATAAAAACAGAACGCAAACAAACTGTGTCTCATGGCAACGGTGTTACAAAGTGTTCCCGAGCTAATAGTATCCTTTAGACCATCACGGTTTCACAAAGTGGTGAACCTCGCCCCACCCTTGCTTGAGAACGACCTTTTGAGGATGTCACTTTCACACCCAATCATGATGCTGTCACCTGTTACCTATGAACCTCTGTACCTGTGGACATTTTGGAGCATTCAACAACTTCGTTTCAACGTCTTTTGAGGTCCAACTTGTTTAAAACATGTTTATTTTTCAACAATCAATGAATTTGATGAGGTAAAACTTTAAATATATTGTCTATTGTACGGTTTAATTTGACTTCACGTAAACCTGGTTGACAAACAGTTAAAATATTATGACATATTATGACTTTTGGACTCTTTTTAATGTTGTCAAACAGTTGCGGTTTGGTTAGGTTAGGGTATCAAAAATAATTGGTTAGGTTTAGGAAAAGATGATACTTAAAATTAAAGTGAAAATTGAAGGTTAAAATAACTACGTTCAGTTACGTCACTCACATAATGTAAGTTAAGACATTTCCATAAGTTAACTTACTAACGTGACATAGACTCAAAACAAATTTCTCTTGACTCTTGGTCTCAAATGGGACGTTAAACCAGTCTACATAGCAAAAGTCCAGAGTATAGTCCATCCAACCACCTTGAACACCCCTGACTTTGACTTTTCTTGCTCTCTATACTACTGCACTGGAGAGGCACTTTAAGAAATGAGGCTAATGGGGCTTTTCCCCTGGTACCTGTGGCTGCTGCGAATCAAACCAAACTGTGCCAATTTGCATTACCATTACCTGTTTTACTGCACTAAATTGAGCCAAGCCAAGCCCAGGATGGACATTCTCTGTAGTAGGTCCAAAGTGTGCCCGCCATACCCCAGGCTTGGAGGTGTGGCTCATGTCGACCCCTTTCTCTCCCTCAAATAAGTCTGTGTAGTGAAAATAAACCTATCTTAGTGCAGGAAACCTGAGAGAAAGACGTTTTTAGTTTAATTTCTCTCCAGTGTACTTTCAGATATCTGCTGTATTTCACCATCACCTGTGCTTTCAGCTGTTTCAAGTTACTGCTGATGAAAACCCAACATTTCCTGATTTAACTGCTTTATAATAGAAGTTAATATATAACCTAATAATGGAGGAGTTTTAATGTGAAGAAGTTATAGGAAATTAAACGTGTTTGCCACCAAATTACTGGAGCTTTGTTGGCGGCTCTTCTCGATAGTGCTGCGGGGAGGAGTATTTACAGCCGCTCCTCCAATACACCAAGCCAAGCACATCAAGACATACCTTCCAGCAGGTAGCCCTGCTATAATGGAGATGCAAGTCTCAGTCCAAGTGCCGAGTCAAACCGAGTAGAGCCAGACCAGCAGGTGTAATGGAAACACACCAATGCAGTGTCAAACTTGGACACTCAGGGTCACTGACCAGGCTGCTGTATCTGACACTTGGGAGTGAGAAGGGGCTGCCAGTGCATATTTTTGGACTATGTTGGAGTTTTATATAACAAACAAAACTGCAAAGCCAACGTGTTTGAACTGCTAATGAGAGTCTCCTTGTGTACAGTCACGTAGAACCAGAAAAATCCTGGATCCCTGCAGACACCCCATGCTTTAAAATATAGATGAAGGCTTTATTGTTTGAGATGATGCCTGACATTTGACCCTCTTGTTGTCAACCTCTACCCATGCAGCATCAGCCCAGATCACAGAAAGCATCACCCCAGCCTGATGTGAGCAGTCTGAAATGACCCATCCTGAGTCATCTCCCACCCTCTCTCTCCAAAACACTCCCATCTCCCTGTCATGCTTTATCTATTCATCTGTCATTCCCTTCACCTTTCTCTTGACCTTAGCCTGGATGCCTCTGTGTCTTAACTAACTTCATCCTCTACAATTTGTCTGTTGCATCCACTCCACTCCACCCCCCCTTTCCTTTTCCTTCTAACACTCTTCAGCGTGTTGTTTGGACAGCTGAGGAGAGCAGGGAGCGTGCATCAGGAGCGCAGAGAGGTGTTGATTGTCTCGTTTCTCTGCCGCTACTTGCTAGCCTTCACTCTTAGGTGACCTATAGGTTATTAACAGACTGACAAAGGGGACGAACGTGAAGCACAGAGATACACCGTGAGGAGAATTTTTGTTTATGTCCTGAGGCATTTCTCTCTCGCTCTCTCTCTCTCTCTTTCTCCCACTCTCTCTTCATACCCAGCAAGTATTTGACTGACAGTGATAAGCAGGAGAAGTTCAATGTCGAGTCAAATGAATACAGAATTCTCACGAGATGCGTTCATGGTGTGGTAAAAGATTCATGCTCGAGACAGGTTTTTGAAACAAAAAGAACTTAAGTTAAGTGGTAAGTAGCAATGTTCTATATTTTTGTTATTTTTACCAAATCTAACCAACAAGATGCTCGTCCATCTATCGGTACTCTATGACTTCACCAGCCTGTCAACGTCTCTCAGTCCCAAGCCCATAGTTTATTCATGAAGATGTACATCTTTAAAACCAGGTCGTATATTGCCAGCCTGTCCTCTTCAGAAAACCTTATACTGTAGGTCGACGGTGAAAGCAGTTTATTACGACCCATACTGAGGTTTCTTGTTAAGTGGTAACCTTAAGTGGGGCGTGTCATTATTAGAGCAGCAAAGGGAGGAAGTGTGGTGAAGTAGTATAAAGAGCAAAAAAGTTCGATCGAGGACAAGGTCAGCAGTGGATAGCTAATGGAACCAGCATAAACAAGCTAATAGCTGTTGCCTTTTCTTTCACGGCGATTTAGCCATTTTTAAGCCAGGGCTCGCCTCCCCACGTGTAAACCGAGTTTCTCCCAACACTATTTTGCAGAGGCATCGCCGCCCAGGATGATTGTGATTGGTTTGAAGACATGCAAACAGGCCAGAGCATTTTTTTCCCCATCCCAGAATGAGAATTGGTGCCGCCAGACCTTTCTCCAGCACTGACTCAGTGATAGGTCTGGCTAAGGGAGACTGTGATGATTGGGGTTGTAAATGTTGTTCTGGGAGTCACTGGCAATTCACCTTTTCAGTTTTTTAGGTATTAGGGCATGTTGTATATGGAAAGGGTCACAAACCTTTATTGAGACTGAGAGCTACCGGAAAAGTAGAAATTAGTATGGAGGGTTTTTTTCTTTATATAATCTTTGGAATTATCTACATTTTCTCAGTTTACTTTTAAATAATTAATATAATGCATGTAACAGACCACGTATATTAGACAACTTTCCATGTTAATGATTCCCCTGTATGTATATGCAAGTTTAATGCTTTCTCTGATCTGTCATACATCACATTTGTGACATCTTTGTACAAGTCATCAAAAATGATTTTGAAGCTTTTATTTTAAGGTGAAAAAGTTACAAAATGTTGCTTTAGAGTTTGAAGCCAGTTAGTAAATTTGTGTTTTGATGTTTCAAAGGAAAACACCTGACTGGTCTGTAAAGGTCTTTGAAGGAGAGGCTCAGCATTGCGTACTGTTCACAAGGTCATTTTTAGAAAAGGCTGATTCACACAGATAGGTTAAACCAAAAAGGCAACTGTCATAGATGCTGTGCGTACACCTTTGTTCTTTAGTGGCTCCAAAGGCAACAAAAGTGTGGTGAGCCCTGGTGGGCTTTGCGGTGAATGTCACTTTGCAACATGAGAATTTCCATCTCCACCTCACCAGCATCCAAGCTAAATGCTGCACTCAGATGCTCAGCAATGCATGTCATGTCCACTTGCAGTGAAAGGATTTAAAATGAACTACAGAAATGGCTCCAGCTTATTAAAGTCAAAGAACCTGTCTTGGAACTCTTACCCACGTCTATCTATGAGTCGAGAGTACTTTTCTGCAGCCGTTCAAGGCGCCAGATGCAGCAGTGTTGTCATTCAGCACTGACTGCACAGAGGGAGAGTGCAGCAATTTCTTTCTCTGTAAATGCACCTAGAAAAGATTAATATTAGCTTTTGTCAATGACAGTCTTACATTTAGCTTGCAGTTTACAGTTTAAATGGTTTGATTTCTCTGATTTTCCCTCAATTTTTTTTTTTAAATGCTTCAATATCCTTCTCCTGCTAAGCCTATAGATTTTGTGTGTGTAGTACCAGGTCACCATATTCAGCTGTTTATGATCATCATGACCAGAGTCAGTGATGAATGCCCATCATTGCACTTATCGCCTGCTGATGAATGTTGCAGAGGTAAAGTGGAAATTACCGGATGTTTGGGTCACCTTGACATTGTGCGACAAAGCCTGTGTGACGGCCAGTCATCACATCATCTGTTGTTGCAGACACCAGCTTTTCCCGAGGTTTTCAATAGGGGCAGGAGTGTCAGGAGCTCTCTTTCGTGGAGAGATCTTGGAATGCCATTCTTAGAAGCACCACCAGCTACGCCGTACTGCTGGGGTCCACTGGCTCGTCGCAGAGGATGCTAAACCACCTGTATATACTCAGATGTCAGTCCAGCTGTTCTGAGAAGTTATCAGACTTACCCAACACTCTTCTGACTGTCGCACTGTCAGAGAGAGCGAAGAGGACTTTGGTCCAATTCATGTCATCCTTAAACAAGGTGTTTATGATCACTGTCATTACTTCTTTCAGTACATCGCCTTACAAAAAAGGTTTCTTGTTCTTTGTCGAAAAAAAGGTTAGACTAAGGTCTAAATTAAGCTTCTTTTGCTGCTTAGGACTTTGGGCCTAAGGTCACCTTTAATTCTCAGTCTTTTTGCAACATTAATTAGCTACTTGGTGGGCAGCTAGCACTGAAGATCTTGCATGTACTGAAGATCTCTATGTTGTGGCGCTCCACCGTCTCCACATTCGTCCCACAAATGACACATACACACATAACTGTTCTGAAGAAGAACTCTTCTTCTCACTGCTCGTGCCATGTTTTTCTCTTCTGATGTAAACCATAAACTTCAACCTAGTTAGCTCAACATCCTAGCTATGCTAGCTAGCTGGCAAAGAATGAATATGTGAGGAAAGGGGGCGTGTTATATAACATCAAGCTTTGCCCCAGACAGGGTCAAAGTTCTTAAATAATAATAAATTGATTTTTAAATGTTATATCGAATGTTAAACCAGATTTTTTGTGTTTTAAAAAAAAATTATATTACCGCATCGCACTCGTATACCTCCATGCAGCAGTCAAGTTGCTGTTCCGAGCTGTGGTCCTGAGTAATGGCCAGAAGATTTTTTGCAGAATATTATGATGTCAAGGTGCATTTAACCTCTGACCTTTTGGATATCAAATGTCATAACTTCATAATTTTATACTATATGTCATTTGTGTGTCAAAGTTTATTCTAATTATCATATGACTTCATGAGTGACAAAAATGTCTTTGTGAGGTCCAAGTGACCTTGACCTCTGACCTTAGGCCACCAAACTCTAATCAGTTCATGCTTGAATCATGGTGAAGAAATCTGAAGAAATTCCCTCAATGTGTTCCCGAGATATCGTGTTCACGAGAATGGGGAGCCATGATGGTACAATGACCTTGACCTTTGACCTTTGACTACCAAAATATAATCAGTTCATCCTTGACTCCAAGTGAACATTTGTACCAAATTTAAAGAAATTCCCTCAAGACGTTCTTGAGATATCGCGTTCACAGACGGACGGACATATAATCTATACTTTTATTTTGTTAAAAAGGCTAAATAATTTCCCTACAGCTGGGTACTGTAGTACTGTAGTTTCACCCAGTGCAGCAGTGTGGCTCGTTTATATATATTTTAATAGATTTTGGACAACAATGAACCTCTACGGCACAGATAAATAAAATATATCAGGCTTTGGCTTCACAAGGAATACTTGTTATTGATACACTGTTGGTTTTGGTTTTGGGATTTGACGAAGATAAAAAATATTGAATACTAACAGACTTCTCCTTTGACAACAGGATGCTGGTAGGAGCTGTTGCATAAAGGTGCACAAGGCCACATCAGCATCACATCTCTTTGTTGTTACAATGTTTGCTTCCTGTTAAACTTCCAATTATTTTTATGATTGTATTTTATTCATGTTGTTGTCCTTTTCTCTCTCTCACTAATACAAACATTTTTTCAGATTTTAAATGCTTTCAATGTGTGTATTTGATGCTTGTGGCATCTCTACCCTTATCAGGTGCTGTGAAAGAGTTTCATCATATTTTGCACTCATGAGAAAATGTAGTAGACTATAAGTATACATGTAACTGCTGAAGTATACTAAGTATACTACGTTTACTTAAGAGGGGCATCTTCTGAGTCCTAATTAACTGGAGCTGGAAAAGAAAAACTTGAAAATGGTCTAAATTATCGTCCAATGCCTCCCTGTGTTGTGAATGTGTCTTGGATGTGCCTGGAAATGCCTTGAATTTAAAGTATAGCCAAATACCCTGAATGCATTGTTATGCCTTCAACCTGAGGCTGGGGTCCTCAATTATTCAGAATCTTCCTATCTGTCCATCAGCACATACCCGGACTTTGAGCTGGGCAGCACAGGGGCTCTATTATGTGTAGAGGTTGGAAAAAAACAGGAAGATCTGCATGAAATCACAATCCAGAGGTTTTCAGATCTGTTTCTTGTATTGAAAAATGTATCCAAGCGTCCATTCACTATTTATTATATGCTGACAGATGATGTATACGTTCCTCTGTACCTCGGAGACGGCCTGTCCTTTCTATCCACAAAATATTTTGATGTGTTCTGATTCTTGCTGGTGGTTAGAACACAGTGGAGGCGCAGCCCTGTAACATTTCATGTGAAATCACTGAAACAATGTTTTTGAGGCGATGTGTCTGAAGGTAACATGTCGTGTCAGTGGTCATGCCTGAAATAATCGACATGTCTTCCACAGTAGATTTTCAAACTAAAGCCTCCCTTTGTGGTTGTTTATCGTCATGTGTAAAAGGAAGATGTCAAAGGTTTCTCTGGCGGCTTGCTAATATTCGTACATTAGTTGAATGTGGCTGCCTTGTTCTCTGGCTGTGATGTGCAGAGAAGCTTGTCCTATTAGGCATAAAAAAATATGAGGCTCAACTCCTATACTCCAGCAAATAATGGATCAGGGTACGATGGGACAATCTAGCTTTGGCTGAATTCAATTTTGAAGCCGAGAGTAAGTAACACCTGGTTATTGGAGAGAGCTTTTGAGGTGCGTGTTGATGCTGGTTGTGTTTACATCCTGACGCCTGTATGATTGTGTGCTATAATATTTATATTTGATTAAAAAGAAATCTAGTTAATTCTTGCTCTTCAGCATATGAAGCGCTTCAGATATTTAAGTAGATGAAGCCCACTTGTCACACGCCGTGGCTGTAACTAATATGCCAGCAAGAACGAGGATCCATGTTAAAGGTTCCTCCAAACGTGCCGTGTGCATACGTGGAAACTTATCAATTCTTTTCACCTGACAAGAACATTGATACTGAACAATTTGGCAAATTATGTTCAAAGAAAACTATTTTTGCTTTCTGCGATATGGGCACATGGCAACTAGTGTATGGTATAGTTAAAAGTCCAGGGGTTAGGGGTAGGGGTAGCCCGACCCGACCCACAATCCCAAAGAGTCAGTATTTGGCGAGTTGGGAATGAGACTCAAAAACCAACTTCTCAGAAACTGGACCTTTAAGGCAAGGTAAGAATTAGGCTATGGCAAAAAAAAAAAAAAAAAGATAAGGTGAATCAACTAAACACGCGGTTAGGAAGAGATAAAGATCATGGAGGATAAAAACATCAAACTCCAGTCTACTGCAGAGTCTAAGTCAGATGTGCTTCAAGCTCACCCACAACCCAGATGATCTTCACTCTATTAATGTCTGGCTCACTAAATAAAGAGAAACACTACAGCAATGGAGGTTGGCAATGGCTGTGAATGGTGAGATGCAGGATCGTCCAAAAGCTTCCGTCAATGCTTTCGTATGAAGCTCCGAATGTCTGTCATCACCCTAAAAAAGATAAATAAATCCTCCGACAATATCCTCAATCTTATTACAGTCATTCATTGGATTAAATGGAGTGCCAAGCACCGAGCGAATGCAGAGACATAATATGATCTTTTTATTTTGTAACAATTTAAGTAATTTACGATAATAGTGTTGGAGCCAAAATTGATTTTAAGTTACATCATTTATGGTGCTGTCAGATAGCTGCCAGACTGCTCCACTAAAGGTGGAGACTAACAGGCTGGACACACTGGATGCCTGTGTGCTGCGTGGCGGCTGCGTTGCTGAGCTGCTGCTGCAGATAATTCGCACCAGACCCAGCGTGCATAGTCGTCATGTGGAAAAATCGCATGTGGATTTCCTGTACTGCCGCAATGCATTTTGGTATTGCACTTGTGGGAAACGGCTTTAAAGCCTCCAACTATTCAGTACAGCTCTGCCTACATTTTTAAGGATATTGGGCTTCTTTAACAGGCACAATGGGTTTCACCACTCAGCCCACTGGGTGCACGGCTGCAGTCAGAGCAGGTACCAGGGCAGTATCTGTAGGCAGCAGCTTACGAGTAATCCGGTCAGCGCACCTGAATGACTGTTAGAGGAGGACATTGAGAACAACTGGAACATTGAGGGTCAAAGTGCTGATCGCCTTTGCCTCTCGCGATGTAAAAAGCATTTCATCAAGGGGATGGCTGTGGCTGACCACATTTCTAGCGCACTGGAGAGGAAGAAATTGCTGAAGTACACAACTTAGAAGAACGTGACAGGTCCTAATAGGAGTTGGTGGTAAGAGAGAAGTGACTCCAAAGGGCAGGTCAATGGGTTTAAACCTCACACCACTGCTGGAAGCTTAAGTATTTTGCAAGGTAGACTGAGCACACACGCTCTGAAAGTTGGGAAAAGGAACTTTTCTTAAAAACTGGACCTTTAATATAAATTCATTAACAACTTTAATGAAATATTTCAAATATTAGTCTACATTTAAAATAAGCACATAGCAGCATACAAAATGAGCTGGTTGTCTCTGCCATTATTATTATTTTAAGTTTATTTGATAGGAAAGGAAATGGGATGAGAGAGAGGGGGGATGACATTCAGTAAAGGACCACAGGTATGACTCGGACCCTGGGCCTGCTGCAGGGAGGACGCAGCCTCTGTACATGGGGCTTACACTGTACCAACTGAGCTACTGTGTATACACTGTCCAGCTTACGGTGTCAGCTTTTTCTCCAAACTCTTTGGAACTCGCCTCACAAAAGACTCCTTTGACACATAAAATTGCACAGTGAAAATTGTTCAGCACATAATGAAAATCTTGGGTGGTTAGCGTGCCCAAGAGAAAGTACCAGGGTGAAATTGGCAGTCTCCCATTCTCAGTCTCTTTTTCTCTCACCCTCAACTTGCCACTCTTTATAAGCACACATTAGCAAAATCACTTATCCAATTGAAAAAGCAGCAATTGTTCGCACTCGTGATTGAGACTGTAATTAGTCGAGTATTTAATTTCCTCGAGAAACTTTGCAAATAATTTGAGTCCCTTGGCGTTTTGTTCCACATGAAAAGACGACACAATAACCCCAATGACAAAGGAGCACTGTGGGTACAAAGGAGGGCAAGGAGAGAGAAGGGGGGGTCTGATCAGTAGTAATAATTTGTAATTTGCCTTAAGGTTCACTAGAGAGAGAGAAAGATGGGGAAATTCTGAGGCAAATTAACTTCCCATCGGTAGAAGCAGCAGCTGGAAGGAAATCAGGTGATATCTGTTATGGATGTAGGTTGATGTAGGAACATCTTAGAGGAATGCTCTCCTTGGCAAGACATGACTTGATCATGTGTTTGTGTTGTATGCTTGCCCCAGTTTTACAGATGTTTCCAAGCCCTGCTGCGATGTGAGGTTCCCCGACGAGGCTCCAGCATAAAGAGCTCCTCCAAGGTCCCCACCAAGGCCATGAGAGGTGCAGCAGTCACCGGTCCCCGCCGCACCAACGACCTCCTAGTTATGGTGGCCTCCCTGGGTCACCCGGCTGCCACCATGCCCCAACTGGGCCCCTCCTATGAAGCCACCAACGATGTCACCAAAGCCCCCTCTTCAGACGTCAACCAACCGGTCGTAGTATCACTAGTGGCCCACTTTGATGGCTGATGATTGGCTTGAACCATGAAGAGTCCCAAACACCCCAGCCAGGAAGTCATTAATAATGAGAGCGGTGGTTTAACTGAGGCTCGGTAAGCAGCAGCATGCCAGTCCAGGTGGATTTAATGCAGCTGTTGCATCAGCTCTGCCCTGGCCAGTAGAAATGACGGACCAGTAACAAAGGCAAATCTTGGGCTGCCTCTGGACAATATGAGCAGAATTCAGAGGTAGAAAACCTGCAGAAGCTGGCAGTCTGTGTTTCTCTGCAGAGAAAAGGTCTTGCTAGGAATGAGCATTTGAAGAATGTTCTTATCACCGTTTTTGGAGAAAGCACCGTCAGACTGTTATGAAGAGGAATTTTAGGGATCATTTATTTTGTGCAATATCTAATGTTTGGCATTCACTCTCATAAAATGTCACAACAGAAATGTGTTCAGAGCGCAGGGAGAGGGATTACATCTACTTTTGTACTGATAGCTGTGGTTACAAAGTGAGCTGGAAGAACACACATTGTTTATTACCCCAAGCATTTTAAAGTCTTTTGCTGGAGTAGAAAAGATTACAAAGACAAAGTACCCTAGACTAAGAATAGTATGAGAATGTATTGGTAATGACTTTAACGTTTTTTAGCTGTTATTCCCTGCCAGTCATTTTCATTTAACTCATTACTTGTCACTTTGAAATGCATACGTGGTTTTCCATTAAGTGGTTTAATAAGTGGTTTGTTAAACTTTTAGCATTGCTAGCATGCTAGCTGCATTAATGTTTTTCCAGGTATAGTGACTTTGAGGTCAAACAAATAGGTGCATGTTGGAGAGTTACTGTGTAGGTCCGTGCATGTGCACTGTTGCAAATATGCAACACATAATATGCAAATGAGGTCAGAGAAATATCTGGTAATGATCAGTGGATATCACTGACTTGTTATTGTAGGAAATTCTGAAAACAAATGCCTCTCTGGAATTATAATTGGCCAATTTCATATACCTGTGAAATCTGTTTTTTTAAAAGCTTGGTCAAATTCAAGTGCAGTGTCCTGTGTCCTCAAAAAGGATAGAAGACAAAAGTCATTTAATGTAAAAGAACAATCTTCAAACAACCTAATGAAATTATTAGCAGTTTAGTGCCTTATTCATTGGCACACAGTCAGCAGTGCATGTGCAAAGACATCAGCCTCTACTCATAATTCCTGTAAAAGTCAAAAACTATTTGCTTCCACAACAGTCTGCTGTGTTTAACAGTCTTTGAACGATCAACATCCCCGGAGGAAACAAACAACAAACACAAATTCTTTTCCAGTGTTTCCCAGAACATAACAACGTGCTCTACTTGAGGCAACGAGTATCTTTTAGATGGAATAAGTTTGTTCTGTATATATTGTTTGCCATGTGCTTGTCTGCATCTTATTCAATTTTTTGATAACTGATTTGACACAGTTTCCTTCGTGTAGTACAAAGATAAATGTGCAGTTTTCTGAAAGCAGTGCATCAATGCTGTGTTGTCAGTGAATGTCTAAGCTATAAGTGGTGTGGTACTTTTTCGCCACTGCACATGATTACAGTGTGCAGTTGTTTTGGTATTTCACTTTTCGCGCACTGATGTCTATGTGCTCTCAAGATCTTGTATAAATTAATGTACATGAGTTGATACCAAAGCTGAAGAAATTTTAATATTTTTGGAGGGGTGTTCAATAAAGGTTTTTTATATGGTAAATCGGTGTGCAATGTTTTTGTTTTTTTTACCTAGGACCTCTTTGAAAAGTGAGGTGGTCCACATGTAGGAGGTTCAATATGCAATGTACAGAAGATGAAAGATTGCGATATGTAATATCTGCTTTTCGACTCCAGTTATTATTGACTCCCAGTTTCGATTCCAAAATAGTAAAAACTGTCCGTCCTTATCAGAGAGAGGACCAAATAGGTTTATTGTGAAAGCAGCTTATTACAACCCATTTTTACATTTCTTGTTAGGCAGCGGCCTCTAGTGGCCATAGTAATTGTTATGGGAGTAAAGCAGGAAGTCGGGTGAAGTAGTGCATGCACAGGACTTTCATCAGGGAGACCGCTGTTCGTGTCTAGTGTTAACGGTTAGTTGTTTTAACTAACAAACATAGTAAAATTACAACACGCACAACTGAAGTTATATAAGTCACATAGTTATTTTAACTAAAACCACAATTGATAATGTAGGTTTTTTTTGGTTTTTTTGCTCAAACTTGCAAACGTTAGCATGTCTGGCTAACTTTGAAACAATGAAACACGAGTCTGATTTAAGACTTTATCCCCCGGATAATACTACCACTAACCTGACTTTAACGTCTCCACTGCAAGAAAAGAACAGTGCTGAAACCTTAAAAAGATAGGCAAAGAGGACGTCTTCAACAACATTAGCTTAATTAGCCAGCAAGCTACAGCCGATAAAGTTTGATATGTCTTTTCATCCTGCTTTTATCTATCTGCTGCCGTGAAATCAGGGACCCAACGTTTAAAAAATTCACACAGAGTAGTAAAACTGCTACCATTATAATGTTAAAGTAATGTGCCATGGGAGAAAGGACGGGTTGACAGCAGAGAAATAGTATTGAAGGGAAGCGGGTCACAGCAAATGCTTTGTTCAGAATGTCACCATTAAGAGTGCAGTTGAACTTCACAAAAAATGTAAATAGTGAACTATTCGTCGAGCCAAATGATCTATAAACTGACTGTGTGTAAAGGTTATCTAAGGTGAACCTAGCTGCCAGCTGCTAATTCAGTCACTACCTATAATGTAATCAACATTGAATTGAAAAGGACTATATTAAATTTCTGCCTACGCCCAACTAGTCACAAGATTTTATTTTATTTCTTTAGATCCGCGGTCAAGCTGGTACACGAAGCCGAACCACACTTTAAACTCTCACGCAGAATCAAAGGAGGAGTCCTGTGACTATCTAAGTGCCTAAACTGAGACACCTGTGCCAGTTTTCCAAATCAAGAAGACATTATCTTCAGTCTCCTGCCTTCAATCTTTCAACATTTAAAAACACTTTTTTCATCAACACTGAGATGACAGCAGCCAAGCACAAATAGAGTTTGGTGTTTTTAACTACTGAGTAATTCCTCAGGGACAGCTGGAGATGGATGGCTAAAAGGGCAACTGGAGGGCGGTCATAACTGAATCATGTTAATGGACATCTTGAAATGAAACCAGGTGTAATCAGAAACACAGGGAAGAGAGAATTGTTTGAACACATAATTATATAATCGTCATTAAAGTGAGCAATCATTTATTACTAAAACAGTTACAACGGCTCTAAACTTCTATTTTCCCAATATGTGCAATACTTGGGGACCCAGTGCTTGTTACTGGTTGTACTGTAAATATTTCGGGAGCAATCTCTGGCACAAGAATTTCCTTTTGGGATTAATACAATTCTATCTTAAATTATAACAGGAAGCTACTATTCTCAAGACTGGACTGGGGTTTTGGCAGCCGTTCCATCTGTGACAAGAAGGTTATATTGTATTATGAATAGCAGATGTAATATTATGTACAATGAGAGAAGTCGCCCTCATGAAACTCGTTTGCCACCGAGAGATTTAGATTTAGAACTGCACAAACTCACCTATAAGCACATCCACTGGAGGCTGAACTTAAATTGGTCGTGGGCCTGCAGGTTTTACAAATCTGTTTTCAGAACTGATTTTAAATCTCTCTCTGGCTTCAGGGGTGTTATGCTAATTGTTTTTGTGTAATGCTCGGCCCTTTCTCTCCACTGTTTACTATGAAGCCCCTGGCGAGCGGAGATAAGAGAAACACCTCAATAATCAACAAGGCTGCGAGACGGCATTGTGGGGATGGACTCTGGTTTACCAGAGTCTCCGGGGCGCAATGTCTGATTAACCAGCTGAATGGCCAGAAGACTGGACAAAAGTTGGGATGAGTAGAATCCAAAATGACCTTTTGTTACCAACCCTTTCAGCTTTTGTCAAAAGTAAGAGCCAGTTAGTTGATAAGGCAGTCGCCCACGAAGGGCCTGCATCAAAATTGATTTCCTTCTCTCTCACCTGCAACACCTCTCTCTGTCTCTGTCTCTGCCTCTGCCTCTCTGACTTTTATCAGTGGATAATGTCAAAGGCCTCTTTATTCAGTGAGCTGGGTGAAAACAGATGGAATGGGATGAAAAGTTGAGCTCTGGCTAAACAGAAGGTTCACCCCTCTTCCAATATGGTGGAAACTGCACTGATTGTCTTTCACAGATAACAAAGACTTGCATAAAATCATCTACTATGAGAGATGAGAGAAATGGAGGGAGCTCAACTGTTCCTGTAGACATCTAAGAGGCACTTCAGAAACATGTTACGGCTCCCAACATCCATTAATCTGTAGACTTTAAACCTGTGAACAATATTTTTTCCTTTGGTTCAAAGACATCACAACACAGCAGACCAACTCCACAGCGCCTGTGATCGCTGTGCCAGCAGCAGCACTGGCAGGGGTTACACAGGAAATATGTTTAATTCTGTTGCTTTTCTCACTGACAATGGAGTCTGTGATTGCAACACAACCTGATTAGGAACAGCTACATGTTGTTGCTGGCTCTTGTTCTCATCATTTATGGTGGAATTAGCTTGTTGTTGCAGTGTTTGGGTGAAAATGAAGCAAAGCAGGACTAAACATGAGTCATCAGAGAGACTGCAATTCAACTAACAATGTTTTTTATTAGATATAAGTCGATAAACTATTTTCTTGATTCATCTATAAAATGCCACAAAATAGTAAAAATAAAATCCCAATTTCCTGAAGCTCAGCATGATTTAATTGAATCGCTTGTTTTGTCAAACAATCCAAATCCTGGATGTTCAGTTTGACAATCAAATAAAAAGAGAAAATTGCATCAGTTGCGTTTGAAACTGGAACTAGTGAGTATTTGGCATCTTTGCTTCAACTATGATGATAAATCTATCATTCTATCAGTTGCTGAGTAATTTTCTGTCCATCAACTAATGGATTCACACAGCCCAGTGGCCACGATAAAATGTCTGCAGCTAAAATTTCTGCAACTACCAGCTACTGATACGCTCACATTTGTATGTGTCATAGACTACGTACCATATTGACATATTGACATATGAAGTCAGTGACCACTGGTCTAGACTGTGTTTCAACAAGTGCAAAACCAATGGATATTTTTAAATTGAACTTTGGACAATTTCCATCCAGGTGTCTGCCAACAAAGCAGGGTGTTTTTGTGAGAACCAAAACAGGTGTTTTATGCCCAAACGTGATCTTTTCCTAACCATAACCCAGTGTTTGTGCCTAAACCTAACCAGACCACAAGCACACGGCTCTCACAAGATTATAAAGAAAATTGAACACAAAGAAACATAAAGTTTCAACATATCCGAGGTTTGCAAAAACATACATTGCTGACAATTATTACGGTGACTGGGTTGATTCACGATTAATTGTTTCAGCTCTAGACTACAGTCTCATTAAGATTATAAAATGTAAGTGCTCATGGAAGCACAACAATGGCATGTTGGCACGCAGCACGGTCCAACAGGGGATGTCCATTTGCACAGATCATTCTGACTCTCTAGGTTTGCTCGGACTACGTGCCACTGCTTTAAAACACTGACTCCTCTTCCACAACTGCAGCTCAATGTGACAGAATTCACAAAATGGTAAAATGGGATAAACGAGGAGTTTTAGCAGCTGTCGACCCCCTGTGTCTATCTTGAGTGAATTGAGGACCTCTAATCTTCTGCCTGCAGATAGGCTACAACTTTAATCTCTTGTTGAACAGCTGAAGCTGCTGAGTAAGTAAGGACGAGGCAGGGCTCACAGCTCACCTTACCTTTACCTTACAGCTGAAAGAACACTGTACATCGATGGACCTGATTAATGCAGATAAAGACAAGGGAGACACAATATGTCAACGCTGACTTCAGCCCTAATTGCTCAGGAATGATATTACCAGAGAACCTCATGTGATTTAGAAAACTACCACCCCATGGGGAAGGCATTAGAACGGGATAAGCAAAGTCTGTATTTTACTTGTTTAATTTATTCACATTATCCCCCAGATATGATGTCAACATCATTATCGTTTCAGAAGCGACGCATCTGTTCTACATCAGCCTCATTAATAATATTGTTCAGAGTTGTTTTGCTCACTTTGTTTATGTGTTAGAAGCATACAGTAAATACACACTAACAGATCCTAACCTTCTCATTCATCAGTCAATTTAAATGTCAACACAGCTGATCTCAACAAATTACCAACTGCAATCAAATTAATTAATTGTTCAGTCGTCTGACAACAGAAAACAGATGTTAAGTAAAATGCAATCCCCAAATCACTACATACTGATTCACATGAGACTGATATAATCGCATGACCTCCGTCACTGGTTTTGGACTTTGCAAATTTGTTGATGGACTTGATGGACTATTGATAGACAAGCACATTATCTTTGGATCTATTAACCAGCAAGACTTGATCACATGATGGCTGATGTTGCAAGTTTATCACATTTTAGACAAATTTAATCATCTCATCAAAGTCGTATATGATGAAAGTCATACCCTTCACGCTACGAGAAAATGTGTCAGCTCTCCTGTTCTATTTTTCCTCAAACCCGGGCACAGTCCATCTACTTGAAAAACTCCCGTCAAAGGCAAATCAGGATGAGAGTCTTCTTTCCGTGCTCACATCTTAAGAGAGAGCAGAGCTACTTCCGACCTGGAGACAGATGATAGAGAAAGCCTGAAGAAGAAACGCTTGGCATCCATGGCAGCGTTTCTCTGATGATATGTCCGTCCATACATTAAACAAACTGGACAAACACTTAACTGACTGATCTATAAGCACAAAGGATATCTGTTTCTTTGATACTAATGGTCGTGTTTCCTGCAGCACAGGTGGTAAAGTGTTCGTCTTTGACTCCTGCCAAACAAGCCAGACTAAAGCGATTATAATATCTGGCAGGCTGCCCTGTGACCAGTGGGGCCGGCCGGCACGGTGATGAAAAAACACACAGTAAATGAGCGCAGACAGCACAGGGGGTTCCATGCTTAACTGATGAATAAAACCAATTGCCACGGATGATTATGATTAGGTCATAAGTTTTCATCATTAAAGGTCCAGTGTAATAAATTCATGATATCATTAGTGTTTAATTACCTGAAACAAAGGATCATTCTGTTTATGTTAGCTTAGCTAACAGTAGCCCAGAACAGACAAACCAAACACTGGCTCTAAAGAGGGCCTTACCCTTTTTCTTTGTGTGTGTGTGTGTGTGCGTGTGTGTGTGTGTGTGTTTAGCAGCCGCTGTAGGGGAAGTTAAGATGAGGGATGTTCAGTTGATTGCAATCTGCTACCTTTCTACTATATTCCACTCAATCCTACACACCGGACCTTGGAGGAATCATGAATTTTCCAAGTATAGTTTCAAGGCAATCGGTCGTGATTTTGATAGATTTAGATATTTCTTGTGCAGGGGAAAAAGTTTTGACTTTAGAGAAAAGGTCAAGGTGATGCTTATCGTTAGGATTGATCTTTTGGGGGATCATGATTAGTCTTCAATAATTTAAAAACCCAATTCCAAAAAAGTTGTGATGCTTAGTAAAAATAGAATGTGATAATTTGCTAATCCTTCTTGACTTATACTCAGGTGAAAAATTATTTTTACAAGCAAATCACCAAAGCAAAAACATAAAAATTATTTTAACAAGCAAATCGCCAAAACAAAAACATAAAACAAACATGTAGTGCACTTTATAAATAGGGTTTCTGCTGCCTTCAGCTTAGTTATGCGATGCGTGTGTCGTCCTTGGGATCCCAGCTTTGTATTCTGAGGATGTGCTGCTCTTGGACGAAGAATGGGTCAAGTGTTCAACAAGCCACTGAGTGAGGTTGAGAGGTGATAGCAATAATAAAAAAAAGTTTCTATAAATAATCACCTCGTACCTCCTGTTCTCAAGTTCCTCTCCAGCTGAGTGCCGCTCTCAACCTTCCCCATTCTTTCGAAAAGGTTCTCAATTTATTTTCGTCACTAGCTCTCGGCTGGTTCACTTCAGGCCTGCTGATCTTTTCCTTTTGGACCCTGACTTCTCTGCCCTCCAGATGCAAGGTTTAAATTGCTAGTGTATTTTATTTTGTTCAATTGATTTTGTCTATAGAGCTAACCAATGAAGGTTCCCTGTATCATTGTCTTTGATTCATTTTTAAGCAATTCAATAGGATCAGATGAAAAAGGTGTATTTTTCTAATCAGCTACAGTTAGCAGCCATTAGCAGCTACACTGATGGTATGCTAGCCCCTATTTGTTTGGACTATGAATTTGACAGGTGGCCAATTCTTACATTTTGCACCTTTAATAACAGTTTTTAAAAAATGTATTAAAATCGATATAGCAGAACCAGAGATTCTTTATTCCACGCATTCTTCTTCCTTTTCAAAACCTGGCACCTACTTTACCCATAATGCAACTTCTCCACTGGGTGACATCACTTGAGGCGATTTTTCAGATTACAGCTTCCTCTGGTCCATAAAAGGCTTTATACTACTTTTTCACATGTGAAGTAGTTCTCTTCAAAACATGTAAAGACACTTAAATGTGTAAAATTGGTGGACTTACCCTTTAATCAAAAACAGAAGCAACCGTACTGATTAAAACTATTGTTATGATGATGGATGTAATGTGTTATCAGAGGTCTCCTGGTCCCTGGTGACACTTTCTGACCTGCTTTTGTCAAAGTTAATTATCATATCCATCTTTGAAACTCAGGTGACACTTGGGCCCAAATGAGATTCATTAATACGATAAAATATTAACTGGGTGGGATTTTCTCTGCCAAGGTGGCCCATGACTGAAGCACACCTCGTTATGGATTGCTACAGGAAATGCTGAAAGGTGCTGGGTTGTTAGATTTAATAGAAGAGCCTGTTCTGGTTTGGGTGATTGGGAGCTGGCGTCAGGTCATGATGGTTAAAAGACTGGCACCATGCTGCAGTTTGCATTGAAAAACACGTATACTAACACTAACACCAATATGTGTCACTAATATGACAACAAAGCATCCCACAGATTATCTCTTCATGGCTACTCATATTCAGCTAGCCACACAAGGTTTCCCTCTCTCCACTGGTGGAATGCAACTCACAAAGTGTGTTGCATTTAGCGTTGAGACCTTTTTCACCACATCTGTCACACACTCGAGGGATCATTTTTCTCTCATGTCCTCTCATCACTTATGGGCCTAACGTGAGCCAGTTTTGGTTACTGCTTTCATTGATAAGAGCGGATTCCCTCTTCAGAGATGCCTTTTCATTCCCTTGTTGCCAAATGCTTTATTCAGAGAACATTGAAGCTTTTAGGTGCCTCTCTGTTGTGAGTCAAGGCCACAAGCAAACATCATCTGTTTGCATTTGTTGCTGCTTGTCAGAGGAACAGTAAGTGGTGTTTCAATGAAAAGGGGCACAAGCTATTTCATACAAAATCACACATTTCTGTAAAGTTTGTGACATTCCACAGCTGCACTGTTTGTCTGAGATGAATAGAGAAAGAAGCTGAGTACACTCTTCTCCTCACAGAAACTATTGTACTGAAGGGTGTAGTACACAACGTTTGCTGAACAGGAGCAAGGGGGCACTCAGCCAGCAAAAAGCTGAACTACAGCTACTACCAACATTAAATATTAAGCCTCAACGATATCCTTTAGTGTGATTAACCACAGAAAGGTTTGTGGGTTGGTAATACTTTTTATTGTGATATCACTGCGATATACTCTCCTGTTCTTCATGTGCACCATCCCAGTCACCAGGATATAGTTTCTGCAAACTGTCACAGGTTATGTACAATGTTAACAAATGTACAAAACATGCCATATCAGGTTCACATTAGACGGGTTAACAACTGACTTTCACATCTGGCAGGTGGAGCAGATGGTGGTGCAGTTACAGGCAACAACGCTGCCAAATGGTCGACCGCAGTTCCCGAAAATAGGTCAATGAGCTCACATGGTTTCAACATTTGTAAGTGTCACACTACAGGATATTTTTAAACAGAAATAAAATCAACAAATGGAACAATTTCCCACCTTGTTTGTTGCGGTAAAAAACAGACATTTTTCACAGGAAGTGGGGCCATCTCTAGCCACGTTTGTGGCGACAAAAGCGGGTGTTTTAAATGTGACATCGGAACACTTCCACCCATGTTTGTGGCGACCAAAACAGGTATTTTATGCCACACCATGATGTTTTTTGTATCTAAACCTACCCAGAGCATAAGCAAAGCATCGTGATGAGATAGAGATAGAAAACTGAACCTAAACAAACAAAAAGAGGCCTAAAGCTTTAACTTATCTGTGGTTTTGCAGAAACGTGCTAAGCTAACATTTATTCTGGTGATTGGGCTATGTGCACAGTGATGTTTGAGTCTCCAAAGTACTTTATCCTCATTCCTCTTCAGGGAGTGTGTGTGTGCGAGTGAGTTTATATGTATGTGTGTGCTGGACACACACTGTTTTTTGAAATAACATTCTGTTCAAAGATTTTCAGCAAATCAAACCTTTGTTTTTAAGCCAGAGTCATTTAATGTGTTGGCTTTTACTGTGGCGCATCACAAAAAATGCAATGGAATTTTTTTAGCAAGGTTACCACTGAGAGCGACGTTTCACCAAAAAGCAATTATCAAAAAAGTCCTGGTCATTTTCATCTTTTTTTTTTTTTTTACAGCAGTCG
The DNA here is from genome assembly GCF_040436345.1 of Pagrus major. Taxonomy (NCBI): domain Eukaryota; kingdom Metazoa; phylum Chordata; class Actinopteri; order Spariformes; family Sparidae; genus Pagrus; species Pagrus major. The sequence continues at coordinate 11,620,085 of NC_133235.1, forward strand.
GCATCGGTTTAAAATATGGTCGACAGTATTGGAACTAGAAGGACCAGGCACAGTCAGCTGTTAGTCTGTGGCTGCTCGTGGCATTATGGAAAATGGCCAATCGTCTTTATTAAAACAGTGTCAAGTTGTTTGGCAGCGGCAGTGTAAACAGACACGTCAGTGCTGCCTCCAGAATTTGGCACCTTTAATATTGAACCACACCAACTATTATAACCAACTGTTGCTCTGTCTTCTTACATATTGTGAAATCATGCTGCACATTTTCAATATAAACAAATATTCCAGAACATTTTCTGAGGTGAATACTGGAAAGGATTGACAAAATTCTCCATGGTTTCTAATCCTTATCCCCTATTGACATAAACATAGAGCTATTCCTGTTTCTGATAACTGACTCACCATTTGAGCGCTCATGGAGCTATGAGTGTGGCCAGATGTGCCTGTGCCATCTAAATCTAAAGCTGGCACACCCAGAATAATGAGAATCAGAAATAGACTAATAGACGGAGAAACTTTCTGTCATTTGGAAGTCAGTGACAGTCACAAAACAAAGCCCCAATAATAGAAAAACCTCCATATCTCCCTATATGGAATCCTCATTTGGTCAGAGGGAGAAACTGCGGTCACCAAATGTGCATCATGGACTCTACTTTGAACTGATAAAATGAAAAGTAAGCGGGGGTCAGTTCTCTACTCCTGTCCTAAAGGCATTTTTTACAGATATTAAATGTTTACTTCAGGTACTCATTACTCTTGGCAGCTCGCTACTCAAGATCAAAACAAACAACAGGGCTATAATTGTACCATACTCACAGGCCGACTGAACAGAAGCTAACAGACACTCTAGATTATGGTGAAATGTTTTCATTGTTCAACACCGAGCCCAACTGCACTGTGATGCTGTGGTATGTATCTTACATTGTCCCGACAGTCTGCTGACACATGCAAGTCATACAAACTGTTGTGTGCTTTTTGTATGAATTGTGCTTTATGACGACTGCAGTGAGTTTTTAAATGGCACACGCTGGTGCAGCCTATTGATGGTGCCTTCTCACCTCCACCACCTTATTTCTTGCATAGATATCACATGTTGCTCATGAACAGTAAACAGAAACAATGGCCTCTATAAGCAATGGTGACTCAGGATGTTTGAGGGGAAGAGATGAAAAAAATTAAAGGGACTTGGGGCAGGATCAAGAAATAAGACTCAATAGTGACACGACGGCCGTTGTGGCCGTTAGGGTAACTGCAGCCATCAGCCGAGCCAGCGTGGGAGCACACATCAACTCTTCACAGCAGTGCAGCTGATGCCTTATCCCCTACACACACAAAGCAGCCGGGAAGCCGGCTCGCTGTGTGTAGTGACAAACAAGCGCGGCGATTTACCGTTACGGTTGATGCAGTCTGACAGGCACAGGCGAAAGCAAAGACGGCATAGTGAGGGACAGAAATATCGTCTCTGATACGGGATAGCTGTGTGTTAGCGGCTAATGTTGCTACACAGACACAAACAAACCGTTAGCCTGTGGCTACATCCAGCTGCTAACGTCACCTCCCGGATAACAGGTTGGGCTTTCGGTCCCATATAAAGGGACATATTTCTAACTATTCGGTTTCAGACTAAAGGACCGTGGAAAACACACAGTCTGTAACTATTCAGTGTTACACAGCGGTGGACTAAGTTACATGTTTGCAGCTAACGCTACTTTGCACGTTAGGTCACTCCGAGTCCTCGGTGATCTCATATGATTTTCAAATCAAGCTCTAAACATGACCTGTACTGTTTTCTTACCTGGTTACTAGGAAATGAGCTATGTCAGCATCTGTTTTCAGTCCCAATTCAAGTTGAAGCTGCCTCCATGAGACAAATGCGTATCCGATGTGTATTCAGGTACCAGCCCGGCTTTGGTCGTAATTTAGTTTCAACTCACGACATGCCGCTGATAAAACCTTCGTTTTCTTCTTAGTATGACTTTTTAGTGGACTTTGTGTGGTGGTGGGTCGTTTGCTGGCCATAGCAGAATCCATTACTACCCAAACACTAGTTTGGGTCCACCGCGCTTGTCTTCTTCCTGTATCCAAGGACGCGCATTCAGCGTCATCTGACGTCACGTCCGCAGGACTGCGCGGGAAATTCGGGCCCGAATTGCAGTACATTATGCAGCACACAGCCCGTTCAAGGCAATGGAGAGATACGTGGGTGGGCTCATTCTTTTTGGTTTTGAATGCTTCATCACCCATTAGCATTAAAAAACTTAAAATGCACTCCACCATATTTTCTCCACTGAAAGGGAACCCAAGAGGGCTCTTTATCACTTTTAGCTCCCTGATAGAGCACCCTAAATAGCACTACACGCCGTTTTCTCCACTGGGAGGGCACCCAAAAGGGCACTTTATCACATTTTGTCCACAGGAAGGGCAGCCTTGAGGCTGTTTTTCCGAACATGGGGGGACAAGGGGGAGCGATCACCACCAGGCGAGTCCACCGGTATAACTGTTATTTTTTCTTTGATTTTTTCATGCACACATTAAATCCCACAGGCCCACCTAAATTCATATTTCTGGCAATGCTACTGCTTTTAAGTGCCTGCTGGTCCATTGTGAACTCTTTAGCCCACACCCGACTTTTGACAGATCATCTGTCATTAGACTGTACCATGTGCTGTAGTTAGTTTGACAGGCTTGCAGCACACTTAAGCCCAATTATAAGACTTTAATTGGGGCTATGGGAATCATTAAGGAGGCCAAGTGGACAGTATCAGGTCACCTTTCCTCTGAAGTCAAGATGGACTATCTGCAAATAGATCCCACATAAAGATCTCTGCTCTGACAGCGAGCTCTTTGAACACTTGTGCCTCCAGTTCTCTGTGTTAAAAATACAAATGCTCTCTATCAAAACTCATTAAAAGCACAGGCAGTTTCTATTAATTCAAGAAAAAAATGAATACTAGCAGAACAATTCACATAAAGATATAACTTCTCCATCTGCGCTATTTTTAACAACACAGCTTGTTTGACACAAGAATAGGTCTGGCCTTTGAAGACTGGAAACGTCAGAAACAAAATCCATTCAAAATGTGAAAGGAAAATAAGCGAGTCAGCTTCCTTTGTGTGCGTGTCACAGTGATATGTTGAGGTTGCACTGTCTCTGTAATCATCCACGAGCACGGGCCACGCTCCGCTATAGAATTTAATTACTCAGAGAGCGGCTGACGGGGATTAACTGAGGAAAAGTGACAAAAATGGAAGGCCATTATGCACACGGCCGGGTTAATTATCCCAGCTGGCATTACAGAAATCCACGAGTAAATCCAACACGAAGGAGGGAAATGAAGAGCCAAATAAAACTTAGAGGACATATGACTGCTCTCTGCAAGCTCTCCTCCTCCCAATGATAGCATGGATGGATGGATGGCAAACAGGTGAGCAGATGGATGGACGTAGTAAATTGTAACATCTACTGTGTAGCTCTCTGTAACAGGAGCAGGCTGAGAAATGAAACTGAGGGTGAAACAGAGTGAAAATGAAACAGCACTTTTTCTCATCACCCACTGAGAAAAGGTGGTGTTTCTTCCCCATCTGTTCAAGCTCCTCTCAAGACTGACTGAACTCGGGCTGAAAGTGAAACTTCATCACAGTATTTTAAAGCAGTTCTACGTTTTATGAATTCAGGTTGCTGGATGATCACAGCTCACATTCAAATTTGTTTGCGCTGTTGTATGATATGAACTTGCCATCACACAGAAACTCTTGTGAATGTTCAATAACTCTTGTTGTCTTAAAACATCTATTTTCTGTGGCAGTTTTCTTTGTCTGTATTTGCAGACTCAATAACTGTGTGTGTGTGTGTGTGTGTGTGTGTGTGTGTGTGTGACTATTTAACTATTAATAACTAGATGAAAGAGAAGATACAAGCCTCTGGTCAATACGCTCACCGTTGCATTGAAATTATTACGAATGCACAAACGCACCTGCACATCCACAAACAATCAGAAGCCAAACATTCAGGGGCTCATGAAATTAAATTTCAAACTGAACAGTGTTGCTGTTTGACAACAACTAAAACCTGATGATTGCAAAAGCAATCCAGGCACTCCGAAAAAGAAAAATATCAGGAGACAAGGAAGGATAAAGCCTTTATTGTAGTGGCTAAATCATTACAAGGGCAATAATTAAAAAATCCAACACGTTTTGACCATCAGGTCTTCACCAGGGCTACAAACAACCAGACAACATCATGTGGCCCCATATATATAGTGGCCACAGCCAACTGGAGACATGACACAGATAATGATCAGTGTTGGGGGTAATACCCTACAAAGTACTCTGTTAGAGGACTCAGATTACTTATTCTGTTGTAACGAGTAATGTAACGCGTTAGTTCTGTAATTCAAGTAATCTGTTATTTAGCCACTTTTCCATAATAGTAATCTTTACTTGGGAAAATTGCTCTTTTCCTTTCCTTTTGTCGCCACAAAAAAAAGTAAATCCCTGAAGCATCTGCACTGTTTGTGTTTCTCTCCTGCTGCTCAGTAGGCGGCTGCGTGCCAGCAGAAGGTAAACCTACAGTTGTGTCAGTGTGCATGCGTAGCGAGATAATTCACTGTAGCGAGATGGCAGAGAGGACAGCATTAACTTAATGGAAATATTCCAATTGTTTTGAATTTTTGGGCGAAAAGGACAAGAACAACATCTTGGTGAAATGTAAGTTGTGCCTGGAGGATGAGGGGCTTGTTGTTTTGTTTTCACTGAAACAGTGTGCCTAATACTGTTTCCCTCTGCTGTCAGATTGTCAGCAAAAATAAAGAGCTGTAAATGTCACATTGCGTCTGTCATTCCTGTTATTAGGCTGCGGAGTGACCGATTGTGGGCCGTAAAGAAGGATACAAAATGACTGTAAAGTCAATACATTCAAGTCAATAAAGCAATGAAACAACAAGAGATGAGAGGACACAAAAGGTTCACATGCTCACAAAATACAAAATAGACACCCATACGTATATAATAAAATGTCCCCAAAAAGGTTGTAAAAAAAAAGATTTGAAGAATAATAAGATTGGTCATCGGAATTGTTTTGAATAAGTGCAGTTTGGCATTTCATTAACTTCAAGAATGAAGCTTCTCTTGTACAAACGGCAAAAGGTCAGATTCAAGCCATACTTCACTCCAGACAGCTAAGTTGATTAGAAATTCCTCGAAAACTCACATAAAGCCCTTTTCCCACAGAAATAATAATTTCTAAATCACTTCATGTGACTTTTGTGTGTCACATTCGCATGGGATAAGTGAAGTCTTTATTTTACTCAAAATTAATGACATTCTACTCAGATATGATAACATCAACTTTCAGAGGCAGGGTCTCTGTCCTTACGCAGCCTGTCCTTAAAGTACAGAGTTGATTTGCCCACTTTCAGCATGTGTCATGCATGTAACAGATGCTTTGTTGCTGCACTTGAACACAACAACCCTTTGTTGTATTCATCACAGCCGATCACAGCACATTTGACGACTCCCATTCAACATAATTACTATTTATCAAGACATTACTAATCTGCCCAACTCTAACCCAGACAATCATTTTGAAATCATTGTGAAAATCAGTCCACTGGTCTCGTTTTGAGCTCCCAAAAACACTGTTGAACTCATTATTGACAGTTTAAAAAAAATACGAGCAAAATGGATACTGCAGAACAAGAGATATAAACTTTTTGGCACTAAAACAATGTGCTGGGGCTTCATCTGCTGATTGTTTCAGTTTACTGCCATCAAACTAGAGGCATCTGAGTGTCCCCCTGTGCATGAAATGTGCCATATAAATTAAAGGCTGCCCTGCCTTTTCTTAATTGCCTTGCCTTGCCTGTCGTGTGGACGCACCTCCAGAGGAATGAGCCTGCCACAGGCCATCCATTGCTCCTACAAACAAGCAAGGAAGACCCTGTTTAAACTCCTCCGTGGGATTTCAAAATTGCACAAACAGCAGGTCACTTTGACAGTGGGGTTTCTGTCTCTTCTCGCTGAAGAAAGAATGTGCAATGTTCTCACCGGACAAGTTTTAAGACTTCACTGCTCTGCAGAAACAAAAGAAAAGGCAAGAAAGGCAGAGAGCTGGAAGACCAAACAACAATCACCCCTGGAAACCTCAGGGTGCAATAAAACAACAGTACTAACTTCTGCAAAATGTGTACGTGACAATTAACTGCTAATTAAGCATTAGTTAATGACTAACTCCTAATCCAATTTTTATAAAGTAGCTAATGATTAGTAAATTAAGAAACAAATGAGGAATTAATCAAGACTGAAAGGGAATAGACTTGTTAAATAATGGAACAATAATGATTCAGTACTCAGTAAGCACTCAGTATGATGCTACACTTCACTTGAAGGGACATAAAAATGGTAAATAATCGTAGGGAATGATCAGGGCCGTTGTCAGGATTTTAGAAATACTGAGGTCAGGAGTCCTAGCTAGTGAGGCTCGAGGGCATGTTCCCCCCAAGAAAAATGTGAAGACTTTGGTATAAATCTATGCACTTTAATGCATAATGGAAGTTACAATAATTCCTTAATGTCAGTGCCAACCCACAGAAGGGAATTGGGCTAGAATCCAGCATAAGAAATGTCACAAGTATGGTCAATTATCCAGCATACTGCCCAGTTCGATGCGTTTTTTTAGCCAGGCAGCGACAGAAAAGAAATATTTTAAATGTGGTTGTTGCTCCCTCAAGCAAAAATGGTATCTTCAGTCTGAGGAAAGAAAGAGGTGCTGGAAATGTTTTGTCTTAGAAAATTGCACTTTGATTCAAATTCTGTGCAATAAATAGACAGACAAACAAAAAATAATATACTAACATTCGTAAGATCCAAGGAAGTTGTATACAGTTGTTTAGAAGATACATAGGCCTTTTATAGAATGTCTTTGAATTCAAAATATACCAAAACACATCTCCTTTAAATGTTGTAAATGTAATTCTTGTTTGCAATTAAATAAAAATGAGGTATTTCTCATCAGTGATCATAGTGATAAATGACAACTAAGTAGTTTTAGCAATTGAGCGTCATCTTAATTGAACATTTTAAGCAATTAATACATATATTAAAATATTTAAAAGATCCAGAAAATATACTGAGGACCTGACACAGTGTCCTCAATGGCAGCTTCAGGCCTGGTAATGATTAAGTAATGAGGGACTACCTAGAAACTACTCCATATTATGTAATATACTGTTATCTATTCTGTAGTCCCCCATTAGGAATTATTATTGAGGTACTTATTAATGACTCATCAATTATCAAGTTGTTCCTGATACGTTCCTCACTCCTTTCTTATTTAAGTAATCATTAACTAATAATTAGCTACTCTATAAAATGTATTCAGAATTACTCATTAACTAATGGTTAATTAGCAGTTAGTTAGCAATCATTTGTTCCTCATTTGCTCCCTGGTAACTACTCAAAATCCTGTGTCCCTTATTTTAAAGTGCTACAGAGGTGTGCTACATTATTAGTCTAAACTGTGACGTCATGATAGCCCATGAAGCAAACTGAAAAAGCATAAAATGTATCCTAAGTTTCAAATAAGCTTCGGCCCGGTCAAGCAATGAATTCCTCAAGGAATGAAAGAATATCTGTAGTGGGGCACTGACATAAAACGAGGTCATCCACTCGATATCAAGCATCTATCACATTTCTCTTAAGGGTACCAACTGATCTAGTTTTTTTTTAATTCTCACTCTCACACATGGTCCAAATTGCTTAGCACTTTCATGAACCAGTGTTCCATTTATAGGAGACAGGTTCTGTGCCCCTGAGCTGCAGGAGTTTGATTATATCTAAGAGCAATCCCTGAAGTCAGCTATCCAAATCAAGGGAAGTAGCTCTCTTTCATTCCCTACAAATTCATGTAAAATATACACAGGGGAGATTAATGGCATGTACTTTGTTTAGATGGAAAAACACTCGCGGCAGCCCACGTGTGTCACATGAGGTTATTCATGCTTATTGTGAGCGAGTCCCTTCCCACAGAGGTCACACATGTCTGGTGGCCGAATGATAAGTTACACGCAGTGATTTGAAGTTCACACAACAAATTCATTGAAGCTGAGTGTATGCTCCCCCCACCTGTTCGTGTCAGAAGCCACTGACACATTGTCTGTGCAAAATCAATACGTGGTGGCTCTGCATGAAGTCACAGAAGTGTCAAGGCCAGATAAACTGTATACACTTCCAAATAATTGATGTGGGACCGGCTCTGCATGGCTGGCCACATACTGCTCACTCTGCTGGAGCTCTGATGGAACCACCAACAGGATAGTAAACACCTGGGAGGAGGAATGGGCGTTTGAGCCCATCACCAAATAAATGGGCTATCGGGTCTATATTCTACACCGATTCCTCAGTTAGCCTATATTACTACAGTATGCAAGTACTCTACACAAGCAATTGTCTTTTAATGGGAAAATGCTACCAAGGATGCATTTATAAATATGTAATTTAGCTGACGGTGATTATGTGCATTCGACATATTTTATTTTAATTATATTACCAAGGTGATACAAGCCATGGTCATAAGGATTGTCTCGTCTCATTAATGAATATGAGACTATTCTGTGAAACTGCTATATTCACATTCTTTATTCACTGTGAGCGGAAGGCTTGCAGGTGAAATTGCTTTGCCAGAGAAGAAGAAGATAACTGGGTCTTTCTCAACTTTGGTGGCTACATGCATAGGCTCAATAGCCACGGACGAGGCTTAAACAAGGCATCATAAAAACCACGTAGCAGCGAAAGAGAGAGAGAGAATGAACGTGTCTACATGAAATTAAAACTGTCTTTGATCATGAAGCCTAATTGTTACTCTACATTTCTATACTGCTCACTGGAGTCTCTGATAAAAGTTGCAAACAGGTGGATCCGCGTTGTACAAGCTCATCTCAATGAAACATCTCTACACTCACTACGCTGCATCGTTATAAAGTATGAGGCTGTTTATCCCTGGTATTAACATGTGTCGGTGGTAATCCATGTGCTTTCACATAATCCTACTCTGGCATTGTATACCCTTGAAAAAATGTGTTTTTGAGTACTGGCCACCTGTCGAATTCATACTCATAACCAATAAGGGGCAATATATAACCACAGTAACCACTAATTACTGCTAACTGTAGCTGCCATTAGCTAGTTAGCTCAGTTAGACGTGCAGCTAGTGGTCCATGTGATGAGCTTGGAGCACCAGGGGAGTGTTGGTGTTTGCACCATTAGCACAGGAACTTTGGAACAGAACAGGCCGGGGTTGGTTGTTTAGCATGCTAACTTTCGTATATATCTTCTTAACATAATACATATAACGTAATGTCAAAACTGTTACTTCTTCACATTCTGTTGATAATTTTTGTTATTTTTATTTTTATGTTTTCAACACAAAATCTTAGGTATTGCACCTTTAACATTAGGGTGTCAATCTGTATAAACACTATCATGGATATAGTTACTGTGAACACAACGAAAGGTAACACTGGCAACTTAATGACTTAACACCACTGACTGGTGTTTGATGTCATCTGTGAAATCTGAAAATCATTTCTGGACTCTAGAAATCTGGTGCAAAGAGTGTATTCTGTTGTTATGTTGTTATCTCCCCCTTAAAGAAAGAATTAATCAAACTAAATCCTTTTGTTTTTGAAACTACAAGATAAATTCCCCAATGGTCTTGATAGTGGAAAATAAAACAAACAGTTTTCATATTGTTCATCACGGTTCAGTGATTCAGTAATCCCTCTGGATGGAGGTGGCAGTAATGTTTACAAGAGATAGCAATCATCCCAGCTTCTCCCTCATGTCCCATGGTCCTCAACCTTGTGTGATAACACTTCATCAACTGTCTTCCTTTACCTTAATATCATCTCCACCTCCTCCAACTCTCCATCTTTTCCGCTCTTTCAGCTAAGTGCCTCCAGTTTCTCTTTTACCATCATGATTGTACCCCAGTATCAGCGGTGAATTGGGATATCCCAAATTACTGCAGCTGCCTGGAAACATGGATTCAGCGAGAGTTCAGGAAGGGCAATCTCTGAGGCTGGAGAAGAGAAGTTCCCAGGGAAAACAGATGGCATTCCACTCTTCATTAATCATCAGACTGGATGACAGCTAGACTAAATTGGAAAGGCAGGGACCCTGATTCGCTCTCCATCAGGCTCCCTCCTCTTTTTCTTTTACACACCTTCCTCTGTCTTCATCAGCTCTACCTTTCCCCACTTCAATCCCACCTCTCTCCATTTTCTTCGTCCCTTCCCACGCCCACTTTGTCATTGCTTGTCTTTACATTGACCCCAGCTTCAAAGACACGAAAAGAAGAAAAAGACATTGACCCCACCAGAGCGTAATAGAGACCTTTTCCCCAAATGGCACGTGTCTTTTGCGACTAGTATTATATTTTTATAACATTGTCAGTACATGCGGCTATTTGTGCACTGAGATCATATGACGATGAGTGTTGTGAGCTGGATCTACTGTTACATTTGCAGTTGTGGACCTGTCCAGTGTTAAACTATTGCTGTCACAATTTGTCTTTGGCAGAAAAATCAATGAGGGTCACCCCATCCCTTCTGACCACTGTAGTGTCTGTGATTCAATCAAACCCGGCGTTATGGGTAGGTCCCAGGGTGCCGGGCCCGCTCATCCAGGAGTTTGGCCCTGCCTTTAGTTTTGATTTATTATTGTCATCATTGTTTTCATTGGATATATATATATATATATATATATATATATATATATATATATATATATATACACACACACACACACACACACACATATATATATATGTGTGTGTTTGTGTGTGTGTGTGTGTGTGTTTTATCCAAATATTTATTTTGTATTTAACTATGTTGCAACATTAATGTATAGAATGTCATGTTTTTATTGTGGGATGAAAGTCAACAAGAATTGGTCCACTGTGAGTACATCATCTGTGGGCGATCTGCTAGACTGAATTTGATTTGGGTGTAACAAAGCGAGTGACATGAGCCTCTTGAGAGTTTTTAAGTCAGCAGATGCTTCACTTCAGCCAGCGTCTGGTTAGCTTAGTTTTAGTATCAGCAATCATATTTCTCTGTCTGTCTTTGAAGAAAAGGTGCTGGTGGTTCCTTAACTGATGAGGAGAGTGTTGTAATCCCAATGTTGAACAGTGCTGTTCTTGCTGTGCAGTGTCCAATGAAAGAAAGTGGATGGAGGAAACTGGTCGCTCCTTTCCTCTGCAGGGATAGCAGCTCAGTGCTTACTTGCTGCGTGTTCCTCAGGTTGTGGAGTTAGCTGACAAGCTTTGTGTCACAGCTGCTGGAGCTAACTGAGCTGGAGTACTAGCAGGACCTCGCGTTTCTGCTGTGGGGAGAAGTTCTGTGGGCCTGCTGGATCTGCAGCTGGCAGATCTCAGCAGCTGTTTGGCCCAGAAGAATCCAGGAGAAGAGCTGGGGGCAAGGCCCAGTGGGAGCAGAGCTGGAGAAGAGCTCTGAAGAGCGAAGAGGGCAGGCAGCCTGGTGGGAGAAGAGATGGAGAAGAGAGAGAACAAAGGAAGGAGCTAGAGTTTTAATTACCTGGTCAGTGGGAGGTCTGTCACCCTGACCAATAGCTCAAAGCTGGCTCTCCTGGCAGTCTTTGCACCTAGGTGTGAAGACTGGGGAATTCTGGGGAACTGAATTCAGTTCAAAGTCCACTTTGAAATCCACAATGAACGACTCCATCTGTGCACCCCAACAAAGAGTAACAACACTTTGGCTGCGAGACGCACAAGATACAAAAGTAACAGGCAGAACAAAACAGGCAGACACATCTTTCAGCCCAGTCGCCAGGATACAACTTCAGTAGGTATATTTTATACACCTTTAATGGGCTACGTATTGTATTGACATTTCAACAAAACATGTTATCACATTCACATTACATGTTAATTAACCGACTTTCATGTCGGGAGGTGGAAGTGGCAGTGGACATTTTTGACAGGGAACTGTGGTGTTTCAATATTTGTAAATATCAAACCTATAGATATTTTTGAGTAGACCTTCAGACACTTTCCAGCTGTGCTTGTGGCAAAAAACTACAAAACATCAACACTCAGTTGTTAACACACAGTTGGGACATCTACAGCCATGTTTATGAATACCAAAAAAGGCAGCCCAAACAGTTTATTTTCCTTATAGCCAAGTGTTTTTGTGCTTAAACCTACCAGAGCTTAAGCACAGCTTTATGACAAGAGAAAAATAGCGTCCTTTGTTTTAGATATAGCTAATGGCACAGCTCTGCCAGAGGACCTCATTGGACCTTATTAGGGAAAACATCTGTACACTAGTCAATAGGGAGAAACAAAAGACATTTTGATCCCATCTGAGTTGTGCCATGATTTACACATATGTTAATCAATTAAAACAATTTCTTTTCAAGTCAATAAGGTCGCTGTTTGTCGATGTCATCTAGTTTTGTGTGAAACCACTCAGTGAACTACATCCTCTTGCTTAACATACATCACCAACACGGCTGCCATTGAGCATATGTCAATTCCAGATGACCTTTGGGTGGATAAACCCAAACAGCTACTTCTCGATAATTTTACTATTAATCTCTTTTGCCACTGCATTGTATCAGTGTATCAGTGTATATTTACTGATATTGAGTAGTATAAATGTCGAATAAAATGTTCCCTGAGCTGCAGGCTGTTGTAGTTTTGCTTGTTTGATGTGTAGTGCTGTCTATGGTGCTGATTCAGCTGTCACAATGTTATGACTAACTGCACCAATAACTGACTAAGGCAGTACGTTAGGGTACAGTTTAATAGTAGGATAAGACTACAACTTTAGCAAACTATGCATTCTTTTATAAATAACACAGCAAATGTGGTTACATTAAAACCTTTAAAAACTTAGTCCATAAAAACAAGTTTTTTTCTGGATTTGACTGGATTCAATTCATAACAGCTATGTATTTTATGACAATAAAGCATGATTATTTACTTTGTTTGACATTACAGCTGAGACCAATTAAAGCCATGAAACAGGTGGAATTGTAGGATTACATAAAGTGAACCTTTTGAATTCATATTCCAAACAAATATGGGGCAACATATTATAGTAACCTATAGTAAGCTAGCTGCAGGGCTAACTGAGCTAACAGCAGCTACAGTTAGCAGCAGCGGTCTGGACTGGGATCTCAGAATGGTATTACAAGACAGGATGGGCCGGGGCTAGCTGGTTAGCATGCTGACTTAAGTATACATCTCTCTACAGGACATACATAGACATCTCTGATATAATGTCAAAACTATTATTTCTAACATTATATTGATAATTTTAGTTATTTTTGGATTTTTTAAAACTAAAACTCTCCCCCCTTTAATAAACCATAAAGGTGGAATGACTGTTGTTATATCTGATTGAAAGATGTAGCCTTGATCCAGGACAGTCATGCTACACCCACACACTGCTGAGCACCATCTTAAATCATTTTCTTGGTTGGAGTAATTCATTCTTGTGATGCCTGTATGATCCCTTCCTCTTAGTTGCTGAGTAGATCCCTACCCTCCAGTGAGGGTTTTGGTGTGTAACAAATTACGGTAACAGGAAATTGGAATTGTAGATTGGGGATCAGAAATCTTGGACCCTTATTTACATGTTCTGTATAAAAAAATATTGTCAAATGTCATTTTTTAACTTAATGTCACAAGTTTGACATAGGAATATATGACTGCTTTGCAATTGCACATGAAAAACAGCACTTTTCTGTCAAACTGCTGCAGCTTCTCATTTCAGCTTTTCAGCTTTCTCCTTGTCGTATCTCCCCTTTTGACCCCTGCCTGTAACAAAGATGCACAAATCTCACATACACTGTTTGATAAATTAAGACAGGGCTTTGGGGAGACCCTTGAACCTGAGCTCTTTCATCATCCAGAGATCATTACTCTTGAAGAGACCCAGGAAACTGCATCACCAAGTGTAGTTAGTGGTGGTCATGGATAAGCTGATGTTGACATTGAACCCTGTCTCCTTGAAATTACATTTCAGCAAACATGTCTTCAGGGAAACATGCTGACCGAATTATGTTTCTAGTCGCATAATGAGGAAATGTAATGTACCTGGCAACTTGCAAAAATGTTGATTGTAAAATGTTTCTTTCAGAACAATAGAGCTCAACTTGTACATTGGCAAGATAGATACTGTTGTCAATTTTTAACTTAACAGATATATCAGCCCTCAAGGAATTGCAGTGCAGAAATGCTAAAGGCTTGCATTTGAATTTAGAAATAGCAGTGTTTTTCCACAGGCTTTTGTGAGACTGGTGTGGGTGGACATCAGATCCTCTAGGGGAAAATGTTTCCACGTTTTAAAGTTACATAATCAGTTACAGCAAGTTAAAGCATCAGTTGCATCAATCTGTTGCACTTTGAGAGCAAAATTAAGAGGCTAGATCCATGAAGAACTTGCTCTTCTTAACAATGTTGTGCTCTACTAAATGATTCAATCATAAACACATTGGTTGTATAGTTATAAATGGTAATGAAATGGCAAAAAAGTCACACCGAGAAAGCATGGTGAACGAGACGGGATTGAACAGAGATCACAAACAGTCAAAACACAAAATGGACGACAGCACATACTGGATGTGAGCCATTAAAGAAGGACCTGTGTGGAGCTGGTTTATTTAGATTATTAAAAAACATACTGGATAAGGAGGAGCAAGCCAAATTTGGAAAGTAGCCGACCAGTTAAAATGCACTGCCTGACTACTGCATTCTAGCTCCTGTGCTGGACAGCTGGGAGATGTAGCCTATTAGCGGCTAGTTCACTACGTTCAACACGCTCTTTTAGATTTTTAGACTAATACATACATAAACAAAGAACTATGTTCAATGCTGAAATGCCACACTCATGTGAAGACAAGCAAAATTGCCATCATGAACATACCTCAGTCTGAAAAGTCTGCCCAGTGCGACACTTAGCCCACTCTGGCTAATGATTCTATTATAATCAACCAACCCTAGATATAAATTGATAAATTTCAAAACTGAACATAGATGTAACAGAATCTTTGATATTATTTATCATATTAATTCATTCCAATTGTCATTTCACGTAACCAATTTATTTAGACTTTACCAATATAAAGGTTTGCAATTTCTTATATTATGTCTGCTTTTCCTTTGATTTTGAACAAAAGTGTGACGAGCATCTGATTATATTCTTGTCTCAATTCGTGTCTCTTGACAGAGAAGGTTTTCCTCACCATACGTGGGGGAAGTGTAAAGCTCAGAACACGGGGTCACAGATTTTGCAATGATCCCATAATGTATCAATTACCCACTGACATGTTCTCTACTTCCTGACGTTGGATGATGGAAGCATGTGATGTGCCATTATTTCAAGGTCTTCTTGGGGTCACTGCAAGTTAATTAAGAAAACAAATGGTTAATTATATGGTCTGTTTACCCCACAAATGGGGATGTGTTGACGAAGGGCTGTGGCATGTTGTTTAAAATGTTTTTGATGAACGTGGCATACTCGTTTCATTGTGAAAACATCAAAATGGATGATTAAATTCAATTAGATTTAATGAAAAATGAGTGAGCGTGCACTGAATTTCCATCTGTGTACGGTTCATGTCGGCCTGATACGATTATTTTCCTTGTATCAATTAATGCTTTGAATTTTTCAGATGAATAAATTAAAGGTTTAGTTGAAATGTCAGAAAAAAAAGAAACCTCCCCATCGACCACAACGATCCTAAAGCCTTCAAAACCTCAAGAATCCAAATGACAAAATTGTTGCCATTTTCTTTTCTCTCAACTATCTGCTTATTGCTTATTATCAGCCAATCATTTCAGTACAAATCTCACGTACAGTAATGTTTACCATTTTGGATTGCTACTTAATTTCTCAGAGTATAAATTTAATTTGTTTCCACTCGTGCTCCAGGAACATAAAACTTTGGTACATCTGAGCTGGGTGTTGGCCAGGTTGTGCATGTGTGTGTGTGTGTGTGTGTGTGTGTGTGTATGAGAGAGAGAGAGAGAGAGAGAGAGAGAGAGAGAGAGAGAGAGAGAGAGAGAGAGAGAGTGTGTGTGTGTTAGATACTTATTCAGAGCAATACTTACTTGCTTCTGCCAACGCCTGACTGTTTTAGTTCATCTGTCTGTCTATTCACTCAGCCGTGTGTGTCGGACCGTCGTCAACAGGTGTCAGACCATGAGATAACAGTTTAGTCAACTGCATAGATCCTTGAAGCAAAAGTTGTATATTCTTGAACAGTGAACCACATAAAAAGATTACCTGTCCCTGAGGTCTTAAATCAGTTCTGGTTCTAAAAACTTTGGCCCCTCAACTCATTCCATCAACATGTCATTTATTTTAAACAAGGTGTTTATCACGCAGGATTTGTCCCAGTTACTACTTTCTGTCCAAGTACTGAAAGTTTTAAAGGTTAGCGGTACAAAGCAATGTGAAAACGATGTGAGTGGCTGATAACAAGTAACAGTTAATGTGAGGTAAACACTCAACACAGTTTAAATAATAAGATCATTTAAATGTAATTAAAATGGTAAAACAATGAATATGAAACAAATATTTACACTGAGGACAGGAGGCTACTGCTGATTTAATGTAGCTGACAGACACATACATACTTTCATCATCTTTTGAAGTTTAATTATTTTGCTGGCTAGAATGAATTATCATAGTCTTTAAGTCAACAGTTAGTATCGCAAAATAATTAGGTTTCCAGAGCTGCAGTCCCAGAACTGCTGCCTCCTCTCCTGCAGGAACGTAGATATTGACAACAGTAAGACAAATAGACAAACAACAAGATAATATAGAAAATCCAACTACAACTAACACCAAACTCTAATCAGTTCATCCTTTAGTGTTTATAGATTTTTTTTGCCAAATATAATGAAATTCCCTCACAGCGTTCTTGAGATATCACATTCACAAGATGTGAGGTTCCAGTGACCTTTGACCTCCAAAATCTAATCAGTTCATCCTTGAGTCCAAGTGTGAGTTTGTGCCAAATGTGATTAAAATCCCTTGAGGCGTTCTTGAGATATCAGTTCATGAGGCAGGAGGATGCTGTGACCTATGACCTCCAAAATCTAATTAGTTCATCCTTGAGTCAGAGTGGACATTAGTGCGTCATTTGAAGAAAATTCCTCAAAGCGTTCTTGAGATACCACGTTCACAATCATGAGGACTAACATGAGGCCGCAGTGACCTTGGCGATTGACCCATCACCACTCCAAAATCCAATCAGTTTATCCTTGAGTCAGATTGGACATTTGTGCAAAGTTTGAAGAAAGTGCTGCAGTCCTAGAACTGCTGCCTCCTGGCAACGTAAATATTGACAACAGTAAGACAAATAGACAAACAACAAGAAAATATTAAAAACATAAATACAACTAGAACTAACATCAAACTCTACTCAGTTCATCCTTGAGTGTATATAGATATTTGAGCCAAATATAACGAAATTCCCTCACGGCGTTCTTGAGCTATTGTGTTTACAAGATGTGAGGTTACAGTGACCTTTGACCTCCAAAACATACACAGTGGATATTTGTGCAATGTTTGAAGAAAACCCCTAAAAGCGTTCTTGAGATATCGCGTTCACAGGAATGGCCCGGACTAACATGAGGCCGCAGTGCCCTTGTCCTTTGACCTTCAAAATTGAATCAGGTCATCCTTGAGTCAGAGTGGACACTGGTTATTCTCCTCTTTACCTACAACCCAACTCTCATTTCCCCAGCCCCTTGTCACACACATATCCTTTTTTTCCATAAAGACAATGAATGGTACCCATATGGAACAAAAGAAAAAAAAACATCAAAATAAAATAAGCTATGAGGCATTTAACATGGAGCAAGCATATGTTAATATGAAATGAACAGTTTAGGGTTTAGAAGTGAATATAGCATGCAATACCTCATTCCAAAACTTTGCAATCTTCTTGCACACTTTATCAGACTTCATGCCATGTGTCTGGAATATTTTCTTTAAATGGTGTAGTTTAACTGGAGTTATATAAAGGTTTTGCACATTAGCCAATTACATTTTCACAGCTTTAACCTTGTATTAACCGTTGGAGTATCGATCTCTAAGACAATAACCCGCTCTTCCAAGGAGAACTCCTCATGCACATCCTCCCTCCAGGCATTCAGCCAGTCTACAGAGGACTGAGAGGCTACAGCTAGGCTGGAAACCAACATCTTGTACAAAAAGGAAATTTGCCCTTTACAATACCAATCATTAGAAATTGCTCCTCCAGAGGAGACAGAGGGAATATAGTTAACTTTTGACTTTGGGCTGCAGCAATAAAACTTCTCACTTGCTAGTTTTTGTTAGGGAAATCAAATTTTGCTTTAATTTCCTCAACTGTCATCATTACCTCGACCTTGTACAAATCCCTGATCTTATCTACCAATGAAGTTCCACATCAGCTCTTCCAGGTTTAAAATGGTCGTTTCCCCAAATGAGGGAAAGCTGAATAGAGGATGTGCATCTTACTGCAGGAGCCAGGGTTTGATTCCAAACCAACCTTTATTGAAACTCCACTCTATGACTTCCTCTACAAATCCATACAACTGCGAGGAGCCATTTGTTCTGCTCAGTTCTAATGTCCTTAATGGCCAATAGTATACCATCAAAGGTTTTAGGGAATTACATCTTCGAGAATATCACCGAAGCTAACTTGGTTAACTACAACAGCGCCAGCCTACTCCTTGATGCCTCCATGGCGTAGTGTGGTGTCGTTAGCTTCTTTAGTGCCTTCATTTGTTTGAGGGCCTTCACACATTTTCCCTGGTTTCAAATAAAATTTGTTACGCTTTATGCAGAATTAGGGGGCGTTAATATTGATGTGAAATAAAAGATGGCGGCGCCCTGTTTGGCTGCGGCTGCAATGGCTCGCGATAGCACCAGAGATTTAATAGCTAATAGCCTAGCCATTTTGCGTAATTCCACTGTGAATCTGCAGCGTAGTTACTCCAAACCAACATACGACTGCCAGGAAATTCTAGATTTAGGTAGACCCAGAAGTTTAGGACTCGTAGATGTGACCACTCTGGACCTTCTATGCAGCCTTGGACTGCTACGCCGGCTACATCCAGCGGCCTATGAAGCAGCAGAGTCTTGCACCAGTGGTGTCCGCCAGCGGAGGAGACGGAAGCGGTGTGACAGGAAGCAGAAGCGAGGATGTCGAGCGGGACTAACAGCTAAGCTAAAGGCTAACCCACAGAGAACGCCACTTCCTTCCATCCTACTTTCTAACGTCCGTTCCTTGGAGAACAAACTGGACTACCTGAAGCTGGATTTAACATCAAAACGGGAGACAACATTCTGGTCGGATAGGATCAGCTATCTCCGGTAAATCCCGGGGCGGCGGTGTCTGCATATACACCAACAACAACTGGTGCAACAACGGGGAGTTGGTCTCAAGTCACTGCTCTCCTGATGTAGAACTACTGACTGTAAAATGCAGGCCTTTTTATCTACCCCGTGAATTCACTGTTATCATCTTCACAGCAGTGTACATTCCCCCCAGTGCCAACACCAGAGAAGTCCTGAATATTCTATACCGCTCCATCAGTGGACTGCAATCTACACATCCAGAGGGAGTTTCCATTGTGGCAGGGGACTTTAATCAGGCCAAGATGAAAACTGTGTTTCCTCACTTCCATCAGTATGTGGATTTTGCAACCAGAGGAGAGAGCACGCTGGACCTGGCCTACAGTAACATCAAAAATGCATTCAGGGCTGCACCCCGCCCCCACCTTGGCTCCTCAGACCATCTCTCTGTGATGCTAATTCCTGCATACAATCCCCTGCTGATCAGAAAAAAACCCACAGTGAAGCAGGTGAGGGTTTGGCCCGCAGGAGCTATGGATGCATTACAGGACTGCTTCGAGCGCATGGACTGGGACATGTTCAAGGCAGCTGCTATGGACAATCAACACATGTGGGTAGAGGAGTATGCTGAGTCTGTCTGGGGGGATGACATACCAGGACGGGTGCTCAAGGAATGTGCTGACCAGCTGGCAGGGGTTCTCACAGACATCTTTAACACCTCGCTGATCCAGGCTGTGGTACCAACATTTTTAAAGACGGCTACAATTATACCGGTGCCTAAAAAACCCACAATCTCCTCCCTCAATGATAACCGCTCCGTAGCACTCACTCCCATCATGATGAAGTGCTTCGAGAGGCTGGTAAAGGACTACATTGTCTCCAGACTCCCCCCCACATTCGACCCGTACCAGTTTGCTTACCGGCCTAAACGCTCCACAGAGGACGCCATCTCCTCTGCACTCCACCCGAGCTTAGAACATCTGGAAGGGACGAACACACATGTGCAAATGTTGTTTCTGGACTTCAGCTCGGCATTCAATACCATCATCCCGCAGCATCTGGTGAGCAAACTGGCCCCCCTTGGCTTCAGCACCCCCCTGTGTAACTGGCTGCTTGACTTCCTCTCAAACAGACCCCAGTATGTGCGGGTGGGCAACAACACTTCCAGTGTCATCTCCCTCAGCACCGGCTCCCCTCAAGGCAGCGTCCTCAGCCCGCTGCTGTTCACCCTGATGACCCATGACTGTTGTGCCAGGTCCACTATTAACCACATCATGAAGTTTGTAGATGACACAACAGTAGTGGGCCGTATCAGTGATGACAACGACGCGGCCTACAGAGAGGAGGTGAAACACCTTGTGGACTGGCAAAATCAACAACCTCGCCCTGAACGTCGGCAAAACCAAGGAGATCATCATCGACTTCATGAAGAGCCAGCCCAGTCACACACCACTCCTCATCAACGACACAGCAGTAGAGCGAGTCAGCAGCACCAAGTTCCTGGGGGTGCAGATAACAGACACTCTGACCTGGTCCCACCACACTGGAGCTCTTGTAAAGAGAGCTCAGCAGCGCAAGCACTTTCTGCGCCGGATGAAGAGAGCACACCTCCCGCCTCCAATTCTGACCACCTTCTACAGAGGCATTATAGAGAGCATACTGACCAGCTGCATCCCTGTCTGGTCAGGAGCCTGCAAGGCCTCTGACTGGAAGTCCCTGCAGAGGGTTGTGAGGACAGCAGAGGAAATCATTGGGACTTCTCTTCCTCCCATCCAAGTCATTGCAAAGAAACGCTGCCTGACCAGGGCTCATAACATCAGCAGAGACACCTCCCATCCCCACCATGGTCTGTTCTCGCTGCTGGACTCTGGAAAGAGGTTCTGCAGCCTTCGAAGCAGAACAGCCAGGTTCCATAACAGCTTCTTCCCACAAGCCATAAGACTGCTGAACAGACCCCCATCCTCTCTCACACACCCACTCAGGACTGCTTCACTTGACTGTGCAATATAATAATACACATTGTGCAATATATATTTTTATATTTTATATAGTATTAATGTGTACAGTTTTCATTTTATTTTTTTATTGTAAATACTTGCTGCTGTCAATATCCTGTGCTGTACTGAGCCAAATGCAACAAAATTTCGTTCTGATCTGCACTGTGAGGTGTACTTTTGAATGACGATAAAGAAAAGTCTAAGTCTAAATCTAAGACTTAATATGCAGCTGACCTGGAAAAGCATGAACTCTGAGCACCCTGCCCTAGCCAGAAGTCCCAATCAGCATATAAAGCTCCACACTGAATTCTGTCCATTTACTTACAGGCTGCAGTGACAGACAGTTGAAATCGTCTTCAATTGAGACAGATCTGCTAAGTATTCAGTTCCGTGATTACAGGCACTCAAGTGGAGGCCATTTACGGACTAGACTTCAGCTGCTGTGAACGAGTTTAGAGTTGTAATTTTGTCCTGTCTGCCAAGGGAATCAAACAATTATGCCTGCTGTTAGTGGCATTTCTGTCAGAAAGGAAAGGCAGCTTGTTCAGTGGATGACCTATCTTTCCTGTTCCTGTTGAGTCTTGACTCTGTATGAGTTTTATCACAGCAGCGACTACAACAACTGTAGCGAGACAGACGGCGATCAAACTTATATTTCAAACACAAAAAAATCTATGTTCAAGTTGATGCTTAATTCCACAACCTTAAACATATTTGAGATAATCATAGTATTTCCCCTTAATCATCCTTTTTCTATGTGTGGAAATTTTAAAAAATTATTTATTTGCAGAAACATTACGTGTTGGTTGGTTTTTAACTTTTTAACACTAACCCAAGTAGAAACTGTATATCTGTGGTGATGTCTTCCCTGAAATATTTTGTTACAGAGGTGGTATGTGGAGTATAATGGGAATACTACAAGCAGCAGTGTGAGAAAATCTGATGAAGTTACTGCTTTCCTGGAGAGTTGAAATGGAGCACTTGTGTTCCTGTTGAGTTGAGCTGTGTCACCAGGTGTTTATATGCAAACAAGCAGCTGCTTTTCAGCTTGATGCTGACTGACTCTTTAGCCAAGGTTGAAAGAACTGCATTCAGCTATTGAGAAATGTTGATCCATTGAATTACTCATTCATTTTTTTTTAGACTTAGACTTAGACTTAGACTTAGACTTCACTTTATTGATGCCGTTGGGATGACTCCCTCAGGGAAATTGAATTTCCAGCAGCATACAGTTCACAATAAACTCTTAGCTAAAAATAGAAAATAAAGATAGGAATAGAACAAAATACAATAGAATACAATAAAAATAAAATAAAATAAAATAGGATAAATAAAATAAAATAAAATAAATATAAATGTAGAGGACTGTATATGTGTTATTGTACAGAAATTATTGCACGAAAGTAAGAGTGTCCAGGTATGTATGTGAATAAATAGATAAATAGATAAATAAGTTATTGCACAGTGACACAGTATTGCAGTATTGCCGGCTATCTATTTCCATAACTGTACTGCATCGTTTATTTATTTTACAGGCTTCTAAAATGAGAATTTGTCACATCTATTCTTTGAAGAACGAGAGAACGACAGCCAAACTAGTCAAAACATCACAATGGTATGCTAATGAGGTCTCTGTAAGATGCTTCTCTCCACTGAGTGACCTTCCTCTCTGAGCTGGACACATCCAACACAACACCAAACAGGAAGGAGAGACAGCAAGGGAATACAGCACAAAGTTAATGAACAGCCTTCACGACTGACAGAGACTGTTTGTAGAAGCGGACACACGCACATACTGTATATAAATGGATGCACAATCATGCCTGTGCCTGCTGACAGACCCACAAACCATCGACAGGAATGCACTCACAGCATCACCACTGGCCTTTCTGCAGCTGCCCGTGTCCTCCCATCCCATTCTTTTTCTCCACTTTTTCCTCCCTGATCACTCAAAAAAAATCCAAGGAAGACATGGCTTGAGAATTAGACAGCGGGGAAATCAATGTGCTGTCCCTGAGGTCCTGAGAAAAAGGGGGGCTGTGGTTGTTGCAAGTGTGAGAAAGAGAGCTTGTCATTTTTAGACATTTAATTAATTTCCCAGGTCCCCGAGGCTGAGGGCCGCTGGATTTGGAGGCAGGGCAGTGGTGAGGGAGGGATGGACTGATGTAAGGTGAACAGGTGCCCTGGTGAGATTTTTATGATGCATGCCTCACATCTACTTTATATGTACCAATTCTCTGCAGGGCAGAGCAGGGCAGGCTGCGTACACTGTTCCATTATTTTCCATGACGCACTTTTCTTTTTTCTCCTCCTACCTGTCCGAAACTAACGTGTGGTGAAGATAAAGAGTCGGTACTTTGGTGAATTTGGTGGCCATTGATTAACAGCACAATGACGGCAAAGCGCTTCAATTTGGGGTATGTTCATCTGATAATTTAACACACAGCACATAAATTACGGAAGTAAAGGTTCGACTCCAAACCAGGCGTTTCAGGCAGTGCAGTGTTTTCTGTGATAGAGAGTAACTCCCTTTGGCGTGGACTTTGGGCTTTTTTCACTTTGCAGACCTTTTACATGCACAAAAATGCTGCATAACACAACAAAGGACAGGCAAAAACCCCAAAAGCAGAATATGACCTCTTTAAGTTTTTGTTTCAGAGCATACGACTGACAGAACTGTGCTACTCGAGTCGACATATTCCACTGCCTCCTGGTTTTGATCCACATCACCATCACCATCATCTCACCATTTGTTGGATCTTCGCCTTCATCATCCATCTTCAGTCCTCATCTCCACTTCTCATCAGATTCTGCTGTTTTCACCTTCTTCTTCCCTTGGGAGACAGGATGGACAGTCTCCCTTTTGGAGGTTGGTGGTAGGCCAGTTGTGGGTGCAATTTTGTTCATGCTCAAGGTGCAGAAAATCTGTGAATACTGTACGAAATGAAAGGTGTAGTGACCTTAAATGAAAGAAGATGTGCAAGGTCATTGTTCTAACTAAAAAGGAATAAGACAGAACAAAAAACAAAGAAACAATAATACATTACAGTTGAACCAAAAGACTCAGAGAGAGTTTTTAGGAGGATTTAGCAATTTCATTGTGTTATTCACATGTGTTAATTGCCTTGTCATGTGGCAGTCTCCTCTTAGAACCTAGATCCTTAGATTACCTGCAAACTTGGCAGCACCTGCGTCAGGTGGGTTACACACTTTAAATTGCAATTTTGATGCAGAAATCAAAATACATAATAATACATACATAATACACATATAATTAGGTAATTATATAAAGACTATAATGGACAGAAAGTAATTTACACTGAGATAAAATCTTTTTGGCCTTCTGTAACTACAAACTGGGCTTGTTTTGCATATTTTTATGTTTAGCACTATATGAATTTCCTACGCTAAAGATTCAGTACACTGCTGTGAATACATTATGTGAACCCATTCACTTTTTTTTAATTTTTTTTACCATTTTTGCTATTAATACTTAAGAGCTATATTTTACTATTTGCAATCGAAACACAGTGAGGTCTCTGGATTATCCCGAGTTACCAGAACATTGCTGCTGAAAGGTCACTTGTTGAGGTTTTCAAATGTGTTTTTGCAATGCTCTGAACCACAAACAAAGTTTCATTTACTTTTGATATGTTGGAATGACGGCAGACATTTCAGAAAAAGTTAACTTAAAATGTCAGCAGAGTTAAGAGTTGCTAATACACTTACTAACTTAATGTCAAATGTAGCTAAAACATAATCAATGTTGTTTATTTATTTGAATAAACTATTTTTTTTTCTCTTTTCTCCTCATAAAACCTAATCTTCTTGAATATGAAACATGTAATAACTGACGCCTGTACCTCGTGTCTGTCTGACAAACTTTCCTCTCTCTTCAGTAGACACATGTCTGAGTTAAGTGTGGGGATTTATTAATTAAAATGACCAGCACCTTCACATCTCATTGTGTCTCACATAATGACATAATGGAAGCTCCTGTCCACTAATTCTTTTTCCCGAGACACTGAAAGAAAGTGTGCTGATTGAGGATGTAGCCTGACGGCAAGGCCTGAAATACAGCTACACTGTGTGGACGTGGATCAATAATCCATTTACATACAGATCAAAGTATCGCACTAAACATGGCCGTATTTTTCCTGTCCACATCACTGTAAATCAATTCCCCCTCACAAGCACCCACCATTATGCTGCCACAGCCAGGCTGTAGAATCTTGTTAGTACAAAGCTTCATAACTTCACACGTATCGTAAATAAGAGTTATAAAATTTTTTACATATTTTAAAAATGCGGTTTATTACAATGGCTCATTTATGTGTATGATTAAGACATTATGATGACAAATGAGTTTAATCTGTGTTGCAGGAGATACAGTAAGTTAATTGTTTTCACTCTTATCCGCCTATCTAATCCAGCTTTATGGAGTTAGTTATCCTCTGGGAGGCTGAATGACTGGGTCTGGCACTGTGAGTGTTATGAATGGACTGAGAAATTGGAAGTAAATAAAAGCTGTGCGCATGCCGTACCTCTGCTCTGTAACCCTGCAGCGGAGGGTGGATGCCTGTGGAGCTGAAATATGGAGCTGTCAGGCAGAGGCACAAAGCAGCAGAGAGAGGACACTGTGACCCAGCCAGCCACTGTGGTGGAGATGTGGCAGAACTGCTTTAGGCTGCCTTATGCCTATTACTTCTTTGCTTCCACCCCAGTCTGAATTAAAAAGCCTTGATCATTTTCTGGAATAAACAGTCACCATAGCTGAGTAATCAAAGACAGGACTGCCACTGCAGAAACTCCATCATCACCAAGAAAACCCAAGAAAGGATGTTTCAGTACCCGCACTACTGAGAAGTGAACTCTGGGAAGTGAAGTTGCCAAACCGCCGACGGAAACCCCGCTGAAACATGTGGTGACTTCTTCAAAGTTAATATAATAAGCTGTACTCTTATAGCAAATAAACCCTCAGTTGAACTTGTCAATTATGCTCTCTGACTGTATGGCCTCAAATTCAACTTTCTCCTGTTCCCAAACTTCACTGTGTGCTGGCACTCGGTAGTAACAAGGTCATAAAATATATGCCTTAAAATTTCCGGGTAGAGGTAATGAGATACTTTAACAACTAAGTTTGAGTTGTCCTGAAAAGAATTCTGAAGAATGAAGCAGTGATATTGTATGACAGCCCCTAAAAACAGACCACATACTAAAGGTGAAAGTAAAAACAAGAGAAACGCTGCAGATTTCTTTTGCTGGTGTTTTGATTTTACAATCACAAATTAGTTTTTCATGTTCACTTTAAAATATGTATTAGTAATATATAATATATATTTTAGTTTGAAACATTGAAAATGTAACTGAAATTATCAGAACATTAACAGAATGTGAAGAATTAACAGTTTTGACGTCATGTATTTATTGTGTTGCAGAGATATCTACTGAGGTTAGCATGCTAACCATCTAGCCCCAGGCCTGGAAAGCTCTTTTTCCCAGCGGCCCCAAAGCTCCCACGTAAACACGAACACTCCCCCAGTACTCTGGCAAGCTGCACAGCTAACTAAGCTAACAAGCTAACAATAGCCACAGTCATGGGTGTATAAACAGTTAGCAGCAGTTAGCAACTCTGGTGATGTGCTGTCCCTATTCATTGGGAGTATGAATTCAGACAGTCTTACATATTGTACCTTTAAAGGAATTGCTTGACATTATGGAAAATATGCTTATTCACGTTTGCACCAGATGAGAATATAGATGCCACTTTTAAATATGTAGCCTACTGTACCCTAAATATAAAACTACAGGTACAAGTATCTAGTTAGCTTAGCATGAAGACTGGAAACTTCATGCTAAGAAGCAAAACTTCTAGCCTGGTTCTGTCAAAAGGTTACAAAACCAACCAGCACCTCTAAAGCTAACCAATCCAAATGTGTTACGACCCAGCTCGTCAAGGGGAAGAGAAATAACATAAAACCAGATGTATTTGGTAATTTAAAATTATTTAATCAGCAAAAGCGGAATGTAAACAAAATACATACAACAGAGGCAACTCTACAAAGATGAAGGGCCTGAGAGTGCTGTTTAACTCAAATAAACGAATAAAACCAAAAGAGGACCTGTAAAAGGCGAGTTACTACACTTAACAGAAACAAAAAGGAAAATAAAACTTCCCTGTCTATTTCCAAAACAAAAACAGTCAAAAAACAGCACTCCTGCACCTAAATGAAACTGACAGAGGACAACTGCAGGTGTGCGTGATCAATGTCTAATTACACTTATACCTGGCCCAGTACCCAGATAATGTTCTAGTGCCTCATTTTTAAACACAATCTAAATCGGTATAGTTTTCACAACAGTTTATATATCGATTACGAGAGACACAGCTGGCGTGCTGTTCAAGTGAAATCACAGCTGCCGCGACTGACAAACAATCCGAAGATTAATCTCTCCCTCCACAAATTGCTCCGTCCGATTGGTGGGTGATTCCCGGTGCCGCTCCAATCAGGATCTGCAAGAGGCCGGCCAAGAAGTGGGAAGAGCACCCGAGTCCTGATGTCACACCCCCTGCTTGACAGGCAAAATGTTACACCAACACAAAGAGAGGCTGGAATTTGGCGACGGCCGTCATAAAATGTTACATCCTGTTTGTTTAAAGGTGTTGTTTGTAAGAAATGGCCAGATTTCAAGGAAGCTCCAAAACTATAACCGCTTACTGTTGCTCAGTATACTGGACTAACTCTTTGCTGTAGCTATCTTTGGCGGTAGTGTCTAGCTAACGTTAGCAAGTAGCTCAACGCTAAGTGGCCCTATTAACTGTTGGATACCGAGGGAGTCACCGTGGGTGGTGAACACGGCAGGACACCAGACTGGGACTGAACAAACCTCTGGAGAATGATGTCAGTCGGAAGACAGGGGATGTAGTATGGAGGTGATTTACAGGAGGTGTGACAAGGACTATGACTTTGTGGACGAGAAAACACAGCAGTTGGAGACGGGAGAGGTGTGAAGTGTCACAGGATCAAAACAGAGTCAGACAATCAGTAGTGGCAGACATCAGTGTGTTGATCATGCATATTTTGACATTGATTGACTGAGGATTTGTTTTGACAAAACCAGACAAACCAAGACCGTCTTTAACATGACGTCGACGCTATTGTTTCTTCACACTCTGTTGATAAAGTTAGTTCATTTTTTGAACGTTTTAGACTCTTTTGGCCACATCTTACAAACTGCCCCCTTAATCTGAGGAAAATCAATGTCTAAAAAAACCAAACATGATTTTATGTGGAGTAATGAGCCAGACGATTGTCTTCCTTTTTTTCCCTCCTAGAGTCCTGTTGGTAGATTGCAAGCCTACCAGAAGAGACTCCAGAGACTTACTACACCCATCTAACTCTCAGCTGGAAAGTGATTCAATGTAATTCTCAAAATCTTGAACTGTCACTATATTTTTTCAAAGAGTTGTAGTTCAAGACCAGCATGAGTGCTGGAATGGAAAATGGAAATAAAGATTTAGTCATTACCTACTCACCCCAAGCCAGTGCAAAGTTAGTTGAACGTGAAAACGAAAACAAACGTGAATTAATTCAGAAGATAAATAAGAGCACAGACAAATTACAGTCAGGCTGGCTGATTACAAACAAGACAAATGTGTTTCATACAGGCTTTGCTTGTGAACAGGCCTTTTGAAGCCCCGACCAGAGACCAAGAAGAGAGCAGCAGTGGTCGTTACAAGAGTGAACAGCCATGTTTAATGAGAGAGTCAGGACATGCTTCACACACTTAATGAAGCCCATTTTCAGGTTTAGCATGCTCCGAGCCGGTGCCCTGGAAGGGATTTAAATGAATGCTGAGCGGAGCACCTTAAGTGTTCTTAGTTCATCTCCTGATCAGAGTAATGGCTAAATCAAAGTATCGAACCGCTGAAATCAGGTAATGAAACATACCTCTCCAGTGCAGCCAGCACAGGGATTAATCAACACTGAGGTCCAATGGGCCAATGAGCACACTAGTGTGTGTGTACGGGTGGTGGAACTGCCTCGCTGCATGGTACACAGTGAATCCATATGCTACACTGCCTGCTGGCCTCCACACGTTGAATAATTACTTTAAGAATTGCAGAGGACGTTGCAATCCAGAAATCTGAACTGGAGGATGCAAGATTTCACGGTGCAGATTGAGTTATTAGCAGTGCTGAATGGCCAGTAATGAAACAAAGGTGTTTGCGTGGTGTACAGTAGCTACATGATCGTGTCAACCACAGCACATGAATGTGTAAAAATGCACGCGTGTGTGTGTGAGGAGTAGGTGGCGGAGCGGGGCGCGCTGTGGCCAGGCGATAACAGCAATGAATGGCCCTGCCAAGTATCTAATGAAGCATTAGTGACAGACTGAGGGAGGACGCTCTTCACCTCCTCTGCAGCCGATGCACTCTTTCACATTTTTCATCCAGCGTGCAGAGGGACCGGACTGGAGATAAAGGGATAAATGGAGGTGTGGAGAGCGGCACGGCGGAGGTGCTTTTCACGAGCGCTCACCTTAAGGCGGCGGAATGTCAGCTCAGCGAAAGCTTGGAAAGGCGGCATCTCATTTATTACATTCGTTAGCAAGGAGCATTTGCTGAATATGCAAAATCCAGTCCGCCTCGATGCATCAGAAGTGACATTATTGGGTGTTGCTCGCGTGTAAGAATGGAGGTTACTGAAAAAGCATGTGTGGATGTCACCAGCTAAATAAACAGTGGAGATCAAGTTAGATATATACAGTGTGAGTGGGGAGGCGGGAGGTGAGCGCTCTTTTCCATTCATTCTCCTCCTCCTCCTCCATCATAACAAACAATGGTGGGACTGTTTTGAAAAGAGGACGTTCTCACCTGCCCCCATAATCTACACTCTGCTTAAACCTCAGCAAAGATCTTTCTTTTTAAGAAAGCGGGAAAAGTTTAGCATGTCACAGAAAAGTGTGATGTTAGTAGTATCTTGGGAAAAACTGTGCGGTGTGGCAATATCTTAGCATCAAAAATGTTGTCTCAAGCATGGGATAGTATGGGAAAACTTATTATTTGAGCATAAAAGCATGTAAAGCTCTTCTAGTAGTAACCCAAATACAATTATGAACCTTATAATGAACACAATATATCTCCTTTAAGCTACAGAAAAAGGGAGAAAAAGAGTCAACAATACTCTACTCACAATGACTACTTTACAGTAACTAGTATTACATCTCAGACAGCCATTATCTCACCCCTGAACAAGACACTGTAATTAATGTACACAGTGGTATACATCATAGTTGGTTTATAGGGCTGATAGCACCCTATGGTAAGGAAGGAATGGTTTTATTTATTTATTTATAGTGTTATTATTCTTAAACAGTGTTGGGGGTAACAGGTTACAAAATAATCCGTCAGAGTTCCCATTGTTTTGAATTTTTGGGCGAAAAGAATAAGAACAACATCTCGGTGAAATGTAAGTTGTGCCTGGAGGATGAGGGGCTTGTTGTTTTGTTTTCACTGAAACAGCTGTGCCTAATACTGTTTCCCTCTGCTGTCAGACTGTCAGCAAAATAAAGAGCTGTAAATGTCACATTGCGTCTGTCATTCCCGTTATTAGGCTGCGCAGTGACCGATTGTGGGCCATAAAGAAGGATACAAAATGACTGTAGGGTCAATACATTCAAAGGTACATGTACAGTTGGCTACACGCCGTGTGGACAATATAACCGACATGCACAAGGAGACGCAAAGTATTTTACAAGTTACTTTTAAAAGTAACTTATTTTATTTCTCAGTATACTTGATAATATGTGATGTCCTAACATTTCCTGGTTATTTTATTTTCATGAGAGCTCATTTGAATAATATGTGTGTGTTTCACCTGAGCCTGTTCACTCCAGTGTTCTCCAGGGATTTTTGGCTTTTCATTAAAAGCTTATTTTCAGTTCCTAGCCTCCCGCGCGTTTCTACATTTGTTTCCTCACCTTTTCTCAAATTGCCACAATAACAATTAATTATTAAATCTTGAGCCTTGAAAACAAAGGAGGCCAATATAATGGTGTACACACATAAAACTGATGGATTGCTCCCTTTTTAAAAGCACAGTTGGTCATTCATTATTTCAGAAGTTAAGTGCTTCTTTTCCATCATGCCCTCAGAATAAAGTAGAGCAGAATTATACATCAGCCTGTTGCAGACACCATACAAGTGCAATTTGGTACAATTCTTTAATTATTATTCATAATTACAATATTCCCTTTTAATGACCAAAAAGTAAATTTTTACCAAAGGTATAATCATTACACAATGTTTTACGCTGTGCACACAAATGATAAACCCACACAGGTGACTTTAATGACTTTAATTAGATCTCTTCTCAGGACTGTGTGGGTGTGTACAAACGATGTGATTAGCACCTTTTGCTGCGCCTGTTGGTGCAGGACAAATTACACCTTCATCATTCTTATTAATACATCGAGTCTGGTGACCTCAGCTCAACTCATCACAGCTCACTTTAAACCTGAGCAGAGGCCTGATCAGTTTTAATAACTGTGTTCAGGGCATACAGGAACACCAGAGTGCTCATTTTTATGAATGTCATTTTTGATGTAGTCCTTTTACTTTTTTTCTTTTTTTTCAAATGCGTGTGCCTATTCGCTCCTGTACTACATCCTTCTAACTGCCACTTTTGTCTTGCCAAGTTGCAAGTAGAACAGACTAAGCAGTAAGATCACCAATGACATGGCATAGGAAAAATTATGATGCGCCAATGAAGACAAATTTTCAACAAAAAAACCCAACTCAGGCTGTACCATTGTTATAATCGTTATTTAAAAGGCACCTCACCAAAGAGCACAAAAAACACCTGTGCACCCCTGGGCGTGTTGGTCTTAAAGTGAGGTGTGGTCAGGCGCACTGATGGCAGATTGCTGTCTTGAGGCAGCAAAAAGCAACAGCGCCCTAGACCAAGAAAAAGCTGGTCTAAAGACAAAGGGCGCAGTCTGTTTGCTGCTATTTAAAGAGCGCATTATTCAGACAGTAAGATGCTCCTACACTCTGATTTTATGATTTGAGAGGCTGCTTTCAGATATTTTAAACATTTCCATGAATGCAGTAATGTACTGTGACAAATACTGTGGAACATTTAATCAACAAAACTGAAAGCTGCAGAGGAAACTCTCCAGAGAAAACAGATTTACACTTTTAGCTCCTAAAATAATTATCTTTAGACAGGATCTTAGGATTTACCAGGACAGCAGCTTCACTCCAACCTATTTTTCTGTATGAAAAGGTGGACTGTGTGTGTGAGTTTTCAATAATCAATTAAGTTTATCGACTGTTCATTGTAAGAGATACACATATCATTTCCACTGCTGGAGGATCGCTGCACGTAAGGTCATTCATTTTTTCCTCATTAAGGATGATGTCACCCCTCTCATCCCACCCGTAATTGATCAGGATGATGACCCGTCCCGCCTGATCCACGGACTGAGAATCCTGCACAGGGACGCAGCAGCGCTCCTCCTCCTCCTCAGTTTAATATCAGTGTATTTTTTCATATGAAGTAAACAGAGTTGTTGTGAAACGGTGGGGCAGAGGGTCCACCAGCCGTAGACCATATACATGTCCCTCAGCAAAGACAAGTGCGACTGCTTAATATGTGCCAGGCCCTGGTACACCTGGCTCTTAAAGGGAATGGGAGATGTCACTAGGATTGGTTTGATTTAAGTTTCAGCCAAAACACACCCATGACTAATTCAGAGTCTAAATACAACCAATTTTCGCTGTGCACCACACTTTGTACCCAGATTATCAGCCGTTTAACTAGCAAAATGGACTTGGACACGCCCTGAACGCACTAGCACTTTAGACCGTCTAAATAAGGCCCACTGGATTACATTACATTGGTGTCAGCTGTGATTCTTTTCTCGAAACAGCACACGTTTCATTACAGCTGGCTCATTCACATCAAAATGAATCACTGTATGTGTGAATCTTGGACAAAGTGCCCTTTCTGCACTGCAACCTTTTCCTTCGACTCATCCCGGACCCTGCATGACATATATCAGAAAAAAGCCCACACAGCTCCCGTTTTTTTACTCCCGCAATAATTTATATATATGTAGGTCACAGTAATTATATGTCACATAAACACTTTTCCATCCCCCCTACGCAAGATGCAAACAGATGAGGCAATATATATGTTAATATACAAGTTAAGACCCACACAATCCTGGAAAAACAGAGAATTCAAGTTTTTAACATGCTGGTACAACCCTTAAGGTATTTACCTTTCAATTATTGAGTATAGTTTATAAGTACGAATTTCCTCTATGTATATTTAATACCAGTTTGTTGCACTTGTCTTGCTAAACAATACTTTTGATGGCACTTCTGCTGTCCCCCTCAGGAATTGCTTTTGAGAAAATTTCCTGTTTGTTGTCCGCCACAATAGAGAAGTAAGATATCCGCCCCTGGATAGGAGAATGATATGGATATGAAACAAGAAGTCTTTCTTCTGTTATACTTCTGGTAGAGTACACTCTTTGGGTGGTAGAGTGGAAAAAATAGTTCAGGGTGATGATAAATAAAGGATTTGAAAGTAAAAAGTAAAACTGCCAGCTAATTAACATTAAAAATGTTCAATTCCAAACACCATATTCAAAGGTCGGCCCACTGAACCTTTTCCGAAACAAGTTTGGAGGGGATTGGAGAAATGGTGGGACGTACACTCACACAAGGCATTATATTACACCAACAGCTTAATCCAGGCAGAAAAGGAGCATTATATCATAAAACACTTGCGCAATAATCATATACAGAGGCACAACACCATGGAGAGAGAGGAGGAGGAAGATGTATTAGAAGCAACACCTACCGGCTTCTGAGGAGGAAGATCCATAGATGTAAACAATGTCCTTAATGGCATCAAGGTGTCAAACAACCACACTCTGTCACACACACACACACACACACACACACACACACACACACACACACACACACACAAAATATTGATATTTTGTATATTTTCCTGTGTGAACTTGTAGTATTCCCTCTTTTTCTGATGTTGCACTGTTTTAAAGTGTATTTCTATAGTAGCTAGGTCTCTAGTCTGATTCTCCATTCAATCCATTAAACACAACTTTGGGATGTTGTTTTGCACCATTACTACTAGCTAACATTGCTACTAGCTAACTAATCATGTATAGTTACTGCCAACATGAGCAACATTAGGAAACTTTGCTATCTCTACTGGTTGTTTGGGAACTTTACAGCTGGCATCTTCACATTTTATGTCCTGACCATTAACAGCTGTGGAATGAAGCACATGTGATTAGTAAAAACTGACTAGTTCAAGATTTAATATGTAGCATTTCTGCTTTAAAATGTCAAAAAATTACATCCATAAGTTTACTGAAGGTAACGGTGTGTTTCATTTGGTCACTTAAACTTAACAACATAACTTCTGGGAGAGAGTCAGAGGGCGAGGAAGGAAGTCGACAAATGTTCCGTTATTTCCTGTTTAATTTTGTAGGTACTGCTTGTTTCTCATGTTTTACTTCCCACTTCCTGTCTTTGTCTGTTTTCCCACACTTTTCCCAATTGACCAATTAGTTGGTTGAAGAGCCAAGATTGTCTTTGGTTCACTATAGTGTTTTACCTTTCTTTCAGGCTGAATTTTTACACATTTTTTACCTCATAATATGAGAAAGTACTTGGAAACATACTTACTGTAGAATTAGAAGTATGCATTTGCTGTATCCATGGCCCATTAGTAACATCTCTTTTACTAACTCCCTGGTTTGTAGCCAAACATTAGAAAATTGACAACAAAATATGAATTCTTACTTTTTTGTTTGTTTGTTTTTGTTTTTTGTTTTTTGTTGTTGTTAATTTTTACCTCTCACCTCCAAAATACTTAAAAAAAAAAAAAAAAAAACATTCCAGGATGCCTGTTCCTGGTGCATTACTATTCAGTCTTATGCACACAGAATGGATACTTGCAGTTTGGGACAAAACGCAAAAAGTCTGCATAGACAAGAGAAGGTCACATCATATAATGAAAAGACATGAATGTATAACACAAAGTCGGAGTGAAATGATTGCCACTTTTGAAAATGTCACCTTTCAAGAGCTCGGGGTGTAAGTTGTGCTTTGGAGACACTTCTCCCCTAACATTTCAATCCACATCCAGTCAAACATGTGATTGTGCTCCTCTGAGCAAATGACCTTTGAATTGGTCAAAGAAGTCAGAGAAAAGCGCTGGCTTTGATGGTGCAGATGAAGGATTTTGCTCAGGGGCAGGTTTGAAGGAATAACAGATTCAGGGGATTTTGTTCAGCTCTTTGATAAAACAACACAGACAGACTTTTTTTGCTGACATAATCGTCTGCATCTACATTTTATTGATTAAACCTGGCTAATCGTGTCCTGCACTAACCCCTGACCTCACCGATCGAGGAAATAGAAATCATGAACTTGGGGTTTGCTGTACTCTCTACCAAAGCATTTCACACCTTTTCTCAACGTGAAATCTTCATCCTGCTTTTTCAGAGTCCATCTTTGTTGCTGAGGATAGACAGGTTCACTGGGGAGAGAGCGGAAAAATGGATGGACCATGCTTTGCTACCTTTTCCAACATCTCTCCCCCTTTTTTTTTTAATCTTCTCCCACTCCTGCTTCACCTCTTAAGCTTCTCCTCCAGAATGCAGACCAGTCAGCTGAAATGAGTAACGGCTGGCTGGTTCTGCAAGATCGACATACGTTACCATACCATCCATCAAGCTGCTGACAGCTCTCCTATGCCTTCTCCTGAGGAAGAGTCCATACCCATGTGCACGACACACATGCACACACACATACACACACACACCTACGAGCTCCCACTCTTAAAATCTCCCTTCAGCCGTTTTGAGTTCCCTTACCCAGCATTAAGCTGGCAGGGATGGGACTGAGGGAGGGAGAGAGCTGGATAGAGAGCTGTAAGGCAAACTGTAAAAGCACAGTTATGGATGGGATGAAGGTGGAGCATATTCTCTGCTGATGCTGTTTTGCCGAGGAATAAAATGGGAGCTGTGTTGTTTTCTCCATCTATGATGATTGGAGAGTAAATCTCATTGTTTCCGGTTTGGCTTAGATGACAGCAGAATTGCAAGGCATCAGCACGCTACGGCCCTTCAGTCCCCTTGTCAGAAACTTCTCCCCAATCACTTTCCTCCTCTCTAATCCCGTGTCCCACAGACAGTCGGATTCATTTTTTACTTGCACGCCTTGCAACTTGCATGTTCGCTCACATTTTATGTTGTATATGGCTCTGTGCAGGCACGTGTCTCAGCTGCATCTCACAGACGTACCTACAACCTGAAGCAATAATTTACGCTTTATTTTTTTATGCATATTAATGCGAACACCGCTCTGAGCGGCAGTGGGGGTGTGGCTTCAGCGCTCTGGCTTCATGGCTCTGCAGAAAAAGCTGGACTCACACTACAGTACTTTTAGATTTCTAACGTTTTTTAAAATCGGGTGTTGTCACAAAACATAAGACAAACTCCAATAATGGCTAAACACACACTTGAGATAAAGTTATTGTACCAGAGGAAGCAATGCACCACCTCATGTGACCCCTTTCACGGGATCTCATGGGGGAAGTAGACGTAAACAAAATGGAGATTAGCTTGGTAGTAACAGTGAGAAAAGAAACAAAAGCAGAAGGTGAAATTAGACTAAATGAGTGGGGAGACGTGGTCACGTGGGTTTCTATTTTTCAGCAAGAACTGGTGGTGAGAATGAAAGCCTCGGTCAACAGTAGTACGCTGGCAAACGTTAGCCTCATTGGCTAGAATGTTTGCAGTTGCCAATGTAATCATCCAGATTTTAAATAGTCCAAATCAGATATGTTTGATTTTATCAGGGCGGCCACCGATGAGTGTGTAAGCACTTCTGGAGGCTTAAGACTGAACCTGGAAACCTCTCAAATTACCAGATAATCTGTGCTGAACAGCATGTCACATCAACTGATGTATTAGATGTGTTGAAAACACAGGTTACATTTTTAATTTGGACATTTTAATTTGGACTCCTAAAGGCTTTCTTTTCATCATTCTTTCAATCTCTCCCCCAAGGACTTTCACCAATTTGAGGCCACAATAGAGTGTGACGAGGGAGAGCTATTTCAGTTCAATATAACCTCCAGTTTTGTACTTTCTCAAGCTCCCTCGCTTTTAATTTATCTGTTTCTCCCTCTCTTTTAAAGCATCATACCTTCCAAGGGCCCAAAGCAAGTGTACCTATTGCATCGCCCTGCACCCACCTCTGTGCTTTCTGGGCTCTCGAGCCGTTCATCCAGTATGGTGAGCATTATGTATAGGGATAAATTACAGGTGCTTGAGAGACACTGTAAGCATCTCAGAGTGGTCATTGAGCATTAACTCAGTCGACAAAATTAATCATAATTCAGCGGACCTGAAAACATGCTGAACAAGAAAGAGGAAAAATAGACCTCAGACACCACTCGTACATAATTGTTTTACATCATTATATTCTCTATTTTAGTGTATTTTTCCACTAATGACAACAAATATGAGAGTTTAGACAATTTGGCAACATTAATTCAACTCATTATCTTTTCACTGAGCTTCAAAACGTCATCAGCCAATGGTATTTTCTCATTTGTCATGGGGCAATTTTGTCTCCTAGAGATAAGGTCAATGTGGTATGATTTTTTTTTTTTTTTTTAAATCCATTTTTAGGACCACCATAATTGACCATAATTGCTGCCTGGATTTTGTTCCTGGTTTCTGTGTTCTGTGGCAATATTTCTTTCCACATGTGGTGAGGTTTAGCCAACAAAAGCCCTTTGGTTCAATTTAGGGAAACAGTGGTTTCAGGTAAAGATATAATATGTCGGAATTCTGCACTAAAATGTCTTAAAACAACCAGACCGTTGTGATATATTTTGTTGAGTTGTGTACTTGCATTAACCCGGATGTTTCCAACAGTGTTAAACCTAGAGAAATCCACAAGTTTACTCAAGGTGTGTTTCATTTGGTCACTTCCGTGATAAGAAATCAGCAAACGAGACTAAACTTAACATGAATGAACCTTTAAAACATGACATTTATGCTTGTTTAATGGTGTACACAGCCGGATTACTTAACTTTACGTAGCCCTAAATTTATGTTAGCAAGCAAAGGTGCACACCAATTCAGCACTCTGGTTCTTTCCCTTCTCTTCCCCTATCCTTTTGGTAGTGTTACATTCATGAAGTGAATCAGGAAGCAGTCAACTTTACATTTAATCCTGAAACCTTAAAAGTAATCTCCGGGCTCTCTTCCCGTCAGTAAACAGCAAAATCCAATGTAAAAGAGGCTGTTTATTCCTTCAGAAGCTTTGGCTCTTCAGCCACTACTTGATCCATTGTCACTGCATTTTGACACACATGAGAGGTCCAAAAAGACAACAGAGAGTGTTGATACTGTTTTTTTTTTCCATACTATTATAGCCAAGATCAAGAATGAACAACAAAAGCATTTTAAAGCCAATTAAGGACTCTTTGGTTCTTCTTGGCTGATTCTGTAGCCCACTCCTGAGCTACAGTGGGCGGCTGTAAAGGTACAGCGGGTCATCCAGTAATCGGAGGGTCGCTGGTTCGAGTCCCCGGCTCCCCTGGCTGCATGTCGAAGTATCCTTGAGCAAGATACTGAACCCCAAATTGCTCCTGATGAGCAAGTTGGCACCTTTCATGGTAGCCTCTGCCATCAGTGTATGAATGTGTGTGTGAATGTGAAAAGCGTTGTAAAGCAATTTGAGCGGTCAGTAGACTGGAAAAGCGCTATAGAAATGCCATTTACCATTACCATTTAAAAGGATTTAATACAGTGTTCATCACAAAACGTCCAAGTAAGATGAAAAAGAAGTCTATTTTTTGTAAAAGCTCTATTTGTATGAAAACTGTAAACCCCTCATGTTGAGGAAGGCAGGGAGCTGAGACATCATCGAATAATCCCAAATTAATAGAGCTGCAGTTTGTACCTTTCTCACCAGCTGAACAGTTCCTTGAGGAGAGTTGTTGGTTCCTTTATTTTTTCCCCACAGCGGTCTAACTCAATCATAATCACTCTTGATATGAAACACTCAACTCTTGTGCAATTAAATAACAACAAAACAGAGGGGAGCGAAATGTTTTGATTGATGTTATTTTAGTTGCATTACTTTGACAGAACCAAATTGAGGATTCATGTTGAGATGAATTGTGTGGCTCCAGCAGTTTTCAAATCTGTGCGGAAATTGTATTTCATGCTGTAATATATGAATAGAAGGGTGGCAGAGAACGCATTAAACTTTCATTCCTCCTTCCCTCACTCTCCTTAAAAACTCTCTCAAAACTCACTTCTCTTTATTTAAATAGCACCTTTAAAAACGGAGTCCACAAAGTCCTTTGACAATCAAGCAAAAGCAGGAAACTCGGGAAGACAATATTACAGAATAAACACTCAATAGTCAAGCCAAACACAAGGAATTCTAGTCTAAGGTGAGTTAAAACAAGCGGGCAGAACAGTATGTAAATGTAAAAACACAAAAAGTCAATATGAGTCATTACAAGTAAAAGGAATAAAAGTGATAAAACAGGCAAAATTACAGAAAAAGGAAGAGAGAGAGAAGAAAAATGAATAAATAAATAAGTTGAAAGAAAGAAATGCAAAAATAGAAATGAAATAAAGAATAAAAACAATTAGGGACGATTACGAGCAAAAAAGGAATAAAAGCAGTAAAGCACGGTAAGAAAAGTGAAGAAGACATAAGGGAGGAATAAAAACAGATAAATAGTCTAAGAGCAGTAAAAGGAATGAAAGATGAAAATTCAGTTTTAAAAGGATGACTTCACATAAAAACAGGTCTATAAAAGTGGGTTTTTAGAAGCGATTTAAAGAAGTTACTGATTCTGCGAGCCTTATCTCCTCAGGTAGGTCGGTTCAAAGTCGAGGGGACCTGATGGCAAAATGTGGTCACCCTTAGTGTTGAGTCTTTACTTTGGAATGACCAGAAGGGTCCCACCCGAGGATCTAAGGCTCATATGGAGTCAGCATTTCTATTACGTAACTTGGGGCAAGACCCAGACAAGCTTTAAAAGTAATCAGTAAAATCTTAAAATCAATTCTTAAACAGACAGGGAGCCAGTGAAGAGAAGCTAGGATAGGAGTGACGTGATGCTGTCTGTTAAAACCAGTAAGAAGCCTTGCTGCTAGATTATGGACAAGTTGGAGGGAGTTGCAGTAATCCAGTCGAGAACAGATGAGTACATGAGTATGTTTTTCCAGGTCGAAGTGTGACAGTATTGCTTTGATTTTGGTGATGGTTCTTAAATGCATAAAGCAGGACTGGACAACTTTTTTGATGTGTGGTTCAAATGAAAGATCTGAATCAATTATGAAACCTAGATGGCAACAGGCTTTATGTTTGTCGATAAGGGACAAAGGTATGACAATGAGTGTCACCATTCCTTCCCAACCCAGAAGCAGGGTGCCAAAAACATTTAGCTTCATTGTGCATGTGAAGATTATGAATGATGTTAATGAATGTGTCTATTGTAGCTCCTCCGAGCTGCTGTTTTGCTGTGCTTTGATTCTTTCACGTTAGCCCTTACCTTTACAGATGGGGCTCTTTATTTTCATATGCCGCATCCCGCTTTATACTTAGCATATTAGCGTATACTTGAAAATGCTTTCTTTGTAAATATATTTAACTGGAGATCATCCTCGTCTGGTTTCCCAAGTAACTTCTTGGGGTGCCCCTGTGGCCTGGGGGTCTTTGTGGCTTTTTCACTGCCACTTTTGGCCACGCTGACTCAAACCATGCCTCGCTGATTCGCTTTTCTATTGCCAGTTTAGCAATGCCGAGTTGAGGCCCACCATTGCCTGGGATGGAGCCTCTCCTGATGTCATATATAAGGATAACGTTGTGCCAACGAGGGTTCTGGTGCGATCGTATCCCTTTGAGTAGCTTTGTAATCCAGCCTTGAACTGCAGTGTCTTTTTGAAGACTTTGTAAAGTAAATCCAAAGAGATAAATCCAATGCTAGATGTCATTTTCCATGTTGAAAACAACAATACTGTTGCTGTCACCCTCTTCCATGTTAAAGACAGAGGAAAGACTGCAGCCCCTTCCTGAAGAGTGCATCAGCCTTATGAGCCCATTCCAGTTTACTGTTAATTTGGACCCCAAGGTAATAACAAGAGTCCACGTCTGAAGTTAATTTGTGAAAATGGTTTTAGTTCCCTCCTAAAATTCTTTCAGACTGCCCTGACTTCCTCATGATCCCTTGCCATGAAAGTTTGATCTCCTTAGTCATGGTTTATTGTTTGGGAGGCAGTGAACCTTTTTAGATGTCTCCAATGCTGTCCTCACAGAAAGTGCTCTAGTCCGCTATGCGATGAGAGAGAACCTCAATGTCATTCCCATGATCCTCCTGGAATAGTTCCCAGTCTGTGACATGGAAACACTCCTGGAGGGTCTTCACAGTCCTGCTGGCCACTTGTTTCTCCTCCAGTAGTTTGTAGGTGGTTACAAGGTCTGTCAGGTCAGGTTGTGGTCTGATAAAGTACATTTTGAGCTTAAATGTATGTATATTATGTTTTGAAACAGCCGTCGCTTGCATTTTGGTCCTGTCATGTTGTGTTGGGGAGCAGTGATCGTATTGAGGTAGAGCTGTAGGGCAGTTACTTGAGTAGAATAATGGCTCTCAGTCAAAGTTTGCCCACTCTGGTCCGGTATCATCGATATTTCTGGAACTGGTGGTTAGCTGGATGTGCAGGTTCAACAGTAATCCTTCCTCACCATTAGGGTCACCCTGGTGACAACCTCCTCTTTCACTCTCATGCAGAGACAGGAACATCTGAATGTCTGTGCCAGTCATTTAGAAGTACATGTGAAACTTTAGAGTAATCCCTCTCCGTAACACCCGTTCAAGATCTGGTCACGAGACTTTACAGGTGTGTCGTATATCAAAATGAAGGTAGAGTTCGAAGATGATGTCAAAATGTCAACTGGTTGGTGAAATCCCATTGCAGGATGGTCTGTTTTTTGTTGTTTCTGACACAACTGGAGCTTTACACTGAAACTGAACACACAGAATAGAAAGAAAGTGAAGAGTGGATGTGTCTATTTTTCTTGTGTGTTGTGAATTAACCTGCTGGGGGCCCTGAGGCAAAAATTAATTGGGGGCCCTTTTTTGACCCCCATATTTGTCCCACTCTCTGTGCATTACCTGTATTGTTCAAGTGCTCATCAAATGCAGTTGACACAGGAGACTACACATGGCAGCTTAATTATATTTTGCCTTAAGGCTGAGAAACTGACAAGTACACCTGTGCTGGAGTACTACCTGCCTGCGGGTTAGCTATATGTCCATTAGATAGTGCTGATTTGATTAAATACATTTATTTTTGAAAGGGAAACTCATTTTGGCCATCAACATCCACTACTCATTCTCTTGGGGGTTACTCAAGCTTATGCACCACATACCGATCAGCCATAACATTATAAACACCTGCCTAATTTTGGGTTGGTCCCTGTTTTGTTGCCAAAACAGCTCTGACCCATCAAGGCATGGACTCCACAAGACCTGAAGCTGTGCTGCGGTATCTGGCACCAAGACGTTAGCAGCAGATCAAGTCCTGTAAGTTGCGAGGTGGGGCCTCCACAGATTGGACTTGTTGGGTCAGCAAATCTCACCGATTGGATTGAGATCTGGGGAATTTGGAAGCCAAGTCAGCAACTTGAACTTGTTGTTGTGTTCCTCAAACCATTCCTGGACCATTTTCACAGTGTGGCAGGGTGCATTATCCTGTTGAAAGAGGCCACAGCCATGAGGGGATACCGTTTCCATGATGGATGTAGTTGGTCTGCAACAATGTTTAAGTCATTGTATGTGTCAAAGTAACGTCACATGCCGGCTTGCCTTTTTCCCATCGCGCATTCTGGTGCCATCTCTTCCCAAGGTAAGCGATGCAAAAGCACCCGACCATCCACATGATGTAAAAGAAAACGTGATTCATTAGACCAGGCCACATTCTTCCATTGCTCCGAGGTCTAGTTCTGATGCTCACGTGCCTTTCAGAAAACTTCTCAGGCTCAGCTTCCTCCTCACCGAAAGATCTGGTATAGCATCTGAATAACAGCTGACACCACAACAATCCATCTGTTGATCCTACACTCTATTTTACCCTTATTCATAAACAAGACCTTGTATACCTGAACACCTTCACTTAGGGCAGTGACTTGCTCCCAATTGTAAGGAGCAATTCACTGTCCTCTGGCAGACTTGGAAGTGGTGATCTTCGCCCCAGCCATAAACCTGCAAACCGTCACAATGTGCTTCAGAGGCAGCTGAACCACTTCACCTCAAAAAGCAAAATGAAATCACGAGGTAACCTTGACTCGCCACACCTTGTCTTCACCTTAAGATTCTGTTCATGAAAAGCACAAACAGAATTGGTAAGAAGGCACAACCCTGGCAGAGTCCAGCACCCACTGAGAACATGCCTGACTTCTGGACAAGCATGCATATATTAAGGTATCAAAACTAGATTTTGGGGCAGGTCCCTATGATTCAGTTGACTGTTTTGCTTAGTAGTGCATATTTCTAAACAACTTCGCAATGAATCATAATACCAAACCAACCTGTGGCCACTAGGTTCCCAGAGGGGTCCGAGGCCAACGCCACTGCCCACTTTGTCCACTTGATATTCCAGCCTTGGTTCTGAGAGAATCAGGAGTTCACGTAAGGGTGCCCAGACTATTCAACTTTATCATCACTTTCGGTATTCAGTCCATGTTCCTGGTGATGCCTGAGGCTGGGTGGTCCTGGAGACCGCCAGTGTAATCAAGAAGCTTTTGGTATTCTTTTATTTCCCCCTCAATTTTGATCCTGGAGGAACCAACCTGATCCCTCCGACTGTCATATTTAAAAGTTATACTTATATTAGTTGTGAAACTTGTCTTTGTTCAGTGTAGGTTCTTTGGAGGATTTAGGAAACCCACAGAGAGGTGTCTGTTTGTCACCCACTGAATGAACCTAAGAGCACATCGTGAGTGTGAGCGTGTTTAAGAAGTGTCA
This sequence comes from Pagrus major, assembly GCF_040436345.1. Taxonomy (NCBI): domain Eukaryota; kingdom Metazoa; phylum Chordata; class Actinopteri; order Spariformes; family Sparidae; genus Pagrus; species Pagrus major. Next base: position 11,664,572 of record NC_133235.1, read on the forward strand.
AGCAGTAATATGGCAGCTTGTTTCCTAATGTAGGGGGACAAGCCAGAGCTGCAGCATCAACAATATGCCTCCTTGGAGACAGAGAGAGTGTGTTGGTCATATAGCTTGCATCCAAAACACGCCTCCGTGAGTCTGACAGGTGAGACGTGAGATTAATGGTGTCTTTTTACTCTCAAAGAAAGTCATTGAAGGCCGTGGTGATTGGCAGAGAGATTCAAGGTCATAGAAGTCTTTTACATGTTAAAGGTGAAATGAGGTTTGGAGTATAAAGTAAAAATCGATTCTAAGTCAACTTTGAACTGTGTAATCTGAACAGCTACTGTGAATTTGCATTGTAGCAGATTTCACTGCAAAAAGACATTAGAGGTCGACAAACTTAAAGGTGCAATATGTAAGAATGTATGATTAAAACATAAATTAAACATCATAACACAAATGTATAAAAACTATTAACAGAATGTGAAAAAATGTCGATGTTTTTCGAGTTTTGATGTTATAGACGTCTATGTATTGTGTTGCAGATATCTACTGACGTTAGCCCTACCACTCCAAGCTGAGCGAACAAGCTAAAAGCAGCCGCATTTAGCAGCAGTTAGCAGTTACTAAGGTGGTATGCTGCCCCCCACTTGCTTGGGGTATGAATTCAAAAGGTGGCCAATTCTTACATAATGCCCCTTTAACGTTACTCCATCATATCTTGGTAATTTTTACTCAACCGTAGCAATCCACATTACACAAGACACAAAGGGGGCAGCTGTGTGACACAATGTGACCTCACAGCTCATAATACGAGGGTCTATTCTCAGCTCCTGCTGTGCTGAAAGTTAGCATGTTCTCCTCTGGTTCAGAATTACTCCACGTGCTTCACGTCACCCTCCTCCCAAAACAAAAAGACAGCCTTGAAATTGGCCAAAGGTGTGATTGTGAGTGTGAGTGATAGTCTGTCCTCCTGTGTTAGCCCTGGAGTGATGTGTGACCTGTCCAGGCAGGTCATTTTGTGTGCCTGTAGGCGACACCTTCTTTCTGAGGAGATTGATTTTCTCAAATAATCATCTTGAATTGTAGTTTACATGTTGTTTCTGATGACATTCATCTAGCTAGATAGATATATAGATAGACAGACAGACAGACACACAGATAGATAGATAGATAGATAGATAGATAGATAGATAGATAGATGTCGGGTCCTTGTCCACACTATATATCTCGGTATGTTCTACAAAGTGGGCTAAATTTTCATTTTTAGTCAAAGTCCCATTTGAGATGTAGCATGCATTTTTATGCAACTTATGTTTTCAGTTTTTTCAGGGCTTTCCTGTTTGAACTCTGCAAAACATGTAAATCACAAAATGATATGTATATATTGTATATTAATGCACACAACACTGGTGCTTCAGAGGTGCAAAGTTTTGCAGTACAGGCCACAATTAAAATTCTGTGTTGAAGGGGAGTTTATGTCATTCAGGTCATTGTCATCAATATAGTCCTATAAAATTACATTGTTTGAAATATCTTTTTATTTATTACTATTATTTATGCACATCGCATGGACAGTAAGAGAGACTGTCTGGGTATATTTGTCTCATTTATGAAATGTCTGTAACCGTGCTGCATTATTAGCAACTCATCTGTCACCCTCACCCAGATGCCATGTCACTGTCGACAACTGTAGACTAATTAACAGACTCTTAAAAACAGCGCTGTTCAAGTGTTCGAAGTGTTGAACGTGATTGTTGTTCCCTTTTCGTTTTCTCTGAATCCTTTGTGATTTATCATGAAATAAACTTCACAGTTTGAAGTCCCTGTACATGTCATTGAGACTCCTACTTGTTTTATGAAACACTGGCACTGCGCCGTTCAAAACCCAGCTGAACTGAAACAACCTGAGACGCAATCTTAGTCAGATTGCCTGCCACCCTCCAAACACTGCCCGTGCCAGGGGAATAATGGCTGTGGCCTTTGGCTGTTAGAGAAGGCCTCTCTGGATGTGTGAAGCTCATAGATTCTGCAGCTGATGAGCACATGGGTGTCAGGAGGAGGCAGTTTTCTGGGATTTATATGCCTGGCAGACGAGGGCTAGCTGACACTGGTTGAGGACAGCGGTGTTGTTTTAGATGTCACAGTTGTTTGTTCTCACTGGTTCAAGGCGTGAATCACATTTCTATCCACCTGGGCAAACCTGACTGTGCTGAATAAAGATAGATACGACAACAAAGTCATGAACATCAATCTACTTTTGTTCTCATGAGGACCTTTACTCCATACTACCATTAACAATAAAACACAGTTTATCAAGAGATTTGTCTGTACTCTGACTGAGTTTAGATGTGTTTGCAATCATTTCATGTTATGCACAGTGTAAGACATGTAAGTTCACACTCAGTGAAGAATAAATAATGCTCAGTTGCTTTACTTACAGTGGCTAATGGAGTTTATACAGTGTTTCTGACAACTAACAAATATCCACTGACATTTTATTTTTGTTACACATAATGAACATACCTCATCCATCCTATGTTATTCCATCTTTGATAAACACTTGAACAAAGAGAAGCTGTCCGGTTTATGTTTTTGGCATTATTTAAGTTATGACAAGCTTGGTTATGAAGACAAAGTCATGTGTCTAGATGAGAAATATCTCCAACAACTTAAATGTGCAATATGTGAGAATTGGCCCCCTGCCAAATTAATACCCAAAACGAATGTAGGGCAGCATGTCACCAGAGTAACCGCTAACTGCTGCTCACTGTAGCTGCCATTTGCAGGTTAGCTCAGTGAGCCGTGCAGCTAGCAGTTCGGACTGGGAGCTCGGACACCCAAGGAAGTGTTGGTGTTTTTTACCGCTAGCACAGGAGCTTTGGCCCAGGACAGGCCGGGGTTAGCTGGTTAGCATGCTAACGTGAGCGAGACTACAATGCAATACAAAGTCGTCATGACATCAAAACTGTTATTTGTTCACATGCTGTTGATAATTTTAGTTAATTTTTGAATGTTTTTTTCCTTTTATATAACAACTGATTCAAAGTAGATAGCCTACATCAGGGTTCCCCAATTAATTTTCCAAGTTAAGGGCCAAAACGTCGGGGTTGTCCTTTTTTCATTGTACCAATAACAGTTGTTTTATGTGCAGAAGTTGTTGTTGCTGCTACTAGTAGTTGTAGAAGCATTAACAAACAATATAATTTGCTTTTATTTTTGCATTATTTGAATTAATTTTTATATCTTTTTCATTGTCAACTCATCATGCGATCCATTTTTAATATCAAAATATTAACTAATGCAGCTTTAAGTCCATTTAGCACAAATTCCTTTGTCACTTTCACACATTTTAATCAAGTAGTGTATTCACACTGTGAGAACATTGAGTGGCCAGACACTCCACCACAAGTCATCATTGCGCTGAAAACATCTGTCAGGAAAAGAGACCAGCATTTAAAAGCTGACTGGACGACATGGATGTGACGCCAGATTGGCGTCACATGTGGATTCAAGCAGCAGAGGCTGAGCTCAGAAGAAAACCAATAATCCTGTAAAGCGTGAAATTTGTTTATTCAGTGATTTCAGTGTAATATCTACGTGCTCGAGCATTTGATGATTCTGTCATTTGCCATTTTTCAGGGTGAAAGCGAGCAGTTACATGGGTCATTTTTCTCTATGCACGGCACAGTTGGTGTCAGTCTGTTTTGCGAACGAATCATTCAGCAGCCTGTTGTTGTGGGATATTGTCATGTTGCCTTTAGCTTTTCAGTATTACTTCATGAAGACCACAGGAAGGAGGAAAACCTTTTACAGTGGAGTTTTTTTCTCAGAATTTACCTAAATGACACATCAGTATTTTTATTATTCATTTACCTGCTAAATTAAATATCTTTTTCGGATCTATTTATATCATGACTCTTATTATTTTATATCATTACTGTCATTACTGATCCATCAACTCAATAACAGTAAACAGCACAAAGGTCAATACAAAGTTTTAAAAGATACAGTTAAACACATATCGCAGTAGGTAGGTTGTAGTCTAAGGTAAGGTAAAGTGCATTTAAGTGAAACATTACTACAATAAAGTGCAGGTGTCTATCTATTCAACAAGCTAACAGCTGTTGGAACAAACAAGTGCTTGTATCTATTTGTTTCAATCCTCGGTACCTTTAAAAGTTCCCAAGGGGAGAGCGTGAAACTTTGAGTATAGTGGGTGATCAGCATCAGCAAGGATGGCACAGACTTTCTGCAGGGCCTGTCAGGAGCCGGTCTGATTCCCCTAACCTTGCCGCAGTGCTTCACCATATGGCCAAGAGCGTTTCTACTTTTCACACAGTTTCCTGAAATCATAGAAAAATCCAATACTAACTGAATAAAAGATTCGTTAAACATGGTTAGTGTCCTGTTGACCCTTCTCGCATTACACATCGTCCTTGATGGTTGAATATATAAGTGCCAGGGGTTTTCAAAATAAAATCAATGGACATCTGCTTGGTTTTGGTGTGGAGAAAGTCCACATCATTTTATTGTAGAGAGAGGGCACTTCACCACATTTTGTCCACTAGAAGGGGAAGCTAGAGGGCACTTAATCATGTTATATTTACTATTTAGGGCATCCAGGAGGGCACTTTCACAGCGTTTTTTCGAACATGGGGGCGATTCCCGAAAACTGTGGCCTGTGTCCATATTTTACACACTCTGCTGTGAAAGTGACATTTGAAATATGTTACAGCAAAGCTGCTTGGCACATGACTTGAGCGGCCACCCCATCTTGCCCGAGGCTCGTCTTGACTTTGCCACGCTGCAAGGCTAATCACATTTTGTTCATCAACAAAAGGGCCTCCAGACAAATAACAGTTTTATCATTTAATAGCCAGAATCTGTGTCAGCGTGTCTGCACATGTCAACGACAACTCCTGAGACCTACTGGAAAAAAAAACACTTTTCTCATTAAAAAGCAAGATATGAAATGTTCTCAGAAGTGGTGTTTTGTGATTTCTGTAAAATGTCCATCCTGAGCTCATCCTTTATTGTGTTTGCATTGACGTCGCCAAGTAGTTGTGTCAACCCTGTGTAGTCAACAAAGGAAAAAGTATAATTCTATATTTCAACAATATTGTCAGTTTTCCTGTTGACCTGAAGGGATTTTAAATAAGTAGTTTATAGAAATAAATGTTCTTTAGACATATCAATGAACATAACAGCTGGATCTCAAAATAAAATACACAACAGAGAGGTTTAGAAAAATGTTCCTCTTAAAATAAAGTGCTTGATGTTAGAAAAAAGAAATAAACAGTCTCTCTTGAGTTTCCCTTTTTCTTCTTTTTTGTCAACTCTACTTAACTTTCTCAACCAACTGAATAAAAACAATCATTACCTGCCATTCCTCCACTTTCTCTTGCTCAGCGAGAGAAGTGAGTTTTAGCTTTTACTGCCAGGACTTTAAATCTAGGCTGTTTCTCAGATTCTCAATAAACTATTGGTTATTGGTCCAGATAGGATGCGGTCTGGGTTCAGAACTGGACCGCGGTTCGCCTATTAGTGACCACTGTTCTAGATCATGTTATATTGAGACTAAATTCAGCCCAATAAACTCAACTATTATTTTGCCTTTTTGTGTTTTATCCATAAAGTACTGTAAATACAAACATATACTGTGAGACACTCCGTTTATTATCCATATATACAAGGAGCTCAAACATCTGTGGCCGCCCATTTCTGGTTCTACATCCGACCTCCTGTTTGTCTGACAGATGTCAAGACAGTGAGGAAAAAACACAGTGTCTGTGTTTCAGTGTAGCGCTCATGAGGATGCTCAAGATATTTTTAAGGTCAGTTGACGGAGGGGCCTTGAAAATCAATGTATGGTGGTTAAATTTCCCCTGGGTGGTGCAGAGGGTGCGCTGCTCATCAAATAACTAACAGCCACAGAGCCCAAATGAATAACACAGAATTACTTTGAGAAAATGAGAGCTCCCTCCAACCGTGCACGCCGCCCAAACCTGGACCAGTAATGACTACACGGAGGGAAAGTCTGGAGCGCGCTCGATCTCCGGCCTGCAGGGCTTCCAGCAGTGAAAGTGAGCGGGATGCGGTGTGAGTCAAATGAAGGTCAGAGGAGTGAGTTCCAGATTCAGCAGCGGCTACATGTTTCTGTGCAAAAGTGGCAATCAGCGCTGATGATTTTTTAAACCTTCATCAGTTTATGTTCAATTAATGACTTCATATCTCTCTCTGTGGTCTCTCATCCCCTCGCTCTTTCTCTCTCTCTGATTGACTCTCCTTCTCGCTCTCCCTCCCTTCCTTCCTGTCCTGTCCGGTCTGTACTGGATAAATGAAAGCCCATCAAGAAGATATCAAGATAAACATAAAAGTAGTCTCAGGTTGACAAGAAAATAAGAGTCATCCATCAAAGGGCTCGGCTACTTACACAACATGTCAGAGAAACCCTTGGGTTCTCAACACACCGCCTGGCTCTCTTAAATTCAGGACACTGAACCGGATCACCACATCAGGCGGCTGAGCAATGAGCCCTGGAGACAGGAGGAAAAAAATGGTGTTTTTTTTTTAACATTGCTGACCAGTTCGGGGTCCCGGAGAGTGTCGCACCCTTTCAGGGAGCTACAAGAAAAAGTCTTCGTCTTCATATCACACCTCTGGAATCTGCATCATCCCTCTTTCTCCAGGTTTCCCCTGACACATCTGACGTCAGAGCTCGACGCTTCTTAAAAACCGTCAGCCTAATGTCCCATTTTGCCTGCACAGGTGAATTAAAATTGGTGAGCCACATCATTTCTTGTCACTTCCTTTGTCACAGATAAGCCTGCGTTTATACAGTTTTGCCCTCTCTGCTAATGTATACCACCATCCTGATAAATGCCACACGAATAAGACCTGGTCCACGACTTAATCTCACTTTACGCCTGGTTATAAATCATTCCATGTGGTGCACGCTGTTGCAGCACTGGTCACTGGTAGCATCCAGTGGTGCTGGACATGAAAAGGAGGACAATTGTACAAATCAATTTAAGGGCAATGACACAAATCAATTTAGAGGGTAATGATGCAGTTTATTACGTTTGGCTACCTGAGAATTCAGTGTGAAATGAGGAGGTCATTAGAGAAGGGCGGCTTTGCCCCCGAGCATCTCCGAGTCACATTTACTTATCTTTTCCTTTTGGTCGATACTTCATTATGAGAAAGTGTTAATACCGGCGCTGTGGACAAGATCAGCATGTAGCTTCAGTAACCAGCGATGAACTCCAGCTCCTGATTAAATTGGATATTAGACGGAGCAGGTGAAGTGCATCGCAGTGGCTGTTGCTGCCCCGCTGTGCTGCTACATTCTGACTACGCAAAATTATTTTTCACACACACTGTCAGCAGTCCCCAGAAAACAAATTACATCTGGCTGTGAATTAAAAATATCTGCAAATGAATCATTTTGTTGTGGACTGTGCCTGGCAGAAAAAAAAAAAAAAGAGAAAAACTCTCAAACTAAGTTTGTGTACTGAGCACATTTGCTGTGTTGTACTCTATTTGAATATATTACATAATATTAATGACATAGAATAATTTATTACGAAATATAAAACTGCACATTTACTTATATTCAAACTATTTATAGCATGATAAAGCATAGGAGTGGTGACAAAGTCAATGTTTCTGACCTCTTATACAGGAAACTAGATTGATGGTCTACAGACACTGCAGGTGTTATCTCAGCGCAGTGGTCAGGATAAACTGTTGGCACTTAAAGTGGCTCTCTGTAACAATTTGCAGCAATTTACATGTATTAATCACTTTTTTATTGGCCATATGTGGGCGGGTTGTAACGTAATGTGAAAATGAGACCTTCCCCATCTTTCTCCGTTAACTATACAAGCCCACGGACGAAGTTGTTTAATGCTGATGGAGTTTGGATTTCTTTGTGAAGGAGTTGAGTTGGATTTTCTGCGACCATCCAAAGGATTTGACTTGCACGTTCTCAAGTGCCTGCGTTTTTTTTTTTGCTTCGTCTATCATTACACTTTTCACGTTCATGATTGTTGAACAAATGTAAGCTAATGTTGTGACGTTAGCTGTCAAGATTGAATTTACCAGTAATGCTGCCGTCCTCAGAGGAGTGCTCCTCAAACCACACATCCACATCATACTAAGTCATGTTCACCAATCGTTGCTCTCTCATTAAGTCATCCATGAGTCTGTCTGGGTTTCGGATGACTTTTGCCATTATGATTTTTAGCCTTGTAATTTAGTTAGTAGGCAGTAGGCAGTTAGTAGGCTGCCTTCAAACTTCTCCGGCGGTTCTTGATTTGGTCAATGGTTTAGTTCATCTTGTTGTAACTTGTTGTTTCGAGCCATTCAGCCATCTTCAACTCCTTTAATACCTCCAACAAATAAGTTGTATCGGCCGCAGAGCAGTTTCATTTTGCTCCCGCCATGTTTCTCCTGCTGTCCACCCAATAGTTGTTGACTTTTCAACCTGGACAAAGTGCTGGGCTGAGAGCACTGTTGCTAGTGTACAAGGCAGCCTCCTCTGTCTCATTAATATGGAATCAGATCTAGTCATAATTATTGATTTAATATCCGACACTGCAGCGCCTCAGGTATTCCTTTTGTTTTTGTCCAGACTGTTGAGTCATTAATTTAGTCATTATTTCTGCACAGTCAGTTCTCTAATGAACCTCCACAGCGGTGCCAGAGGTGGTTGCTTGGTAATTTGGTGACATATTTTGTAAGTCTTAATGTTGCCTGTTTTAAAATGGAGATATATGCAAGTGTGCGCAGTCTGAGGCAGTATTAGTAGGTAGGTATGTACATTTTGTAACCAGAGAAGTGACTCAGCAGATAACAAACAATGTAAAAGTAATGGTTTTGTTTTCAAAAGCTTATTTAAGCAAACGTATTATCAGCCTGTATTTTAATGCAATAGTACTCATTATGCAACAAAGTGGACCTTGTGTTATCATATATTAACAAATTATTGGCTTGTTGTTTTATATTAAAGAAAAATAAAGGGCAGCAGTCCCATCAAACAGTTTGATGGGACTGCTGCCCTTTATTTTTCTTTTGTTTATTCACTATGAGAGGGATTCAACACCCTGTACTGAAGCTATATACTTGAGTTGAGAGCGTTGTCTCTTAATTGTTGTTATATATGTAATAATGCGTACTATAACCAGTGTTTTAACATTGTAAAGGTCCCCCTTCCATTGCATTCACATTACAGCACCACTGTTGTGGTTGTGGGGTTTATTAACTATCCAAACACAGGTGTTCACAGAAAACAGGCAGGAAAAAGACAAAGACAGGAAGTGGAAGATAAAACATGACAAATGACGACATAACAGAAAATAACTCAAAAAAGCCCAAAACCAAGACTTATGTACTTACTTAAGCACAGTAAATGCACTGTGTTACATTCCACAACTGTAAATATAACACAATTTATGACAAATTAAAGGAAAGCCCTAGGAAAACACAACAAAATAACAATTGCAAAAGCTTCCATACAGGGCATGAAGGGTCACTGAATGTTTTGATGAGTATGAAAACGATCTGAGCACCATGCTCTGCAGTGAGGAGTTGGACATCACTCTCCACCAGCATCATCAAAACACCAAATCAGGCTATATATTGAGAAGAATGAGCTTTGTCCGTGCATGAACTGACCCTTCCCGTAGATGTCTGAGATGTATTATTAATATTATTATTATTTACCCGCAGGAGGCGATTTGAGGGGAGAGGAGAGGAGATGCCACTCCCCCTTTGTTAACCTCTCCATTCCCTGGCATGAGAGAGAGAGTGCAGGGTCAGAGGGGTTGTTTAGTTGAATATGTAACTCTAGGCTAGTCCGACTAACTCATTAATCCTTTATCTGACTGAGGTTTGTGCAAGTCTCTAAGAATCTATGGCTCCGACCAAGACTATTGATAAATCCATGGCGCTGTACCTGGTGCTGAGGAAGTAGATGCATTTGTAAGTGCTCCTTCTTCTTCTTGGCTCTGAAATATTAACTAAACTCTTTATTATAAGAGACTCAACTCCTTCCTCAACATATTGTAGCCTATGAACTCTATAGAGTAGAATCACCTTCATGATCACAGTGGGAAGCAGCCATGTGTAGTCGCAGAAGAGCGAGAGGATCATAGAGACACACTGCTGCTAAATAAAATATTCCTAAAATATTTCTGTGATCATTCAGTAGCATTAAAAAATAGACTTCTTGTTTATATTTCCACTGCAGGAGGATCCAGCTGCAGAGTCTTCCTCTTCCTCGGGGATCGTAGTTCTGTGAGCCAATAACAGAACACAGTGCACCCAGGAGGGAGATGAGATCTGCAGCATGTCAATAACATTTAATGAAAGCCCTAATATTGATACTAGTCACACTCAGAGCTTGGTTTTTAGTCTGAGTGTACACAGGCAGCAGCAGGCTCGAGGCTCGTGTAAGTATTACCTTGGGAGCAGAAACTGGTTGGAGGCTCAGGAACAAAAAGTGGAGCCTAGTAAGAGGGCTCAAAATGCACAAAAATGTGGTACCTGAACCTCTGAAAATGTTTTTGGTTTCCTGGAAAACGGCTGGAACGAGTCATTAAGTCCAAGCATAAGCTAACATCATGTCAGCATTGAATGTAATGTCCCAAAGTAAACCCCTCGCATGGCATTCTTTCCTCGGTAGCTCTGATATCCGCTTCTATCTCTCTCCGGGGCAAATGTAAGAAGTTGTGCAGAGTAAAAGTTTCTGAGAAGTGCAACAAAAGGCTGCTTCTCTAATTGGTCTCCTTAAGGTGGCAAATCCTATGACAGACAGGTCAGGATAATGAGCCCAAATAAAAAGAAGAGACAGAGCAAGGCTATTCGCATCGTGGCTCTTTGGCAGTGGACAAAAGGTTTCTGCCACTGGCTGGAAAAGGGATCTTGGCAGGGGCACACGGTCACCTTTTAACCCCCTATCTGCTCTACTCTCCACTATACAGCTCGCCTCTCGTCTCACCCATTCATGCGAAATTAAAGTTATGTTAGATAACGCCTAGATCCGTCACACATGGCGCCATAACACACCCTGAGCCCTGATGATAATGAAATTGCCTTGCGGCTGACACTGAGCAGCAATCCTACCATCATTCATGTGAAGATAACCTGGTTCGTTGCCATGTTTGCCAGCACATCACACACAGGGCTGAGAAAAAGCCTTCCCCGGCTGAGCACATGCTTTGAGTGTAGCTCGGCTCACTTTAGCCCTCCGATCCTCCAACTACACTGTGATAATCCTAAAACCACATCGAGGGCCTACAGCAGCATTCATCACTGCCAGGTTGTAGGCCGCAACCCATTAGTTAGGATCCGTTCACCCGTCCACACCAATACTCACCAGTGGGAACAACACAAGCAGCAGATTATAGTCGCCCAACTGCTGTGCCTGAGGGTACACGACCTGTAAACAACGCTATAAAAAGGGGAAGAGGTAACAGTTCTGGTCAAAAAGGGAAGTTTGTAAGTCCTCATCACAATATAAACTACACACATTGCTGCAGCCCCAGCGTACGGATCACTTGATCACATCCTGCCAGGAGGAACAATTGATTATTGAGCGAGGCGTGCGTTCATGTGTAATTAAATATCCAACATAATTAGTTAAGAGGCAGCTTAGAATTATAAGGGCCAATTAATCAACCCTACCCTTATTTGTCCGTTTGCCACAAAAGAGATCTTGGCATATGAGCTCATTCAGGTTTGCCTCTCTAAGCCTTTTTCTATCTATTTTGCTGTCGATGAGAAAAATCCAGGCGCAGAAAGAATGGAAACAAATGGCTTCTATTAGCTGTTGCGATTTGAGGTAATACATCAAAAAAAAAAGGAAAAAAAAATCATGGCACTACGAATGAAGAGGGGTCAAAGGTGGTATTGTGTAACTAAAGCGATCATTAAATGAGGTGGAAGCCGCACTTCTTTTCTCTCCTCGGCGGTGCGAGCAGTGATCCGAGCGTAGCCCAGAAACAGAGGAGTGGGGGGAATAAACCTGCAGCACCCTCTTTTCTTCTCTTTTTCAACATAATTAATTATCTTTAGTAAATTGGGTGGAAAAAGGCTGCTTGAGACTGAAACAGAGGGGTGGGATCCCCTCATCTGTCTGCACCAGGAATCTTGATGTCTGTCAACTCTAACTGTGCCAATTAAAACAAACCAAAGCAATTATGGGGAGTAAAATGATTCCGACATTAAAAACTAATTTGCAGTCTTGTTAATGTGTGTGTGTGTATGTCTGTGTCTGTGTCTGTGTGTGTGTGTGCGTGTCTGTCTCTACATGTCCATAAAACATGTAGCACATGTGTAATAAAATCTGACGACCATGATTGTAATTCACTGCAGACGAGTCCTTTAGGGCTCATGTTTGTGGTGCATGGTGCATGTAAAGATACGTGGGGTAATAAAGGATGAAAAAAAGTTTCATTTTGTATTTTTTCAAATGAAATATCATTTTCTTTAATTATAAATAATATTATCAGCTTTACAGTGTGAGTAAAAAGTTGATTTTTTGGAAAAAATGTCAGTGAATTTCAGATTATCTTTATTATTTGCAATTTCTCCCTTTTGCTTTAATGACAGAATGCACTCGAGCTGGCATGGACTCAACAAGTCGGTCCTTTTCTTGTGATGTCACAGAACGCTTGGCTCTCTCAGTCTTTATCTTGAAGTGCCCCCGTAAATGTTCAGTAGGGTCGAGGTTAGGTGACTGTGGAGGAAAGTCCGTGACAGTGAGGACTGCTGGGTCCTCTTTGGTCTGTGTTTGGGTTCATTATCCTGCTGCTGTATGAATCCTCCTCCACAAAGATGCAAATTAGAGGGTAGAGCGGGAATGACGACGGGAATGAGGGAGGTTTCCTGCTGAGATGTCACTGCAAGTCATCCATCGGCAGTGCACTGCATAGTGGCTTCATGGGAGGTTTAAAGAAGTTTAATGGTCACATGGGCTCCTTTTCCCAAATGTTTTCATTCTCCTGGTTTGCCTCTCCTGACGGTGCGCCTCTGAAGGGTCCAGGGCGGCATTCCGAAGGGCCGACTTTCCGAACGTTCACTTTCATGTTTCGGAATGCCGGCCCTTAATTATTTTTGAAAAAAGGTCGCCATTCCGAACCTGAAACCCTTAACCTTAACCAAAACCCGGAACTGAACTAACTCGGAATGGTGGTCCTTTGGAACGGGTGTCGCCCCCCGCCTCTGAAAACACCTTCCAGTGTGTTTCACATGTAATTACATCCTTAATTACGTCCTTAATTAGTGCATAAGTACCTTATAATTGCAGAAATCTTTTTCAGTGTTGGTGCCCCATCACAATGTAATATAGGGCTGACATACAATCAATGTAGAGACATCAGCTAAACAAAAATGAAAATGAAAGGAAACCTAAACATAAGGAACGACCACCCCTCCATCTTCCTCTCATGTGCACATTTGCTTTGCCAGCTCGGGGGAGATCAATACATAATTGAACATTCAGCCATCTTCAACAGTACAAACTTCATTTGATTATCAGTGATTGTCATTAGAACAATGTGATTTCTTGCATTATTTCCACAACGAAGAAGAAGAGGAACCTCGAGGTCCATCGACTCTAAATGTGCTGATTAAAACAAACCCAAGTGATTATGTTGAGTAAGATGACTCGGACATTACAAACACTCTCTCATGCAGTCTTGGTCACAATTGTGTACAAAGAGCGTGACATGAAGCCAATGAGGGGAGAATGGCTCAATCCTATTTCCAATTTTTACTCCTACCCCAAGTTTTCGAGTGTCCCCTGCCCCTCAGAACAGAGGTACAAGAGGTAGTGGCTGAAATCTCCCCCTATAAAATGGGACACCCCTTTAAGGCCCTCATACGTCTTCAGTAGTCATAGGAAATCACTGACACTTGTAAATTAATCACAACTTCATGCTTTCAATCAAGTCATCAAATCAAAAACAACTGCTTCATTACCTGGCCATTAGCAGTGCTAACATAAACAACCCTGCCAGTCTGCAGCGATATTAGAGGAGTGGTGGCAGCCTATTACACCCCCCACCTCCCACAATCAAATCTACTTTAGCGTGCTGTAGATTGGAGACATTTCTTACCGGCAGGATTGAACACTATTTAAAGATTCTGGACATCTTTGCAAAAAAAAAAGCACCAAGTGCTGTCAAAAAGCCTGCCTGGTTTTTGAGTTTACTCCTGACATTTTGTCGACGTTGCTCTGTGTCTTCACCAAGTGTAATTAAGCCACTGCTTGCTCGCATATCAACTTTATAGGGCGATATAGCGTCGGTGCTGTGCTCACAGTTTGTTGCGTTGCCCCCAAGAGGCCAATGAAAGAAAATCAATCACTGCAGCTTTTAAGTTTTCAGCGGGCTCAATATTACAAGCAAGCTGCCACAGATGAAATGAAAACAAATTAGTGGAGTTAGTGGAATATGAGTAACTGTTCAATTCACATCCTCAAAATGATGTGTTTACTCCACAGATGCGTAGCTACAACGAATATAGCTGTGCAATATTGTACTGTACCATATAATTGATCTAAACCTATTATTCTGAGGTATCCTGTGTGATCTTTCTACCGTGCTGTCAGTCATAAATGTTTTATAGGTGGCCCGTAACACTAATATTGTAAATCAGGACTGAAATCAGAAGTGTCTAATCAATGTATGTATTCAAACATCCTTATTCCCATCTCAGACATGTGGCTCTTAACAAGCATGTGGACCGGCATTTTTTTTTAAAGGTATCGATGTGCGTTTGGCAGAGAGGTGGCCTCCGTGCAATTAAGCCAAGCACAACTAGGATTGTCTTCCATGGACAGCCAGCCACTGACAGGATTAGCTATAATGAGGACCTGTAGGGACGCGTACCGAGGTGGACGCAGTAATACATTCCTCGCGATGATGCCCTTTTTATTTATTCAGCACCCGGCGCCGAGGCTGAGGAGATGAGCCGTATCTCTCCTCAGGTCCACGAGTAAGGGATGGAGGGGATATGAAGACGCTGTTTAACACAGTCTTCTTTACAAATCTTGGAAGTTAGCTAAACGTTTTCTCTGGCTGCCCTCAGTTTGTATCTCAGTGTGTTTGGCACTATGTTACACAAAGCTGTTGGGGACGATTGTGACTGAATACTGTTATTAAGAATATAGTGTATTTTCTGCACATGCTGCTGTCCATATATCAGAAGCATCTATTTTGCTCCCTGACTTCCCACAAATGAACACACCAGGCTGAAGGAGCCAACACCTGCAGGCAGGAGATGATGGGATCTTGAATAAGTACTGCAACTGAGCCGACCAGACCATTTTTTATGTGTTGTGTGCACACGCTGATGCCATACGGTGGATTTATAAGAGCGTCCATTCAGGGTTTTCACCTTGAAGTCGGATTCAATTGTTTGTCACATGAGATGAAAACAGAATTAAAGCAGGGCTCAGTTTACTGTGTTACCTACACTCACTGGATTCTCAAGTGACAGGGGCATCGATGTTTCGTTCCCATTATTGGCTGGAAAACTGCGCTGGAAGGGAAAATCCTATTCAGCTGTTTCAAGACAGCTGGGCCCTCCATCTTCAGCTCAGCTCGCATCATGGAAGCAATGTAGCTGACGCCGGAGAGGCATCAGCTAAACGAGGGAAAAACGAAAAAGAGAGCAAACCTAAACACAAGGGACAGCCTCCTCCTCCTCTTCTTCTTCTTCACCTCCCTTCTCGTGCACGTTTGTTGTGCAGAGCTCCCAGCTCAGGGGAGATCAATACTTAATTTAGTTGAGCATTCAGCCATCTTTAAGAGTACACACTTCATTTGATTATCAGTGATTATCACGACAACAGTGTGACTCCTCGCATCCTGAAATACTCCCACAAAGAAAACATTTTTTTCCAAGTTTAATTTTTGTTCTTTTGTCTCTATCCCTGTCTGTGTCCAATCAGCCGAATCACCAGAACAAATGTTGGTGACGTACATTTCTGGACAACCACAGATAAGTTAAAGGGGCTCTGTGTGGTGCTGGAAGCTGACTGATTATGTTGGCAGACTCCATTTGAGACGAGGCATTAGAGAACGTGCAGAAAGTCAAATCCTTTGGACTGTTGTGGAACCGACCCGAGTCCTTCACCAAGAAATCCACAGTCGAGCAGCATTAAACAACTTAAACAAATCGTCCACAGGCTTTTAAAGTCAACCGAGAGAGACGGGGAAGGTCTCATTTTTACGTCATATTATCATACGCTCAAATCTAAAAAGGTTATTAATACACGTGAACCATTACAAATTGTTACAAAGAGCCCCTTTAAAAGTTCTGTTTCTTTAGGTCAAATTCTGGATTTGTCTCTTGTCAACGATGTGCCTATGATCTAGTTAGGTTTAGCCACAAAAACCCCTTGGTTAGGGTTAGAAAATCATCAGGTTTTGGCTTAAAATATCTGTTTTGATCGCCACAAACACGGCTGGAGATTGTCCTGAGATCTACTTTAAAATATCCAGCGGTGTCCCACTTTCAAATGTTGAAGCGCAGTCTTGAACTGTGGTCGCTGGTTTGGCAGCCTTGTTGCCTGCAACTCCACCAACAACCCCTCCACCTCACGATAAGAAAGTCAGTAGGAAACATGTTCGGTAGAAATGCCTGTGACACGTACAAATTTGAATGTGATTGCAGTTGTTCAGAAATGTAAAAGGTGTTATTGATAACATTCAGCCACTAAATGTGGCATTTATCTCCCCCTTCAACACTGCTGTTGTTCGAATCATCTGTCCCATCAAGTCGTCGCCCGTTTGTTGCACTAGCTAATGTTGCTAATGCTAATGCTAGCTGGCAAACGTTAATGTTGCTAACGCTAGCTGGCAAACGTTAATGTTGCTAACGCTAGCTAGCAAACATTCATGTGCTAACAATAGCTAGCTGAAAGTAATGTTGGTAACACTAGCTAAAGTCAACATTGCCAGTGCTAGCTAGCTAACGTTAGGGCAGTACAGTATGCTAGGTGCATACTGTAGAACTCAGCCATTTTTACGTTTTTTTCCACAAATTTGCAACTACCAAGGCTGTTGATCGCTGACGAAACATGGATAGCACATGATACCGAAAGGTGTTATACTACTGGCTCAAAAACTTTGTCAGAAGCTGCAACCAACCATCAAAATTCTTGCACAGACGGAAATAAAAGAATAATTTTGGACCCAACAATTTTTTTTTATTAATTATTAATTCACAAACATAATAATGTTTTTAGGAAAAGAGATATTTTGACTCTGCACCTTTCTACAAGCTCTAAACTGTTAACATTTTTTCCTAGAGACTTGGCTGGTCTAATAGAGCGAGAGAATATTTTGAAAGTATCTCATCACAGTCAGATATCTTTGCAAAAGGAAGGAATGGATACAACATGTCAGCAAGTGTCCAACACATGTAATTATGTGGCTGCAGTATCTGACACTATCTAGAATCAGCGAAAAACAAAAACCATAAATCCAGGCTGACTTAATCTTTCTTACAATTTGAAAGCACAAGTGATCTTATGCCAGCACTGCTGCTCTATGCATTGTGCAAGCAAGCCAGATGCACGGCAAGGCTTTTATTTTGAAGTTAAAAGTTCTTTTAAGCCAGCAGAAGACTCAAAGTTTATTGACAACACGTCCACACAGAGATCACAAAGAAGTCTCTCCTCAGTTCTGACGGTCGCAGACACAATAGGCCCTATGAGTCTTCCTTTTTCACTGCCTCAAAGCTTTCCTCCCATTCTCTCAGCTCCATTTTGTCCAGTTGCGCCGACGTCGGCCGGTCAGAGGTCAGGGAGTGTTTCCAAAGTAGCTCCACACTGTGATAAGTGTTTTGTTGTTCTGCTAAGTGTTCCTCGCAATCAAATTGGCTTCATCAGGCTATTGTCGTGCAAACCTGCAATTTGCCATCAGGACTACGTAGTCTGAGTGAGATTGCTGGTGTGGCGGCTCCACAGACACATCACAATGAATCAGCGTTTAATGTTTCATTGTCAAACGATCAGAGAGCACACACACACACCAAAAACTCACATTTGAGGGATAATTATTCAGTCCTTTTCTCTCTGTTTCCCCCGGCGGCCTTGGTTCAGTCTTGCCAGAGTACAAATCACAAAGGGACATGTTTGCCATCAGGGCCAATGATTCTCATAACTCGAGAGCAGTGTATCATCAGTACAGCCTACACAGTATCCTGGCTCGCTAACCCTCGCCTGATGCCAAGTTTTTTTAAAAAGCTATATTCTCCCCAATAGTTTTTGTTTTTCTCCAAGAAATATATTTATTTATGGCAAACAAGGAGGGAAGAAGGAGGTAAAGAGCAGGTTTTATATGGGATAGGTCGAGCTGCAATTCCTTTCCAGTGTGAAGTCAGCCAACATTTGTTCAGAGGTAAAGATGGAGGACAAAGAAAACTTGGATGAAGAAGCAGAAAGGCAGAGCACAGCTGCTCAGGAGCCATGAAGTATGGTCAAAGCAACAGAACTTATGATTGAGCCTCTAAACAAGCCATCTAGTAGAGATTAAGACAAACCTTTTATATTTGACAATCTTTCACTTTAAAAAGCTCTTAAATCATGTTGAACTGCACTGACTGCTGAAGCCTAAATACATGCAACATTTAGGGCCGGCTGTAGGACTTCAATCATGCTAGGGTTTGCTGGAAATCAAACCGGCGTAAAGTGGGAGGGGATGTGCTGATTGGACTGCATATTGCACAGCTCATTGATATTTATTTATGTGATGACATAATGACTTGATGAAAAATCCTTTTTGAAGACATGTAACATTTATCACAAATAATCACAAAGTTGTCTGGTATAAAAGAGAGACTTTGTACCTTGTAAAAGAGAAATAACTCAACCTTCATCCGACAGATTGATACCAAGTTGATACCACGTGCAATAAAACACACTCTTGCTAAAGTTATTTTTGCTAGTTTTCCATTCTCACAGCACATATCTGTGACAGATATACCTCTTTTCTGAAACAATGGATCTTTAATTTCAGATAAGGGCAATCAAAACCAGCTTCTCATTTCTAGAAAGAGACGGGTGAATATACTGGCTGAAATGACAACTGCAGCTTTGTTAGCTTTGTTAGCTCGTTAGCCCCAAGTTCCCAAATTGATTTGAAAAGACGCTATATATACACTTGACGCTTGGTGGACAGCTATCATTTCATTGCTTCCTGATTGATTAGCAACTATAGAGAAGATGGATCGTGTAATCCGGAGGGACTTCAGACCATATTTCAAAGTAAAACAACAGGTTTGATAACCGATTAGCTTCCGTAAGGCAACTGCTACTGTTAGCATTCAGCTACATACTAGCTAATGTTACTGTTTGATGGGACACCATTAGGATTCAGAAATATCAACACACATCTTCGAGATCTTCGTCTAAACCTGGAAGTGAAACACACAGGATGTTATCCATATGGTCTATTCAATACACTCAGGGCATGGAGCTATTAGTACTGGACACAGCCCTCACGGCGGAGCCCCATTCATTCCTATGAAAGCTGCTCAGTGGCAGCTGTTTCCTATAGATCACCTTTATAACAGATTGTCAGCAAAAGTGTCGACTCAAACTGTGAACACAGTCAGTTTTATTCTTCTTACTATGCACTTAAACACTCGTAAACAAACATAATGGACCCATGGGTATGACTACATTGGTGGCTTATTTTAGTAAATGTGAAGTAGATTAAGTTTGATATTGCTGTAATTGACATAAATGGGTCAGTTTTATGATGTGTTAGCATTTTCCATTACCCTGTAACTGCCACTTGTGGCCACAGTGCTGCCAGTTCACACTTTAAAGTCAAAGAGGGCCCACTGGTGAGGCAGCAAACTCTTGACTGCTGAAGCACCTAATTATGTTTCTCCCAAAGAAGAACCTTCCTTCGTCACACTAAGCAACTTCGAGCCCCACGAGTGATACGAAAGTGCTGCAACTATTTTAAATAATAACAGTTTGTGCATTGCAATTATCCCCTAGCTAATTGGCCATTGTTCTCACAAGGCTAATTGGTCCGGTCTAATGCTGCTCCAAGCTGCCTGAGGATTTCCCAGTTGTTTATTGTTATTAGGCATTAACATTCATAGTCCAGCTGTTGGGTACGATGTCGTGGCATTTTCGGTTCCATCAATGTACCTCTGTCAGCTCGGGGGTTTAAAATGACTCAAACACAATCTCATGGTCTAGGTTGGAATGACATTATTGGTCGTCATTGGGTATTGGTTGGGTCAATGGTTATTGAATGAATCATCTGTGCATCTGATGTTTTAATCCCTGCACGTAGTTGATTAGGCTGCAGGGTTACAGTGATGTGAAAATAAAGGAAGTGGACAGAGTTCATGTAGGAATATACGGTCCAGGCAACCTGGAGGTCCATGTAGGAGCAAGAGAAAGTGTTTTTGTTGTTGTTGAACAATTATTAAAAACAAACCACGTATGACCTTCTTATAAAATAAATCCTTTGAAAGGTCAGGAAAATGCCACATATCTTGCCTATAATTAATCACACCAACTATGTGGTGTGTGTGTTCAAAACCTCCTGTTGTTAAGACGGACCACCCTGCAACCAGCACTACTCCTTGAGTAAATGCCTGTCTAACACAGATATGCTCTCAGTGGCTCCCGACTGTATGTACTATACTATATAAAGGTGACATAGGACAGAATTCTCTAAACTGGCTCTTCTGTAAGAAAATATGCAAATGTCAATACAAAGGCAGGCAACACCAGCCTGCAGGAAATCACGTTAATCTATGAAAACTCGACTCCTTCCTGCCTACTTCAGATTTATGCATCAGATAGAAAAAAGTCTTGCCCTTGTTGAAATAAGCTCCAACGAACACGATTAAGCAATGTGATAATCTAACTATAAAGCCAGGAATCTCTGTCTGTCTGTCTGCCTGTTATTCGCATATCTCAAGAAACACTCATCTGAGCTAATTCACACTTTGCAGGTTTGTTGCTGAGGACACAAGGAGGCGCGGTGTCGAATTAGGTGCAATCTGGACACATGACACGATCGATATGAATACATTTTGAATAAATAGTGAACACCACTCTCAACAGCTATCACGTCATCTTGTGGGGAAGCAGACATAAACACTTTCTGTAGTAATCAGTTGCCGTGAGAACAAATAAAACAAAGCAGAAGAGTCTGAATGAGTGGGGAGACAGTCAACACAGGTTTTCTATTCTTCAGTGAGAACTGGAGGTGAGATTTGAAAGAGTGCTTACTGTTACTTGGCAGCACCGTCAGCTGCTCGACCACACTGACTCCCTAGTGAAGCCGTGAGGAGATCGACATGTGTAACTGGTCAAAAATATTCTCAATAGGGATGCTCCGATCAGGGTTTTTTGCCCCCGATACGAGTCCGAGTCCTTTGATTTTTGAGTATCTGCCGATACCGAGTCCCGATCCGATACTCTTATAATACATTTAAAAAATTTAAAAGATCGAAGAAAACTATCCAAGGTGTCCCTTATTTTTTATTATATTTTACCACCCCTCGATATCCCAAATTTACATATCTGACAGTTTGCAACTGCATCGTTCTCGTCACTCACTTTAAAATACTTCCACACAGCAGACATGGTGCGCCACAACTTGCCACTCCGCTTCAAAACAAACTGGCGTGCTGGTCTTCTGCGCATGCGCATGTCGTAAACGGTGGTAGTAAATACTCATTTTATTTTTTTTATTTTGAATCACCAATAGCACATATATCAACAATCTAATACAAATAATGACTAAATAAATATATATAAAACCGATCTCTGATCGGGTCGTAACGTCCGAGTCCCGATCGAGTCTTCAGTGGCGTGATCGGCCCCGATTTCCGAGTCACGTGATCGGATCGGTACAACCCTAATTCTCAACACCCCTAAATGAAATGCTGTCTCCAAACCCACACACCTCATACAGCTCAAGCGTATACACCTACACTACACTGATAGTAGACAGTCTTAAAGGGGCACTATGTAGTTTTGAGGTAATTCAAATTCAGAATTTTAATATTTACATTATTCATGAGGTTATAATATAAACTCAGAAATATGTATCTTTTCTATAACTGAATAAACAAGCTGTCTCAGAGGAAAATAAGCTCCCCAGAACACTGTTTGAAGCTAGAAAGGTGGCAGGGTCCGCCACACGTAAACAAAGTAAAACGGTATGAAATTGTACTAAGTGCTATATTGTAGGCAATTGGACTTGTTTCAGTTTCTTGAAGACCTCTCATCCAAGAGGCTTCTTCGGTTGTAACTAACTGGAAGGGAGTCGCAGGTTTTAAACCCTGTGTGGGAGTGTCCTCACAGAGTCGTTAAGGACACGACTGAACTCTGAGTTTCAGAGTCGTTAGGGCCACTTGTGAGTCATGAAATTGTGTTGTCCTTTAAGGTAAGTTTGTTTATCCAGTTTATCCAATCATGAAAACGAAGAAAATTTGTTTATTTAGTTTGTTTAGACGTAAAAAATCAGTCAGTGGTGATAGAACAGAACAGAATTTCTTCCTGTTTCTATTAAGACAATTAATATAATGGAGAGACCCTATTCTGGACACATACATGCATCCCTCTCAGTGGGGGCCACTGCTTCAGTTACTTCCTTAATGGTCATAATCATAATGTTTTGATGGGCTGCCTGCCATAAGCACAAAGCATGAATCCTCCACTGTGAATGAGGTGACAATAGCTGTGATTCAGATCCACTGCACCCTCCTGGGAGCACCTGACTTTCCTGCTTCGCTGTTCAGATCTTTCTGGTTTCATACAAATTTAATCTCTTCCCTTCCACTGTAACATCTTTATAGATTCAGGTGAACGTCCAGGGAACATATGAAATCGACAATATTGCAATACAGACGAGCCTTGATCTTTCTTTTCATGTATTTTTAACTCCTATGTAAAAACCTTTGCAATTCTGAGGCTGCCCTCAGGCCAAATACACGTCTAAATAGTTCCATGTTCATTGCTTTTTTCTTTTTATAACGCAGTTTAAGCACTAATTTCCTCTGTGGAACCAGGCCAGACAGTTATTTGCTCTTGGATGTGATCGACTCACACTTGGATCAAAGCAGCCCACGAGGAGGTTTCTGTGGAGCTTCATCAGAAGGTCTGACCACTGACTAACAGCACTCCCCTGTGGTGACTCTGTATTGTTACAGTCACTCATAATGAGACTGACAAGACCAATATCCTGCCAAGCTGCACTGTTCGCACCTTTCTATATAAGCCTATGTTTTATTTATATATGCATTACGTGAGCGTATCCTCTATCTTGCACACAATCAGGACTAAGGTAAATGTATAAATAAGCAGGTTTATATCAGATCATATTTATCTGACTGACAGGTAAAGAAATCCACTGCTGCTCTAAATTGCACAGCACCTCTGTTTTATAGCAGATCTAACTCATTATCCTGAGATGTCTTTGCCAAAACATCTTGCCTCTGTTATTTCTGAAAAACTGTATTTTCCGAGAATGGTTACGCAACAGAATCAATCTGTGCAATTGTGGTTTGGGGCCAAAAGTCATCAACTCTCAGAAATAACTGGACATTTTTATACATTCTGTGTGCAAGTCATTTAGATAGACAGATTTCAGTGGTCCCCAGGCTGGCAAACGTAGATTAGTCTGGGAAATAAATGAAAGCAAATAAAAGATGCATGCAGACAGTTGCAGAAAGGCAATTCCAACTGCGAGTGCGATCATTGTAATACTTAGGTGCTTCAAAGCCACAGAGGGGATGAGTTGTGATTTGAATATTTTATGAGTCAGTGTTTCCATCTCTCACCTCACTGCAGAGATCACACAGTGAATTAAAAAATGACATTACTAGGTGTGAGTAGGTTATGTTGTCACATGACAATGTATGGCATTGTCATATGTTACTATTGTGTTACCACTTTCTTGATGCTTCAATGAAAACTTATCATTTAATCTTAAACCCTTGAGAATTTAGTTTGTATCTTAAGTAAACCTCTATGAGAGTAATTATTCTTGAAAAATGAATGACATTAGTTTAAGATAATATTGATAATAAAAAAAAATATTACATCTACAGAGCTTGTAGAAAGGTGCAGAATAAAATGATCTCTTTTCCTTAAAAACATTATTATGAAATGATGTCAGGTCCAAATGATTGTTTGGTGTATATCCGTGCCAGAATTTTGACAGTTGCTTCCAGCTTCTGACAAGGTTTGTCAGCCAATAGTATGAACACGTCGGTATCACGTGCTATCTGTGTTTTGTCAGCATTAAGAGTGCTGGTAGTCGCCAGTTTGTGGAAAAAAATGTGAATAATGGTTGAGTGCCACATTATGCGCCCAGCATACTGTACTGCCTGACATTAGCTAGCTAGCATTAGCAACATTAACATTAGTTAGCATCAGCAATGTTAACTTAAGCTTGCTAGTGTTAGCAACATTAACGTTAGCTGGCAGTAGCAATGTTAACTTTACCTAGCTAGCATTAGCAACATTAGGTACTGCAACAAACTAGCAACCACTTGAGTTGGCAGATGATTTAACGACACGATCTGTTGATCATGAATGCAAAAGAGGTGAGACGGAATGAATGTTATCAGTAACACCTTTAAGTTGTTGCTTCAAGGTAACGTGAAAAAAACGTACATGTAGGCCTATTAGCTGCTGTCCTCTGCAATGTGAACACATTTTATACAGGTTTTGCATCATATATACGACGAATAGCTCGCAAACATATTTGCATTAAGAGTGTCAACCCCCACCTGCAACCATCAATCCACAAGAGAAATGATAATCAAAGGTACCGTAGCCTGCGTAGTGACACACGTCCCACTCTCACCTCACATGTCTCAATGACAGTCTAAATGATGTGAGCTTTAAAAGGCACTGGCCATCAGGCCTCTCATTTATCAAAAAGTTTCACAAAGTCAACCCAAGCGTACCCCCCTTCGAGGTTGAGTTCAGTTTGGGGGGAGATCGGTCACTTTAATGTAACCCCCTCTGGCAGGGACGATGGGAGAGAAGAGTGGTAGGGAGTCAATGATGTCGGGGGGCGTAAATGGTCAGTGGAAGGGTGAGGAAGATGACAAGGACGGAGGGAAAGAAAGGAGAGATGAGTGAGATGAGGAGAAAAGCGAGGAGGTTGAGATAGAAGAGCGGTGAATAGAGAAACAGGCTAATGGCTGAGCCCACAGCTGGCTCACTTGGATCAAGAGGACCCATAAATAAACATGTGACAGTGATAAATATAGTGTGGCCGCTCATCAGTGCAGTTACCCATGCCCCCCAAGGACACCGCTGGCATGAGGGGTCATAGGACACGGAGACTGACCAGTGTCGCACTCAGCTTGACTGATGAGCGGCTGATGGAGGTCCAGCAGACATTACACAAATCCCCAAAAGAGGACAAACTTAACACAGAGCAGATGAAGATGACCTTCGACCTGCAACCGTGTGACGCGAGCGCTGAGGGATCGAAGGCTGGAGCGATGGGATCTATCAATCAACGGCTGTGGAGATATATTGGCTGTTATATAAGGTGTCAGTGATCAGGCCGATCAGAGTTTAAGGAATGATGAAGTGGGATGTTTTCTGAGAGGCCTCGTGGGCAACAAGGGTAATATCTTGCAGTATCTGTGACAGGATTTGAAATTCCTGCTGACTTTGGAAAAATAGTTCACCCTGTTAATATAGAGTGATGAAACCGGTCAGGGAGAGTTCACTTAAACAACAGTGGAAATGGTAAAGCACTCTCTTATGACTTACACTACTTTACATTTGCGGTAGTTTTTAATTGTTTTCGTAGCAACATCAGGTCGCACTTTATAATAACCATCATCACACAAACGGTTAATTAATGCTGTGTAGTTCATCTATAAACATCACGTGGTTGGACGTTAGAAAGTTGCATCCGATGTTTATAAGCCTTTACAAAGTGTGATGTTAAGTTTGCTTTGCAAGTGCAGTTGTAGTATAAACTATTAAACTAGTAGTTTGATGAGAGTATACTTGAGAGTATACTTCATTAAACATCAGTCAGTGTCAGACTCAGGATGTTTGAGGGACACGGGGGGAAAAATAAAAACGACATCAGCGAAGAGAAAGTGCACTGGATGGGCTCTCTAGAGGGCACTTTATCATGTTTTGTCCACTAGAAGGGCACTCTAAAGGGCACTTCATCACCTTTTGTCCACTGGAAGGGCACTTAAGAGGGCACTTCACCACCTTTTGTCCACTGGAAGGGCACTTTAGAGGGCACTTTATCATGTTTTATTTACCACAGGGGCATCCAAGGGGACACTTTCACATGGGGGCGACACGAGAATTGATTAGTGGTTGCAGTAAAAAAAAATCAACTTAGATGTAAACTAGTCGTGTACTCAAAGTTTACTACTCTCACACTTAAAGTAAACTTAGAAGTATACATTCATTAACTCAAAAGTGGGCCAATTTACTTCCAAGAAGTATTGTACGCTTATATGTTCACTGCTAGTACACTGATGTAAGTGTACTTATTACATCAAGTATACATCTGAAATATACGTGAACTTTACTTAAATAACTTTAAGTATTCTTCTTGTTTGTAAGGGTCAAGGACCTTGTGACAGCTTGTATGCAGCACATGCCCATTTTAAAGCTACTAGCAAATCTGGCTGCACAAATTTCTTCACTTTCCACCTCAGTGTTGACCCAGTGTTCAGGAATGACAGAGCTGTGGTAGTTACCTTAGACCAGCACCATGATCAGGCCTCGGCATCAGTGACGGATGAAGCCCGTACAGAAGCGAGGTTAACTTTCCTTCTGCATTAACACGGGGAAAGAACATTTAGATGTATTGCAAAGCCTGAGATTCATTATCAGCTATGATTTAAGAGGGAAGTATAAATATACGTGACCTAATATAAATCAGTGAGATTCTACAAACACAATGTGTCACTGTTGTAAATGGTCAGAAAGACAGATACGACGCAAACAGGGAAGAAACAACTGTCTGACTCCTCGTCAGTCGGAGGTTCTCTCCCGGCACATCGTCATTTTGTTTGGCCGTCTGATAAAGATAAATAAATGAGATAAGTAAAGTCTTCATTAACGCGGGTCAGAACAATCCCAAAAGTAACGGGTCCCTTCTGAGTCATAGATCACGTAATGAAACAAAGAGATGTGAGTTGTGTTTACTGCTATGCTAATGAAGAGGAAGCGGAGAGCATTGCAGATGGGTTTATAATGAGAGCCGCTCGCTGCTCGCTGCCCTCTGATAATACCGTATATGAGGACAAATGAAGCAGCGGTAGTCGACACATTTGGTGATCTCTGCATATATAGCTGCTGATGCATCAACTAGGAAAAAGTCTCAGATGTTTTACTTTGATTAAATGATAATAAATGAAGTGGACGGGAAATTGTGAATACGCTTTGCAGTTTAAGAGACGATAACAAAGATGAATTGGCTCCAACTCTCAGAAGGGGCTGATGCTGACCAGAGCAAAAGTATGGAAAGGTGTTCATTTGTTGGACGTAGAGTCCGAAACTTTCCCCGCAGCAAGGCAACAAAGTAGGAACATAATATATAAAATATTCTGAGGGACACTGACATGTTGCTCATGCTCGTTCTTGCAAGTCACTGAAACTGAAAAGAGATCAAACGTGAACATGAGACACAAATTAAATATTTTCAGCACATCAACCACTCGAGCTGGTCGACCTTAAAACAAGAATCCTCAAGTGCAGCATTTCATTTGATGTATTAAAACTCTTCTTCACTTCACATGCGGTGTGCATGCTTTTAAGTTGAAAGACATGATTGAATTTATATGCAAATAGAAAAGTAATATTGACATAAAAGCATATCTGCAGTCTGTACGTCTCTAAATGAAATGTACAAAAGGGTTCAAAGGGTCAGTTCACTGAAATTACCCAAACTTTTTCTCAGTTACCCCCTAGTGTCGCTGAGCCGTGTAGGAGAACAGTGGGGTGTCACCATCACAGGAAAAGTTCCCCGAAAATGAAAATTCATTCATAATCTCCTCGACTCCATGCCAGTGAAGTCTCTGGAAGTCCCGAGATCTCGAAATGATTTGAAAAAACTTTATTTACACAATCTTTTAAGCAAAAATCTTCACTGCACCCCGTCTAATTGTATATAAATATCCTCTTTTGTCTTGGGGCTTTTGGACACTTGGATTACACCGGACAAACTGTATGAAGCCACTTATTTATTTATTTTCATTACAAAACAAGTCCCCATCTACTTCAGTTGTCATGAAGCTCCAGAAATGTTTAATGGACTCCAAAACTTCACCTGACTTTCCATCGGCATGTGGTCCAGCAGACAACAACTGAATTTGAGTTACTACTCAGTCACATTAATGCCCCGAGCTTCTTTCGCTATTTGTTCTCAGCCATTTAAAACTTCCAGAGCTAACTAGCACGCTAACTGTGTGCTGGAGCAACAAAAAATTTGATGTACATGTGATGTTATCATCCTCTCCATCTCCAGTAGAAATGAAACATCAGATCTGTGTAGATCGATAAGGGGACCGTAATGTTACTCAAATTAATACATGAGACAAACATAAATGACATATTTTCCATCATGGAAAATTAGCGCCACTAGCTGTTTATCTCAATGAACCGACTCCTAATATTTGCAAACAGTAGTGGGAGAAATGTCATTCATTTTCTTTTGCCAATTTTCTGGAAATTCAGTTCAGTTCATAAAGTTTGTGCTACATTTGGATGGAGATCTGGACCAGATTGGTCCTTAATTAAGTGCTTCTTCCCTTATCTGATGACAAATAATTCAGGTTTTTAAGTCTCAAATATTTAAGTATCAGCCTCAAAGATTCAGTATCTGCAAGGCTGCATTTACCATCACCGTTTCACGTTTTGTCTTAGCTCTCTTTCTTAAGTTTAACCAGAGGATACTTTGACGTACTCATTGGAAAATGAGCTGCAGCTTTAAAGTTAGCCTTTTATTTGCTATAGTGGTATAGATATGACTCTTCTGAATAAGGTGTGTGTGTGTGTGTGTGTGTGTGTGTGTGTGTGTGTGTGTGTGTGAGCAGATGTACGTTCAGGGGGGACAAAGCAGAGGGCTCACAAGCTCACAGCGGAGCTGTGTGAGCAGGAAAAGCTGCTGATGCGTTCAAACTAAAAGGCCAAGTTCAGTGTCATCCTATACACCACTCTGCTGAAATATTCTGACATTATGAACTCGCCATTTACAACAGTTTTTATCAGGCTCTTGTCTTGTCAATCAGCAGCTGTTTTATTATCATACATCATCTGTGTACCCGTGTGTGTGTGTGTCTGGCTCAGAATCATATCACGGGTCGCCTCCATCCTGATTTTATCCGGCCATCTGCTTTTGTTTAAGCTACATTTTAAACCTGACATGTACAGTAATGGGTTTTTAATCTGATAGAGCAGAAACGCACACATAAGCAGAAACAGATTCAAGGTAAGATTGCTCACTGTCACCATCTTGTGGCCACAAATCAAACCGTACTCGCTCCACCACTCAAACACTCAGTATTAAAGGTGCACCATGTAGTTTTGGGGAAGAAATTTTAATCAGAAGATCTTCAGGGAATGAGTTTTTATACCTACACAAACTAAATTAACAAACTTTTTGTTTTTATAACTGAATAAACAAACTGATGTTATAGGACAACACAATTTCATATTTGGCGGACCCTGCCACCTTTCTAGCTTCAAACAGTGTTCTGGGACCTTATTTTCCTCTGAGAACAGCTTGTTTATTCAGTTATGGAAAAGATTAATATTTCTGTTTGTATTACTACTTCAATGTTGTAAATATTGAAATTCTGCAAATTTCTTTCTTTTCCAATACTACATAGTGCCCCCTTCAATCAGTTTGAATTGTTTTGGTTATTTCACATCAGATGAATAAAAAACACTCTCTAAGGTCAAGGTCAAGACTTGCACACTACAAAATGCAGTAGGCCTGACAACCCTATTTAGTCAAAATGTAGTTAGTTAATCTGACCCACTGACATTTTCACAGAAAACCTTTTTTATGCCATAAAAATCCAGAATTTCAAAGAAAACATGTTTGAAGGCGCAATATGTAAGACTTCTTACTCCAAACAAATAGGGGGCAGCATATCACCAGAGTAATTGCCAACTGTAGCTGCCGTTAGCCAGTTAGCTCAGATAACCATGCAGTTAGTGGTCGTATTAGCAAAATCTGCCTGGACTGGGAGCTCAGAGCACCAGAAGTGTTGGTGTCGTTTACTATTGGGCTATCACTTCTTGAGGTACAATGTGGCTAGGGGCTAGCTGGTTAGCGTGTCAACTTAAAAAAAATATCCCTGCAACACAAGACGTGTACAGTTTGTCTTTCACATAAATCGAAAAAGGTATTCTTCACATTCTGTTGATAACTGTGGTTAAGTTGTGAATGTTTTAAACTGAAATTCTTACACATAGCACCTTTAAACAAAACACAGCCATAAACCTAACTGTCAACTACACAGCTAGCTAACACAAGACAGCCAAATCCTGCTAAAGCTAGCAAGAGATACACACAGCTAGCTTTGACGACAACCACCCAGCTAGTGAATCAGTTGATAAATATATACATTTTGGTGAACTAATATTTTGTAATGCCGCATAAATACCCATGTGCAATTCACAATTTGGTTTGGCTGATCTACTTTTAAACAACCCGTTTACACGTTTCCAGTGTGTCGGATCGTAAGCTGCTCCAAACTAACGCGGACCCCGGAGACACCTTTACCTGACGAGTTATTGATTAAGTGCAGTCTGATCTCATTGCACACAGCATTTCCCAAAGCTGTCACCCTCACCCTCCTCCAGCTGCATAATTATCCACTTTTAATTTAGCAAAATGACAAAATGCATAATTCATCAGGACATTTACTCAAGGTATACAGCACACACACTTAATCAAAACTGAGCAGTAAGTAAAAGTCAAGCAGTAGTGTGGTATAATATTTTATTCTCATATTTTATGGAATACAAAGCCCCCAACCCCACCGCCCCACCCCTCCCCGAAAAAAGTGTGCACATCAGATGTGGTGGAAACTATTCAAGGGCGAGGAAAAGAACAGCCGAGAGTCAAAGGAAAGTTGCTTTATGTGTGTAGAAGTGTACGACTGCAGTTTAATGTGATGTTCATAGAAAAAGTAGACCCTCTCGTCATGAACAAACCTTTTAAAAAAAAGTAGCCAAATCCGGCTGAAGTCAGTTTTGATAAAAGGGCCACAACAGCTGAAAAAAAACAAACGATGAGCTTGAACGTGGGTTTCCTTTTTGAAAAAATAAATCGTCTTTCCATTGATCTTTTCTGTTATGACTACAAGGACGTAATCAATCATGTACGACAATAATTTAGCTTTTATGTGACTGTAAATTTAGTCACTTTTCTTTTATCTATTGCTAAGCTGCACAAAAGGAATGAAATATTTCCCCAAAGAGACTCGGGGGAGAAACAAAATGTCGACAATCATACCAAAGAAAAAGACAAATAGCAGAAGGAATAAGAAAACGGCCAGCAGGGCTACAAATGAATATAACCTCATATGTACTAGCAGCCAACCTAGGTCCAATAATGTAGGCTTTTTTTCAAATGGCTTTGAAACATCTGGAGTGTTTTTGACATAACTAGCCATGACTTCCTAGTGACTTTGAACCACTGGAACCAGAACGCAGATTCCCCTCAACTGGGACGAAACAACTGAAGCACATGTGAGTATTTTCTGGCTGAAGGTCTTCAAGGTCTTCGCTAATGTCATGACATGTAAAACCAACCAGCTCGAAGACACACTGGGATGGCGAAAACCACTGACAAGTATAGTGAATAAAAAATAACATTAGTAACATCACTGCCATTGAATCCATACATTTCAATGCATGACAAAGTCCGTTTTCAGAGGCCTGCGGAGCGAATGAGTTCGTCCGAACCCTCCTCACAGCTGCATCACACCAATTATCATGAGATGGTTTTGTTTTAGTTGATTTTTCCCAGGAATGAATTGTAATCTTTTCCTGACCACTACACATCAAAAACACACCAGAAAACAAGTTAACCCAACACAATACACACAATCCAAGGTTCACAGTCCGAAAAAGGTGCTGTTTGAAAAGAGCCTCAGTTCCTCTATGTCCACTAGTTTAAGTGTCCGACTCGGTGAACCGTCAGTTTCACCTTTCAGCGAGAGAAATTCATGTGGTGGACGCTGGAAAAACTGATTTCTTGAAAAAGGGAAAGAAAAAAAGACATGTTCAGGATGATGGAGCTTCACCTCGTCAGCCGCCGTCTCCTTTGTCTTCTAACAGCTTGTCTCGCTTGTTCTACTAGGGAGAATAAACAGGATGTGGCAGCTCGCTGTCCATGTCTATTCCTCTTTTAAATCATTATTTGAATCCATCCCTCCCAGTCCTTTCTTCTCTGCTCGGCTCCTCACACCATGTACGAGTTCTGGTTCTTCAGCTTGTCCAGCTCTTTGCTCTGCTGCCTCAGGAACAGGATTCTGTGATTAAAGAAAGAAAAAAATAGGCGTATGAATGTGTGATGTGAATGTCGTCATTGGTGAACGTGGGTTTCTGTGTAAGTGTAATATTGGCCTCACCTCTGCTCTCTCAGTGTGGCCTGAATTTCACACACTCTGACCAGGGAGCGCAGGTTTTTCATCTCCGTGCAGAGCTCGGACATGTACAAGCTGCCCATGTTGTGGATGTCCTCACGCAACCGAGCCGCCTGACGGAAAGTGACAAATGATTATTGTCAAGTCACGGCGAAATATTTGCACACATTCAAAGTAGTGTACTTAAAACAATTTAGCTTCCTGATTCTGAATTTAAAAGGTGTACCGTGTAGGTTTGTATCTAAAAAAAAACAAAATAATCCCTCTCGATCCTCACTTGTGACTGACTAGAAGTACGTGGCAGTGTCTGTATCTGCAGTGTATATATCTTCTTAATATTTTGGCGGGTTGGGTACTTTTCTCACAAATCCAGCAAAGTGTGCCTTTAAAAGAAACCTCGAAGTAGAGCTGAAGGTAGAAGTTTCACAGAAAGGACCACTTACTTTGTATTTCTAAAGCTTTCAACGCCAACTAATGGCCTTCTTTTGCAGAAGGAGTTCCTATTCTGGTTCATTTGAACCTGAAACACCAAGTAACCAACCTTGTGATTGAATCTTTTGTCAAAGACTGGCAGCTTCGTGAATGACTAAACCCACCAACGCTCTCGGCTTCCGTAGCTCCATAATGATGCTAAAGACCCGTGGTGAGCAACTCACATGTAACATCACTGTTTGTTGGCAGTACCTGTTTCTCAGTGTTCTCTGAAGGCCATCCTTGGATATGTCTGATGAGGTTCTCATCAAAATGAGCTGCCAGGGTGGGGGTGTAGGAGCCGGGGTTGTCGGCCTGGGTTTGGCTGGTGCTGCTGGAGGGGACGTGGGGCAACGCAGCACCAGATATGTTTGATCCCGTGCACAGAATCTCCTGGCTGGTGGAGCAAGACAACTGATTTATTGTCTGCGGACAGTGTAACTAAAATCCAACTACATTTTGATGTTTAGTCACAGTTACTGTGGATCATCCTGTTTATAGCATTTATCATCATCTCAGGATAACTTAACCTTAAGCACTGAACACATGAGTTCAAGTAAGGCCCTGTGAAGTAACACACTTGCAGTCCAGGGAACTTCATAGTTAGAAGTGGCGAGAACTGGATACACATTTATTTAATAGTAGGTCTCCACATTGGATTTATTTAGCAATAAATTGCTTTTCTTATCATTACTCCACACAGGGCTGCTGGAACTACTTTCTACTAATCAAACACTCCCTATTTGCCAAATGTGTTTTTGTAATTCAGGTGGACTGTCCTTTTAGTTTTGAAAAGCCTTCTTGGTGTATATTTGTTTGCTTTACCTCCAAGCAATCCATCATCACAAACAAAGCAGTGTGTTGAAGTGATTTCTGATGGTGTCTACCTTCTCTGCTGGAGAGTTCTGGGGTCCTCTGGACGCTTCTCTGCGCTCTGAGACAGGGGGACTGGTCCTTGTTTACCTGAAGACATACTGCCCTGAAGAGGGAGATCGGATGGCAAGAGAGGAATGAACACAAAGACAAGAAAGAACGGGTGAGTAACAAACAAGAAGAGATACTCATTTATTCATCAAGTTGTATTTTTCTTTGTTACTTTTGGTTGTGCGACTCACCCTTGATTGCGAGGATGTGATGCCGCCGGGGTGCAGGCCCAGGAGAGACTTCTGGTTGCTCTGTGGCGTGCCGTTCCGCGGTGAGACGTACGGTCGCGGTGATGATGCATCCGACGTCAGAGAGACGGGCGACTGACTGGAGTGCTGGGCTGAAACAGGAAGACAGAGTGAGTACGGAGGAAAAGAGGATCGTTACGATGCTATATCTAGAAATATATCCGCACAGGCACTACCAGTCCTCAAAGCCTGCAGTAATTGCCTTGATTGTAGCGGAGACTAGTACATGCTAAATTATAAGGAGACAGTTACGGAAGAGGGCTTTCAGGTCAAGTATCAACTGTTGTTCCAGCAGAGGAAGCTTACTGAGATACATGTGAGAAGGTATTCTGTCTCTTCCACAAGTCAATCTGAAAACTTTTAACTTGATATACACAGTTAACTTGCAAAAAATGCTGGATTTCATTGACTGAAGGTCATCTGCTACACATTGGGCCTTACCGCATTTAAAAAAAATGATTTATAGGGACAGGGAGAAGAGCATTCTTTATAGAAACAGGAAATGAGTTTGTGGAGCAGATGGTGAGAAACAGCGAGGAGGCCGTACCTTGGTTGGAGTGCTGAGCAGCTGAGAGCAGAGCAGTGACGTTGAAAGCAGGTCCAGCAGTGAGGAGCTTATGAAGCACAGACCGCAAGGAAGCTTGGGTGACAGCAGCTGCCAAGACTGGAGGGAGGAAAGGGGAAAAGTACACACACACAAACACACACACACACAGGTGAGTGAGCAAGGACACACAACAGGTGAGTGCACAAACACGCACTGTTAAGTCAGAAAACACACAGTTAAGATAAGAAACAAATCAGTGGAAAGATTAATCTCTTCACCAGCCGCAGGAGCCGGTTCACTTCAATGTCATTTCACCAGCAAACAGCTGGAGGAACTTCAACGACAAGCGCACGAGTTGTCAGGTTCACACAGGATAGCAAGAAATTCATCGTAAGTGTCAAGCGAATGCTCAGGTTAGAAACAGCAGAGTCACCCAGTCACCCGTGAATAACACAATCAAATCACACACAGATAAGTGGTGGAAAGACATTTTGTTGCTGTACGAGCAGGGACCGTATGAGAACACATGGTGTGTGAACACAAGCTAACATATAAGACAACCTCCCTTTTACAAGCATTTGTTTTTGGGGAAAAGACTTGAACACTTTCACGGGAGTCCTGCTAAGAAACCTTCCTTCAGGTAGTATAAATCTGTGAAGAGCAGAGCCCTCGTCCCCGAAGCATTTTCTGTCACATACTGACACATTCTCCTGTCAGACTCTTGAAAGCAGTCAGAATTATTTTCTCCAGCAGTTAGCATTTATCTTTGTCTTTCTCAGCTCCTTGTCATCTGTGGCAGCGGTAATTCTTCACTGCTCCTCAGACACATCAATTCAGTCCACTTCTGCACTAAAGATATCACATGTCACGTAAGTTAGACTGGGCTTATGAAACTATTTTAGGGCTGAGGGCTGACACTAAATAAACTATGAACAGACTTGAAACCACTTGCCAGCTTAGCAGTAATCAGGCTGCAAGAGTGAATGTTGTCTTTTCCTGGTTTTAAAGGCTGCATTACAGTAAAGTCAGTGTTTCACACAAACTAACTAGACTCTGACGGCCCGCCAAAGTCTAAGTTTCCCCGCCATAGTCCAAATGTCATAATAATCCAAAAAATATTTTTTTACTTTTCATGAAAGTATTTAGGATATCTCACACTCACACACTCACACTCACACACACACACACACACACCAGTCTGAGGCCCTGTCAGCACCGCCTCCCTCTTGTATCAAAGCAGATGTCAATGTTTACAACTTCAATGAGGCAAAACTATCCTGGCCACGAAAAAACATCATGAGAAGGACAGGAACGGCTATCAGGTAAACTTTTGGTCTCAAATAGCAGTAACATTAAGTTGATGTGCTAGCTTGCAGTCAGTTTCTCTCTAGTCAGTCTGTCTGTCTTGCTAACCTAGCTTGTCAAAACAACTGAGATATAAAACACCGAATAACATCCTGTGTAGTGATATGGCCTAAAAATACTGCAATATATTTCTAAGGTTATTTCACCCAGCTGGAATGTTGAGAGAACATAATTGTGTAGTCGCTTAATATAATAGTAACAATAAATCTTTTAGATTCAAGCAAATAAGGTTTTTGGTGGACACTTGATGGCCCAAGTGTGCAGTAGAGCTTCTAACTAGCGGTGTTAAAGCAATGCAGTAGCCACTTGTGTCATTAATTTGTTATACCAGAGCGTAAAAGAACAGTACCGAAGATGTCATTATGTGTGGAAGTGTCATTTCCTCACCCTCGTTGAGCTTCGCCATGTCCATACTGCCGTTGTTCATCTGCAGGGTAGCCTGCAGAGCCGGGAGGAGCTGATGCAGCAGAGCCGGGTCCTGCAGCAGCGCTGGTGAAGGAGACTGGACAGACTGGGGCACCTGCCCCGAGGAGGAGGAGGAAGAGGTGGAGGAGGACATGGTGGAGGGGGTGGAACCTAAAGCCCCAGGAGCAGAGTTCAGGCTCTGAGAAGAAGAGGAAGAGGAGGAATGGCCGGAGTTGGATGCTGTGGACTGGTCCCCTGATGTGGTCTCTGTAAAGATGAACAGAGCAGAAGACCAAGACATTACTAAACACAATGTGTTGTTGTTTCTCTAAGTAACTGAGCAACAGACAGATGTAATAAATTATAATAAAAACCCTTCTCTGTATCCAAGATGTTTATCCAAAAAGGAATCAACAGGAGCTAGCCCCAAAAGGTGTCTACAGGTATCAAACACTCAAATTTGATGCTTTTTAAGACCTTTAAGTTAAGGTTAATCTATATTTTGCCAACAGGTAGGTGCAAGTATAAAGTATGAAGACAGTATTTGTTCCAGTCTGTTTAAAGATTTTGGGCATCACAAGTGTGGACTTTGATGCAGAAGTGCTTGACTCATTTTGACACACAGAAAGTAAAAGATGGCTAAATTAAATCACATAAAATTAAGACCATACAAGTGTAAACTGAAGAGTATTTAATGACTTTTAAGGCCAAAAAAAAAAATACAACTGAAAAAGACGTGCTGACACCCTGCTTGTACCACATTGCTTATAATCTTAATTGAGCCACACTTACTCGTTGTGGCTTTGTCCTGCAAGGCCTCTTGTCTGTAGTCCATGTCCCTGGGGAAACTGTTCGCTGCCATCTTGACTGAGTCTTTCTGTCGTTGTTCCCTGAAGCAGAAAAAGCAGAAAGCAACGGTGACTATGTGCGGGATGCGTGCTGCAGTTAGACTCTGGACCCTAAGCTAAAAATATTCTGTTAAGACCGGTGCACTGTGTGATCTTTTAATGTTTGACACTGCATGAAATTGAGAATCTCGATTACTTGAATTCTTGAATTGAATAGTGTTGCAGGGTTCAAATTTAGCATTTAAGTGAGCTTGCCTCTCCAACAGGTCCTTGGGCTTCTCCCACTGGGAGACCTCAGTTCTACAGTTATAGTAGTACTTCTTCCCAGAGGAGCTGATGTGTTCTGTCCAGTCATCTGCTGGGTCCTGGTGCTGAGAGAGACGAGACAAGAGATGTTAGAAAAGGAAATTATGACAAGTTGAAGAGTACCGCTAAGAAAGATGAAAGCTGCCTGACAAAACTTAGATTTTCATACTTTATGGACGTGAATGTATGTAAAAATCTGAAACACTGCAGCACAGTTGGAAAAGTCAGCAGCAGTGTTGGGGAAAGATTTGCATGTAACTGGGCTTCAAAAAGGACACTTAAATGAGACAATACGTCAAAGTACACATAAGTCTATGTTCCTTAAGTGGGTAAGCATCCCTCTCTTATCCAGCCATAATGGCTGAGGGCTTTTCAGTGTGGATGGGAACTGGTGTATTATTAATGATCATGTATATACCCACAATTCCAGGAAGAGAACGTACTTCGCCTCATCCTGTTTTTTCTATTTACAACTGGACAGATTTCATTATGGACTGACTTTGCAGGAGGTCTGCCCCAGTAACACATTATTTAGTGCTGCTCTCTTGAGGGAAAACAAACTGATAGTCTTAACTGAGACAAATATGGCTATTAGTAGTAAAAGTAGATAATAGCAGGGTCCCGGAATTACTTCAAAAAAACAGGAATATGATTTGACATTTACTCCCGCCACAACAACAGGTTTTACTTGCACAAATCTGCAGTTTAAGATTTAGCATTAACTCCCAACAGAGATCATCTTGGTGCCCATGTTAACAGGCTGGAGCAGCAACATAGCTTGTGTGAGCAGAGCGTCGTCTAAAGATTTGGCATTTCACCTCATTTTTTCCACATCATGTGGAAAATTCTCGGCAAAAACAGGCAGTGAAAATGATCTGCTGACAGTTGTATTAATATCGTATCTTGGGCGGCTTGATATTGGGGCAAAACTGACATTGTGATGTTTTGGTTTTCTGCAATGCAAATTGCAATATGAATGATTTGGTTAACCCTATAGGGGAGTGCATTTTGTCAAAAAAACGAAGTAGACTCTGCTTAGTTGGCTTAGTATTCAGAGCAGAGCCTGCATGTCACTGAAATCAACAAACTCCCATGAATGCAACACTTAAATGGGACTAAATTATGTAATATCAAAGACTTCTCTTGTAGATTAGTCATGGAAAATGAAAACTGTGCAAGTTAACCTTTTGTATCAAGCAGCATCAAAATTGAAGCATGATGTGTTTGAGTTCATTCCCGTACTTGACAGTGAACGTCCTGTGAAGTGATTACTTAGCATGCACACATTGCAATGTCGATGCTGAAATAATATACTGTAATACTAATACCAGCGTTCACTACAGTTTCAATGTTATTACCTATAGAATGTGTCACACACATGAAAAAAATGTAAACATCCAGTGAAGGGTAGTATTTTTCCAGTCTCTCTCTGTATGAGAACTCATGTCATTATCATTATTAAAAGATAAACTCCATGGAGAAAGATAGGGCTGGTATCAGCAGCGCTGTGGACACACACACACACACAAGTCTCAGCAGTTCAGTGAGGTAGCTGTCACACAAAGTAAAGGAAAGCAGTGTGTCCTTGGTGTCACGGTTTAATAATGTTATATACAGTATGATCTGATGCCCGGGGTCTTGAGGACAAGAGACGAGGTGAGTTAGGGCTTTGAGCAAGTAAACAAAATGAGATACTTAGTTATTTTTGACACGTGCAACACACAAAACTTTCAGGCTATAAAGAGGAAAAAGACTCCCGCACACTGTCCACTTCACTTACAATTAAGTTTTAATGACAACAACGTTTCGATTGTCATTAAGCTTAATTGCAAGTGAAGTGGACAGTGTGCGGGAGTCTTTTTCCTGATTTTGT
This sequence comes from Pagrus major, assembly GCF_040436345.1. NCBI lineage: Eukaryota > Metazoa > Chordata > Actinopteri > Spariformes > Sparidae > Pagrus > Pagrus major. The sequence continues at coordinate 11,704,199 of NC_133235.1, forward strand.
CGGCCCTCGGTCTTCTCCTATGCACCTGTCGATCTTAAGGTGTGCTGAACTCTGAGGCTTTGAATAGGAACAGTTTTTGACTTCCGGTCTACAGAAAATGGACAGCTACCTATGCAGCAGCTAATGGCTAACATTTTCCACTGTTTTCTCTCATGATGAATGAAGATGAACAAATGTGGGAAACCCTCTGGTTTGGCTACACATTTGTCATTACAAGTGTTGCATATACACCACTCTCCATTTTCAACTCGAATAAAAAGGATCATAACAGCGTACATCAACACCATCAGTTTAACAATGCCATGTTAAATCTTGATGATCTGTATTTATTATGCTCATAAACCAGTGTGTCATGTCAAATATTGAGCTTTACTGCTCAGTCCATCCAGTGAGATATGATAACAAGATGATTAAATCTTGTTAAGAAGGAAGTCTACAATCTATTCAGACCATCTCCTCTCTACAGGCAACCTGTTATTTAAATATGAGGTTTGAATCATGCACCGTTGTTGAGACAAAAATGCCTTTACACAGAGACAAGAGAGATGCCTCCACATATATAATATCCCACATACCATGTTCCAAAGTACAGTGACAGCAATTTGTGCAGGAAATGCTGAGGGAATATAATCAGATATGCTGGACGACGTCTTACCCTGTCTGCAGGCTTGCTCTGAGTCGCATGTGAGTCGGAGCCATGGTGGGAGCTGTTGTTGTGAGTGTTCTCCTGAGGAGAGCCGTTGGTCCCTGCAACACAGCCATTCGTCAAGTCACAGAACATACACAATGTTCTGCAGAGGACTGAATCCTCTTTGTGAGTGTTCTAACTTTGCATTGTTGACATTTGAGCAATAATAGCTTGATTATGATTTGTTGGCAGTGAGATGACAAAGAAATCTAAAGCTTCACTTTTGTTCATCAGAAGACTTTGTTAGTCATTTAAGAAAATGAGTTACAGTAAGCTGAGGCTGAGAGTCATGAGCATCTGATGTTTTTCTGAAACAAGACCTAGAAGATGTGTTTTCCTTATAACAACACTGTTACGTAAAATTTAAAATTGCATGCATGTATAAAACCACCAGATCGGGGCTTACCATTTTTCCCTCTAACTGTGTGAGAGGTTTTTGCCTTGCCGTGTCCTGGGCCGTCTCCGTGTCTGCTGACAGGACTTTCGTCGGAGCGCCGCAGCATCTTGTACGGGGGCGTGGGGTCTGATGAGCCATCACGCACCTTGTCGTAACGGTGAAGGCTGCTGGACTGGCTCTTTGGCTGAGATTTATGGGTCTAGATTGAATAAAGCATGGCAGAAGGACTTGTTGGGATGTGCTCAAGCTTACACTGATGTCATTTTCTTCACACAGTTCATACCATCATTAGCTTTTCTGGAAAACACACTGGATGAAGCAGGCTTCATTGAGGAAGTGCTAGAGACTGATGACAGTGAAAACAGAATTGATAGGTTCAAAAATAAATTGCAGCTCAGTGTGGGAGTGGTTGAATGTAATATTACTGAGCTCATGGACGTAGATGTGGTATTAAAATGTTGCTTCCTGAACAAACAAATGCATACTGTGGAAATAGTATATTGTCTCCAGCATCAAGGATTTGCTTAACACGTTTAGAAAATATTTTTTTGCAGCCATTGAGTAGCCGGTGGTAGCCTAAACTCATGAGTTGAAAAGTTGTACTATATCACAACATACATACAGACTCTACATAGCGGCTAGCTAGGTTTGGTGATCTTGTCCTTATTATGATTAAATAAATATCATCTGTGTTAGATGTTAATGTCTGCAGTTAATGTTAACATTTGAGCGCACAGCTAAGCCTCTCTGTCTTACGGCTCTTATCGAATGTTGCCTACAGGAAGCCATTAAGGTGTACAAATGTATCCTACTTTGACAAGCGTGATGCTATGTCATTATAAACTGAATTTAAAAGGCAAAACTTACCAAGCTTTACCAGAACAATACACTAACTATGTAGAGTAATGGAAATAACATCTTTAATAGTTGTTTAAGTTGTCTGACAGGTTTTTACAGGGACTATATTATTCGGAGTTTACCTGGAGTTGGGTTAGTGACACCTGCCTCACACCACAGATGTGAGAATCGAGCTATTTCTGAGTACAGTTGGTGCATCTCTGAATTAACAATATATTTGAGTTCAGATTATCATTTTATTGTAAAAAATTACATTATTATACCTTGATTAGCTGGATTAGTTGACAGTAATGACAAATGACTGTTAGCAAATTGACAACATCATACCTGATAGGATTGTGAATCCCTTCTGTCGGTGCACCTGCGGAGACAAACAGGACAAACGGTGTTAGTGGATGTTAATGTAACAGTTAGGACGGTTTTCTAACCGTAGCAACACACTTTCTGCAATATATTTAGCTAATTAGCTGCCGTTAGCTAAGTTAGCTAGCTAGATTTGCCACCATAGCAACAGCTGACTGCTCTTTATGTCAGTGGTAGAAAATTACCGAATCTGTTAAAAATATACGCACGTCCGCAATGTGCCCTATATACGCAGGGTTTAATATTAACATGTTAGTTAGCTAACGTTACGTTAACGTCAGTCGGCTAGCTACAGGAAATAACCAGAACCCGTAGCTAACAGCAGAGAAACTGCTAGCTAGCTGCTAGCATTGGTAGCTAACAGAAAGACGCAAACATAAATAAGCGGCCTACAAATTAAAAAACGCGTAGCTTTCAGAATGTTAACGTTGGTGCTTGATTTACCCATCGCTGACTCTTGCTGGTTTCCTTGCATACATCACCATCAAGGCCGTGGTGATGTATGTATGTGTGTGAGGGGGAACCGTGGCCTCCTGTCTGACTGCTCTACCAGTTCTCTTTTCTTCAGCTTCCTGATATCTAGACTCCGTCTATCCTGACAAACAGATACCTACAAGCCGAGCGCCGGGCACCAGCACTGCATAGCGGGTGGTCTTTATTAAAAACCACCCTCAGTGCATCATACGGTATGTAGTTTCGGTATGCGCTTGGCTCGGCCGATGTAGCTCAGCGAAAAGCAGCAGAGTCAGGAGGAAACGGAGAAGACGGACTTCTCGGTAATGTTTAGCTAGGAACCGAGTTTCCGGGTTTGCCTTTCAAAATAAGAGTATCTGCTAAACCCTTAATGAGTGAAGAAAACGCCACAGTGAGGAAAACAGGAAAAACACATTAGATCAACTTGTTAAAACTTGTGACAGTGATAACTACAGTGTCTTATAAAACACATGCTTATACCTGTGCCAGGTAGGCTCGTGTATTCGAGAGTAGAGCTTTTTCCGTCTTCTCCTTTATTGAGTATCAGATGTTTACAACCCTTCATAGTGATGAAGAACACTAACCTACATACGAGGCACATTAGATAAGAAAGAAAACATAATATTGCAAAGTAGAACTGCCACACATGGCAAATACAGTCACGTTATTCCTACATAGCTAGTTATAATGACTTTTTCTTTTATAATATATAATCAAAAAACGGTATATTTATCCTGAATTACTATTTTTCTCAATTGTTGTTAATATATCGAAAACATTTTCGCTTTAGCGTGGTGGAGCAGAACAGAAAGATGACTGCACGACAATCATTTGTTTCTCACAAGTGGCGGAGTTTAAAGTTTGTGCTGTTATTTTGAAGTAAGTAGCATCATTTCCGGTATTAGCCTAGCTGTCTCTGGATAACGTGACGCAGCTGAAACACAGCTCGGTGCTGAGGACTCCTCCTCTCGGTCCACATCCCGTTGGCTGGACGTTTTATGGGACACACCCACGGTCTGTCCGCTGCTTCTGCTCCGTTGTCTTTAGACATCAATGCTCGGAGAAGAATATATTTAATAATGTCTTTTCTTTTATTTGAGTGTGTTGTGTGTGGATACTAAAGACGCTCCTGTTGTCCGGTCAAGTGTTCAGACGAGCAACAGATGGAGCTTTGTTGGCTCCATCTTTATTAAATAGACCCTGTGCAGTTTAATATAATCTAATATTGTGCCATAAAGTCTACTTTTATGACAGCTAGAAACACCTGTCAGTGTGTGTAGTCCAGAACAAAACCTCCTTTGACTCTGAGCTCGGTAAAAACAAACAGGCGCTGATTTTACATTTCTAACAATGTCAACACAACCTGAACTTCACAGACTGTGTACATGTGTCAAAGCTGAGCTGGTATCAGACTCTACAGCTGGAGGTCAGAGGAGCCACTTTAGGCTCAGTTATCTTACCCACACAGAGGTCAAAGGTCAGAGTGACACTGAACAGCTCACCCAGGATCACGGCCCTCATAGAAAGACTTGAACAGTGAATAGGTGTTACTGGATTGACACTGCGAGCTGCATCACCCCCAAATCTCACCTGCTGCTCCTATTAACACATATCTTGACACAGTGCACCTTTAAAACCTCTAGGTATTTTTTTTTTATCACCGGAGAGAAATCAGTGTTTTAAAGAGAAAAAATAACGGTGTTGAAAGGATGCATCTGCTGACCTCAGCTTCAGTTAAAACGGTGACAGTCATATGTGGGAAGTGAGCCGGTGCAGGCTGACATTACGCCCCTTTGCGCTTTGATTGCTGCATTGATTGCCCGCTGGCTTGATTTAGGTCAGACCTGACACATATCGACTCGATAAGAGGCAGTCTGTGTTACAATCCGGCCAGTTGAACACTATAGAGCCTCTCTCGACAAGTGGATGTTCAAATGCAGCTCATACTCTTTAGACATTAAGCGATGCAGCTCGCCTGAACTGGGCCTAATGGACTGGGCAGTCTGTGGTGAGTGCATTTTAAGGTTTGTTTGTTTGTTTGAGCTGAAGTGGGATTTCCTCTGCTTAAAATGTGCTGGACATAAACTTGTGTGTTACACTTCTGATCTGTACCCACAGATGAAGCAGTGAATCCAAATTATTTTAACAATCATTGGGCTATGGAAACATTAAAATTATTTTTAAAAGTGTGGATTTTGTGTTGCATTTATTGTTTACAGGCCTTCATGCTTTTATCTTTCTGTTAAATCAATCCTCATGCTTTTAAATGGAGTTCTGCATATTTGCATACAGTGGTTCAATTATTTAAAATGAATAAAACTAAGTAGACAAGAGAGGAAATACATTAATACATTTTAGCAAAGGATATCCAGTATGTATTCTGTCATAACCCTTTTTTTAAATCTTTTGTTAACTGTAATTTTAGTAATGCTCAATCAAGAATGCAAAAATGTTAATTTAATTAGTTTAATGTCATAAAGAAAAAGAACTGTGAATGTTATTGATTAAACACTGACTGATTGAATAATTTATTGACCTGCAGGGGTAGACAACGTGCCCCTCTGCACTGGCTCCCTGTGGCTTTGACATTTTACATTGAAATGAACCGTTATTGACCCACAGTGGTTCTTATATTCTCCCTCAGCCTACACACACAGACTTGTATCTGCTCTATCAAGTTGTGATTAATTGAGTGATCCTGAGCTCATAGTGTGTTTGTGGGGGGGTTGATTGCTGTATGTGGCTGAGGATTTAAGGAGGAATAACTCACCCTGAAATGGACTTTAGTCAACTTTTATAGACTTATTATTCTTTATTTTTTTACTTTTACTGTTTTTATACTAGGCTGCAGCTATATGTTTTATTTATGATCAAAGGAGGTTACTTTTTATTTTGTACATTTTCACAAACACGGGGAGGACTTAAGCAGGCCTGTGTATATAGTTCTGTATTGCTACTCGATTTCATTTATTGTACGCTACGTATTTTATTTCATAAATGCACCAAACATGGCATCATTGAAATGGAAATGCAAAGTTCAAGTACCTTATAAGCATAAGTAGACACATCATCTGAAAATATTAATGAATGCTCATTCAGGCCTGTTGAGAATCCTAATAGGCTAATTTATACTTTCCAGGCTGCGTTACCTTCATTATAACACACAAATATTTTTTGCTGTTCCAGACAGACGGCGGCAAAAATGGCTCTTTTGCTAGTAAAGGTTGCTGACCTCCCTGACCTGGTGGAAGAGTGTATTACCTTAATGTTGAAATATTGTATATCAGCATTAGGGGGCAGTAATATCTCATAAGAAGCATCTTTAGAAACAAATACATTTCCTTTCTTGCTCTAGTCATTTCTCTTTCTCTGTCTTGGCTGATAAAACCAAAGAAAATCTGAAGCAGATAACTCACTTTGAATATATGAAGGGTTTTAATATTTGTTGAAATTGTCTTTTCATTTCTCAGAGTGAGGAGGATGCTGAGCAGAACAGAACACAGAGGTATGTTACAAAGTCCCTTTCCACCTCCCTTGTCTTGGCCCTAATAGATAAAATACTCACATAACTGGAAAATAAAAGCAATGATCCCCATAACAGTGACTCTTTTAAAGGCTGAACCCAGGGGAGGCTTTTCATCACACCTTCCAGTTAACCTCTGACCTCTCTTCTGTGGCTCTTGACCTCAGCTCATAACATTCAAAACAGGCACTGTAAACGAGTAACAGGCTCAGGTGGAGTACTTATTGATGTGTGTGTATGTGTGGCCATGTCCTGCACCTCCTCCTCCTCCTCCTCCTCCTCCTTCAGGCGTGTGCAGCCTGCTATCATCAGTGATGTCTGGAACAGAGTCTCATACAGACAGAGAGGAGGACTACAGGTTCCTCCACAGCATGCTGATGGAGAAGAAGCTCCACCTGCTCTTTAAGGTGAAGACACATTCAGGCTTGTTCGCTGCCACTAATTTAAGTTACAGCGTCTAGTTTTTTAAACAGCACTATTGTCTGCAGGTTGGAAGTGTTACATAAATAAAAGTACTTAAGTATTAACAGCAAAATGTTCATAAATGACCATGCAATACCATGATGTTTTATATAGTTAGACAGGAAGAAGAGCTTCTTACTATTATATAATTACTCAGCGCTACTCAGAAGTACTAGTAAAACTAAAAGTAGAAATACCATGTTACAAGTAAGTCATGCATTTCAAAACATTCAAAGTATTATTAACATCAAAATATACTTAAAGTAAGTAAAATTACTCAATATGCAGACAGGCGTATGTCAGAATAATATAATATAATATAATACAGTATATAATAATATTATATTATTGCATTATAATTATTGATGCATTAAAGGGGCATTATGTAGTTTTGGAGAAGAAATTCAAACTCAAAATTCTAATATTGACAATATTAATGAGGTAATAATACAAACTCGGAAATCTTATTTTTTCCATGACTGAATAAACAAGCTGTTCTCAGAGGAAATTAAGGTCCCAGAACACTGTTTGAAGCTAGAAAGGTGGCAGGGTCCGCCACATACAAACAAAGTAAAACAGTATGAAACTGTGGTGTCCTTTAAGGTCTCTCGTCGATCTTGTTTGTTCAGTCATGGAAACAAAGAGAGTTTGTTTATTTAGTTTGTTTAGGCATAAAAACATCCAGTCTAAACGAAAGTCTTTCTCCTCTAATTTAAATGTTTTCCCCAAAACTACATAGTGCTCCTTTAATCACTTAGATATTGAAGGTGGTAAAGATGGTTTAAAGGTGCAGTATGTAAAAATGAACTCAAATTATCAACAAAGAGTGAAGAAATAACAGTATTGATGTTGTGTTAAATATGCCTCGTATTGTGTTACAGAGACACCTGCTGAAGTTAGCATGCTAACCAGCAGGCCCCGGCCTGTCCTGGTCCAAAGCTCCTGTCAACAGCAGCTAAAGTTAGTCAGCAGTTAGCGGTTATTCTGTTATTATGCACTCCGTTTGTTTTAAGTATAAATTCGACAGGTGGCCAAGTCTTACATGTTGCACCTTCAACTGTCTTCTGGGTAGCTTGAGAATTTCCTCTCGGGGGTCGGTGAAGTTTTATTTTAATCAATAAACATCAAACTATATCTGCAAAGTAACTAGTAACTAGTATTCAAATACACGTAGTAGAGTATAAAGTAAAATATGCCTCTGAATTGTAGTAGAATAGAGGTATAAAGTAGCATTAAATGGAAATATTCAAAAAAGTACAAGTACCTCAAATTTGTAATTAGTAGGCCTAGTAGAATAGTAGTAGCAGCTTTGTACTAAGTACTTAGTATTTGCAGTAGAAGTTGCAGTGAGTGCCTTTTTACTGCAGAGAAAACCTTTATTGTGATACTTTCCTGACAGATCCACGAGCGTCTGAAGCGTTTCGAGAAGCGGAGCCCCATCCCCGTCCAAGAGCACGCAGCGAGTCTGGCCTCAGACGTAAGCGACTCCCTCCAAACATCTTTTACAGATAGACACGCTGCCGAGGATGACAGCTTGACGGCAGAGGGAACGGGGAAGATTTTTCATCGTTCAAACTGTTTCCTCTGATATACAGACGACTTTCCTGTCACACAGAAGCACGAGTGGAAAGCGCATTCCTCCCCATGTGTACTGAATTATGAAATGTTATCTCAAAACTCTGTCACCTCGGAGATTATTGCCTGAAAGGCTGTGTTTGACAGCAGATATCATTCTGTGACTGTGTGCCAGGAGTTAGGTCACCGAGGACAGTGCCGAGCAAAAGGCTGCTAAAATCATTTTGTGTGTAGTCTAATGTTTCAGGTTGGAGGAATATAATTAATTTCAGATTTAAGATGAAGTGACAGAGAGTACTCCCACTACTGCTGTGACTGAAAACGGCACGACCGGTCTCTATACCCTTCATATTTCACTTTCCAGTCCTCTTCATTTCTGTTACCAACTCATCATTCTTATGTTTCCATTTCATCCCACTATCTTCTTTTAACCATTTTGGTCATGTTCCAGCATCATTTCCTCATTTTTCCCCTCTTGTTTCTGGACAAAGTGTTAAACAAGGATGTTCCTTTAACACTTTTCCTTTACGCTGTGCTTCCATCTTTTCCTCTCTCCATCCCAGAGCCACCCTCTCCTTCCATCATCTCCATTCTTCCCCTATATTCTTTCCCCTTTGTCTCCATTTGCTTTCCTTTATCTTCTCTCTAATGTAAACCCTACGTAATGTAACTCCTGCCATGTTTCCATACTGTCTATCTACCCCTATCCTCTCCCCCTCACCCCTCACCTCTCTCCATCTCCTTCCCTTCACTCCCTTTGCCTCAGATTTGGTTCGACAGCCACTCTCTGCCTGGCTTAAATCATCAGGACCTACTGGAAGGGCCAAACCATAGGTCTGTTTCCCCTCAGAGAGGCTTCTGTTTGCTCACAGTGGAAACTAATGACCTTCATGCATTGTGTCTCTGGAGTGTGCCTCGACATCTTGAAGCAGTAGAAGTCATTACAGTAATATGCTTGACAAGACGGGCGACTGCACACAGTCACCCTCCTCCGCCTCTTCACTAGCCGCTGACAGTCGAGACTGCTCTGTTTTAGCTGTCGCCACAGCTGTCGTGTAGCCTTGAACATTCGGGAGCTTTTTTCCGACAGTGGCTAGAAGACACAAAACCGAAACAGGTACAGGGACAAACGGTCAACACGAGGAAGAGAAAAGCAAAGTCCCAATGAGGTGAATGGGGCCGTATGACAGTGTAGAAAAAAGGACAGGACTGATGATGTGTCACTGCACATGAAGTTTCATTTCACAAAAACTTTTTGCCTCTCCGCACGTTTCTCTGTCTCTCTTGGCTAGCACGATGTAGACTACAGCAAACCTCATTTAGGCCATGATATAAATGTATACCTCTAATTATAAAAAACATATCCTGCCTCTCCTCTTTTCCTCTGCTTCCAGTTGGCCGAGGAGCTGATACACCAAGGCTGGAGAGATGAAGTCAAAGAACTGGTTGCCCTCTTTTCCAAACCCCACTTTAAGGTGAAGCGTATTTCCTTCCTGGTGATGTGATCCTTTAGCTTCAAACACGTGTGTGTCAACCTAAAACTCCCTCAGCCGAGTCCTTTGTCCAGTCAAATCACATCATGTCCACCACAGGAGCACACTCTCAAAAGATCTAGATACTTTTAGGAAACATGCCTGTTTGCTTTTATACATTTTTGTATATATACATTTTTGATCCTTTCGGTAGATAGATAACCGTTAGCAATGTGAGCTAGCCTCACACTAACGTTAGGCCACTACGACTCGTCTTTACACTCAGTGCTCGGATGAGCTGCCAAAAATGTACACTCACGTACACCGCCTTGTGAAAGCAAACAGTAAATCTCCGACCTTGTTGCTGGATAAGGGATTTAAATCACATATCAGAGAGAAGGAAATTATTATGTGTATACGCAGACGTTTTTAGGAAGCCAGCTAGACTAGCTGACAGGCTAACCTCGTTAGTTAAAAACACCTCCGTGATTATCTACATTATCGAAACCTTTATTCTACGCTTATTAAGCTAACTGGCTGCTAGCTTTTAAAAAAAAAACAGACATGAGAGTGGTATCACCCGTCTCTGCTCTTCTCACTCTAAGAAAGCGAATAAGTGTGTTTACCAGCATGGTGAACGATTCCCTCACATAGCTTCTTAATCTCTGTCATTTTACCCCAAACTGTGCAAGAGTTCAGTTTTTTTTTTTTTATTACTGAAGCATATCCTATAATTGCCATTCACATGGACCATTTATGAAGCAAGAAAGTTATTCACTTTGAAGACGCTGTTTTGCTTCCTTCAACTTTAATGCCCCGATGAATCATTAGAAATAAAAGAAACCTACCCATGAATGGTGTGGTTCAGTCATTCCTCTTGACATGGCTGACACTGGAGCTGTAAACTAATTTACCATGCACTCACGCTTCATCTGAGCCATTCTAATGCTGTTCAGGAGACTGAACACACACATCAAACGGCTTGTAGTATTTTGTTTCCTACATTCAGCTCTCATTTGGGTCACACAAATTGACAAATTAATCCGACTGTAAATTTTATTTAAATTGATTTCACCTCATCATCGTTCTGCCCGCTGAGAGGTGCTGACATCCATTAACCACACTGGCATTGAAGCTAATCTACTCCCTAGTTATGTTTATTAGTGTTCGCTCATGCGGAGGCCCAGACTACTCAAATGCATGTTTCCTTATTTTAGATGTGCTGACAGTCATATTTCAGACACACACACACACGCACACGCACACACACAGCGTATGGTTTTCCAGTGAGCTGCAGAAGTCGTGGCTTTTCTTAATGAGGAGCCGAAGCCAGCCGAGAACTAACAGGTTTGTTTAAACAGTCTTAATGACCTGTTTGTTCTTGGCCTCGTCGCAGGCGCTCACACATACTTATGAGAAACTCCAGGTTTAATATTCTGTAAATGAATGTTTGTTTTTTGAAAACCTGTCTCTGAAAGTGGCCAGAGACACATTGCTCACGCGTTGGCAGCTTCTGAGCAGAGCGACTGTTGATGGACACGGGGATAACAAGTAGACTAACTGACAGATGGATTGGCTGATTGTTAAAATTGAGTTGATGAGCAGATGTTTCCCCCCCTCTTCTCTTTCTTTCTTATTACAGTAAATTCACTTTCGGGGGGGAATGTACTCACAGCGAGAGATTAACGTTCATCCAGAATATTGTTTTTCTGCAAACAAACCTGTTTTTGCGCTGCCAAAGTTAACAAAGAGTGAACTTAAACGAACTGTCTGGGCATTGATAGTGAGTCATATATCAATTCACAGTCCTGCGTTGGAAAAGGAGTTTTGTCATGTTTGAGCAGAGCCAGCGCGGTTGCAGGCGGAGGCACTGTTAGAAGTGTGGGGGATTGATTTCAGGTGGCCCACAGGCTGGCAGCGTATCACAAATTAAATCAAATTTGTCATGTTGGCATGGGCAAAGGTGAAGGTTTGCCCCCAAGAAGAAAAGGCTGTGTTTGGATTCAGAGTGCAGAAACCACAGCCAGACGTGTTGGAATTTAACCCAGTCACCTTTAATCAGTCAACAGGGATCGGCTGCATTTGTTGTTTGACCTTACCGATCGCATTTAACCATCTTTAGCCCAACCAGTCAATCTAAAAGTTTGTTTTGAACCTGCTCTGGTAAAACTGGTGACATTCGTTCTTCAATTTGTTCACAATGCCAAACTCGACAGCAGCCTGACAGCCAACACCCCAATTTCCATTTTGTTCCGAGTGTGCTGCCGGCCGCAGCCAGTTTCCATATAAAGTGAGTTGCTTTAGAGAATACTATCCCCAGTGTCACATCTGTTCGCAGCATCTAGAATTTAAAGTGACTTATGGGAATGCAGATCAACACCTTCACTGTATTTGTGTTTCCTTTACAGAGTCTGCTGTCAGTCCTCGACACTGTGGCTCAGAGAGACTTTGAACCCACTCTGCCACCGATACCTGATGATGTGCTGGACGAGGACGAGGATTCAGTCAAAATTGTCAGTCTGGTCAAAACCAAAGAGCCCCTGGTCAGTACACGTCTTTTAAAATGTTAAAAACAACAACAACAAAAAACAAAACTTGATAATACCAGAATGAGATATCATGTTATAATGTGTCAGCTTTGGTGCATTTGCTAATTCTGTCTTTGAACAGAGCCAGGTTTCCCCCTTTTTCCAAATCATTATCAAAATATTATTATGCTCAGCTAAGATAACCACCTGAGCAGCATATTCATGTTATTGTACAAACAAGTGAGTGGTATCTATCAATTTCGTCTAACTCTTGCAAAAAAACATATAAGCACAATTTATGTATAACAAGACTGTAATAAATACTGACAAAGTTGTCACGGCTCGTGCAGCAAAAGTCTACTCATCAACAGAAAAAAGTATTTTCCATTCTACTAATGTGAATTCTCAAAAATCCTCTTAAAAAACAAGTAACTGTACTCGACTACATGTCAGCCTGTGTCTAATTTGCTCTACGTGGCCTTATAATGCACAAAAAACAAACGCAAATGCTTGTATTTAAGTTAAGACAACCATGTAACAGGGAAAATGGACTTAAATAAGTGTAATTTGTCCATCCAAAAACATCTGACATACACAGGCAGTTCAAAGCAATAAACATACCCCAGGGACTCAGCTGAAGTTTTCTGTAATGACTGAATTTATGTCATGTTGTCAAACAGCGTGACTGCTCGAGCCCTGTATGCCAGCGTGTAGCGGGCCCACGGGCTCTGGAATGACAGGAAACAGAAGTAACGGTTCCTGCAGCAGCCTGGATCACCTTTGGGTCTGGCCCGCTGCTCAACCAGGAATCTACATCGTCAATTCTTCCACATCTTTGTTGCCATATATCTGCTGCGAAGCACAAGATAGTTTCAGCATTTTTAGGTGTGTTTCTCTCTGTGTTCGTGCATATGACGCATGTGTGCGCACTGCAAAACCTGAGTTCTTTAGAGCAACTGAGCATTTAAATGGATTGGGATGATTTCTCTTCTGTTTCTGATGTAAATCAACCCGTTTCAAAGTCTTTAATCATAGCTCATTTTCAGCAGCCTTATTCCAAGCTATTGTCACTTATTTCTGTAGATTTCCTGGATCAAGTGAAACTGGACTGAAAACCAGTCAAAGTACAAAGAGCGCATATTTTCGCCAAATGCTGCAAAATCCTCTAAATTTGTTATTTTAATAATAAAAGAAAAGGTTCTGAATTTTTTTTTTTTATCTGCATCTGGATCAAAATCTCCATAAAATTCAAAGAGTGATGGACAGTTGAGGGGAACATCTGCCAGATCTCTTTCCATTCAAGTGGGTCCAGTGGTTCATTAAAATATATCAGAAATGTTCAAAAATGCCCTCGAGCACAAAGTTAGAAATTCCTTTAAAAAATTCCTGGACCCACATCAGAAACGAAGCATTTGTTTCTTCGCCGTTAGTCTTACTTTCCACCAAATTTCACTGAAATCTGTCAACAAGTTTTTGAGATATCCTGCTAACTGAAAGACAAACAGGCAGCAGCCAAAAACACAACCCCTGTGGCGGAGATGAGCCGAATCTGAGAAAGAAAAATGTGTTCTTAGGGGTAAATGTGAGAGTAATTGACTTAATGATGGACTTTTTTCAGTGTATGTATGCTGGTGCGTTAGTGGTTGAGCTTTCGGGGGGGAATGTGCAGAGGACCAATAATAAAGAACACACTTTTGTATTGATCCCAAAACTAGATTGGAAGGGGACTGACCTTTGTCTGACACAGTCTCTTTGATCGATCCAGCATGTTCCCGTTTTCCAGACAACAGGGTTACACCCGAGCGTGAGCTGATTGTAGTCAACTACATAAGATGCTCTTTCCATTGCGATTTGCTCCACATCAACAACATCTGTTGAAAATAATGCTGATTTGGATAACCTTTTCCAGCGCTTTGTGTGTTACATGAAGGCAGCCGGCTAAATGGTCCCGTCTTGATACAAATAGCCTTCAGTGGAATGAAGAAGCTTGTCTGCGCTGTAATCAAACCAACATGTTGTTTTCACTGTCCATGCTTGACCTCTTTGCCTCTGTGCATCATCCCTTTTTTTTTTTTTACCAATCACTATCTTCAAGGGGGCAACAATTAAGAAAGATAAATCCACCGGGGCTATTGTCGTGGCGAGGATCATGAGAGGAGGCGCAGCTGATAAAAGCGGTAAGCTTATGATTAACTTCCTTTACCAACCTGTACCTTCCTGTACCTTTACATCAGTGTGTAGTAACATTATTATGGTGCATAGTGATTGTACATGGCATAGAGAGGAGCATGTGGTACATATTTCCATATGTATTTCCAACACTTTGAAGGCCTGATCCATGAAGGAGATGAGCTTAAAGAGGTGAACGGCATCTCACTGGAGCACAGGAAGCCAAAGGAAATCCTTCCTCTCCTTGTAAGTCTCACCTGTGCTGTTCGGTCACATTGTTTTTTTCAGTGTTGTAAAGATAAGACTGGCTGTTCTAGATGTTTCCGTATTTTTCTTTTGCTCGAAGCATCAGTCCGTCTGTCAATACCTTTCAATTTCTCTCGCAAGTCTGTGGCTCTCAGCTCCAACTCCCCCTTTCTTTTTTCTTTTTACTGTTGAAGATGTGAAACTTTCTGAAAAAGTCGAATACGTGGACTCTTTTTCTAAAAAGGAAAGGAAAAAGAAAAAAGAAAACAGCTGGCCACTGCAGTTTTTAGCTAATGTTATTTTACATTAGTATGTTTGTTTGGGACTACTTCCTGTTGTGGACTCATCTACATTTGGTTTATTGTGAGTATGTACAGGAGCAGGATGTGTGTTTGTGTTGATTGGGATTGATTCTCAATAAACCACAGTGTCGATGGTAATGATAATGAAGGAACACGTCGCCCTCTGCAACACTGTGGATCATTGATTTTTTGGGACAACAATGGAGCTCTGTGACACAGAGAAATAAGATATATCAGATTTTGGCTGCACAAACAATGTTTGTTAGTGGAGTTTTTTTCATTTGTTTTCTGTCTGACAATATCCCCACTCCTATCCTGGAACAGAATATGAGGGTTCAGCCCAGAAATGGTTAGCTTTGGGCCCGTGTCCACACAAGGTGTCCGTCTAGCAGAAGAGCACTGGCAGTGTGCTGTAAACACTGTGAGTTTTAAAAGTTGACTTGACTTTAAAAAAGTCAGGAAACCAATCACCTCAGAATTACCAAGTAAAGTAGACTAATAAATTGAAGTTGTACAAGCTAAAAAGTTTTATCAGCTCAAAATTATTAGTCCACTCTACTTGGTCATTTTGGTCACTTTGTCAGATTTTATTGTGACACACACTGTAAAATGTGACTCAGTGACTGTACTTAAAAAACTGCTTTCTTCAAAATTACCAAGTAGGGTAGACTAATAATTCCAAGTTGATAAAATGTTTTAGCTTGTACAACTTAAATGTATTTGTCTACTTTAGCTGATAATTCTGAGGTTATTGGTTTCCTGATTTTTTAAAGTGCAGTCAACTTTAAAAATTGACACTGCAGCTGACAATGTGTACGTTGATAAAAGCACAACACTCACCAGCAACATTCAGCGTTTGGACGATCTGCTCCCACAAATGAGCTGTTCTGTTTCAGTTATGATAGTTTCTGTCTGATAAAGCTCAGGAAAGTTCAGAGCAAACTTCTCCTCCAGAAACTAGAAGCGCTTTTGACGAGGCAGCCACATGCTGTTGCAGACGCTTTCTCCTTATTGGTAACAACTGACAAAAAGACACTGATGAAAACATTATGTGGACACGGGCCTTAGCTTAAATATAGACTAGAAATAGGGGGAAGTAGTTGGCTCACTACAAATCTGCCAAGAAATAAACAATTTTACTCGCCGTTCTTACTCTTCCATTTTCAAGAAATGATATTAATATGTTGGTTACTAAACTAATCTGTGCTGGTATGCTCTTCCAGCCTTTCCCCCCTGCTTCCATTCTTTATGCTATGCTAAGCTAAGCTAATCAGCTGCTGAGTGTAGCCTAACATTCACCGTATACATGTGAGAGTTGTATCAGTCTCTTCATATAACTCTCAGCAAGAAAGAACAGGAACGTTTCCCAAAATATCAAACTCATACTCCTCATTACTGTTCTTTTGCAGGCTTGTTCAAAGGGTGAAGTTAAATTCAAAATCATTCCTGCCTCCTTCAAGGAAGAAATGGCATCAAATAAGAAGAAGGTAAAGTAAATGTTATTAACTACACATATTTCGTGCTGTGAGTACTTTGGTTTAGCATGCAACTTGACTGGATGGAGAAAGCTGCCCACCTGGTTTCAGTAAAAGAGATGAAATCAGCGGTATCTTGTGTGTTTGGTTATATTTTGTGTTTTTGCCACAATGCTGTCAGGACAGCAGCGCGTTGTCAAGAAGTAAATTCAGATCAGACAGTCAAGGTTAAGACACTCACCAACTTCGCCACAATTTACAGCATTTTGTGACACGTCCCAGCGCGTTGAGCCGCATCAATTTATTATTAGCGATGAATCCAAACGCTGTATGTGGAAAAAGTTCGAGTTCCACACGTCCTCTTTGTTTAGGATGAATTCTGGACCCCTACCAGCACATACATGCAGTGGATGTCCAAGCTGGAAACTGTTAGAGCAGGGAGCATTTGTAAAGGATTAAGACGAATTATTTGTATGATCACCGCCATTCCTCAAAAATGACACCAACACATGTTAAAAAGCGCCAGACGAAGTTGTGTGTTCATCGCCAGGGTACAGAGGAAGTTCACAGAGCTGCGGTAGGAAAATAAGAGAAGAATGAACAAATACATAGAATAGAACATTTTTTCACCTGTTTGTCTGTTTGAAGGCAAAAAACTAATAAGATTTTCTTTCCCCAGCTGTTTTTGCGAGCTCTTTTTGACTACGATCCCGATGACGATCCCACCGTTCCGTGCAAGGACGCAGCTGTCGGCTTTAAAAGGGGCGACGTCCTCCAGATTGTCAGCATGGAGGATGACACCTGGTGGCAGGCCCGTCACCTCGGGGACAGCAAGGCTCGGGGAGGGCTCATCCCCTCGCGGCAGCTCCATGAGAGGTGATGTGGTCGTGTTTAGTCTATGACAAATACTTTCATTTATTTAAATAAACTGCAATATAATATCTATAATACATTTTAAATTTCTACAGGAGAGTTGCACTACAGCGACCCAAAGCCCTGTTCAGGCCTCAACGAGTCAAACCACCAGGTGATGAACCAACATTTGTTCAATAAAACCACAGCACCTGAAAAGAATAAAACCTTTTAACACGTCCCAATAAACATATCAGAGCTCCTTTAGTGCTGAGCTGTGAGGTGGACAGGTCATGTCTGAGGATCACGGCCAAGGTCACGGGTGGGCTGTGCTGCCCTCCTGTTGTACTCACTGCTTTTGTTTTTCTCCACATGCTGCGCAGATGAGGGCGAAGGTACTGTCTGTTTGAATTTGGCTTTTTAAAACTCACCTTCAGCATAATTTTAGATGATATCATACGCGTGTATATTTGAGGTTTTGGTTTGGGGTTTTTAAAGATTTAAGAGGTGTATTATCCAACAATAATAGTCGTGTAATGCTCCCCGCACCACATTTCCAAAATGGAAAGGATTCTGTTAAATGTTCCTCAGTTGTAAAGAAGCAGGTTTAAAGTGCGGCCCGCTGCAATGTGCTAGTTTTTCACTAACAATCACTTTGTAAGAGTAAGGTTGTTATTAATAGTTCTAAACTGTGGATATCATTTCTACATAAAACTATTATTTGAATTTCCAAAGCAAAATATTAAGACATTTAGGTCAGAACATATGTTAATACTTTGAGTATGAAATTTCAGAGCAACACAGATATCATGCCCCTGTGGTTTGTGTCTAGATTTCCTCACTCTTTCCCTTTTCTCTCTTCCTGTTATTCCAGTCACGGAGGATGTCGACTACAGCGCTATAACAGGGATCCACATCGGTGAGATGTTCGACTGAGTGATACTGGAAAAGGGACGAGTATGATAAGAGAATACACAACAACACGTATATATTGAATATCAGTGGTCGAAAAAGTATTCAGATGGTTTACTTAAAGGATAGCTCCAACAATTTTACACACTCGAGCGTGTTTACAGGTCTTGGGGAGTACACCTGCATTTGTGAGAAAAGTAATATAAAGCTTTTTGTGGATCCAGAGGACGTTGCCTGAAATAAACTGCCTCCAGTGATGTCACTCAGTGGCAAAGTTGCATTGTGGGTAATGTAGGTTTGTAAGGAAGAGGAACGTGTGGAATAAAACAAGGGTGATATCTCTGGTTTGTTTTTAAACTGTGTTATGTTACAGACGTACAATGTTAAACCAGCTTTTCAAAACCTGGTGCCTACATTAACCGCTGCAACTCAGCCACTGACCACTTTATAATACTTTTTTCACATATGCAGTAGTACCAAAAACATATAAATATGTTATTAGTAAAGTTCATGCATTTAAAATGTTACTTAAAGGAGTAATTGACAGCATTCAGCCACTATAAATGTGGCGTTCCATCTCCAACCTTCCTTTGCATTCGCATCAAAACACAGCTGTTGTTCGAATCATCAGCCCAAGGACATTACATTAAAACCTGGACACAGCCATGGATATGGAGCTCCGTTTATTCCTATGAAAGCTGCTCAGTGGCGCCAAAATGGCTCGACTTCCCGGTGATAAACATACCTGGATCTTCAGTGTTGTGGGGCCCATAGAGCGAGCGCACCAGAGCCTCCCGCCTACCGAGCCGGCTAACTTTCATGTTAGTGCCCTTCTAACTTGAATGTGGATACAATAATTTAATCGTGCAGCTCTTTTAGACTTTCTAAATTTACCACGTTATAATGGTGTTATATTACTGGCTGACAAACCTCGCTAGAACCAACTGTCAGAATTCTTACACAGACTTAAAAAAACCTGAAAAGACCCGAAAAAGATTTTAAAATTACTGATTCACAATCATAATAATGTTTTTAAGAAAAAGAGATACTTTTATTCTGCACCTTTCTACAAGCTCTGTAGATGCATTATGAATATATATGTGTATATATATATATATATATATATACATATATATATATATACATATATATTTGTCTGTATAAAAATGTTACAAATAGCACAAAAAATAAAAACAAATCATTAATTTATACTGCTTGTGAATTTACCCTGGGCATCAGGTCTTATCTTAATCTATGGCAATACATCATTAATTATTTGTTGATTATAAAGCATTTGTCGTGATTCATCTGATTTTGTAAAGCAACTAAGAATTAAAGTTATCAGATAAATATAGTGAAGTAAAAACTACATTACCATCTGAAATCTACTAGAAGAAAGGAGTACATATGAGTAAGACCTCAACAGTACTTGAGTAAATGGACTTTCGCCACTGCTTCAAACTTAGCAATAAAAATAGATGGAGGAAAAACCAGCAACAAAAGGAGCCCCTGGTTATATTTTCAGTACAAACCGGTTCATGTGATGATGTAGTTTTGTGGTTTGGAGATTTGTGGGAGACGACTGGAACAGCAAATGTGGTTTTCAGCCTTCCCATTTATCCCATTTGTCTTGATCTCATGGATTGGATATGATGTGCTTGATATAATGTGTGTGCATACGAGCCGTGCAGGATGTTCATATGGGGGCGCGCACTTTAGGCTGATTGTAAAAAGGCTCCTCACGTTTGTACAAGGCAAGGTAATTAGAGGCGTTGCATTGTATCAATCCTAAGAGTCATGTGCATTTAATAATCCGCAGTTCATCTTACTGCAGGCCAGGTTCCACCTGAGGACGTGGTTCAGACTCTGTTTCCTCTCTGTCTGGCATGTAAACCCTTATTGATGCCGCACGACCCGATGACTTCATGCAGGGTAATCAGAGGAGAGAGTGAGTGAGAGAGAGGGGAAATAGTTGAGCGCTATGTGTGGATGCACAAGTGAAGGCAGGAAGAAGAAGAGAAAAACAGACCAACAGCTTGTGTCCTACAGGGTCCTTTTGCAAACTGATTTTTTGTTTTTGATTTTTAATGGTTATCTGGCTGGTCATAAGTAATAATTCGACCCAAATGGGAAATGCTTTTATTTTCTCTCTTTATGAGAACTAGATGAGAAGATTGAAACAACTCTTATATCCGCCTGCTGAATATGAAGCTAAAAGCAGCAGCCAGTTAGCTTAGCATAAAGAGTGGAAGGAGGGGGGAGCACACAGTTTTACACATAAGTTGTGCCATGAATTATACATATGAATTTGTCCAAGAGATAGATAGAAAATTTTGTCAAGAAAGTCACAGTTTGTTGTAAAGATAGTAAAATACCATTTAGTTTTGTGTAAAACCACTCGGTGATCTATATTGACTTGCACCAACATGGCCGCCACCTGTACAGAAAAGTACTGTCGTTCTATTTATGTACTTTTATTGTGTAATTGTGTTTATTGTGCCTTATAATGTCTATTGTATTGTATTGTAATTGTCTATAAAAGCACTGATAGACATTATTTTAAGCCAGCTGCTAGCTGTTTTACCTGCTTCCCAGTCTTTATGCTAAGATAACCAGTTCAAGTTGTAATCCTTTGTCCCTGTGATAAATGTTTAGTTATCTCTTATAGTTAAATGACTAATGTAAAAGATATCAAAATTCTTTTCTCTTCCTGTTTTGATGATGCATATTGAACTGATGAGCCTTTCGCTGTCTGGCTATGATGTTAGTGGCACACCGAGTCCTGTTGCTACAGGTGCGTCCGCTTCAAAAACACCTTGGAAAGTGCACCGGGTGTGCCTGGTGTCTGGGCTAAGTTTGACACTGACATGCAGTGTGCGTTCACACTTTTCACTGAAAGTTGAAAAAATGTCAAAGCCGCCAAAAAAACGTGGCATGCTGAGCAAGAGAGGAGCTCGCTGTACTGAAGGAAAACAATGATTTTACTGGCTACTTATTTGTAGCGACACATCTCGGTGTGATCGGCTTCTAACTCCTGCCTGTTTCATCGTTACTTTAATGAACAGATAGAGTTGTATCATTTTCTCATCTCACTCTCTTTCTTTCTGATAATGGTAGGAGCCCTGAATGGTCTCATGTAAAACTGCAGGCTGTGGCTCGTATCATATAATCTCGACATTATGGCCCATTTTATATGTGCTGCATGTCATCGCTCTCCTCTCAGTCTTATCTCTCCTCTCAGCCTCACTCACTGTCAAGTGGAGCAGAAATATCTTGTAGCATTTCCAAAAAAGAAGTAAGATTTTACGGCTGAGAGCATTTTCAGTAACAGAGGAGAATTTAGCTGCCAGAATTACTTAAGATTGACAATTGCATAATGTTTTCCTCTCGACCTTATTCCATTGTAGGAACTCAGAATCCTCATTGGCTGCATAACACTGGTTTTAAACACAGTGTGTATCACCTTTCACATTTCTGAGTGAAATCATCAGTTTTAAATTCCACATAAACAAAAGTTTGAAATCTCTTCTCATAGTGCCGTGTTTCTCAGAATGAAGCCCGGAGTGGAAATGGACGGATATGCTTACAAAGTGAAATTACAGCTGACGTCAAAGAAAGCCTGGCAGCGCTCCATCACTTAGCAGCAGTTAACATCATGAAGGAGAGTGGGTCTGCCAAGCCAGGCCAGACCACAGTCGCATGGCAGACGCTGGCTGTCAGACGGCCTACAAGCGATGCGTTACAGACTGAGTTGCCGTGTCTTGAATGTGATTTGTGCTGTTCATGGTCGTGCAGGATATTTGGGTGGCGGTGCTGATGGATTCTTACAGTGTGATGTGCTCTCAAACTGTAGCTCTCCCTTCTGTTATGGTCTACGTTATCATCTGGGTATCTCTGGAGTTTGTTACTTTGCCATCATCAAATAGCACAGACATAGTTAGCCATTGCTGGTGAGCTTAGCAGAGCATTTAGCAGCTGAAGAGCCAGTTATTTCCCTCAGAAATCAGTGCAGAACAAAAAAAAAAGAAAAAAGATAAAAGCAGAGTTAATAGTAGACTTACATTCACCAGGTGGCCAGAAATGTGATTTTAAGTGAATGCTAATGTCGCTCTCCATCTGCTGGATGTTGAAATTGGTGGTGGATTGTTCCCTAACACATTCGCCTTATCAACTTTTAAGCTGACAATATGCCAGATGTTGTGTTGTGCTGCATTTTAGTGGCCAAAAAATCAATTAATGCAGGTTTTAGGACTGTCATAAAGAGAATATCCTCTTGTGAGCTTTTTAATAATACACCTGGGAGGTCTAAAAGTCCATCTCTCTCTTATCCAGCTGGTTTAAGAAGGAGTTTCCGACTTGGAAGAAAGAGCAGTCGGGCAAAAGAAGCGGCGCGGCACAGGAGGTGGAGCACAGGGGTGCACGGCTCCATTCGTCCCCCTACCTACATAGAGGTGATCCCCTACCACAGAGACCCCGAGGAGAGGCACCGTCTGGTCGTTCTGGTTGGTACGTATAAGCTAAATAAAGAGGCAACCTCCCATCGTGTGCAGAAAGTTTGTTTTGAAAGCACAACGCCAAACGCTGTGAGCAGCTAGAGTGGTAAACTGTGTGCATAACATGCTTATAACCTTCATCTTATAACGTGGGAGTTACTGTGGTAACATGTTCAGTATTGCACATTGTGGTCAGTCGTGTTCTGTTTTATATTATCCCGCTCCCTTTTTTCCATTAAAAAAAAAAAAAATCTAAATAACCTGATCCCATTCACTAAAAGGACAATATTCTTGAAGCTGTTGTTGATCAAAAGAAAACATAAAGCATTGATGAAGATTTATGTTCCCACTCTTGAGTGCAAGAACAATCCTTTCCCATCAGAACCACGTAAACACTGTCAGAAAACTCCAAGTCAGAATATATTGTGTTCTCTTAAGTTACCTTGTGGCCCACCCCAGATTCACTTCCCTGCCAATCCTGCAGGCCTGCTCTATGTATTTTTTGAGCTATATCTCTCCCCGGGGAATCTTACACTGAGCCCTGCTGCGGGTCTTTTTAATGTCATATTACGATACAACTGTAGGTCATCTGTGACCGGAGAAAGAAGAGGAGAGACGGAGGATGAGGGAAGGAAAATTGCGAGTGGAAGGCAGAGAGGGGAGAAACACAATGAAGGTGCAAAAACAAAACCAGATAGAGAGGAGATAAATGATCGATGAATGGAGAGAAAGGGATGAGTGGATCGTGAATTAGATCCCTCATAATGTCAGCCAAGTGCTCCATCATCAGACTAGAACAGTTAAGACAGCTTGGATTTAGATTTAGACCTCTATAATTGAGTTGGAGCTAAACCCGACCCTGGATTACGTTTTACTGTCTGCTCTGAAGCCTCTTCATTGACCGGAGGTCATCATTAAGAATATATTCTTATTGGCAATGAGAGTTATAGACAGGAAAACCAAAACCTGGATCGCTAAAACAGGACCAGCTGGATAATGTCCTACCAGGTTGAAAATATGTCCTTTTTTTGTTTGCATGGCACACGCACTTTGAAGGAAACAATAGGCCGTTATGCCCCGGGACCGTTGGTGAAAGTGACTGCCAGCCGCTCTAAGCCCTACAGATCGTGTGACTCCTGAAAAAAAAGGTCAGGAGAAAGTATCCACAGAGCCTGATGATGCTCCTCTCCAGTTTGCTCTGTGGCACAGCTGTAAAAGACATCAGCAGTGTAAGAGAGCACAGTCTATAAACTTGATATTTTGTAATGTATCGAGCTCATGCAACGCTGTGATGGAAAAGGCAGGTATGTCAGGAATCCTACTTTCAGACGGCGCTCCATTAGAGGCTGATGCAATCTGGGGCTGCACAGACCTACTTTAGGAGAAAATCCCAGATGCTACAGCGTGTGTGTGTGTGTGTGTGTGTGTGTGTGTGTGTGTGTGTGTGTGTGTGTGTGTGTGTGTTTCATCCTGTGCATCCTACACTATAATGACACTGATACTGTGTGACTTTGCAGATGTCACATTTAGATGGGATGCTATGGATTTAACAGAGGGTATACGAGCGTTTAACATAGGAGAGAAAGAGTGAGGCTGGTCGGAGAATCATTTTCAGACTGAAATCAGGATGAAATCAGAGCTCCGTCTGTCTGTCTGACTCTCTCCTGCTCCCTTTCTCCCTCTCTGATGATAAAGACAGATGTGTCACCAGATTGCTTTGCCTGTTTGATGTTGTCGTGAAGAAAACATTAGTGATATTGGGAATGAATACCCACGTACAGAGCACAGTTCACAGTTTGATCTTTGTCTCCAGGGCCCGACGGCGTTGGCGTTAATGAACTGAAGAGGAGGCTCCTGCTATCCGACCCCGACCACTACGGCGTCACCGTACCACGTAAGACAGACGGTTTAAAGTGTCACCTTTACCTCCCAGGCACACAATGTTTTTTCTCATCTTTTAAAAGCTGTCGTCAGCCTCCCGTCTTGTTCTTCTTCCAGACACCACACGTGAGAAGAGGAGGCAGGAGAAGGAAGGGGTGGATTATCATTTTGTATCAGTTCACATGTTTGAAGAGGACATTCTCAATCATAGGTGCGCTCTTGTGGTTTCCTTTCCCATGGTGTTAAAAATAGTCCCACTTGTGTTTTTACTCACTTTTCCTCTCCCTTTTCATGAGGGTGAAGTCCACCATCTCTACTGCAGTCTGATTACCGTTTTATACCATCTTTCCTGTCTGTGTCTGCCCGTGTTTCTTTATAGGTTTATAGAGTATGGGAGATACAATGGACACTACTATGGAACAAGTCTAGACTCTGTGAACAGAGTGATGGCTGAGGGCAAGGTGTGCCTCCTGGATGTGCACCCTAGTGTAAGTAAAGTATTATGACATCAAAAAAGATCATTTTTGGCTAAACTTGGTGCTTTACACAAACACAAACAATGTTCATTATAAATATTACCTTTCCAGAAATTTAAATATTTTCATTATATGACCTGTTGATGTTTAAATAACACAAATAAAGTCTCCAATGGCCGGTTTGTCACCACTACATTGTTTAGTTCCTGGCAGCGGTGCTTCCCTCTTGGCCAGGCCGTCCATCGAACACTGACAGGCAGTCAGGAGGGATCGCCTCAACCTCCACATGTGTTAATCCCTTCCAGTTAAAGTCTTTGCCAACAAAGTTGGCAGTCTTCACCCTCAGGTCAATAGTGGGAATAAACAGCCATGTAATTGAAAGTAGTAGGGAGTCAGATATTAACCTTTCAGACATAATCTCCGTCCATTCTTATATACCTGAAAAGGTGTTGAAAACATTGCCAGCAGCCATTTTTGTCTTTCTTTCCCACCACTGTATTATCAGTCCCCGTCACCGACTACCACGGCTCAGTGATAAAGTAGCCTCTGAAATCCTGCTAGAGGAGGCTGATATACACCACAGCAACAGTCATCCTTGAGATGCTCGTCTACAAAATGAACAACAGTAGCCACAAGAAACAGGATCCTCCGTGGTGAAGGAGGCTAGAGGTAAAAATCAAGGCAACACGGAGAGAAGTGAGCCAGTTATCACTGGGTGATACCGGGTAAAAACATGGTCAAGTAGGAGATGAGACCTTAAAAGAGACCAAGACTGATCTCGAGTACTACAACACTACCCAGTTTACATTTGCCAGTGATGCTACATACACTGATTAGACGCAACCAGAAAGCAAACGTGGGTGTGTTCATCATTGTTTCCATTGTTATCTCAGTGTCAGCCTGTCCAGACATCAACACTAACAACTGAGTTTGTGATTATCTTGATCCTGGAAGAAGTTTTGCCAAAAGGTCTGTTTTTCAGTGACCTAAAACATCAGTTACATGTGTACGAAAGACCAAAACACACAACAAACCTTTGTTTAAGTGTGCGTCTGGACCGGGCCTGAGCCAATAATGCTATTTAAATCATCAATATTACCAATCCTCTACACAGAGCAACCACAGTCCGTTCCAAAATTAAAATCCAAAACCTCTTTCAAGTTTAATACTAGTAGATTCAAACCATGCATTGGTCTCAAGGGGCTGATCTTCTGAAATAGTGTTTCTACATTGTTTAGACAACTAATTACAGGATAAATATTGACTTCTGCCTTCATCTAAGCTCTGTCTTTTCTATCTGTCCGTTACTACAGAAAATAAAGCACGTGTACACATGTGAATACAAACCATATGTGGTGTTTGTGAAGCCGCCGCGTATCGAGGAGCTGCGCCTCACCAGGCGGAGAGCTAAATTCATCTGCGGGGAAGAGGACAAGAGCTCGGTCAGGGTGTTTTCGGTGAGAGAAACTATGACACATCAGGTGCATGTGTGAAGTCAGGTGCTTGTTCCGTGTCTTGTAACACGGAGGGCGGCGTGAGGTCGAACATCCACAGACGTACACACACCTAAACTCCCTTACTCATGCGTGCACCCTGCTTACACATGGTTGACCCTGTGGTGAGCATTTAAGAGACGTTTAAGAGACGGGGGGAGTTACAAGGCTGCTTGGTGGGTGGCGTACAGGTGAGAACATTTTGTCCAGGAGATGAAGGCTTACATCTTGTATGTATGTGGGATGAATTGAATGAATGAGTCAATGAGGGGAGGGTTCATATTTGATGTTGTTCTGGAGGATATTAAAGCAAAAGCATCTGTGTTTGATGGTAGATATGTTTTAGACGTGACAAAAAGATGACTTTCATAATCCCCATCTGGCTTCTCACTCACCGTTTGACCCCGGCTGCCCACGTTGCCCTTATTAAACCCACGAGGTCACACACCTGTGTTACAGCCCAGCTGGAGTTTGCCCAGTGCCCGGCGCCGCAGCCCTCAGATAGTTCAGGCATAACATACAGGACTGTGCTTTCACCTCACCGTAACAGCTGGTGTGAAAAGGCCTCTTATCCTTAACTCTCAGCATGTAACGACGTGTTACGCCTTGGTCTGTATAGCTGAACGGTCATGTGGATCCGTTCCATTTCTTGTTACGTTACAGTATGTGCAGTTTATTGTAAAACAACTTCCCAGAGGATGTTTTTTCTCAACACATGGTCGTGTTTCAGCAGGTCCGTCCATCAAAAGTATTAACAATGAAATCATCGTTGATCATTAATTGCTGTGACTGTGTGTTTTAGTGCTTATGTGTGTTTATCTTTCGCTTGATGGTCAGTCAAAGGACACACAAATCAAACTATTAAATGTAAGTATATTATGTGATGCTATGGTGATCTCTCGTCACAGGAGGAGGATTTTGAGGACATGATCAGCTTGGCTGACGACATGGAAAGCCAGTGCGGTCACTTGTTTGAAAAGGTGATCGTCAACGGAGATATCGCCGTGGCGTTCAGAGAGCTGAGGGCCGACCTTGAGAGGGTTGAACAGGCAGAAGTCCAGTGGCTTCCTGCAGAGTGGTTGTGCTCATCGCCAACGAAGGCTCGGAGAAGTTGTGGTCACTTGGATAGCTGGATTTGAACTCTGAAGAAGAACATTTTTGAAAAAGAAAAAAATGTAATTATACGTACGCAATGAAGTTGGAATTTTTGTCATATTTTAGATATTTTTTCGATTTGTAAACAACTCCTGTGACTGCAACAGTTTTCCATCATGTCCCTCAGCATGTATCTCATTAGGCAAACAGAATCTCTCCCTCTCTCTCCCTCCGTCTGTCTCAGATCCAGTTTTTCTGTTGGCATTTGGCTGAAATAATGTCGGCTCGCAGGACTGACGAGAAGAAGAAGAAGAAGAAGAAGAAGAAGAAGAAGAAGAAGGGAAAAAAAGGAAACTCTCCAGAGCTTGTGGCTCAGTGTAATCCTTCCCTGCCAAGTCGCAAACATCAGCATGTAATTATTCTGACAGCTGCTGCACTTCAATTAACTGTAATGTACACCAGAGAAATATTATTAGTAGCAGTCAGGGAGACACTTTGCCAACAACATGCTCTACAAAATCGGGACACAAACAAGATGACAGTCAATTAGACCCTCGATGAAGGACGAGGAAAACCTGTTTTACACATGCAAGTATCAGAATTGTGTATACTGTAGATGCTTTAACCAGTATGTGTGTTTCAGTATGGAATATAGTCTGTAGAAACTCAGTTGTCAGTATTTTTTAAGACCTATTTTGAAGATATAATTCATAACATTTCTGCATTAAAATGTCTACAGAAAACAAGACCTTTGTTCTGTATTTTGTTGAGTTGTGCACTTACATTAAAGGCGCAGCACGTAAGAATTGGCCACCTTGAATTGAACAACCAGAGTAACTGCTAACTGTATTATTTTTATAGGCTACATCCATGCAAGTAGCTGCTGTTAGCTTGTTAGCTTAATTAGCCATGCAGCTAGCCAGACTGCCAGGTAAGCTTTGGTGTTAACAACTGCTGGGAGAAAGAGGCAGGGGCTAGCTGGTTAGCATGCTAACTTCAGTATATATCTCATCTTCACATTCTGTTGAAAATGTTTGAATGTTTTGAACTAAAATCTTTGCATATTGCCCCTTTAACCTGAATGTTTCCAGCAAAGTTGGAACCCAGAGGAGATCTGTGATTCTATTCAAGGTAAAACTTGAACACATTACCTCATCCGTGAACATTTCTGCTTGAGTCATGTCGGATTTCATTGACCAAGGTGGTTGTTCGACAGCTCCACGTTAATTCACAACATCATCTTTTGTTTTCACTTCTTTGATTGAGCGGCAGAAATTACATGCACATTTAAGCACCCTATGCTAAGAATTAACTCCTTTATGGACCATTAATTGTGAAGATGTGACAAGATGAGACAATTAAAAATAATTGGCAGAGACTCACCATTACTGACTCACTCCATTAACAAATACTCAAATTTGAGTGTCACAGCCGTCGGGTGCACTTTCTACTGTTCTCCTTCGCCCAGGCTGCTTAATCTACTTCTTTTTAATGGCCGCATTCCTCTACATTCATGGTGTTTCCTTCCTCTTCTTGGACGCTGTGCTCAATTGGGTGTGAAGGAGTGTTAATGTGTCTATCATGTCGTGTTTGGGAGGAAGAGGGAGCTGCATGATGTGGGGAGACGGTAATGGCTTTCAAGGGACCCGGGCCTTCGCAGACGTACGGAGAGAAAGTTACGACCGCACATAAAAGCTTACTGTAAAAGCACGGTGAGGCTTTACATGGTGGATTAGCCTGCAGGGATAAAGAGCATGGCATTTATTTGACTTTGGCAGGCTCAGAGAAGACACTAACACAAATCGATGAGTGGAGATGAACTCGTCGGTGTGTTTACATGTCTCCCAATCACCAAGACACACAGACTGTCAGGACAACAGTCGCACTTCTGCCAGGCCTGAAGCCAGACCTCGGCAAAAGCGTGGCAGTATAATTATATCACACCACTGAGAATCTGCAGGCACCCTCTGAGATCATAACGATGCCATTTAAGACACCGGAGCGATCCAATGAAAACCCACCGTTTTATGTTTGCAGCAGCGCCCACTTCAAACATTACACAGAAGTATGATGTCAATTGGTCGCGGATAATTTGGCTCAATCGTGTTAACTGTCTATTGGAAGTGCGTGAAAATAAATACGACTGATGTTAAACAACATCTTCATCCTTGCATGGGATATCCATAACTTTTAAACAACCAACACAGCACAGCACACGCTGAAAGGAAGTGGGGGTTGATTATGAAAACCTAAAAGCAGGAAAGGGAAAAGGGTTTTGGTTTGGTGACTGTAAATTAAATCAACTCATCAACTCATTCCTATTTTCTGATTAGCTGACACATTAAAGTCAGAGTATGCAACTTTTGAAAGACAAAATAACAATATTCCTCTTTCAAACACATAGTTGAATTCATAAGCAATAACACTTCATTGCTGAATTCAATACAGTCGAGGGTTTTGAAGCTACAGCCTCGCTTGGTCCGGTACGACCAAAAAGTTTGGTCTGTTAGCTAGTTAGTTCAGTTAACCGGATAGCGAGCAGTCATATTAGCTGTGAGCACCGGTGGAGTGTTGGTGTTGTTTACCAAAGGACTAGCCCCTTGAGGTATAAAATGGCAACGGGCTAGCTGGTTAGCATGCTAGCTTCAATTGATATCTCTGCAACACGATACATAGACGTCTTTGACATAACATCAACACTCAGTGTTATAAATAAAAGAAATCTCACATATTGCACCTTTAGCCAAGGTTTGTCGTGGCCAAACGGTGTAATTACAACGTTACGTGATGCACTGGAGCCTGCTTACATTGTGAAGAAGTGGCTGTAGAGCGGTGTACTTCTTTTTTAGTGTCACAACCCCTGCAAAATGATTCATTTCAATATCATAATTTGAGCCATTCAGTCCATTAAAATATGAAAAGTCTAGAAGAGCCGCAAGATGAAATCATTTTATCTCTATTCAAGTTAGCTGGGTGCTAAACCAAAGGTTAGCTGGCTCGGTCTGCAGAAGTCTCTAGTGCCACACAGTGTGGAACCATCCGGGTAATGTTAAAGCCAGGAGGTTGAGCTTTTTTGGTTTCATGTGCCACTGAGCAGCTTTCACAGGAACGAATGGGGCTTCACCTCCGAAGATGTAGCCACAGTGAACCAAAACAGTTCTGTTCTAGGCAATAAAACAAAAACAATGAGCTGAAAGACAATAAAACGCTTCATGGAGCTGATGGGA